>NC_133333.1:17067618-17675224 GCF_042186555.1 Aquarana catesbeiana
CTACACTGCACTGCATGCACCAAGTTATATATATTGTATTTGGATGTTGTGTCTTTTGGATTTATAAACTTCTGTCTCAGTGTATTACTGGGCTTGAAATACACAGTCACGTAATTTTGTTACAGATCCTTCTGAGTTCTTATTCCCCCCTCTGTTTCATGGTTCTGTGTTTGTGCTTGGCCTTGTGGATGTTTAAACTAAAGTCCAGTCTGGGTAGCCACAAACTTTCAAAGCAGAATGGCACCAGCTTTTGTTGTGTGCCTTCCAGCACTGTCTACCCTACATGGCACTGGGAGGGACTAGCGGTGACCCCTTGGGTTTTAAATGGGAGGTACAAGAGGGGGTTCCTTTTTATCCTGACACAATAGTGCAACATTCTAACTTTTCAGCTCCAATATGTTTGGCTCAGTCAACTATCCTGGGCGTTTTCATGGTTTGGACAAATTTTTTATCTCACCTACATGTACCTGCCATCTGGTTGTCCCCCTGGCGTCTTTGTGGGTTCCATTCCCACAGCTCACAGGATAAACATTCTTGGTGTTCACTAGTTGAAAACATTGCCATGTGTAATTAATTTATTCAAGCTGATTTCTACTCAGATGTGCATCTACTCCTGATGAAGTGAACTGAAATTCAAGAAACATGTCAAGTTTTAGGATGCATTTTTCTATTGGTATTAGTATTGGTACTTATAACATTATTGTATAAAATATACTATCATGTAATTTTTACTCATTGGCTTGGCATTACATTATATAATTGTATTATTTATTACTTATGTAGTGAGATTCATTTGAGTATGTAGCGAGATTCAAATGAGTGTTCATTTAAGAATAAATCTGTATCTACGTGTACTATGTTGCTGTTGCACCTCATTTAAAGTCCCAAAAAGGACCGACCTTTGTTTTTATAGATATGCGTTTGCAGGGATGGAGACACACCACTGGGTGCACTTGACCACAGTTTACTTATTTCCTGTAGACCCCTCTTTAACATGTAACAAGAAGAAGGGTAATTTATTAAATTTATTATTCTGTACCTCTTCCTGTGTAAAATTATGTTTTTGTCTACTGAGTTTATATATTCACTTAAAGCTCTTATTTCCTATGTTCTAATGTCAGCCCATGTATCATCCACATGCTTGAACCAATTACTTGGTGTTATTCCCCTAAAAGAGTTCAAGTCCTTCTATACCACCCCCATGTAGAGGGTAGCTGCAATGGGAGATATGGGTGATCCCATAGCACAGCCAAGGAATCATCTAATTATCCTTTTACTTGAAAAAGTTGGTGGAACGAAGGTCCAGCATGGAACCTATTTGATCTGGTTTGAGTTATGTTCATCTGTCAAGAGTCTTATCTTGAACCAGATGTTTCCTTACAGTCTTAGTAGCCTTTGTAATTTGTATACAAGTAGAAAGGGGTGTGACATCATAGGACACCATTGTCTGCTGGCTGGAACTTCAATCGATATACCTTATTGACCAATTCTTTAGAGTTTTGAATATGGTGTACCATGTTGCCAACTAAGGGTGATTGGATAATAGCCAGATACTTAGCAATGTTGTATGTAACAAAGTTAACAAAGATGCTACTGTCATTCGGGCTTAAAACTAGAGCATAGTGTTTTCATAACTTTTACACTTCCCATTCTGTTCTTCAAAAAAAATCTGCATCGAACTAGATACATTCCATGGTCATTGGATTAAGGTGTCTTTGCTATATTTGTGCATATAAATCCTGGGGTATGTCCTTGACACTCATTAGATTTGAAGAAGTGGCTTGGATAAGCGTTGAAACGTCAATATTACAGGTTCATTGCAATGTAAGTTACTGCTACTAGCTATACCATGATTTGAAAAAATGAGAACCTTCACAAACATATTGGCAATTTTGGGGTGTATACCTTGAAACTGGTGCAGGAATATGAGAAAACAGCAAAAAAACTTGCAGATTACAGGGGCTCCCTACATTTCAGCCTCAGGTGTCAACATCATGGACTTACCCCTATCAGTGTTCACTTGGTTTCCGCAGTAAAGTTCATGGGGTCCATACAATTTTACAAAGAGCACTAAAAATACTGCTAAATGAATTGGTGAGACAGACTCATTTCACTATTGATGCTTTGAGACAGAACGTTGAAGACATTAAACGGTCTTTGACCTGAAAACTATCTGCTGAAATCCTAGTGGTTACATTTACAGAACAAGCCCAACTCTAAGGCAAAGGAAAGAGAGTTCAACAAATTCACCAACAGGCTACTATAGACCAGCAATAACAAGAGAACAGAGGAGGAAGGGGAAGGATGATAGCGGGACACCTCAAAGAAATATGGAAAAGTGGGTAAAGAACCTTTTAGTCAGAAAGCTTATTTAACCATAGAAGGAAGTTTTAGCCAAGGGAATTAAATTTTCTGTGGCACCCCGACGTGTCTCTGTAGTGGATATCATTTCAGCTACAGAATCTTCCATCCAACCACCTATCAGCAGAAGAGACTATGGGTCTTGGCAGTCTTGTCCAATGCCAAGGCACCTCTTTCCAAGAGAAAGTCCAGGTGAATGTGGCTAATTTCTCTAGCTTCATTTTGCTCCAATTTTTTATAGATTTGAGTATACATTGGGTTAATTTAGAAGAACCAGAGGAAAGAAAAGTGCCTGCGGGATTCCTCATAATAATAATACAAACAGAAGCCCAATTGCAGGACCAGTAATAACGTCTTGTAATTTTGGCAGCACCCGCTCTTTTCTCCAAAGCTAGCTCACAATGTTTCTTTACTGAAGGTGTCTAAAGTCAAGTATATGAAGTCTCGCCAAGAGGAGCATGGTGTGATGCAGGAACAGATAACAGTCCCTCCCATTCTCTTTCCCATGTATAAGAATGCTGAGAGTCACCATAACTTGAGAGAAGAGAGAGAAAATAGAGGTGGACGGATACTTGAGACTATTGACCGACAATGCAGCTTCTAATAGTGTCCTTCTTCTGGTTCATAATATGCACCAGTGGTAAGCATATTTGTCCTATCTATCTATCTATCTATCTATCTATCTATCTATCTATCTATCTATCTATCTATCTATCTATCTATCTATCTATCTATCTATCTATCTATCTATCTATCTATCTATCTATCTATCTATTTATCTTTCTAATTTTTCCTTCTCAGTTTTTTCTTCTTCTCTTGCCCCCTCCTGTCTCTGTCTTTTTTATCCCTCTTTTTTCTCTTCAGCTGTCTTTCTATCATTCTCTCCATCCATATTGTGTCTATTTATATTTCCATCCCTCTTTATATATTTTTGGAAGTTTGGATATAAACTGGTGTGTGTTATACATTCTTAATTATTTGTATAACATATTTAATAAACCAAATTCATTTTAACATTGCCAAAGAAAGTGGGTAAGAGGATAGAGGAGGTGTTCAGAATGTAGAAGCTAATGCCCTGCACACACGGTCGGATTTTCCGATGGAAAGAGCGCGATCGGATTGTGTAGTCGGAAATTCCGATCGTGCGTGGGCTCCATCGGACTTTTTCCGTCAGAATTTCCAACACACAAAGTTTGAGAGCAGGATATGAAATTTTCCGTCAACAAAATCCGATCATTCAAATTCTGATCGTGTGTACACAAACCCGACGCACAAAGTGCCACGCATGCTCAGAATAAATTAGGAGACGAAAGCTATTGGCTACTGCCCCGTTTATAGTCCCAACGTACGTGTTTTACGTCACCGCGTTCAGAACGATCGGATTTTCCGACAGCTTTGTGCGGCCGTGTGTATGCAAGACAAGTTTGGCCCAAAATCCGTTGGAAAAAATACGATGGATTTTGTTGTCAGAATGTCCGATCAATGTCCGATTGTGTGTACAGGGCATAAGGATGTTAGGATTGAGAGTTATGCACTAATAGAATTTAATTCTAAAATTTTTGTTTTAGGAACATTTGTTTGATATTATAATTGTTAGTGGGGGTCAAATCAACATTTGTTTTTGACCACAATGAGAAGGAAATTTGAAGGAGAAGGATAGAAATTTTTTTTCTAGCAAATTAATTTAAATTAGGAAAGCCAATTCATTTTAAAATGTAATGTTAAAAGTAAACGCAATTTTGACCGATCGTGTGTGGGCTTCCCCGGACTTTCAGCGGACTTTTCCAGCCGCAAATCTGACGGACTTTAGATTTGAAACATGCTTCAAATCTTTACGTCGTAACTCCGCCAGACCTAGAAATCCGCTCGTCTGTGTGCTAGTCCGACGGACAAAAACCCACGCTAGGGCAGCTATTGGCTACTGGCTATCAACTTCCTTATTTTAGTCTGGTGTACGTCATCACGTACGAATCCGTCTGACTTTTGTGTGATCGTATGTAGGCAAGTCCATTCGTTAGAAAGTCTGCCGCAAGTCCGCCAAAAGTCCGCCAAAAGTCCGCCGAAAGTCCGTCGAGAGTCCGTCGAAAGTTTGTCGGACTTTTGTAGACGAAAAGTCCGACTGTGTGTACGCGGCATTATTATACCAACATGTGAAATTTGAACAGCCTTTGTAAATTGATAAAAAAGATTATGCACACTTTTGCATTACCTTCGGTACAGCCTTCAGTACATGTTTTCTCCTTCATATATAAAATCTTTCTTTTTGCAAATAAATATTTACTTCTTGAATTTGTAAGACAGGTTGTTGAGCACCTCCAGTTTGCATTTATAAAAGCTTCTTTCTTGTATCATATACTAGAACAAAACCAAAATGCAGTGTTCCCCACGCACACGTTCAAGAAAACCGCCTGTTTGGTGATGCTGGGTGCTGTAATGACCATAGGCTGGAAACCGTGGATAATCAAAGTAAAGAAATGTCAGCAGCACACCAAGGATTCCTCGAAAGGGTCCAAAGCTTTATTCCGTGATCACATGATCAAATATACAACAGCGTTTCGGAGCCACGCAGGGCCCCTTCGTCAGGCGTGTGACCCTTTTCGACGATTCCTTGGTGTGCTGATGACATTTCTTCACATATACAGTAAAACCTTGGTTTAAGACTAACTTGGTTTGGGAGCGTTTTGCAAGACAAGCAACATTTTTTAATAAATTTTGACTTGATATACAAGCGATGTCTTGATATACCCTGTTTCCCCGAAAATAAGACCTAGTGTGATTGTCTGTGATGGCTGCAATATAAGCCCTACCCCCAAATAAGCCCTAGTTAAAGTCCTTGTAGGTCTTATTTTCAGGGTAGGGCTTATTTTTTGGGGAAACAGGGTAGGGCTTATTTGGGGGGTAGGGCTTATATTGCAGCCATCACCGACAACCACGCTAGGTCTTATTTTCGGGGAAACAGGGTACAAGTAGCGTCATGTCAGAACTGAGTATAAAAGAGAAGAGAGGCACTTCCAAGTGAAGCATTATGGTTACATTTAATGAAGGTACAACATTTAGCAACATATTGTTACACTTATGCCGTGTACACACGGGAGGACTTTTTGACCGGACTGGTCCGACAGACCGAATCCGGCGGACAATCCAACCGTGTGTGGGCTCCATCGGACCTTCAGCGGACTTTTTCTGTCGAAAGTCTGACGTACTTTAGATTTGGAACATGCTTCAAATCTTTACGTCGTAACTCCGCCGGACCCAGAAATCCGCTCGTCTGTATGCTAGTCCGACGGACAAAAACCGACGCTAGGGCAGCTATTGGCTACTTCCTTATTTTGGTCCGGTCGTACGTCATCACGTACGAATCCGTCGGACTTTGATGTGATCGTGTGTAGGCAAATCCGTTCGTTAAAAAGTCCGTCAAAAGTCCGCCAGAAAGTCTGTCTGACCAGTCCGGTCGAAAAGTCCGCTCGTGTGTACGCGGCATTAGAGGCTCCTCTCTTCTCTTTTATGCTCTGGAGCTCCTGCTGGATTTTACTTCTAATCCCCCTTTTGGAGGATTCCATTTGTGGATGGACATTTTATGGTTACACAACCGATCACATTGCTATAATCTTTTTATATGGACTATAAACTAAAGGACCTATGAATAAATGGTTGTGGAATGAATCATATGAGTTTCCATTATTCCTTTGGGGAAATTTGCTTTGATATACAAGTGCTTTGGATTACAAGCATGTTTCTGGAACGAATTATACTCATAATCCAAGGTTTAACTGTACTAGAACAACACGTGACGCATATATATGTGTATTGCTGTAGTAAAGGGGTTAATTCATCCCCTGGAAAAATAACATTTAATATTTGTGGCCAGATCAGATCTAATGTGTATGTGACTGGTAAAGACACAGCCGCGCACACATTTCGGTCTCTCCGATTTTCTCATTGTCTCTGTTCATCCCCATCATCCTATATTATTTATAGTGATCTCTTCCTCTTTGTGTCCCAATAGAAGCCCTGAAATGCAAAAGCTGCTTAGATCGATACTCGCATCTCTGCGCATCTGAAGAGACCATAGATTGCAGCGAAAGCGAAGGGTGTGGTGCAGCGTCTGGCTTTTTTCAGATAGGTAAGTGCCAGTATATTATGTTTTTTTATATACTCTGTTTAAATTTTTTTTTTTTCCAATGGAAAGTGAATTTCATTGTATACAGTGTCATTTCAAGGAGGATACTCTATATGGTGAATTAAATGCCAGAGATCCTATTTGTTATCTGCCCCTTTGGGTATAAACACATCTAATCCACAGAATTCGGGGCTCTAAAACGGCTTAACCAGTTGCCGACCGCCGTACGCCGATATACGTCGGCACAATGGCAGCGGTGGGCAAATGGGCGTACATGTACGTCCCCTTTAAGAGCCGGGGATAGCATGCGCGCGCCCGCACGCCGCGTTCAGCGTGACCGTGCCCGCGGGACCAGCGGACTCGAAGTCCGCCGGTCTCCTGGCAATTGTGTCATGGAGCCTCAGAACGGGGAAGTGCCTAGGTAAACAAGGCATTTCCCCGTTTTGCCTTGTGTCATGACAGAGATCACTACTCTCTGTCATCGAGAGCAGCGATCGCTGTCATGTGACTAATAGCCCATCCCCCCCTCTCAGTTATGCCCTGTACACACGGTCGGATTTTCAGACGGAAAAAGTGCGATCGGATTGTGTTGTCGGAAATTCCGATCGTGTGTGGGCTCCATCGGACTTTTTCCGTCGGAATTTCCGACACACAAAGTTTGAGAGCCGGATATAAAATTTTCCCGACAACAAAATCCGATCGTTTAAGTTCCGATCGTGTGTAGACAAATCCGACGCACAAAGTGCCACGCATGCTCAGAATAAATGAAGAGACGAAAGCTATTGGCTACTGCCCCGTTTATAGTCCCAACGTACGTGTTTTATGTCACCGCGTTCAGAACGATCGGATTTTCCGGCAACTTTGTGCGACCGTGTGTATGCAAGACAAGTTTGAGCCAACATCTTTCGGAAAAAATCCGGTGGATTTTGTTGTCGGAATGTCCAAACAATGTCCGATCGTGAGTACGGGGCATTAGAATCACTCCCTAGGACACAATTAACCCTTCATCGCCCCTAGTGGTTAACCCCTTCACTGCCAGTGTCATTTACACAGTAATCAATGCATTTTTATAGCACTGATTGCTGTATACATGACAATGGTCCCAAAATAGAGTCAAAAATGTCCGATGTGTTTTTTTTTTGAGAAATGTATAAATTTGAAAGCGAACTGATATAGTAATTATAACCTTAATGAACATCAAAGGCTAAATGTGTATTCAGAGTGACTGTATTTTGTGTATGTATATGTGTTTTGTTTGTATAAAATTGAAGAAAAGAAAAAAAAAAAATGTCCGATGTGTCTGCCATAATTTCGCAGTCCCGATAAAAATCGCAGATCGCCGCCATTACTAATAAAAAAAGAAGAATAATAAAAATGCCATGGTTACAAACCTTTTTTGTAAACGCTATAACTTTTGCGCAAACCAATCAATATACTCTTATTGCGATTTTTTTTTTACTAAAAATATGGAGAAGAATACATATCGGCCTAAACTTAGGAAAAAAATATTTTTTTAATATATTTTTGGGGGATATTTATTATAGCAAAAAGTAAAAAATAATGCGTTTTTTTTCAAAATCGTCGCTCTTTTTTTGTTTATCGCGCAAAAATTAAAAACTGCAGAGGTGATCAAATACCACCAGAAGAAAGCTGTATTTGTGGGGAAAAAAAGGACGTCAATTTTGTTCAAGTGCAACGTCGCACGACTGCGCAATTGTCAGTTAAAGCGACGCAGTGCCGAATCGCAAAAAGTGCTCTGGTCAGGTAGGGGAGCTCCAGTCTCTTCAGTGAAAATTAAAAGTCAGCAGTTACAAAAACTGTCATGGCATTAACAGAAGTCCCTTGTCTCATTACTCCAGGGTTGGAAAGGACAAATTTTTTTTACAAAGGCTGCCGGTTTCCCATAGAATGCAATTCCTGGTTGTGCATTTCCATGAATGGTACCTATCTACAGTCCTACATCACGTGCTGCGATGGGGAGATGTGCGACCTGGATTATTATAGTAAGTAATGTGAGCTGGAGCAGAACCAATAAAAGGTCAGGGCCACCTAGATTTTGATGTGCCCATCACTCCATCTTTGATTTGTTTTGGTTGACGTTTAACCTCAACCTAACCCTGAACCCTAAACTTTGCCTAAACTCCTATACCTAACACTTAAAGTGTTTATTACCCCAACACTTTATATTCCTTATATGTGTACCATATACTTTTATGAGAAAGTCTCCTGTTCTCCTTGTATTGTTTCCTTTATATGAAATCCCTGGTGTTCCTCCCATTCCCTCTGCTTTCCTAGGTAAAACTGACTACACTAAATAGGAGAGCACAATGTGGTCAGTTCTCTAGCTATGCTGGGAACTCAGTGTGCTCTCCTCCAATGATCAGACTTGTCCTGACCACGCCCCCGCTGCACAGCCATTCCCTGGAAAGCCCAGTATTCTGCTGCTTCCCCTGCCTTTCATTTCTAATTTAGACTGAATGGGTTGCTTTACAAGGTGATTGTTTACAATCACTTTAAAGCTGAACTCCAGGAATGATCTGTATTGCATACTTTCATTGGTCCAGTGTACTGTTTAAGTAAGTCTAATATACAGAGTGCAGGAGTCAGGAGTATGTTGTGTACAGACTACTAAACAGAGTGCAGAGGTCAAGAGTATGTTATGTACAGACTAATGTACAGAGAGGAGAGGTCAGGGGTATGTTATGTGCAGTCTACCAGTGTGCAGAGGTAAGGAGTATACTATTTGCAGTCTACCAAATAGGACGCAGAGGTCCGGAGTATGCTATGTACAGTCTACCGTACAGAGATCAGGAGTATGCTATGTACAGTCTATCATACAGAGGTCAGGGGTATGCTATGTACAGTCTACTATACAGAGGTCAGAGTTCAGGAGTATGCTATGTACAGTCTACCATACAGAGGTCAGAGTTCAGGAGTATGCTATGTACAGTCTACTATACAGAGGGGTCAGAGGTCAGGAATATGCTATGTACAGTCTACCATACTGAGGTCAGGAGTATGCTATGTACAGTCTACCATACAGAGGGCAGAGGTCAGGAGTATGCTATGTACAGTCTACCAAACAGGGTGCAGAGGTCATGAGTATGCTATGTACAATGTACCATACAGAGAGCAGAGGTCAGGAGTATGCTATGTACAGTCCACTGTACAGAGGTCAGAGGTCAAGTGTATGCTATGTACAGTCTACCATACAGAGGGCAGAGAGCAGGAACATTCTATGTAAAATTTACCATACAGAGTGCAGAGGTCAGGGTATGCTATGTACAGTGTACCATACAGAGGGCAGAGGTTAGGAGTATGCTATGTACAGTGTACCATACAGAGGGCAGAGGTCAGGAGTATGCTATGTACAGTGTAAACTACAGAGGGCAGAGGTCAGGAGTATGCTATGTACAGTGTACCATACAGAGGGCAGAGGTCAGGAGTATGCAATGTACAGTGTACCATACAGAGGGCAGATGTCAGGGGTATGCTATGTACAGTATAACATACAGAGGGCAGATGTCAGGGGTATGCTATGTACAGTGTAGTATAGTGGTCAGTGTAGTGTAGTGGACAGTGTAGTATAGTGGTCAGTGTAGTGTAGTGGACAGTGTAGTATAGTGGACAGTGTAGTGTAGTGGACAGTGTAGTATAGTGGACAGTGTAGTATAGTGGTCAGTGTAGTGGACAGTATAGTATAGTGGTCAGTGTAGTGTAGTGGACAGTGTAGTGTAGTGGACAGTGTAGTATAGTGGTCAGTGTAGTGTAGTGGACAGTGTAGTATAGTGGACAGTGTAGTGTAGTGGTCAGTGTAGTATAGTGTACAGTGTAGTATAGTGGACAGTGTAGTGTAGTGGATAGTGCAGTATAGTGGTCAGTGTAGTGTAGTGGACAGTGTAGTATAGTGGACAGTGTAGTGGTCAGTGTAGTATAGTGTACAGTGTAGTATAGTGGTCAGTGTAGTGGACAGTATAGTATAGTGGACAGTGTAGTGTAGTGGACAGTGTAGTATAGTGGACAGTGTAGTATAGTGGTCAGTGTAGTGGACAGTATAGTATAGTGGACAGTGTAGTGTAGTGGACAGTATAGTATAGTGGTCAGTGTAGTGTAGTGGACAGTGTAGTGTAGTGGACAGTGTAGTATAGTGGTCAGTGTAGTGTAGTGGACAGTGTAGTGTAGTGGACAGTATAGTATAGTGGACGGTGTTGTATAGTGGTCAGTGTAGTGTAGTGGACAGTATAGTGGTCAGTGTAGTGTAGTGGTCAGTGTAGTGTAGTGGACAGTATAGTATAGTGGACGGTGTAGTATAGTGGTCAGTGTAGTGTAGTGGACAGTATAGTGGTCAGTGTAGTGTAGTTGGCAGTATATTGGTCAGTGTAGTGTAGTGGACAGTATATTGGTCAGTGTAGTATAGTGGACAGTATAGTATTGTAGTCAGTGTAGTGGTCAGTGTAGTATAGCGGTCAGTGTAGTGGTCAGTATAGTGGACAGTGTAGTGGTCAGTATAGTGGACAGTGTAGTGTAGTGGTCAGTATAGTGGACAGTATAGTGTAGTGGACAGTATAGTGGTTAGTGTAGTGGTCAGTATAGTGTAATGGACAGTATAGTGGTCAGTGTAGTATAGTGGTCAGTGTAGTATAGTGGTCAGTGTAGTGTAGTGGACAGTATAGTGGTCAGTGTGGTGTGGACAGTATAGTGGTCAGTGTAGTGGACAGTGCAGTGATCAGTGTAGTGTAGTGGACATTATAGTGGACAGTGTAGTGTAGTGGTCAGTGTAGTGTAGTGGACAGTGTAATGGTCAGTGTAGTGTAGTGGACAGTATAGTGGACAGTGTAGTGTAGTGGACAGTATAGGGGACAGTGTAGTGTAGTGGACAGTATAGTGGAGAGTGTAGTGTAGTGGACAGTATAGTGGAGAGTGTAGTGTAGTGGACAGTATAGTGGACAGTGTAGTGTAGTGGTCAGTGTAGTGTAGTCGTCAGTGTAGTGTAGTGGACGGTGTAGTGGTCAGTGTAGTGTAATGGTCACTGTAGTGGACAGTATAGTGGACAGTGTAGTGGTCAGTGTAGCGTAGTGGTCAGTGTAGTGTAGTGGACAGTATAGTGGTCAGTGTAGTGGACAGGATAGTGGACAGTGTAGTGATCAGTGTAGTGTAGTGGTCAGTGTAGTGTAGTGGTCAGTGCAGTGTAGTGGTCAGTGTAGTGTAGTAGACAGTATAGTGGTCAGTGTATTGGACAGTATAGTGGTCAGTGTAGTTCTCAGTGTAGTGGACAGTATAGTATAGTAGTCAGTGTAGTGTTTAATTGTCAGTAAAGGAATCAGGTTGGTCAGTGTTGAAATCAAGTAGGTTAGTTTAGTGGTCAGTATAGGAATCAGGTAGATCAATACTATTTGAAGGGACTCAGGGAGTGCTAAAAGTCCGCAGGTTAGGGGGCGGAAATTACTTGCCTTGCCCCGGGTGCTGACAACCGACGCTACGCCACTGGTACAGTGTACCATACAGAGGGCAGAGGTCAGGAGTATGCTATGTAAACTGTACCATACAGAGGGCAGAGGTCAGGAGTAGGGATGAGCCGAACACCCCCCGGTTCGGTTCGCACCAGAACCTGCGAACGGACCGAAAATTTGCACGAACTTTAGAACCCCATTGATGTCTATGGGACTCGAACGTTCAAAATCAAAAGTGCTCATTTTAAAGGCTAATTTGCATGGTATTGTCCTAAAAAGGGTTTGGGGACCCGGGTCCTACCCCAGGGGACATGTATCAATGCAAAAAAAACTTTTAAAAACTGCCTTTTTTTCGGGAGCAGTGATTTTAATGATGCTTAAAGTTAAAAAAAAAAAAGTGAAATATTCCTTTAAATATCGTACCTGGGGGGTGTCTATAGTATGCCTGTAAAGTGACGCGTGTTTGCCGTGTTTAGAACAGTCCCTGCACCAAATGTCATTTTTAAAGGAAAAAAAGTCATTTAAAAACTGCTTGCGGCTTTAATGTAATGTCGGGTCCCGGCAATATGAATGAAAATCAGTGAGACAAACGGCATGGGTACCCCCCCAGTCCACTACCAGGCCCTTTGGGTCTTGTATGGATATTAAGGGGAACCCCGCACCCAAATTAAAAAAGGAAACAGCAGTATACAGGCTCTGTACTCTGAACAGCAGTATACAGGCGGTGCAAACAAGACAGGGACTGTAGGTTTGTTGTTAAGTAGAATCTGTTTGTAATTTTGAACTGGTACATTTTTAACGTGTTTAGCTCCAGCCAAAAAAACTTTTTTAAGCTTTTTGGAAAACGTAGGGAAGGGTTATCACCCCTGTGACATTTGTTTTGCTGTCTGTGCTCCTCTTCAGAAGATTTCACCTCATTTTTTGTCCCAATGACAAATGTTTTTTGAAAATTTGGGTTTTTTTGTGAAACAAGGATTGGTGATAAAGCATCAGTGGAAAGGAGAAACGTTTTTCCCATATTAACTCTTACAGGAGAGAATTTCCCTTCCTAGGGGTAGATTTCATCTCACTTCCTGTTGTCTCCTTCCGTTTGCAAGTAGGAGTCGTTTGTAAGTTAGATGTTTGAAAGTAGGGGCCTGCTCTATATACTCTGCAGAAATTGGGGCCTTAGGTGTTGTTGTGGCCACAACACTGTAAGCCCTCACAGGGCCCTGCTGTGAAATATTGGATCAAGAATTGTAATTACATGCCCCTGTTGAACAGGGGCTGAAAAATTGGGCCTTAGGCACTGGTGCTGGTGCCACAACACTGCAACCCCTCACAGACACTCTAGTTGGAACGCAGAAACGAGCCCTGCTGCAAAGTATTGCACCAAAAATTGTAATTACACGCCCCTGTTAAACACTGTGCAGAGGTCGCACTACACTAACTTGTAGTTTTAGCTGAACACTGTGAGCAGGACGCACTACACTAACTTGTAGTTTTAGCTGAACACTGTGAGGAGGACGCACTACACTAACTTGTAGTTTTAGCTGAACACTGTGAGCAGGACGCACTACACTAACTTGTAGTTTTAACTGAACACTGTGAGCAGGACGCACTACACACTAACTGTAAATAGTCTAGCTGCCTGACTGGGGTACTAATAGGATCAAAAGAACACCAGCAATTTTCTTCAGGTAGCTGTAAATACTGTAACAAGACAAGCCTGCCTGTGAGTAGGGAGATAATAGGAACGGATCTAGCTAAACTGAATACAGTGTGTATATATATATATATATATATATATATATATATATATATATATATATATATATACACCGTATTTATCGGCGTATAACATGCGCCGGCGTATAACACGCACCCCAAGTTTAGGAGAGAATTTTAAGGAAAATACTTTTAGGAGGGAAGTTTAAGGAAAAGAAACTTACATTAAAATGCCCATCAATGCAGCTTCATCAGTGTTCATCTGCAGCCTTGTTAGTGTCATTGCAGCCTTTTTAGTGTCAGTGCAGCCTTGTCAGTGCAGCTTTGCCCCAGTGCAGCCTTGTCCCCAGTGCAGCCTTGTCAGTGCAGCCTTGTCCCCAGTGCAGCCTTGTCCTCAGTGCAGCCTTGTCCCCAGTGTCCATGCCTGCCGCCGCCGTCGCCACAATACATATGCTAGTAGTTTTAAATATGGCGCCGCGGAGTTCGGAGGGACTCGGCGCCGGCAGAACTGAACGAACGCCGCCGAGATACACATAGCCGAGGGTTCTCGGCTCTTTCCGGCGCCGCTCACAGTCCCGCCCATTCCCGCCCTATGATGGACATAACACAGGTCCAATGGCGGGACTGGGCGTGACTGTGAGCGGCGCCGGAAAGAGCCGAATATACTCGACTATGTGTATCTCGGCTCTGTGATTTCGGCGGCGCTCGTTCAGCACCGCCGAGTCCCTCCGAACTCCGCGGCGCCATATTTAAAACTACTCGCTATGTGAATGTCGGCGGCGATCGCCGACATTCACATAGCGATAGCGGGGATCGGCGAATAACACGCACCCACGACTTTCCCCTGATTTTAAGGGGAAAAAAGTGCATGTTATACGCCGATAAATACGGTATATGCAACACCTGGGATGCATATATATACACAATACACTGTGAGTGCAGCTAACTCACTGACTGTCCTGCCTAATCTAGCTAACTTAAATGAAATGACACTGTCTCTCTCTCTCTCTCTAAGCATGCCGGAACACACTACACAGGGCCGGCGTGCAGGCGGCCTTATATAGTGTGGGGCGTGTTCTAAACCCCCTGAGCCATAATTGGCCAAAGCCACCCTGGCTTTGCCCAATTACAGCTCTCTCTACCGACGGCGCTGTGATAGGCCAAGCATGCGGGTCATAGTGCATGCTTGGCCAATCATCAGCCAGCAATGCACTGCAATGCCGCAGTGAATTATGGGCCGTGACGCGCCACACGAATTTGCCGCGAACGGCCCATATTGTTCGCAATTCGGCGAACGATCGAACAGACGATGTTCGAGTCGAACATGGGTTCGACTCAAACACGAAGCTCATCCCTAGTCAGGAGTATACTATGTACAGTGTACCATACAGAGGGCAGAGATCAGGAGTATGCTATGTACAATGTACCATACAGAGGGTAGAGGTCAGGAGTATGCTATGTACAGTCTACCATACAGAGGGCAGAGGTCAGGGGTATGCTATGTACAGTCTACCATACAGAGGGCAGAGGTCAGGAGTATGCTATGTACAGTCTACCATACAGAGGGCAGAGGTCAGGAGTATGCTATGCACAGTCTACCATACAGAGGGCAGAGGTCAGGGGTATGCTATGTACAGTGTACCATACAGAGGGCAGAGGTCAGGGGTATGCTATGTACAGTCTACCATACAGAGGGCAGAGGTCAGGGGTATGCTATGTACAGTCTACCATACAGAGGGCAGAGGTCAGGAGTATGCTATGCACAGTCTACCATACAGAGGGCAGAGGTCAGGGGTATGCTATGTACAGTGTACCATACAGAGGGCAGAGGTCAGAAGTATGCTATGTACAATGTACCATACAGAGGGTAGAGGTCAGGAGTATGCTATGTACAATGTACCATACAGAGGGCAGAGGTCAGAAGTATGCTATGTACAATGTACCATACAGAGGGTAGAGGTCAGGAGTATGCTATGTACAATGTACCATACAGAGGGTAGAGGTCAGGAGTATGCTATGTACAATGTACCATACAGAGGGCAGAGGTCAGGGGTATGCTATGTACAGTGTACCATACAGAGGGCAGAGGTCAGGAGTATGCTATGTACAGTCTACCATACAGAGGGCAGAGGTCAGGAGTATGCTATGTACAGTCTACCATACAGAGGGCAGAGGTCAGGAGTATGCTATGTACAATGTATCATACAGAGGGCAGAATCAGGATTATGTTATTTACAGACAACCCTGAAATGCCCAAGACAAATAAGAGCCAAGAGTATGCAATGAGTGAAGATGGCCTTTAAATGATTAAGCATTCTTTTTTGATCCTTCAGTACCCAGCGATGCAAATGAACCATATAATGGCAAAGAATGTGAATCTTGCTACGTAGAAGACACTGCGGATGGATGCAGCTCCACGCAGACACAGAAGTGTAGAGGTGATGAGACGCTGTGTGTGCGTTACGGAGGATATCGCAGGAAACAAGGTAATGAAGTTATTAATTAATGGTAGGGATGAGCAGAGTGATTTTAGTGAAATTTGTGATGGGAACATACATGCTACTTAATGTGTCGGTGTAAAGCTGTCCATGCACTGTTTTGGGCATCCGACATCCTTCAATTGAAAAATGAAGCTGGGTAAAAAATTGTTGGCTGCATCCAATCAGACAATACAGTAGCATAGATAGGGGAATATTTTAGATTTTTTTTTTTTTTTTGTGTGTACGGCCAATCGGACACTTCCAGCTCTCACAGAAATCTCAATAATTTAAATCCTGGCAACTGCTTAGATTTTTGCTTGTGCTTGCAATTGTCTGATACACATAAGCCCCCTATTTCAACCTCTGCTGCAAATCTACATTGTTGCAGACTGAGGAGAGGAGACTGAGAAAATTCTTCCTCCTGCCTGCAGCAGACTGATGGCACCATCTCAGCCTAGGCAGAGTCACTTAAAGTGATACAAAACACACACGGTTTGATTTACATTGCCCCTTCTATTTCTGTATATGGATGGTGGCACTATAATTATTTTAATAAAAAAAACCCATCTAATTATCTTTTTCCTAATCAATATACAGCTGCCACATCACCCAGCTCTCTCCCAGCCTGTCTGCAGGGAAACATAAGCAGGAGAAGCTTGTAGTCCTCTGCTGCTGGTCACATGTTAAAAAAACAAAAAAACAAAAAAAACAGCCTTTGGAATACAGAGTAAAAATAAAGAAATAATGAATAATAATAAACTGTTTTTAATTGTCATACAAATAAAATCTTTATTATTTTGTGGAAATAACATGGTGTGGGCAGATTTCTGCCAGTCACTGGCTGTGTCACGCCACTCTTACCTGTATCTTAGAATAAGAGGGAGGTGAAGCCTCCATCAATCAACATCTAATATCTTGTCCCCATTGTGTTTAGCTGGTTGTGGGCATGGAGGAGGAGGAAGGGAGTGGGCTGTCATTTACCAGAGTGTATAGGCCCACATGTGTGACTCTATAGTCACATGGGCTGCTCAGATGTGATAGAAAGGAAATGCTCAGCATAGAAACTCACTAAAAAACTGAGCATGTGCAGAGCTGCCAACACTGCTCTGCAAAATCCCTAGCTGCATTGGGGACATGGACAGAAGGGGGAGGTAGCGAGCAGCAGGATTGACCAGGTTTTTTTATGCAGAATACAGAAAACTAATCTCATAGTGACTGAGTGAGTATGAACAGCATGCAATACACATTTATTGATAGTTTTTTAATGATGTGGGTTTAGTGACACTTTAATTGGAGATGTTTTTTTTTTTAATACAAATTTGAGCTTTTCTGAATGTTACTGTTGCTATTTGTTGTTTCGTTTTATAAATTTATTAATGAACACTTACATTTACTGAAAGGTTCAGCTAAAGTGGCAGTCACTATTGATTATTATATGTTTGTATGTATTTATTATTTGATTTGATTTTTTTTTTCTCTTTTTCATTCTACAGACGGAGAAGAAACTGCCGTTTCCTTTTCAGGCTGTGCCAATACTTTGGCATATGAAAAGTTTGAGTACTTCTATGGCTTTGAACAAACTGTGATTAAATTCTTTACTGATAACAGAAATCGAAGACCTGTTGGGAAAACCAATGCAGACTGCAGTTTTTAAAAGTGCAGCAATCTAGGAGCTACCGCGTTTCACTGAAAATAAGACCTACCCCGAAAAAAAGACCTAGTACGATTATCAGGGAGGGGTGCAATATAAGCCCTACCCTGAAAATAAGACCTAGTGCGATTATCAGGGAGGGGTGCAATATAAGCCCTACCCTGAAAATAAGACCTAGTGCGATTATCAGGGAGGGGTGCAATATAAGCCCTACCCTGAAAATAAGACCTAGTGCGATTATCAGGGAGGGGTGCAATATAAGCCCTACCCTGAAAATAAGACCTAGTGCGATTATCGGGGAGGGGTGCAATATAAGCCCTACCCTGAAAATAAGACCTAGTGCGATTATCAGGGAGGGGTGCAATATAAGCCCTGCCCCAAAAATAAGCCCTAGCGCGATTATTGGGGAAAATGAGCCCTAGTAAAGTTAATTAAAAAAAAAATGATCCACTTTGTAAAACGTCCCCACTGGCATAAAGTGCAGTGTGTCCCCCCCCCCTGCAACGATCAGGCAAAATACCCCATTGACAGCCGCCGCTGACCCGCCGGAGGTCTTCTCCTCTTTTTTGTAGCCAAAATGAATATAAAACCCTGTCTTATTTTTGGGGAAACATGGTAACCAGATTACAGGTCACTACAGTCAGATCAGTCAACAGACAATTCCTGACTGACTACCAGGAACTTTGCACACCCTCATTGTAATTTACATTGTCTGATGGTATAGGCTGGCTTATTTTTTTTAAAAAGTTAGAAATTCAGAACCAATTAATAGCGATGGCTTATCATTTTCCTGGGAATTGAACAGCTACAACAGCACAAACATTATGATAAAAAAAGAAATTGCTCAGCATCAAATGCATTTTATTATGTCATGACAAGCAACAACGCATAAAAAAAAACAGGACAAGACTTGATCATTAAAGGCCAATTCTGGGCACATTAGGGTTGCCACCTTTTCTTCAAGCCAAACGCGAACACTTTAGCGGCCCACTGCATTTTTTTTTTCTTTTTTGTAGTATACACTATGCATATATTTTGTGATGAAATCACAACGCACAGACACGCACCGGACCCGATATGCGGACGCACATATGTGAACCTGGCCTTAGGGGTTGTACCGTTGACATCCCATGCTTTTACCTGCAAAAGCGTCCAGGTTGCTAGGACACCGGTGATCCTAGCAACCAATGCCTGCAATCTGCAAAGATGTCCATTTACTGTCTGGCTGCTCTGGTGGTGCCGGCAGCTGGAGGGGGGGGGGGGGGGGGGGGGCTTGGTGCTGGTGGGAGAGAGCGCACAGTGAGCTGCAGCATTCAGGCTTGATTAGCCTTGCGCTGCATTGACAGGGGTGAGGGGGAACCGGACCTGGACCGACTCACCACTGTCACCATTCACCAATCACCAGTGGCAGTGAAGCCCTGCTGGGGCGGGGGAAGGAGGGGGGGGGGAGCGTGCTGCTAGCGGGAGAGAGCGCATTCAAGGCAGGCTGCATTTGCCGATCGTCATTGACACATTGACAGGGGGTCGAGGTGGATGGAGGGGAATGCTCACCGCTGAAGCCACAGGACAGGATCCATGGTAGGGGTTGTGGGTGCTGCTGGCGGGAGAGTGTGCATGAACACCTACTTCCCACACTGGCTGGAGACTATGCTGCTGTGTCTGGGTTTCAGGAGGAGAGAAACCCGGGCACAGCTATCAAAACCCGGACTGTCTGGGTCTTTCCCGTACAGGTGGCAACCCTACATACAATGCAGACACAGATGGGAGATTTGGGGAGAAAAGAGAAGCACCAGGGCCTGCTGTAAGTAAAGCAACCTAGTCATTCTACCCCCTAGTCTTAATGAGCATTTAACCCTTGCCCTGAAGGAGTCCTGACTGCAAAGGTTTTTTTTTTGTGTGCCTGGAGTTGGGCTTTAAAGATAATATTATCATTATTATACAGGATTTATATAGCGCCAACAGTTTCCGCAGTGCTATACAATACAGTTACAATACAATTCAATACATGAGGACTTATGCTTATTGCCATTACCTTCTCAATGCTTGGAATTGATACTATGATTATATGTATAAGTGGATAAATAGTATGAGAATGAGAACGGCGCTGCCCTCTCCATTGTTAAATAATGGATACAGGTGTCATAAAATGCAAGCTAACTTTATATAGCTACAGTATATAAAAAAACTCCACCATCAGCTATCATAATAGGGTCCCAAACAAGAAAAACCCATA
The DNA here is from genome assembly GCF_042186555.1 of Aquarana catesbeiana. NCBI lineage: Eukaryota > Metazoa > Chordata > Amphibia > Anura > Ranidae > Aquarana > Aquarana catesbeiana. The sequence goes on from NC_133333.1 coordinate 17,087,621, forward strand.
TATTCGGGCATAACCAAAATACTCAAAACACCAGTGATTTAGAAATTGCTAAATAAAACTGCTAAAAAAAAATAAAATATGTCCCCCCCGGTGAAATACAATGTCTGCCAGGGTGAAATATGTAATAAATTAGTGGGAAAATAATGTGGTGAACTATGCAGTAAGTTACGAATAAAAAAATAATAAATTGACCCCAGAGTTCAAAAATATTGAGACAAAATGGCGCCAGAAAAATTTTTTTGAAAATTAAATGTGCATAGTGGTGTCAATGTGATATCCGTGTTAACCCTTCCATATGCGTATACAAAAAATTGAGTGAGGTTGTGATTTGATCCCAATGTTCAAAAGTATTGGGACAATGTGGCGCTTATAATCCTAAAAATGTCTTTATGTGTAACAAATTAAAGATAAAGTCAAACACTCCCTATGCATTAAATACAATAAAATAGGAACATATAAATATATAAATATAAGGATGACGTGCATAAAAGGTAGATTCCAATTATTCTTGTTTATACCAGGTGATGATTAACTACTAAAAAGTATTTTATATATATAGTCCATGCAAAAATGGGTGTTTTTAACCAGATAGGAGAACAGAGTTCAAATGTGAAAGTTGATTATTTCACCCTTAAGGGCTCACCACAGTGACTTCTGTGCGTTTTGTTCAGATGGTGACTTGAAGTGCTCACCCCCCCCCAATGCTACCCCACTCACCAGAGATAATCACCCCTACAGGGGTACCGAGCGACAGAGTGGGTGCCTCAGGTCAGATGATAATGACTCCAGTAATGCTGCCGTTCCTCTACTCTATGCGATCCTTACGGCTCTTCTGTCATCTGGCTATCTGTCAGCTTCCAGCCAATGTGCAGCACTCCAAACAGGTGCCACTATGCACATTTAATTTTCATTATTTTCAAAAAATTTTTTCTGGCGCCATTTTGTCTCAATATTTTTGAACTCTGGGGTCAATTTATTATTTTTTATTCGTAACTTACTGCATAGTTCACCACATTATTTTCCAACTAATTTATTACATATTTCACCCTGGCAGACATTGTATTTCACCGGGGGGACATATTTTATTTTTTTTTAGCAGTTTTATTTAGCAATTTCTAAATCACTGGTGTTTTGAGTATTTTGGTTATGCCCGAATATATGGGTTTTTCTTGTTTGGGACCCTATTATGATAGCTGATGGTGGAGTTTTTTAATATACTGTAGCTATATAAAATTAGCTTGCATTTTATGACACCTGTACCCATTATTTAACAACGGAGAGGGCAGCGCCGTTCTCATTCTCATACTATTTATTCACTTATGCAATTAGACCCCTAGGGGTACTAATTAGGGATAGGCAGCAGCCCTCACATTGTCCTAAGCGCGGATTCATCTAGTTATATGATTATATGTATGTTTATACAGTTTATGAACCAATAAATCTTCCCAATTGCTCAGCAATCTACCTTATTGCAATCATGCACTTCATCTAAAATCCCACCCCGTTTCTCTCGTCATTTTGACTATTACAGGGATGGAAACACATGACCTTACCAGGCCAGGCCATAATTTCATGTAAAGTCCTTAAACCTTCTCTCCTTTAAATACAGGAGGGATCAGAGAGGGCCCTGTTCATTAAAGCTTACAATCTAGGAGGGAGGATCAAGTGATACAAAAGGTAATAACTGTGTGTGTGTTGAGCTGATGGAGAAAATGAAAATACAGTTGTTAGGTGTGGGTAGGATAGATAAACAAGGGGGGGATATTGGGGATTTTTTTAGGTGCAGAATGATTTGCAAAAATATCAAATATGATATTTAAAAGTTTTTTAATTTTTAATTTGTAAACCAAAATAAAAAATGGTTAAAAAGTATAACAATGAGCAAGTACAATGTAACACAATGTTATCAAGACAGCACTGTAAGATGGATTTCCCAACATGTTTCGCCCATATGTCGGGCGGAGGGGATGCTGTCCAGTTTTGAAGTACAAGCCTTCTACCAAGAAAACAAAAACATGTATATATCATAATCAATTAGTTTAGAATTGCATATCGTATATATTACACAGTGCTACATTTATTTAAATACATAACAACATATTACATGCATGTGCGTCTCTAGTGTCAGGGCGATGCCTCTTACCTATGTCTCCTACAATAGATCCAAACACTGCCACAATTTTCAGACGGTGGTCTGCGTCAAGGGGACCATATGTGGAAGGCGGCCACAGGGGGCATAAAAGGACCGGCTAAAAAATATATTAAGATATATCAGGTGATATCAGAGAGGAAACTATATTTCCAAACTGAAAATAAAAGGTGTATTGAAAAGAGTCAACTTACAAAAACAAGTTCTGCAGTGGACTTGGTTCCAAGCGATTGAAAACGCTGTCTGTACCCCCAAGTGTTTTGCCACAGATCAAAAATACAATATGAAAAAGGCAATTAGCTCTCAACAGCCAATAGAAAAAAGGGACATAAAGTAGTTTCACAATAATACAGCAGCAAAAGAGAAGTGCATAAAATGAGCAAACAATGCTTCCAACATAATAAATAGAATAGCCAGAGCTTAGATACCAACAGCACAAGAAAACAGGGGCAAAGCCAAAGTTAGCCCAAGAAAAACGAAGCTTTCAGAAGGTTACCTGGTGTTGAATGACAGCATATCAGTATCCCCAGGCTCCTGTAGCGTGTAATCGCTGGAGCCAGCGGACTTATATACCCCCATCCGGTCCGAAGATCGGAAACGGACGCGTAGACCAGGGGCGGACTGACCATTTGGCCACTCGGGCACTGCCCGAGGGCCCCAGGCCACTAGGGGGCCCCATCAGGGTTGTCAGCCTCAGTAAAAGCAGGGACAGTATGTAAAAATCTGTGTTTTTTTTACATCTGTCTCTGAAATGTCCCTTACCGACATCCTTTTGGTCTAAAAATTAGATTATAGCTGCCCCACCTCTCCAGTACCTTCTCAGCCAATAGAAACATGTCTGTGTATACTGTGTGTACATGTATGTGTATACTATGTGATTGTATACTGTGTGTGTGTGTGTGTATACTGTGTGGCCCCATAATCTCTGATTGCCTGGGGGCCCCATAATCTCCTATTGCCCGGGGGCCCCATGAATTGTCAGTCCGCCCCTGGCGTAGACTGTGCCACGCATGCGCGAGCCACGTCATCTCAGTCAATCCGTCCATCACCGCCGGGTCCACGACTCCAGGAAGAGAGATGGAGTGACTCCCTCTGGTGGTAGAAAGGGAAAACCTCTCATGTTAAAGAACACAGAGAAATCCACGATCGTGGGGAGGGGAGACGGAGCGCACGAAGCTGCACAGTGAATCGGGCGTCCTGCCAATAAGACACGGATGCCCTGGGCGTCCATATGGTCGCCCACAATGCACTTAGGAACCAAAGGCCCAGGGCGTTCCCTTGACGCAGACCACCGTCTGAAAATTGTGGCAGTGTTTGGATCTATTGTAGGAGACATAGGTAAGAGGCATCGCCCTGACACTAGAGACGCACATGCATGTAATATGTTGTTATGTATTCAAATAAATGTAGCACTGTGTAACATATACAATATGCAATTCTAAACTAATTGATTATGATACATACATGTCTTTGTTTCTGTTTTCTGGATAGAAGGCTTGTACTTCAAAACTGGACAGCAGCCCCTGAAGAAGCCCGACATATGGGCGAAACATGTTGGGAAGTCCGGCTTATTTGTACATTAAACCACTTCACCTAGCACACCAATTGCAGGTACACTGAAAGGGATGTACAGCAGTGCCATACCCACTCCTTTTAAAGAATTATTTGCTGACTCTACCTCAGTGGGGGCAGCAGCTTAAAAAAATAATTCTCACAATTTTTTTTTCTTCCTAAGTGAGGAGCATTTCTTCTTTGTTTTGTCCCTATGAATGCAGTTCACACCAGCGCATTGTGTTGTGTTGCTTTTTACCCAGTGCTGGCGTTGGGAGGGACTAGCGGTGACCCCTGGGGTTTTAAATGGGAGGTACAAGAGGGGGTTCCTTTATATCCTGACACAATGGTGCAACATCCTAACTTTTCAGCTCCAATATGTTTGGCTCAGTCAACTATCCCGGGCGTTTTTCATGGTTTGGACAAATTTTTTATCTCACCTACATGTACCTGCCATCTGGTTGACCCCCTGGCGTCTTTGTGGGTTCCATTCCCACAGCTCACAGGATAAACATTCCTGGTGTTCACCAGCTGGAAACATTGCCATGTGTAATTAATTTATTCAAGCTGATTTCTACTCAGATGTGCATCTACTCCTGATGAAGTGAACTGAAATTCAAGAAACGTGTTGAGTTTTAGGATGCATTTTTCTAATTTGATCATGTAATGGTACTTATAATATTATTGTATGTAATATACTATCATGTAATTTTTACACATTGGCTTGACATTACATTATATCATTTTATTATTTATTACTTATGTAGTGAGATTCATTTGAGTATGTAGCGAGATTCAAATGAGTGTTCATTTACCAATAAATCTGTATCTACATGTACTATGTTGCTGTTGCACCTCATTTAAAGTCCCAAAAAGGACCGACCTTTGTTTTTATGGATATGTGTTTGCAGGGATGGAGACGCACCACTGGGTGCACTTGACCACAGTTTACTTGTTTCCTGTAGACCCCTCTTTGACATGTGACAAGAAGTCCAAAAAGGGTAATTTATTATTCTGTACTTTTTCCTGTGTAAAATTATGTTTTTGTCTACTGAATTTATGTATTCATTTAAAGCTCTTATTTCCTATGTTCTAATCTTAGCCCATGTATCATCCACATGCTTGAACCAAGGAGTTATTCCCCTAAAAGAGTTCAAGTCCTTCTATACCACCCCCATGTAGAGGGTAGCTGCAATGGGAGATATGGGTGATCCCATAGCACAGCCAAGGAATCATCTAATTATCCTTTTACTTGAAACAGTTGGTGGAACGAAGGTCCAGCATGGAACCTATTTGATCTGGTTTGAGTTATGTTCATCTGTCAAGAGTCTTATCTTGATCCAGATGTTTCCTTACAGTCTTAGTAGCCTTTGTAATTTGTATACAAGTGGAAAAGGGTGTGACATCATAGGACACCATTATCTGCTGGCTGGAACTTCAATCGATATACCTTATTGACAAATTCTTTAGAGTTTTGAATATGGTGTACCATGTTGCCAACTAAGGGTGATTGGATAATAGCCAGATACTTAGCAATGTTGTATGTAACAAAGTTGATGCTACTGTCATTCGGGCTTAAAACTAGAGCATAGTGCTTTCATAACTTTTACACTTCCCATTCTGTTCTTCAAAAAAAAATCTGCATCGAACTAGATACATTCCATGGTCATTGGATTAAGGTGTCTGTGCTATCTTTGTGCCTATAAATGCTGGGGTATGTCCTTGACACTCATTAGATTTGAAGAAGTGGCTTGGATAAGCGTTGAAACATCAATATTACAGGTTCATTGCAATGTAAGTTACTGCTACTAGCTATACCATGATTTGGAAAAATGAGAACCTTCACAAACATATTGGCAATTTTGGGGTGTATACCTTGAAACTGGTGCAGGAATATGAGAAAACAGCAAAAAAAAAAACTTGCAGATTACAGGGGCTCCCTACATTTCAGCCTCAGGTGTCAACATCATGGACTTACCCCTATCAGTGTTCACTTGGTTTCCACAGTAAAGTTCATGGGGCCCATACAATTTTACAAAGAGCACTAAAAATAATGCTAAATGAATTGGTGAGACAGACTCACTTCACTGTTGATGCTTTGAGACAGAATGTTGAAGACATTAAATGGTCTTTGACCTGAAAACTATCTGCTGAAATCCTAGTGGTTACATTTACAGAACAAGCCCAACTCTAAGGGAAAGGAAAGAGAGTTCAACAAATTCACCAACAGGCTACTATAGACCAGCAATAACAAGAGAACAGAGGAGGAAGGGGAAGGATGATAGCGGGACACCTCAAAGAAATATGGAAAAGTGGGTAAAGAACCTTTTAGTCCTTTAAGCTTATTTAACCATAGAAGGAAGTCTTAGCCAAGGGAATTAACTTTGCTGTGGCACCCCGACGTAGTGGATATCATTTCAGCTACAGAATCTTCTATTCAACCACCTATCAGCAGAAGAGACTATGGGTTTGATTTACTAAAGGTCAACAGACTGTGCACCTTGGAAAGTGCAATTGCACTCTGCAAGTGCAGTTGCTCCAGAGCTTAGTAAATGAGGTAAAGCTTCACTTTGCAAAGAATACCCAATCACATGCAAGGAAAATAAAAAAAACAGCATTTTTGCTTGCACATGATTGGTTGATGAAAGTCAGCAGAGCTTCTGCTCATTTACTAAACTCTGGAGCAGCCGCTCTTGCCATGTGCAACTGCACTTTCCAAAGTGCACAGTCTTTTTGCCTTTAGTAAATCAACCCCAAATGGGTCTTGGCAGTCTTGTCCAGTGCTAATGCACCTCTTTCCAAGAGGAAGTCCAGGTGAAAGTGGGTGGCTAACTTCCCTAGCTTCACTTTGCTCAACTTTTTGGAGATTGAGTATACAATGAGTTCATTTAGAAGAACCAGAAGAAAGAAAAGTGCCTGCGGGATTCCTCATAATAATAATACAAACAGAAGCCCAATTGCAGGACCAGCAATAACGTCTTGTAATTTTGGCAGCACCCGCTGTTTTTTCCAAAACTAGCTCACAATGTTTCTTTACTGAAGCTGTCTAAAGTCAAGTATATGAAGTCTTGCCAAGAGGAACATGGTGTGATGCAGGATTAAAACAGGTAGCAGTCCCTCCCATTCTCTTTCCCATGTATAAGAATGCTGAGAGTCACCATAACTGGAGAGAAGAGAGAGAAAATAGAGGTGGACGGATACTTGAGACTATTGACCGACAATGCAACTTCTAATAGTGTCCTTCTTCTGGTTTATAATATGCACCAGTGGTAAGCATATTTGTCCTAATGTGCTATTATCTATCTATCTATCTATCTATCTATCTATCTATCTATCTATCTATCTATCTATCTATCTATCTTTCTAATTTTTCCTTCTCAGTTTTTTCTTCTTCTCTTGCCCCCTCCTGTCTCTGTCTCTTTTATCCCTCTTTTTTGTCTTCAGCTGTCTTTCTATCATTCTCTCCATCCATATTTTGTCTATTTATATTTCCATCCCTCTTTATATATTTTTGGAAGTTTAGATATAAAATGGTGTGTGTTATACATTGGTAATTATTTGTATAACATGTTTAATAAACCACATTCATTTTAACATTGCCAAAGAAAGTGGGTAAGAGGATAGAGGAGGTGTTCAGAATGTAAAAACTAAGGATATTAGGATTGAGAGTTATGCACTAATAGAATTTAATTCTAAAATTTTTGTTTTAAGAATATTTGTTTGACATTATCATTATTAGTGGGGGTCAAATCGACATTTGTTTTTGACCACAATGAGAAGGAAATTTGAAGGCGAAGGAAAGAATTTTTTTTTTTCTAGCAAATTAATTTCTAACAGTGAATGTGGTTTTCAATTAGGAAAGCCAATTCGTTTTAAAATGTAATGTTAAAAGTAAACGCAATTTTGAAGAACTTTTGAATGGTATTCCTCATGTCCAGGTACTTTGGTTTCCTCTCACACTTCAAAGACATGCTGGTAGGTTAATTGGATCCTATCTAAATTGGCCTTAGTATGTGTATTTGTGACTTAGGGAACTTAGATTGTAAGCTCCTTGAGGACAGGGACTGATGTGAATGTACAATACATGTAAGAAGCACTGTGCTAATTGACGATGCTAAATAAGTACCTGGAATAATTAATAAAAATAAATAAGTCATCAAATGTAGTGAAAATGTTTGTACAAACATTTACACAAATTTTGGTAAAGTTTTAACATTAGGACATGATCAGTAAAAATGGAACATTTACAAGAAAACTATAATGGTTTTGAGCCAATTCAATTTTACTTTTTACATGTAAGTTTGACACTTCATTAAATTTACGAGGGCTGTACCTAAAGTAATGCAAAAGTGGGCATAACCTTTTTTTATTAACTTACATAGGAGCTGGCGTTTGGTTATCCTATGTCTTGTGGCTGGAAGGTTTGGTATGCTTTGAAGGGCCATGGTGGTTTATCTCTATGCTTTACAGCTGTGACGCATGCCAGTCTGTATATACAATACTGAGATTGTTGGGGCTATTCCAGTATATACAGAATACCGAAGGCAGTCACCCTGATGTATTTGCTTGTGGGGCGACCTGTGTTCGTCACCAAGTGACTTCATATAAATTTTCAGTATCGCATTCCTTTTGCGCTACACCTATCCTCCATTAGTCAGACTTTGGTACCCGATATATATTGCAGCAATATACATATACATGCACACCCTGGGAGATATTTATTGGCTGGCTCCTGGGGTTATATCTAGAGCAGGGATATGCAATTAGCGGACCTCCAGCTGTTGCAAAACTACAAGTCCCATCATGCCTCTGCCTCTGGGTGTCATGCTTGTGACTGTCAGAGTTTTGCTATGCCTCATGGGACTTGTAGTTCTGCAACAGCTGGAGGTCCACTAATTGCATATCCCTGATCTAGAGGGTTTTCTCCTTGACTGGGGAATTTCCACTCTCCCAGCGTCTCCTTCCCTTTTTGATGCTCCCATATGTGTCATCCCTCCTTTCTACTCTTTACCATACTCTCCTCTGCATCCGAAGTCATTCAGCACCCACCCAATCAGTCCTGAAGAAGCAAGCAAATCTTGCGAAACGCGTTGACGCTTGAATACGGAGCAACACACCAGCAGCCTTATTTATGTATCTGATTGAACATTGACCCTACTGGTGGATCTCTATGCACTGTGCAATATACCGTGATTTTTTTTGCCTCCCTATCTAATTGGGTACTTGTTGACTCTTTGTTAGATGGTTGGTGCTTCTTTTATCACTTCCCCTTTTTTTATATCATGTATTTTAATGTATATCCAATAAAATGTCTTAATTTTTTTACATACTGTCTCATGCTGTGCCTATAAAATCTGTGGTTTGAGAAGCTGTGGTCACTTACATTGGTTGTTCAAACTTCACATGTTGGTAGAACTGATTTTAGAAGAGGATTGGCTACCATGCAGAGCTGCACCAGACTTTGCACTCCCAAGTCTTAGTAAATCAACCCCAATGACAGCAAATTGCTTCTGCTTCACATCCATTATTTGACTGCAATGAAAAAGAAGAAGAGTTACTATAGAGGAAGAGTTATGCCGCGTACACACAGTCGGACTTTTCGTCTACAAAAGTCCGACGGACGACGACGGACAAAATGCAGCTGACAATCCGATCGTGTGTGGGCTTCCCTGGACTTTCAGCTGACTTTTCCAGCCGCAAATCTGACGGACTTTAGATTTGAAACATGCTTCAAATCTTTACGTCGTAACTCCGAAAGACCCAGAAATCTGCTCGTCCGACGGACAAAAACCCACGCTAGGGCAGCTATTGGCTACTGGCTATCAACCTCCTTATTTTAGTCCGGTGTACGTCATCACGTATGAATCCGTCGGACTTTTGTGTGATCGTATGTAGGCAAGTCCATTTGTTAGAAAGTCTGCCGCAAGTCCGCCCAAAGGCCGCCAAAAGTCCGTCGAAAGTCTGTCGGACAGGCTGTCGGACTTTTGTAGACGAAAAGTCCGACTGTGTGTACGCGGCATTATTATACCAACATGTGAAATTTGAACAGCCTTTGTAAGTTAATAAAAGATTATGCACACTTTTGCATTACCTTCGGTACAGCCTTCAGTACATGTTTTCTCCTTCATATATAAAATCTTCCTTTTTGCAAATAAATATTTACCTCTTGAATTTGTAAGACAGGTTGTTGAGCACCTCCAGTTTGCATTTATAAAAGCTTCTTTCTTGTATCATATACTAGAACAAAACCAAAACGCAGTGTTCCCCACGCACACGTTCAAGAAAACCGCCTGTTTGGTGATGCTGGGTGCTGTAATGACCATAGGCTGGAAACCATGGATAATCAAAGTAAAGAAATGTCAGCAGCACACCAAGGATTCCTCGAAAGGGTCCAAAGCTTTATTCCGTGATCACATGATCAAATATACAGCAGCGTTTCGGAGCCACGCAGGGCCCCTTCGTCAGGCGTGTGACCCTTTTCGATGATTCCTTGGTGTGCTGATGACATTTCTTCACATATACAGTAAAACCTTGGTTTAAGACTAACTTGGTTTGGGAGCGTTTTGCAAGACAAGCAACATTTTTTAATAAATTTTGACTTGATATACAAGCGATGTCTTGATATACCCTGTTTCCCCGAAAATAAGACCTAGCGTGATTGTCGGTGCTGGCTGCAATATAAACCCTACCCCTCATTGTAGGTCTTATTTTCAGGGTAGGGCTTATTTTCGGGGAAACAGGGTAGGGCTTATTTGAGGGGTAGGGCTTATATTGCAGCCATCACCGACAATCACACTAGGTCTTATTTTCGGGGAAACAGGGTACAAGTAGCGTCATGTCAGAACTGAGTATAAAAGAGAAGAGAGGCACCTCTAAGTGTAGCAATATGGTTACATTTAATGAAGGTATAACATTTAGCAACATATTGTTACACTTATGCCGTGTACATACGGGCGGACTTTTCGACCGAATCCGGTGGACAATCCGACCGTGTGTGCGCTCCATCGGACCTTCAGCTGACTTTTTCTGTCGAAAGTCTGACGTACTTTAGATTTGGAACATGCTTCAAATCTTTACGTTGTAACTCCGCCGGACCCAGAAATCCGCTCGTCTGTATGCTAGTCCGACGGACAAAAACCCACGCTAGGGCAGCTATTGGCTACTTCCTTATTTTGGTCCGGTCGTACGTCATCACGTACTAATCCGTCGGACTTTGGTGTGATCGTGTGTAGGCAAGTCCGTTTGTTAAAAAGTCCATTGGAAGTCCGTCAAAAGTCCGCCGGAAAGTCTGTCTGACCAGTCCGGTCGAAAAGTCCGCTCGTGTGTACGCGGCATTAGAGGCTCCTCTCTTCTCTTTTATACTCTGGAGCTCCTGCTGGATTTTACTTCTAATCCCCCTTGTGGAGGCTTCCATTTGTGGATGGACATTTTATGGTTACACAGCCTGTCACGTTGCTATAATCTTTTTATATGGACTATAAACTAAAGGACCTATGAATAAATGGTTGTGGAACGAATCATATGAGTTTCCATTATTTCTTATGTGGAAATTTGCTTTGATATACAAGTGCTTTGGATTACAAGCATGTTTCTAGAACGAATTATACTCACAATCCAAGGTTTAACTGTACTAGAACAACACGTGACGCATATATATGTGTATTGCTGTAGTAAAGGGGTTAATTCATCCCCTGGAAAAATAACATTTAATATTTGTGGCCAGATCAGATCTAATGTGTATGTGACTGGTAAAGACACAGCCGCGCACACATTTCGGTCTCTCCGATTTTCTCATTGTCTCTGTTCATCCCCATCATCCTATATTATTTATAGTGATCTCTTCCTCTTTGTGTCCCAATAGAAGCCCTGAAATGCAGAACCTGCTTAGATCGATACTCGCATTTCTGCGCATCTGAAGAGACCATAGATTGCGGCGAAAGCGAAGGGTGTGGTGCAGCGTCTGGCTTTTTTCAGATAGGTAAGTGCCAGTATATTATGTTTTTTTATATACTCTGTTTACATTTTTTTTTTTTCCAATGGAAAGTGAATTTCATTGTATACAGTGTCATTTCAAGGAGGATACTCTATATGGTGAATTAAATGCCAGAGATCCTATTTGTTATCTGCCCCTTTGGGTATAAACACATCTAATCCACAGAATTCAGGGCCCTAAAACTGCTTAACCAGTTGCCGACCGCCGCACGCCGATATACGTCGGCACAATGGCAGCGGTGGGCAAATGGGCGACTCTGTACGTCCCCTTTAAGAGCCGGGGATAGCATGCGCGTGCCCGCACGCCGCGTACAGCGTGACCGTGCCCGCGGGACCGGCGGACTCGATGTCCGCCGGTCTCCTGGCGATCGTGTCATGGAGCCTCAGAACGGGGAAGTGCCTATGTAAACAAGGCATTTCCCCGTTCTGCCTTGTGTCATGACAGAGATCACTACTCTCTGTCATCGAGAGCAGTGATCGCTGTCATGTGACTAGTAGCCCATCCCCCCCTTACAGTTATGCCCTGTACACACGGTCGGATTTTCCGACTGGAAAAAGTGCGATCGGATTGTGTTGTCGGAAATTCCGATCGTGTGTGGGCTCCATCGGACTTTTTCCGTCGTAATTTCCGACACACAAAGTTTGAGAGCAGGATATAAAATTTTCCCGACAACAAAATCCGATCGTTTAAATTCCGATCGTGTGTAGACAAATCCGACGCACAAAGTGCCACGCATGCTCAGAATAAATGAAGAGACGAAAGCTATTGGCTACTGCCCCGTTTATAGTCCCGACGTACGTGTTTTACGTCACCGCGTTCAGAACGATCGGATTTTCCGGCAACTTTGTGCGACCGTGTGTATGCAAGAGAAGTTTGAGCCAACATCCGTCGGAAAAAATCCGGTGGATTTTGTTGTCGGAATGTCCGATCAATGTCCGACCGTGTGTACAGGGTATTAGACTCACTCCCTAGGACACACTTAACCCCTTCATCGCCCTCTAGTGGTTAACCCCTTCACTGCCAGTGTCATTTACACAGTAATCAGTGCATTTTTATAAATTGATCAGAATCCCAAAACTATACCTCTCACACGTGTACAGATAGAGATAGCGGCGCTAATATAAAATTGTGTAAAATAATGGGTCCGAGCAGCATAATGCCTATGACCCTCTACTTATACATAAAAATAATAATAATAATAGTGTCATGAAAAAAATAATTTTTATCATGAAAAAAATTTCTTTAACACCCAGTGAAAAGTGTCACTATAAATAATAAATTACAAGAAATGAATGATCAAGTTCAACAGTTGTTTTTCAATCTTCTTGTGTGAAAAATCTTCTACTCTTCCACCACACCACCGTGATAGTGACACCACTCCGCACTCACCAGATTGTATAGCCTCCCACTCTCGTGTTCGGCAAAAACAGCAATTGAACCACACCTGGGTTGCATGTGATGAACCGTGACTCCAATCAAGCCGGCTCCATATGTGAAAAAATGAATAAAGTGCTCCACATAGCGTGATACCATTTTGACAGATTTATTAAAATTATTTATAGTGACACTTTTCACTGGGTGTTAAAGACATTTTTTTCATGATAAAAATATTTTTTTTCATGACACTATTATTATTTTTATGTATAAGTAGAGGGTCATAGGCATTATGCTGCTCTGACCCATTATTTTACACAATTTTATATTAGCGCCGCTATCTCTATCTGTACACGTGTGAGAGGTATCGTTTCGGGATTCTGATCAATTTACGTATTTATTTAAGTGGCAGCTTTTTTCACTGTACACTGTGTATGTACACACAATTTGTCTTCATTTACACATCTTTTATATAGCTTTGCACTTTTCTTTGGCGCAGTGGAGTAAGAGAGATTTAGGGGCAGTTTATTTGTATATCTCTTGCTACAAACCAATGCATTTTTATAGCACTGATTGCTGTATACATGACAATGGTCCCAAAATAGAGTAAAAAATGTCCGATGTGTTTTTTTTTTTTTTGAGAAATGTATACATTTTAAAGCTAACTGATTTACTAATAATAACCTTAATGAACATCAAAGGCTGAATGTGTATTTAGAGTGACTGTATTTTGTGTATGTATATGTGTTTTGTTTGTATAAAATTGAAGAAAAAAAAAAAATAAATGTCCGATGTGTCCGCCATAATTTCACAGTCCCGATAAAAATCGCAGATCGCCGCCATTACTAATAAAAAAAGAAGAAGAATAAAAATGCCATAAAACTATCCCCTTTTTTGTAAACGCTATAACTTTTGAGCAAACCAATCAATATACGCTTATTGCGATTTTTTTTTACAAAAAATATGGAGAAGAATACGTATCGGCCTAAACTGAGAAAAAAAAAAAAAAATTTTAAATATATTTTTGGGGGATATTTATTATAGCAAAAAGTAAAAAATAATGTGTTTTTTTTTCAAAATTGTCGCTCTTTCTTGGTTTATAGCGCGAAAAATAAGAACCTCTGAGGTGATCAAATACCACCAAAAGAAGGCTCTATTTGTGGGGAAAAAAAGGACGTCAATTTTGTTTGGGTGCAACGTCGCACGGCCGCGCAATTGTCAGTTAAAGCGACGCAGTGCCGAATCGCAAAAAGTGCTCTGGTCAGGAAGGGGGTAAAATCTTCCGGGGCTAAAGAGGAGCTCCAGTCTCTTCAGTGAAAATTAAAAGTCAGCAGCTACAAAAACTGTCATGGCATTAACAGAAGTCCCTTGTCTCATTACTTCCAGGGTCGAAAAGGACAAATTTTTTTTACAAAGGCTGCCGGTTTCCCGTAAAATGCAATTCCTGGCTGCGCATTTCCATGAATGGTACCTATCTACAGTCCTACATCACGTGCTGCGATGGGGAGATGTGCGACCTGGATTATTACAGTAAGTAATGTGAGCTGGAGCAGAACCAATAAAAGGTCAGGGCCACCTACATTTTGATGTGCCCATCACTCCATCTTTGATTTGTTTTGGTTGACGTTTAACCTCAACCTAACCCTGAACCCTAAACTTTGCCTAAACTCCTATACCTAACACTTAAAGCGTTTATTACCCCAACGCTTTATATTCTTTATATGTGTACCATATACTTTTATGAGAAAGTCTCCTGTTCTCCTTGTATTGTTTCCTTTATATGAAATCCCTGGTGTTCCTCCCATTCCCTCTGCTTTCCTAGTTAAAACTGACTACACTAAATAGGAGAGCACAATGTGGTCAGTTCTCTAGCTATGCTGGGAACTCAGTGTGCTCTCCTCCAATGATCAGACTTGTCCCGACCACGCCCCCGCTGCACAGCCATTCCCTGGGAAGCCCAGTGTTCTGCTGCTTCCCCTGCCTTTCATTTCTAATTTAGACTGAATGGGTTGCTTTACAAGGTGATCGTTTACAATCACTTTAAAGCTGAACTTCAGGAATGATCTGTATTGCATACACACAGTACATTGGTCCTGTGTACTGTTTAAGTAAGTCTAATATACAGAGTGCAAGAGTCAGGAGTATGTTGTGTACAGACTACTAAACAGAGTGCAGAGGTCAAGAGTATGTTATGTACAGACTATTGTACAGAGAGGAGAGGTCAGGGGTATGTTATGTGCAGTCTACCAGTGTGCAGAGGTAAGGAGTATACTATTCACAGTCTACCAAACAGAGTGCAGAGGTCAGGAGTATGCTATGTACAGTCTACCATACAGAGGGCAGAAATCAAGAGTATGTTATGTACAGTCCACCAAATAGGATGCAGTGGTCAGGAGTATGCTATGTACAGTCTACCTAATAGACTGCAGAGGTCAGGAATATGCTATGTACAGTCTACCATACAGAGGTCAGAGGTCAGGAGTATTCTATGTACAGTCTACCATACAGAGGTCAGAGGTCAGGAGTATGCTATGTATAGTCTACCATACAGAGGTCAGAGGTCAGGAGTATGCTATGTACAGTCTACCATACTGAGGTCAGGAGTATGCTATGTACAGTCACACAGAGGGCAGAAGTCAGGAGTATGCTATGTACAGTGTACCATACAGAGTACAGAGGTCAGGAGTATTGTATGTACAGTCTACCAAACAGGGTGCAGAGGTCATGAGTATGCAATGTACAGTGTACCATACAGAGGGCAGAGGTCAGGAGTATGCTATGTACAGTCTACCGTACAGAGGTCAGAGGTCAGGAGTATGCTATGTACAGTCTACCATACAGAGGTGAGGAGTATGCTATGTACAGTCTACCATACAGAGAGCAGAGAGCAGGGATATGCTATGTACAGTCTACCATACAGAGTGCAGAGGTCAGGGATATGCTATGTACAGTGTACCATACAGAGGGCAGAGGTCAGGGGTTTGCTATGTACATTGTACCATACAGAGGGCAGAGGTCAGGAGTATGCTATGTACAGTGTACCATACAGAGGGCAGAGGTCAGGGGTATGCTATGTACAGTGTACCATACAGAGGGCAGATGTCAGGGGTATGCTATGTACAGTGTACCATACAGAGGGCAGAGGTCAGGAGTATGCTATGTACAATGTACTATGCACAGGCCAGAGGTCAGGAGTATGCTATGTACAGTGTACCATACAGAGGGCAGATGTCAGGGGTATGCTATGTACAGTGTACCATACAGAGGGCAGAGGGCAGGAGTATGCTATGTACAATGTACCATACAGAGGGCAGAGGTCAGGAGTATGCTATGTATAATGTACCATACAGAGGGCAGAGGTCAGGAGTATGCTATGTACAGTGTACCACACAGAGGGCAGATGCCAGGGGTATGCTATGTACAATGTACCACACAGAGGGCAGAGATCAGGGGTATGCTATGTACAGTGTACCATACAGAGGGCAGAGGTCAGGAGTATGCTATGTACAATGTACCATACAGAGGGCAGGGGTCAGGGGTATGCTATGTACAGTCTACCGTACAGAGGTCAGGAGTATGCTATGTACAATGTACCGTACAGAGGGCAGAGGTCAGGAGTATGCTATGTACAGTGTACCATACAGAGGGCAGAGGTCAGGGGTATGCTATGTACAGTGTACCATAGCAGAGTTCAGGAGTATGTTATGTACAATGTATCATACAGAGGACAAAGGTCAGGAGTATGTTATGTACAATGTATCATACAGAGGAGAAAGGTCAAGAGTATGTTATGTACAGTCTACCATACAGAGGGCAGAATCAGGATTATGCTATTTACAGACAACCCTGAAATGCCCAAGACAAATAAGAGCCAAGAGTATGCAATGAGTGAAGATGGCCTTTAAATGATTAAGCATTCTTTTTTGATCCTTCAGTACCCAGCGATGCAGTATTACTGTATAATGGCAAAGAATGTGAATCTTGCTACGTAGAAGACACTGCGGATGGATGCAGCTCCACGCAGACACAGAAGTGTAGAGGTAATGAGGCGCTGTGTGTGCGTTACAGAGGATATCGCAGGAAACAAGGTAATGAAGTTATTAATTAATGGTAGGGATGAGCAGAGTGATTTTAGTGAAATTTGTGATGGGAACATACATGCTACATAACGTGTCGGTGTAAAGGCCCATACACACGATCGGACTTTTTGACAACAAACCTGCAAATGAGCTGCTTCTAAGGCAACATCCAACCGTGTGTACGCTCCATCAGACAAACTTTTTCGGTTTTCATGGGACAAATGTTGGCTGTGCGAACAGACAAACTTGGCGGCAACAAAAGTCTGATGTCGGCAAGTTCGATTGTGTGTACACAAAACAATCGGACTTTAGTACAAAGTACAAACACGCATGCTCAGAACTAATGCAAAAGATCAGACAACAGTACAGAAGTTGACCAAAGGGTGGCGCCGGAGAATTGAACATCCTCTTTTGAAGTGTCGTCAGTACTCTGAAACGTCACTACGTTCGTGTTTGTTGCCTAAAAAGTCCTGCCGTGTGTGTATGCTTAACAAGTTCATGGCCAACGCCCTTTGTACAGAAATCCACGGAAAAGTTTGTATAAAGTCTGAGGCTTTAAGCTGTCCATGCACTGTTTTGGGCATCCGACATCCTTCAATTGAAAAATCAAGCTGGGTGAAAAATTGTTTGCTGCATCCAATCAGACAATACAGTAGCATAGATAGAGGAATCTTTTAGATTATTTTTTTTTTTGTGTGTACGGCCAGTCGGACACTTCCAGCTCTCACAGAAATCACAATAATTTAAATCCTGGCGTCTGCTTAGATTTTTGCTGTGCTTGCAATTGTCTGATACACATAAGCCCCCTATTTCAACCTCTCACCTTGTGCCTTGCTACAAATCTACAATGTTGCAGACTGAGGAGAGGAGACTAAGGAAATTCTTCCTCCTGCCTGCAGCAGACTGATGGCATCATCTCAGCCTAGGCAGAGTCACTTAACCACTTCAGCCCCGGAAGAATTTACCCCCTTCCTGACCAGACCACTTTTTGTGATTCGGCACTGCGTCGATTTAACTGACAATTGCGCGGTCGTGCGACGTGGCTCCCAAACAAAATTGACGTTCCTTTTTTTTCCACAAATAGAGCTTTCTTTTGGTGGTATTTGATCACCTCTGCGGTTTTTATTTTTGCGCTATAAACAAAAAAAGAGCGACAATTTTGAAAAAAACGCATTGTTTTTTACTTTTTGCTATAATAAATATCATCCAAAAAAATATAAAAAAACATTTTTTTTCCTCAGTTTAGGCCGATACGTATTCTTCGACATATTTTTGGTAAAAAAAAAAATCGCAATAAGCGTTTATTACAGAATTCAAAAATAATAATGCGCCAACCACAAAGCAAAGCAGCCAACACCACAATCAGACAAATTGTAGGAAGATTAAAATAAAAATAAGTGTGGCGCTAAAAAGAGTGTCCTTTATTGGGCAAAGCCAAACAGAATGGTGTCTGGAGGGCAATATGCACAACAAAGATTATTAAAAAAAAAAAAAAGAGGCTTCCCCATAGTGTAAGTCGGCTAAGAACCAGCTTTATTAAAATAAAGTAATAAAAACACTCTGGCTCTTTAAAAAAACAAACAATGAAAGTAGCGCTAAAATACAAATGGTGGCAAGACAGGCATAACAGACCCTACGCGTTTCGTCCGATAGGACTTCTACTGGGGTATATTAACTTTATCCTTTGTGCAATACACTTGTGATGTGCACAACCCTCACAAATTTATACACAATTTATTTCATGTGCAATATGCTTGTGATGTACACTATCCTCACATTTTCATAGTTTATTTTAGAACTACTCTTCCCTATTGTTGGGTTTTGTGGTTCCTCTTACATCATTCCCCTTTTTTTTGCACATATGTTGGTGTGTATATTGGTTCACCTTATATGCCACTCTACTTTATTTATGATTCACCCATTTTTACTTATCCATTCATCTTGTGGTTTGATTTATTTGTTTTGTTGGTGTCAATCAACAGTCCCTACAGGACTTTTTTTCATTAATAATCTTTGTTGTGCATATTGCCCTCCAGACACCATTCTGTTTGGCTTTGCCCAATAAAGGACACTCTTTTTAGCGCCACACTTATTTTTATAATAAGCGTTTATTGATTGGTTTGCGCAAAAGTTATAGCGTCTACAAAATCGGGGATAGTTTTATGGCATTTTTATTAATAATTTTTCTTTTACTAGTAATGGCGGTGATCAGCGATTTTTATCGTGACTGCGACATTATTGCGGACACATCGGACAATTTTGACACATTCTTGGGACCATTGGCATTAATACAGCGATCAGTGTTATAAAATTGCATTGATTACTGTAAAAATGTCACTGGTAGTGAAGGGGTTAACCACTAGGGGGCGGGGAGGGGTTAAGTGTGTCCTGGGCAGTGATTCTAACTGTCTGGGGGATGGGCTAGCAGTGACACGACACTGATCGCTGCTCCCGATGACAGGTAGCAGACGATCAGTGTCCTGTCACTAGCCAGAACGGGGAGATGCTGTTTACATCGGCATCTCCCCCTTCTTCAGCTCCGTGACACGATCGCGGGTATCCAAGCGGCCATCAAGTCCGCGGGTCCCGCGGGCACGGTCTCGGAGCTCGCGGCATTCAAAGTAACGTACAGGTATGTTACTTTGCCTAGCCGTGCCATTCTGCCGACGTATATGTGCTGACAGCGGTCAGCAAGGGGTTAAAGTGATACAAAACACACACGGTTTGATTTACATTGTCCCTTCTATTTCTGTATATGGATGGTGGCACTATAATTATTTTAATAAAAAAAAACACATCTAAGTATCTTTTTCCTAATCAATATACAGCTGCCACATCACCCAGCTCTCTCCCAGCCTGTCTGCAGGGAAACATAAGCAGGAGGAGCTTCTAGTCCTCTGCTGCTGGTCACATGTTAAAAAAACAAACAAACAAAAAAAAACAGCCTTTGGAATACAGAGTAAAAATAAAGAAATAATGAATAATAATAAACTGTTTTTAATTGTCATACAAATAAAATCTTTATTATTTTGTGGAAATAACATGGTGTGAGCAGATTTCTGCCAGTCACTGGCTGTGTCATTCCACTCCTACCTGTGTCTTAGAATAAGAGGAAGGTGAAGCCTCCATCAATCAACATCTAATATCTTGTCCCCATTGTGTTTAGCTGGTTAGTGGGCATGGAGGAGGAGGAAGGGAGTGGGCTGTCATTTACCAGAGTGTATAGGCCCACATGAGTGACTCTATAGTCACATGGGCTGCTCAGATGTGATAGAAAGGAAACGCTCGGCATAGAAACTCACTGAAAACTGAGCATGTGCAGAGCTGCCAACACTGCTCTGCAAAATCCCTAGCTGCATTGGGGACATGGACATGAGGGGGAGGTAGCGAACAGCAGGATTGACCAGGTTTTTTTATGCAGAATACAGAAAATGACTCTCATAATGACTGAGTATGAACAGCATGGAATACACATTTATTGATAGCTTTTTAATGATGTGGGTTTAGTGACACTTTAATTGGAGATGCTTTTTTTTAATACAAATTTGAGCTTTTCTGAATGTTACTGTTGCTATTTGTTGTTTAGTTTTATAAATTTATTAATGAACACTTACATTTACTGAAAGGTTCAGCTAAAGTGGCAGTCATTATTGATTATTATATGCTTGCATGTATTTATTATTTGATTTGATTTGATTTTTTTTTCTCTTTTTCATTCTACAGATGGAGCAGAAACTGCTGTTTCCTTTTCCGGCTGTGCCAATGAGGTGGCATATGAAAAGTTAGAATACTTCTATGGCTTTGACGAAAGTCGGGTTAAACGCTATACTTTTTAAAAAATTCAAAGACCTGTTGGGACAACCAGTGCAGAGTGCAGTTATAAAAGTGCAGCAATCTGGGAGCTACCGCGTTTCCCCGAAAATAAGCCCTACCCGGAAAATAAGACCTAGTGCGATTATCGAGGAGGGCTGCAATATAAGCCCTACCCCGAAAATAAGCCCTAGTAAAGTTAATTAAAAAAATATAAATTATCCGCTTTATAAAATGTCCAGGCTGGCATAAGGTGCAGTGTGCCCCCCCCCCCCCCCCGCAACGATCAGGCAAAATACCCCATCCACAGCCGCCGCTGACCCACCGGAGGTCTTCTCCTCTCCTCCTGGCTGACGTCAGCGGGAATCTCGGAGCGGAGAAAAATAGCTCAGGCAGGTTACATGATCCCCGAGGGCTGCTGTAAAAAGGTACTTCTCATAAAACAGCCACAAAGGGAGACACACTGCACCCTACACCAGCACAATCCTCCCACAAAACGGACTACATAATCTTTAAAGTACTTTAACAGAGTGTATTTTGGGGGATTAAAATGATTTCAAAATACTGATACCAATAAGACATACCCCGAAAATAAGCCCTAGGGTCTTTTTTGTAGCCAAAATTAATATAAGACCCGGTCTTATTTTCGGGGAAACACAGTAACCAGATTACAGGTCACTACAGTCAGATCAGTCAACAGACAATTCCTGACTGACTACCAGGAACTTTGCACACCCTCATTGTAATTTACATTGTCTGATGGTATAGGCTGGCTTATTTTTTTTTTTAAAGTTAGAAATTTAGAACCAATTAATAGCGATGGCTTATCATTTTCCTGGGAATTGGACAGCTCCAACAGCACAAACATTATAATAAAAAAATAAATTGATCAGCATCAAATGCATTTTATTATGTCATGACAAGCAACAACACCTAAAAATCCAGGACAAGACTTGATCATTAAAGAGGAATTAAACTCTCCCACTCTGATGCTTCTTTTCATTTAGTCCATTAAAATAAGTAATTATCAAACTATAGCCACTGTAATGCAGCGCAAATTGCATATTACTTACTGTTTAAAGAAACTTTAAAAAACTTGTTTCCAGGGGTTAGGCAGCGCCATCTTAAGTATTGTTTTCTGAGTCCGCAGTGGAGTGTATTTCCGCCCTTACATTGAGCACTTCCTGTACTGTTAACCAAGCTTCCCTCTCAGTCCAACGTTTCTATGGCAACCCTGCTTCACTGCTAATAGCTGACTTGTTTTATTTCATAGTATGCACTTGTGCCTGTAATCTAGTGTTTGCCTGTGTCAGTCTTATCAGCTTCAGCTGATAAGGCTGCAGTAATCCTGTCTGATGCCCTGGTTTACATTCTATGTGATGTCACATGGTCACATGGAGTGTGGGAGGAAGCTCTGAGTGATTATGAAGTCTCCTGGGATTGCAGTGGTGTGCGTAGGAAGTCCTGATAATAGATAGATAAGTACACAGAGTGTGCCGTAAATCAGGGGAGATCTGGGCATGCTCAGTGACGTCATTCTAAAGAACATAAAGGATTACAACAATACTAAGCATGTAAGGAGATATCTACAAGCAGTGTTCATTAGGGTTTTTTATGCTGATTTAAATGGGACAAAGTTGTGGGGGAGAGTTTACAACCATTTTAAAGGCCAATTCTGGGCACAAAAAAACCCCAAACCCTTGCAGCGCCCCAAATTGCAAGGTTAAAGCTCATTAAGATTAGGGGGTTGCAGAAGAGGTTGTATTATTTACCTGACTCCATTGATCTGTTCCTCCTCAGCTTGCTCTGTGAATTGTTCCTGGCTGCGGTCACACTCCTGACTCTACCAAATACAATTAGGGTTGCCACCTTTTCTTCAAGCCAAACCCGAACACTTTAGCAGCCCACTGCATTTTTTTTTTTTGTAGTATACACTATGCATATATTTTGTGATGAAATCACAACGCACAGACACGCACCAGCCCCATATGCGGACGCACATATGTGAACCTGGCCTCAGGGGTTGTACCTTTGACATCCCATGCTTTTCCCTGCAAAAGCATCCAGGTTGCATTCACTGTCTGGCTGCTCTGGCGGTGCCGGCAGCTGGAGGAGGGCTTGGTGCTGCTGGAAGAGAGTGCACAGTGAGCTGCAGGCTGCAGCATTCAGGCTTGTTAAGCCTTGCACTGCATTGACAGGGGTGAGGGGGACCGGACTTGGACTGACTCACCACTGTCACCATTTGCCAATCACCAGTGGCAATGAAGCCCTGCTGGAGCGGGGGGAGCGCGCTGCTAGCGCATTCAGGGCAGGCTGCATTTGCCGATCATCATTGACACATTGACAAAGGTCGAGGTGGATGGAGGGGAATGCTCACCACTGAAGCCACAGGACAGGAGCCGCAGTAGGGGTGGTAGGTGCTGCTGGTGGGGGAGTGTGCATAAACACCTACTTCCCACACTGGCTGGAGACTATGCTGCTGTGTCCGGGTTTCAGGAGGAGAGAAACCCAGGCACAGCTATAAAAACTCGGACTGTCTGGGTCATTCCTTGAACAGAACCGTGGGAGAGAGTGTTAGGGCCAGGACACCCTTAGGTAGATGCAATGATAATTGGCAGACTCCGAGACTTCTATAGCTAGAAAGCTATACAGGTGAAGGCCTCCAGCCAAACACTGCTTCTGTATAGGTAGGACTGCTGTCTCCTATGGCAACAATCTTGTAAAATTACTAATGGTAGTCGTATTCAACTATTGGCAACACAAACAGTTCTCCACTTACTCCACAGTCACTCACTGTGGGTCTTCACTCAACAAACTCGCAGTCTTTTACTAGACTTCGGATCCAATAGCCACTGGATCCCCTGAGCTCCTCCACTTTTAGCACTCAGTATCTTTCTCAAGCGTCTTCCCGCTTCCCTGCTGGGTCCCTGGCTTGGCAATCACAGATACTCTTCAAGCATCACCCCTGCTGACCCGCTAGGTCTCTGGCTTGGCACCCACTGATGCTCTGCAAGCGTCACCTCTGCTGTCCCGCTGGGTCCCTGGTTTGGCCCTCGCTAAAGTTTTCCCACTTCTTCACCGTCCCCGGCTGGTGAGAAGACTGCTCTGGTTTTGGCTTCAGCTTACTCACAGTGACTCTGGTAATGAGGTGGATGGTCCCTTAGTGGCGACAGCTTCCTCTTCCACCTCTGACCACAGGTGGTTCTTCATCCGGCTGAATTGGACTACAGGCCAGCAGTCCCAACCCTACGCTGCTCCCCTGCTTCTGGATAGGCCCTCAGACAGCCCAGCAGCCAGATGTCCCTGGGATAGGCCCCAGGCCTCCGTCCCAGCAGCCCGGGGCAGCACAACACATGTCCACCCAGACAGCCACCCAGGCGACTCTCCCAGCAGGCCAAGGGACCAAAGAAAATCCTTGCCCATTGGCTGAGAAACCCCATCCATTCATGTCTGAGCTTGCAAAGCCCCTGTCTTATCTAATGTCACTAGCATAGTGCCACCTAGTGACAGAAGAGAAAGGGTGCAACAAGTCCAGATTTAGAGAGGAATCAATTGATCTCCTAACAATTAGCCAAGGCCACTATCGCTTGGCAACTCAATTTGATAGCAACCATGCCTAAACATCAGGGTGCTACACATATTTTACTTCATATCTTCTGGGAATGCAAACTGCTATGGACGTATTGGGAAGACATGAAAGGATTGTCCCCAAGCTCACATGGTTCCCCTTTGGGGACAATACCACCACCTTTATCATTAATCTCAACCGGCTACCCAGGAAACAATATAAGGATGTTTTACATATTCACCTTTTAAATTCAGAGAGATCCTGCATACCTCTAAAAGGAAGGAGTACTGACCTTCAGTGGTGGCTGGTGTTTTGTTTTTTTTCGGGGGGAGGCAACAAACAACCCCCTCGGGCCGCCGGTGGAGCAGCACTACCCTTCCCGCAGCACTAACACAGTCCCCCACCACTGCCCGCTGTCCTTACCTTGGATGCGGGCGGTGAGATCTTGGCGGGCTCGGGGAAAGCTGCTCCGGGGTCATCTCCTGGAGCAGCTTCCGCCGTGTCTCCTCTCTCCTCCCCCCAGCGCTAGGCGCCCGATAGGATCGCCAGACATTTTGGCCAGTCGGGAAACAGGTTTCATATCTGCTTCCCAATTGGCCTGGGAGGAGGATCAGTGTTGAAACAGCATTTTTCATTCGTTGTTGCAATACACCTGGGTGGGCTCCAAATGCAATGCTCTGCGTCCCGAGTCCACCCTATTTTGAAGCCTATTAGAGCCTATGTAATAAGAATATTCCTGCGCTACCCAATTGGAAAAAGAGAAGAAAACAAAAACTCAGAAAAAATTGTAAAAACGCACGTATGCGACTGGACAGCTGCATGCACCGAAGCAAGGGTCAGACATAAGCCCAAAATCAAACTGAGGTATAGGGGGGGAGGTGCTGCGCTAACCAGAAGTAAGCTGTAAATCTCTGTCTGTGGTCAATTAATAAAATGACTTAAAATCGCATAATAACATAAATCGCATAAATAAGTGTTGACACCAAAAACATTCAAGTCTTAATGATCAGCATTCATTTTTTCACATACACAGGATGCTGATCATTAAGACTTGAATGTTTTTAGTGTCAACACGTATTTATGCGATTTATGTTATTATGCGATTTTAAGTCATTTTATTAATTGACCACAGACAGAGATTTACAGCTTTCTTCTGGTTAGCGCAGCACCTCCCCCCCTATACCTCTATTAGAGCCTATGGCTCTAATCAGTGCTTCAAAAAAAAAAAAAAAAAAAAAAACACTGGCCGCTGTAATCTATGTGCCTGGTGAACCGAAAGGGGCCGGACACATGAATAAGGGGCAGCCATGGTGGCAGTGGATAGATTCATGCCTCCTATTCTATGCCTGCTATTCCTCCCACTGACACCAATGATGGGGTAATTACAAAAGGATAAAAACCACTGGAATCCACCTATATTAAAGTGTCAAAAATTATGATAATTATGATTGATCAGCCGATACGTCTGGGACTGCAATCAATGGGGGAGTCACAACGGAATTGATCACAATCACTAAATCCTTGCTGGTACCTGATACCAATGATGGGGCACCATTCCTCCCACTGATACCAATGATGGGGCGGCATTCCTCCCGCTGATACCAATGATGGGGTGCCATTCCTCCCACTGATACCAATGATGGGGCGCCATTCCTCCCACTGATACCAATGATGGGGCGCCATTCCTCCCACTGATACCAACGATGGGGCGCCATTCCTCCCACTGATACCAATGATGGGGCGCCATTCCTCCCACTGATACCAATGATGGGGCGCCATTCCTCCCACTGATACCAATGATGGGGCGCCATTCCTCCCACTGATACGAATGATGGGGCGCCATTCCTCCCACTGACATCAATGATGGGGTGCCATTAATCCCACTGATACCAATTATGGGGCTCCATTCCTCCCACTGACACCAATGATGTGGTATTGATCTACCCACTAATACTTATGATAGGGCACTACTCCTCCTCCTGTTGACCAGGCACTATGTAATTTTTTTACTCTCACTGACCACCAGGCCCAAGACAGTGTCTACATCCACATGACATTGGGGTATTTTCTACTCCAACTGGCCACATTCTGGCCCTCCTAAAGTCTGAAGGACAGTAAACTGGCCCTTTGTTTAGAAAGTTTGGAGACCCCTGCCCTAGATGGAGGACAGAGATGGACCCCTGCCCTAGATGGAGGATCATCTACCTTTTCCTTTTTTGTTTTTCCTTTCCTTTTTTTCCTCTCTTCTTTCCTCTTTGCCCCTTTCTTTTATTCCTTACTGTTATTTTAATCACTAAATTCCCTTCCCCCACTCTTACCATCCCCTCCTCACCTACCACACACACACACACACACAATCTGTGTACATCCACAGAGGACTATAGGAAAAAAAAAAATTAAAAAAAAAATATTTTCATATTACATTTAGCCTGTTTGCACATTCACAATACTGGGATATTTTGCGTACTGAAGTATCTCTGCAATGGTTGATACATGTATGACGTATGTTTATACCATATGCTATTTGCATGTACGTTATTTGAACCTCTTTTGTACAACAACCTTTGGTAAATCATTTCAAAGTTTTGTAGTATTGCAGCTGGTGACAACGCTATGTCAGGCACCTCATCCCTGGAGTGGTATATATAGAATAGGTATGTGATGGGACTATAACGGTGCCATAAATCAGAAAAGCACAATACATGATAAAAAACTTACAAAATATATTTGATACATAGTTAAAAAATACCATTAAAAATGATATTACACATGCTGGTTATATGTTCACAATTGTATGTTGAGTAGATTCTCGTGGTGTAGTGTCTGATCCCAACATGTTTCGCCAGCAATGGCTTCTTCAGGGGATTTGAAGATCACTACTATTTAATTGACTAAAACAAAGCAAAAACATATATACATAATATTCATATATTCATAATATTATCATACAGTGCATATCAATGCATTTAGTAACATTATTCAGTTTTGGAATGAAGGACACTGTGGTATCAGAGGCATTTACTGAAGAGCTTTTGGTGTATGGGACTGCACACTTGTTTTCACAGACATTGAATCACTTATTTATGGACTGTAATATATATATTTAAAAATAAAGATGGACTCACGTAAATTTATATATTATATATAGATGATTTTTACACTGTTTTCAGGTATTTATTTATGCACTATAATTTGAGTGCGCTTTATTAAAGGAGAGCGCTACACCTTTTTTGTGCCTATTTTGGAAGATTGGCTGCATTCGTTTTAATGTGTTAATTCATTATTTTGGGAGATTACTTATCCACTCTAAAACCGTGGAAAAGAAATGAACACTGCGCTGCTGCATGGATAATGTAAAACAAAACGAAACCATGCTATTCGTAAAACACATATTATGCCATATTTGAACATATATTAACAACCACTGCAAAAACAAAACAAAAAAAAAACAAGAATGCCATAAACAGTAATTGTGACCAAAAAAAGTCCAATAGTGTTCCTTTGTAAATGTGCTGACAATTTAAGTGCTCATGCTCTTGAAAAGCATGATAGGTGCTCCACTCAAAAGTGCTCCAAATGCCCCCACATGGACTTCCACTCCCCATAATGTATTAACCTCCTATTGCTGAGTAGGTCACTCTGCGCTTTTTGGGGTACCCCCGTACACTTGTGTCACTGTCCACTCTGCACCCAATCCTCAGGAAACATGGACCTATTCTCGTTAGGCACCTTCACTCATAAAAGAAAATACCAGGGGGGAGATCTTAAAGCGTAAAACCATTCACTCTTGATTAAAAAAAAAAACATATGCAAGAAATATACTCACTTGGTAAAGTGCCTATATGAACCGACTCTGGGTGTATACAGCATGTATACATCAGCGCCCATCAGTGAAGGAGAAAAATTACCTGTTTGCAAAATATTATAAAAAAATATGAAAAACTTTTTTTTTTTTTTCAAAATTGTCTTTTTGTTTGTTTGTTTAGCAAAAAATATATAACCCCAGTGGTGATTAAATACCACAAAAGAAAGCTCTATTTGTGTGAAAAAAAATTATAAAAATGTCATATGGATACAATGTAGCATGATTGCGCAATTGTCATTAAAAGTGTGACAGTGCTAAAAGCTGAAAATTGGCCTGGGCAGGAAGGGGGTATAAGTGCCCAGTAGGGATGAGCCGAACACCCCCTGGTTCGGTTTGCGGCAGAACATGCGAACAGACCAAAAATTCGTGCAAACACGTGAACCGTTTTAAAGTCTATGGGACTCGAACGTGAAAAATCAAAAGTGCTCATTTTAAAGGCAAATATGCAATTTTTTGTCATAAAAAGTGTTTGGGGACCCGAGTCCTGCCCCAGGGGACATGTATCAATGCAAAAAAAGTTTTAAAAACATCCGTTTTTTAGGGAGCAGTGATTTTAATAATGCTTAAAGTGAAACAAAAAAATGTAATATTCCTTTAAATATCGTACCTGGGGGGTGACTATAGTATGCCTCAAAAGTGGCACATTTTTCCAGTGTTTAGAACAGTCCCTTCACAAAATGACATTTCTAAAGGAATAAAAGTCATTTAAAACTGCTTGCGGCTGTAATGTAATGTTTGCCCCCCCCCAGCCCAAGGATTGGTGATAAAGCACCAGGGGAGACACCTTTTTCCCATATTAACTGTTACAGGAGAGAATTTCCCTTCCTAGGGGTAGATTTCCTCTCACTTCCTGTTGTCTACCTCCGTTTGTAAGTAGGAGTTGTTTGTAAGTCGGATGTTCGAAAATAGGGGACTGCCTGTATATACTATACGGCTTGCCCTATACATTGCGGAAAATTGGGCCTTAGGTGTTGGTGGTACCAGAACACTGTAAGCCCTCACAGTTACTCTTGGTGGGCGCTGGAACGGACCCTGCTGTGAAATATTATATCAAGAATTGTAATTACATGCCCCTGTCAAACAGGGGCAAACAAATTGGGCCTTAGGCGGTGGTGGCACAACACTCTAAAGCCTCACAGATACTTTTGTTGAGCGCAGGAACAGGCCCTGCTGTGAAATATTAGATCAAAAATTGTAATTACACGCCCCTGTTATACAGGGGCAGAAAAATTGGGCCTTAGGCACTGGTGGTGGTGCCACAACACTGCAACCTCTCACAGATACTCTTGTTGAGCGCCAGAACGAGCCCTGCTGTTAAATATTTGATGAAAAATTGTAATTACGCGCCCCTGTTAAACAGAGGCAGAAAAATTAAGCCTTAGGCAGTGGTGGTGGTGTCACAACACTGCAACCCCTCACAGACACTCTTGGTGGGTGCTGGAACGGGCCCTGCTGTGAAATATTATATCAAGAATTGTAATTACATGCCCCTGTTTAACAGGGACAGAAAAATTGGGCCTTAGGCGGTGGTGGCACAACACTGTAAAGCCTCACAGATACTTTTGTTGAGCGCAGGAAGAGGCTCTGCTGTGAAATATTAGATCGAAAATTGTAATTACAATTTTTAGGGCGGCACAATGGTGTAGTGGGTAGCACTCTCACCTAGCAGTAAAAAAGGTCGCTGGTTTGAATCCCAACCACGACACTACCTGCCTGGAGTTTGCATGTTCTCCCTGTGCCTGTGTGGGTTTCCTCCGGTACTCCGGTTTTCTCCCACACTCCAAAGACATGCTGGTAGGTTAATTGGCTTCTGTCCAAAATTGGCCCTAGTATATGAATGTGAGTTGGGGACCTTGGATTGTGGGCTCCTTGAGGATAGGGACCGATGTCAATGTGCAAAGTATGTGTGGAGCACTGCGTAAATTGACGGCGCTATATGGGTACCTTAAATAAATAGGGATACACTGGTGATGGTTGCTGGAACCGATCAGACCTGGGCACTGAGGACAGAAGAATTGCCTGGAGGCATTGGTCAGCCGGCCACCTTCTCCACCTCTTTTTCTGTGACTGAACGAAGCCTCAGCAACACGTTGTCCAGCACCATGAAACTGTAACCTCCCAGGCTCTGGAAACGCATTGCACAAACCTTTCTGCAAGGCCTCCCGAAGATGTTTCATCCTCTGCTCCCTCTGCGAAGGCTGGATAAGTTCTTACCCTTCTAACGTGGATCAAGAAGGGTTGCCAGCCAGTAATGATCTCTCTCCT
This sequence comes from Aquarana catesbeiana, assembly GCF_042186555.1. NCBI lineage: Eukaryota > Metazoa > Chordata > Amphibia > Anura > Ranidae > Aquarana > Aquarana catesbeiana. The sequence continues at coordinate 17,118,275 of NC_133333.1, forward strand.
TGATGCCACGAATCCTAGGGTCCTTTCGCAGGCTTTGCAGGATCAGGGAGGCCATGCAGCGTAGGTTTGCAGAGGCATTCGATCCTGAGTCCTCTGGGTCACTAGGGATCACATGATCCTCAACCACCTCCTCCCAACCAAGTACAACTCCATGGGTTTTTGGGGACTGAAAACGATCCCTTGACGACTGCTGCTGATGCTGAGTGTTATCCTCCACCTCCATGCTGACACATTCCTCCTCCTCTTCCTCTTCTTCTTCCTGTGTGATTGGCGGGCCTGCAGGATCACTAGTATCTGGATAAAGGGGGCCTTGAGAGGTAAGGAAGTCCTCCTCTTCCTCCCACTGTTCTGCCTCATATGCCCTGTCCATTATTCCACGAAGCGTGTGCTCCAACAGGAAGACAAGAGGGACAGTATCACTGATGCATGCACTGTCACCATCCTCATGGCCTCCTCAAATGGTGACAGGACAGTGCATGCATCCTTGATCAGTAGCCACTGGCGTAGCAAAAAAAAGCCAAGCTCCCCTGACCCTGTACTGGTGCCATACTCACACAGGTACTCATTGATGGCCCTTGCTGCGTGTACAGCTGCTGCAGCATTGCCATGTTGAGTTCCACCTGGTGGGGATGTCACAAATGAGGCGGTTCTTGGGCAGGTTGCTTTCTCTTTGAATGTCAGCCAGCCGAGCGCTGGCATTATATGACTGGCGGAAATGACCACAGACTTTCCTGGCCTGCCTCAGGAGATCCTGTAAGCCCGGGTACCTGCTCAAGAACTGCTGCACCACCAAATTCAGGACGTGAGCCAAACAGGGAACATGGGTCAAGTATCCCTGTCGGAGGGCAGAGAGGAGGTTGGTGCCATTGTCGCATACAACCATTCCTGGCTGAAGCTGGCGTGGCGTCAACCACCTCTGAGCCTGCCCCTGCAGAGCTGACAGAATCTCTGCCCCAGTGTGGCTCCTGTCCCCCAAGCAGACTAACTCAAGCACCGCATGGCATCTTTTTGCCTGAGTGCTTGCGTAGAAGCTTGAACGCCTACGTAGCACCGCTGGTTCAGAGGAGAAATCTGCAGAGGAAGAGGCCATAGAGGAAGAAGTAGAGTAGGAGGTTTAGGAGAGAGCTGTGGCAGAATTACCACTAGCATTTTGAAGGCGTGGTGACGGAACAAACTCCAACAATACTGCACCCTGTCCTGCATCCTTCCCAGCTGCCAGCAGAGTTACCCAGTGTGCCGTGAAAGAAAGGTAACGTCCCTGTCCATGCCTGCTGGACCATGAGTCAGCAGTAATATGCACCTTACTGCTGACCGCCCTGTCCAACGAGGCCAAGACATTGCCTTCCACATGCTGGTAGAGAGCCGGAATGGCCTTCCGTGAAAAGAAATGGTGTTTGAGAACCTGCCACTGAGGTACCGCACATTCCACAAATTCACGAAAGGGGGCAGAGTCTACCAGCTGAAAAGGCAGCAGTTGCAGTGCTAGAATTTGGCCAAATGAGCATTCAGATGCTGAGCATGTGGATGGCTTGGACCGAATTTCTTTTGACAGTTTAGCAACTGGGGTAGGGAAATTTGCCTGCTAAAATCAGATGGAGGTGTACTGATAGCAGATTGGCTGCAATGACTTGGGACACCTATTGCTATACCTTCATTCCTCTCAGTGCAGGTTTCTGAGAGGACTGGAGGTGTAGTTTGGTTGGAGAACCCAGCTGATGAGGAGCAAGAAGAGGTCCGCCTTGTTCTTTGATGTGGGTCTTTTAAGTGCTGTTGCCAACGTACTGCATGGGAGGTCGTCATATGTCTGGTCAAGCATGTGGTGCCCAAGCGGCTGCTGTTTTGGCCACGCTTGATACGCTTCAGACATATGTTGCAAACAGCAACGGTGCGATCTGCTGCACACGTGTCAAAAAAGATCCACACCAAAGAAATTTTCAAAATATGTGGGGAGTCAGCAGCGTCCTGCACCTGCTTAGCTCTGTGGTGTGATGCAATAGTGTGGCTGCCCTTAAGCTCCCCCCTTGAGGGCATCCTACCTCATTGGTGATGTGCCTCCTCCTCCTCCTCTCTTCTATCAGGCACCCAAGTTGAGTCAGTGACCTCATCATCCCCTCCCTCCTCGTCACTGGAGCAAACTTGGCAGTATGCAGCTCGGGGAACATGACTGACAGTTTTTTGACCCTTTTGGGCACCCCCTCTCTCTAGGCTCATGTTACTCCCGTCCTCAACCTGGGTACCATCAGCGAAGCCTTCAAATCGCTGCGCATCCTCCTGCAGCATGTATCCAACACTGTGGTCGAATAGTTTGGGGGACTCCTCTGTGCATGATGGTGGGGCTAGGGAAGGATTGACTGTTGACATGGAGCCGATGGAATAGGCCGCTTTGGCAGCTGCATTGGCAGGCAAACTACTCTGAGCTTGGGTGACAGAGGATGAGGAGGATGAGGACGGCTTTGTTATCCATTCCACCAACTCTTCTGCATGTTGTGGCTCAATAACACGGCCAGCTGCAGGAAAAAAGGACAAGCGTGCCCCATGGCCCCACACAAAGCCTGCTTGCCCTCTTTTGGTGGCCTGTGAGCGTCTGCCTCTCCTTGGTGGCCTTCCAGACATGCTGTAAATTTTGTTTAGCAAAAAAAAAACTACACTGTATTGTATACTGTGTACATCACCAGGAAAGTAGTAGCAACTGCACTAGAGGTGCACGATACTGTGTAGGCCACCAGGAATACATACAGTGGGTACACTGTATGTATTGTGCACACCACCAGGAAAGTAGTAGCAACTGCACTAGGGGTGCACGGTACTGTGTACACCAACAGAAGTGTAATAACAACTATGGGTACACTGTATGTATTGTGTACACCACCAGGAAAGTAGTAGCAACTTCACTAGGGGTGCACGGTACTGTGTACACCAACAGAAGTGTAATAACAATTATGGGTGCACTGTATGTATTGTGTACACCACCAGGAAAGTAGTAGCAACTTCACTAGGGGTGCACGGTACTGTGTAAACCAACAGAAGTGTAATAACAACTATGGGTACACTGTATGTATTGTGTACACCACCAGTAAAGTAGTAGCAACTGCACTAGAGGTGCACAATACTGTGTACACCACCAGGAATACATACAGTGGGTTCACTGTATGTATTGTGTACACCACCAGGAAAGTAGTAGCAATTGCACTATGGGTGCACGGTACTGTGTACACCAACAGAAGTGTAATAACAACTATGGGTGTGCTGTATTGACCACCAGAAAAGTATGAGCAATTGCACTATGGGTGCACAGCATTGTATACTGTGTACATTGCCTGAAGTATATTAGAAACAGTACACCAGGAACAGCCTGCAGTCAGATATAGCTAAACTGGATACAGTGGAGATATATATATATATATATATACACACGAGACTATCTGTATATATATATATATATATATTAAATACACTGCAGCTAACTGAAACACCTGCCTGCCTGAAGTATATTAGAAACAGTACACCAGGAACGGACTGCAGTCAGATCTAGCTAAACTGGATACAGTGGATATATATATATATATATATATATATATATATACGAGACTGTCTGTATATATATATTAAATACACTGCAGCTAACTGAATCACCTGCCTGCTCTAAATGAGACTCTCTCTCCGTCCTCGCCAACACACTACACGAGGTCGACGTGCAGGCAGCCTTATATAGTGTGGGGCGTGGACTTAGTCCCCCTCAGCCATGATTGGCAAAAGGCACCCTGCCTTTGGCCAATTATGGCTCTCTTAGCTGAGGGCGCTATGATTGGCCAAAGCATGCAAGTCATGGTGCATGTTCTGGCCAATCATCATACAGCAATGCACTGTGCTTCCGCAGTGCATTATGGGGCGTTACGCGCCACTCGAATTTGGCGCGAACGGCCCATAATGTTCGGTTTGCGATGAATAGGTGAACAGCCAATGTTCGAGTCGAACTCATATTCGATCCGAACAGAAAGCTAATCCCTAGTGCCCAGTAGGCAAGTGGTTAAATATAAATTTCAATTAGTAGACTGAAAAAAGGAAAACATCTCCCTTGGGACTTGGTTGCAGCCAAAGAATAACAACAATATATATAAAAAGCAAACTTTTATTTGTGTAAACAAGTATAAAACTGAATGTGAAAAATCTGGTCTCTGTGCATGTACAAGATTCTACCCTCACAATATGGGCCTGATCCCACTCAGTTGTGTGACAATAGTGAATTAATTTTTGCTATTATTTTTACACTAAATCTCCTCTCCGCCAATCAGGAAGCGGGTCGCGAGACCTGTTTCCCAATTTGCCAAAACGTCAGGCGATCCTATTGGATGCCTCGGAGGAGATGCACGGCGCTGCCGTGCTGGAGATGAGGACACCAAAGCCACTACCCGCCACCTAGATCGGGTCCACCTTGCTGGAGATGAGGACATCGGAGCCACTGCCCGCAGCCCACCACTCAGATCAGGTCCACCATGCTGGAGATGAGGACACAGGAGCCACTGACGGCAGCCCGCCACCCACCCTCTAGTTGGGATAAGTGCAGGACTCGGCAGACAGCAGGCAGGTGGGCGGTGGTCGATGGTGCTGCCCAGGGGGGGGGGAGGTGGTTGTTTTCCGCCCCCGCCCCCCCCCCCAAAAAAAGACCCACCAGCCGCTACTGTTCAGGGTGTAACATGTAACGAATGCGCCGGCCCCAATCTGACAGCCTGCAGGGTTCTTCTCCCTCCCCACTAACTGTCGCAATTTTAAAAAAATGCGTCCTAGTGGGACTCCGCATCACTCATCTACAGTGTCCTGTGCATGGAAAACTTTGCAGCTGTCGGCTTGTAGTTTTTAATAAACTACCATGGCGCTGGGAGCATTGTGGTAGTTCATTGAGTCTTCCTGTCAGAATGTACCAGCTTCTTCATACATGGTATGAATGACAGATCTGCAGGAGACCTGCATGGCTCCTAAAACAAAAAATAATAAATGCAAAAAAATTTCCATTTATTATTATTATTTTTTTAAATATATCCTTTAATAGCAGCAACAGAACAAGTCGTGTAAGTTAAAGTCTTGGCATTTTGCCAGCAGTGGCTCCTACACATTAATTACAAAATTTCTTTACTGAAGGATCATAAATCTGTCATGTGAAATCTTTCCAAGAGGAACAATATGTAAGAAGAGTCAACACAGCTGTGAATCCGCAGATAGAGAGAGAGAGACACCTGAGGATATTGGTCAACTATGCAACTTCAAATATTCTTCTTCTTCTGGTTTATTGTATGTGGCAGTGCTAAGAACATTTTTCAAGATTTTCTTTTAGGCTCCGTGCACACTAGTGTTTTTTATTTAAGCTCCTAGAAGCTGTTATTAGCATTTTATGCTGCTCCTAGGAGCTAAACAGTTTTATCCTATGTGTCCTTGCACACTACATTAGGCTATTTGCGTTTTTTGAGCTTCAGCATCTAGGAGCGGAAAAAAAAATGTTTTTGTAGAGTTTTTTGGAGCGTTTTTCTAGCAGAAAAAAAAAACACTGAATGCTCCTAACTGCTTTTCTAAATGCTACTAAAATGCTACTAACTTTTTTTCTTCATGTACTGCAAAAAATGCTAATAAAATGCTTATGCTCCTAAAAGCTACTAACACACTACTAGAAGCTGGCACAAAAATGCTATCATCAGCGATTTTCATCCAGTATTTTTTTCTAACTTTTTTGGAGCTTATGGAAAACGCTAATGTGGATGGAGCCTTACCCAGAATTATACAAATATTTGATACTATTATGTGCTAATCTATCTATCTATCTATCTATCTATCTATCTATCTATCTATCTATCTATCTCTCTCATTTTTTGCGATATGACCCTGCGTTACTTTAACTGGCAATCGCACGGTCATGCAACGCTGTACCCAAATGAAATTGATGTCCTTTTTTTCCCTCAAATAGATCTCTCCTTTGGTGGTATTTGATCACCTCTGTGTTCTTTATTTTTTTGCGCTATAAAAAAAAAGACTGACAATTTTGAAGAAAAAAAAAACAAAACAAAACAATATTTTTTACTTTCTGCTATAACACACATCCAAAAAAAAAAAGTCTTCAGAAAATTTTTGGTAAAAAAAAAAATCCCAATAAGTGTATATTGATTGATTTGCGCAAAAGTTATAACGTTTACAAACTATGTCATATTTTTTTTTTTACTAGTATTGACAGTATTACAACAGTTTGTATATGTGCCTTCCACTTTTTAAGGGACCAAAAGTAATTGGACAATTGGCTGCTCAGCTGTTCCATGGTCAGGTGTGTCTTATTCCCTCATTATCCCATTTACAAGGAGCAGATAAAAGGTCCAGAGTTCATTTCAAGTGCGCTATTTGCATTTGGAATCTGTTGCTGTCAACTCTCAATATGAGATCCAAAGAGCTGTCACTATCAGTGAAGCAAGCCATCATTAGGCTGAAAAAACTAAACAAACCCATCAGAGAGATAGCAAAAACATTAGGTGTGGCCAAATCAACTATTTGGAACATCCTTAAAAAGAAAGAACGCACCGGTGAGCTCGGCAACACCAAAAGACCCGGAAGACCACTGAAAACAACTGTGGTGGATGACAGAAGAATTCTTTCCCCGGTGAAGAAAACACCCTTCACAACAGTTGGCCAGATCAAGAACACTCTCCAGGAGGTAGGTGTATGTGTGTCAAAGTCAACAATCAAGAGAAGACTTCACCAGAGTGAATATAGAGGGCTCACTACAAGATGTAAACCATTGGTGAGCCTCAAAAACAGGAAGGCCAGATTAGAGTTTGCCAAACATCATCTAAAAAAGCCTTCACAGTTCTGGAACAACATCCTATGGACAGATGAGACCAAGATCAACTTGTACCAGAGTGATGGGAAGAGAAGAGTATGGAGAAGGAAAGGAACTGCTCATCATCTAAAGCAGTGGTCATCAACCCTGTCCTCAGGGCCCACTAACAGGCCAGGTTTGCAAGATAACTGAAATACATCCCAGGTGATATCATTTGCTGCTCAGTGATTGCAGTATTTTAGTCTGCATCTCCCCAAGATAATACATAAAACCTGGCCTTTTAGTGGGCCTTGAGGACAGGGTTGATGACCACTGATCCAAAGCATACCACCTCATCAGTGAAGCATGGTGGTGATAGTGTCATGGCGTGGGCATGTATGGCTGCCAATGGAACTGGTTCTCTTGTATTTATTGATGATGTGACTGCTGACAAAAGCAGCAGGATGAATTCTGAAGTGTTTCGGGCAATATTATCTGCTCATATTCAGCAAAATGCTTCAGAACTCATTGGACGGCGCTTCACAGTGCAGATGGACAATGAACCGAAGCATACTGTGAAAGCAACCAAAGAGTTTTTTTCGGGAAAGAAGTGGAATGTTATGCAATGACCAAGTCAATCACCTGACCTGAATCCGCTTTGAGCATGCATTTCACTTGCTGAAGACAAAACTGAAGGGAAAATTCCCCCAAGAACAAGCAGGAACTGAAGACAGTTGCAGTAGAGGCCTGGCAGAGCATCACCAGGGATGAAACCCACCGTCTGGTGATGTTTATGTGTTCCAGACTTCAGGCTGTAATTGACTGCAAAGGATTTGCAACCAAGTATTAAAAAGTGAAAGTTTGATGGATGATTGCTAATCTGTCCCATTACTTTTGGTCCCTTAAAAAGTGGGAGGCACATATACAAATCGTTGTAATTCCTACACCGTTCACCTGATTTGGATGTAAATACCCTCAAATTAAAGCTGAAAGTCTGCAGTTAAAGCACATCTTGTTCGTTTCATTTCAGAACCATTGTGGTGGTGTATAGAGCCTAAAAGATTAGAATTGTGTCGATGTCCCAATATTTAAGTTTAATTTTTAAAAAATTGATACACTGCCAAACATGAGGTATACAGGTAAGTGGATACCCCCTTCACCACATCCCGACAATAATTTTTGGAGAGATAAACAAAAGAGACCTTGGGATTGTACGGGTGAGGGGGGGGGGGGGGGGGGGGGAGTGGAAGTAAATTACCTAAGAAGTAAGGAGTGAAGAGGGGTTTTTTTTTTTTGTTTTGTTTTTTTGAAAGGGATAATATGATTGGTAATACAGGTACCCAGGAGTAATAAAAAATATATATACTTTATTAGAAATATGCAAAAGAAATATTTAAAACAGTGAACAGTTCATACAAAATATCTAGACCATATACATGAGTGTTTTAATCAAGGAAAACATGCATATACGTGGTACTTGAGAACCCAACATGTTTCGGATAAAAAATGCAATTCCTTCTTCAGGGGTTTCCTGTAAGGATATTGTATGATCTGGGGGGGTACATAGGTAGAATATACCAATCATTAGTACACATATACAGTATACATTATACATATAGCTATAAATGGTAGGTCATAGGAGCTTATAAGGGCAAACAATCATGATAAGAACCTGGGAAAACGAGAAATATATGTATATTTGTATACATCATAAGGAAGAGAAAGGACTTACTCGTTCACAGAAATGTGTGCATATCCCAGGCCGGACTGTAACTTGGTAGCTTAACAGATGGTGCTCCAAATCCTAGTCACCACAGCATCAGTTACGCATTGTGTTTAAATATATATAGCCACATATAGGCTTATATAGTAAAAGCCAAGGGCCAAAGGTTGGATGGAATTTCTGTAGTGATAATACTGGGGGATCTTACTGTCCCAATATTTATGGACCTGACTGTATGTATCCAGGAACAACTGACCTCCCAGCACCAAAAGACCCCCTAGCAACAATAGATCCTCCAACAACAACAATGGACCCCCCCCCCCAGAACAATAGGCCCCCCTTGTGACAATAGATCTCACAGCAGCCAGCATCGATAGACCCTCCAGCACACCCCAGCACCCCTTGCATTCCACCCCCCCCAGGTTCCCACTGATAAAAAAAGCCCTGGTGGCCAGCCCAGATCTATTGTGCTTGAGTGTTAAAGACATAAACATGCACATATTTCTGCCATCTGTCGCTTTCTCTGATTTTCCCATTGTCTCTGCTCTTTCCCATAATCACATATTGTTCTAATGATCTCCTTCTCGTGTCACCCCAGTAGAAGCTCTGAAATGCAAACACTGCCTGGAGCCAAAATCTGATCACTGCGCGTCTGAAGACACCACAGATTGCGATGCCGACGATGGGTGTGCCGCAGTGTCTGGTTTCTTTCAGACTGGTAAGTGTCAATTTTCTAGTTTAATTTACACAGGTGGCCAGGGGATGGTAAAAATTGGGATGCAGTTTTAATGCCCCTCCACAGCCTGCTTTGATTTGCAATAGCAGCCAAATGGTGTTGTACACATGCAAAAATTATACCCCATGTTGTGTTGTGGGGGTACAGTGCTGCCACCAAATGTACACTATATTACCAAAAGTATTGGGACACCTCGCACATGAACTTTAATGTCATCCCAGTCTTAGTCCGTAGGGTTCAGTATTGAGTTGGCCCACCCTTTGCAGCTATAACAGCTTCAACTCTTCTGGGAAGGCCGTCCACAAGGTTTAGGAGTGTGTCTATGGGAATGTTTGACCATTCTTCCAGAAGAGCATTTGTGAGGTCAGGCACTGATGTTGGACGAGAAGGCCTGGCTCACAGTCTCTGCTTAAATTCATCCCAAAGGTATTCTATCGGGTTGAGGTTAGGACTCTGTGCAGGCCAGTCAAGTTCCTCCACCCCAAACTCGTGAATGGAGAAACCCCCTAGGGGGTGGGACTTTGAAGGCACTACCATACCAAAAATTATGTAAAAATGTATAAAGTGTATTATATATAGAAAACAAGACACATAATAAATGAAGAATAAACAAATACAAATTGATGCATTATGATGTACAAACGTTTGGCGAAAAAGATATGATACAAAATCCTAAACCCAACGATGTCTCAGAGATGAACCGTAGTCTCCTTCATCGGGGGTTTTCAAGGAAGTACATTGCCTATGAGATTTAAATACACAATGGTCAATCAATAGGTCCTGACATATAATGCATATTAATCAAACGTATATAACAATACTTACATCATAATAGCAAAACAGTACATAGACGCATCCAAACAAACTTTAAAAAGTGAGGAATAACTGAGACGAGGGGTCCCCCACGGACCACATCCACCGGACAATGGTCAATATAGAATAAAATGGAAAGATTGGTATGGAGGTAGGGAAGAAAAAAAGAGTAAAAATCCCTTCCTCCCATCCAACAGCCCCACTGGATTCCGATGAACAGACCAGCAGCAAACTGACACATGCACTGGGGTCCAAATTGTCTTTATGGAACTTGCTTTGTGCACTGGTCCAAATCATTTCTTGGAAGGGGGATTATGGTGTGGGGTTGTTTTTCAGGGGTTGGGCTTGGCCTCTTAGTTCCAGTAAAGGGAACACTTAAGGCGTCAGCATACCAAGACATTTTGGACAATTTCATGTTCCCAACTTTGTGGGACCAGTTTGGGGATTGCCCCTTCCTGTTCCAACATGACTGCGCACCAGTGCACAAAGCAAGGTCCATAAAGACATGGATGAGCGAGTTTAGGGTGGAGGAACTTGACTGGCCTGCACAGAGTCCTGACCTCAACCCCATAGAGCACCTTTGGGATGAATTAGAGCAGAGCCTGTGACCCAGGCCTTCTTGTTTACATCAGTGCCTGACCTCACAAATGCTCTTCTGGAAGAATGGTCAAACATTCCCATAGACACACTCCTAAACCTTGTGGACAGCCTTCCCAGAAGAGTTGAAGCTGTTATAGCTGCAAAGGGCGGGCCAACTCAATATTGAACCCTACGGAACTAAGACTGGGATGCCATTAAAGTTCATGTGCGTGTAAAGGCAGGCGTCCCAATACTTTTGTTAATATAGTGTATATAGCTGCATAAAGTGATCCTTTCCTGAAAGAAATATTGACCATCAAAGTTGTACCCGTAAGGAAGCCATTAAATACTTATCTGCTGCCCATGTGACCGAACATCACTCCGATCCAGAGAAAAAGCCCCTAAAGTCTTGTGCAGAAACGGATCGTTCTGGCAATGTCAGTCTCCTGGTCCCCCACAATGCTCAGTGGCTCCTCTTGTCAACCCTTCACATGGCTACAGGACACAATGGTGGTGTGAAGGATAGCAAGAGGAACCAGTGTTGCAGGGGACAGCAAAAATTTGCTTTGCAGGAGGAAATCTGCTGAACCCGGACATGGACACCCCACTTAGGTCTAAGGGAACCAAATCCTATTTTTTCTGCCCTCTTTCGAAGGCCAATTTGGAAGCTTTTCCCAAAAAAATTATGGATAACTTGGCATCATCATGAACTAATGCAAAAAAATAAAATAATTAAAAATACCATCTGCAGGGCTGAGCAGGTTTTTTAATGTGGCCTAAAGCACAAATCCGTTAACCACTTGACCACCTGAAAATTGAACCCCCTTCATGACCACCAGACACAGTGGTCACGGGATAGCACCACAGCACCCAGAGGGAACACCAGGATGTACGTGCGCCACAATGTACCAGTACGTTGCGTTGCCTGCAGCTACTGCCCACTCACAGTAAGAATACTGTGGGCGGGTGCCAAAGTGGTTAAACAACATTCATTGAGGAAGCCTTAAACCTGCACATGAAATTGTGAAGAAGTAAATATATTCTTAAAGTGCCCTTTTTTTTTTTTTTACACAGTGGCCAGGGATCTGTCATTTAGTGGTAGCAATGCTGAGGGATGGTCGAGGGACTCATCCCTCAGGGATGAGATTTCCCCACAGTAGTTTGTGTCTCCTCCGCCCCTCACAAAGCCTCAAAGGGAGGCATCACTTGGCTTGGCAATGGCCACAACAGTTGGGCGGAGATGGAAATCTAGGTGGAAATTTCTCAACTCTGGAAGGACAGACAAGTATGATTAAACCCACCAGCAAGAATACAGAAGTTAGATTTTATGGTGGGTGAAGAAGGCTTTTAAATGATTAAGATTTTATTTTCGATCCTTCAGTACCCAGAGAGAATGATCAAAGTAGCAGCATCGACTGCGGATCTTGATACGGAAGAGGCTCTACACAAAGATGCTACCCAACACAGACACGGCAATGTAGATGTGATGAGGTGCTGTGCATGAAATATGGAAGAGATGGCATTAAACCAGGTAATGGGGCCAGTAGTTATTGGTAGGGATGATCAAAAAAATTTTGGCAAAATTTCAATCATCAGGAGTTGCTGATGTCAGGGTTCCCCACTGCTACACAGCCAGTCACGCAGTATTTCCTTCTCGCATCAGACACAGAAATAAGCCCCTTGGCTTGCTTTTGTTGTTTTATTAGGGGATGATAACTTATGCCGTGTACACAAGATCGGAATTTCGGCCCGCAAAAGACCGATGAGAGTTTTTCATGGGAAAATGCGACCAAATTCCAGCCAGCAAAAGATTGTGAGCATGTTCTCAACTTTTCGGTCGGAAAAAGTTCCTATCCGAAAATGCGATCGTCTGTGGCAATTCCGACGCGCAAAATTCCTACGCATGCTCGGAAACAATTCGACGCATGCTCGGAAGCATTGAACTCCATTTTCTCGGCTCGTCGTAGTGTTGTACGTCACCGCGTTCTTGAAGGTCGTAAGTTCAGCAAACTTTTGTGTGACCGTGTGTATGCAAGGCAAGCTTGAGCGGAATCCCGTTGGAAAAGCCATCATATCTTTTTCCGACGAGAAGTCTGATCGCATGTACGGGGCATTAGATGGGGTAAGAGATTGTGGGATGTCCAACAAACAAAATCAAGGACTTCCTCCCTATTTACAGATTTCTCTTCTTCCTTATTCCTGCACAAACGTGGTTCCTTTGCACAGCTTCTGCTGGGTTCACTCCCTTGGATTTAACCATTTCTAGTTAGCTTAGCAACAGCCCATTACAGGCTAGGAACTCTCAGTCCCTTAGTGAAAGTGGCACATGTGAAGTGAACTGCATCTTGCACCACCTTCTGCTCCCTGTAGACACTGGTCCCAGTTCTACAGCTTGCAGAAATGCTAGACAGCTGGCTGCCACCTGCTGCTTTCCTCTTCCCAGTCCTCCTGACAGACATACACATGGAGACTCCCCAGGGCAAGGTTGGATGAAGACTTGGTGCTGTTTTCAAGAGAGCACTGCTACAGCTGGCAGTCTCTCCCCTTGTCTGTCCCTGCAGCATGCCGATCTACTCACTCTGTCTTTTTTTGCTCTTTCTGCCTCTCTAGTTAGGGTCCCTCCAAATGCCTCCTGTGGTGGGATCCTTCCAGGCCAGCCTCCCAAGCTCCAGCCTGAGGTAAAGCCCCTCCCCGGTAGGGGTCCCTCAAAGGCCACCAACAGGCTCCCTCAGCACTGCTTCTCTATCTTCCACCCAACTCCCCTGCTGGCATGACTTATGTCTGTTTAAGGGCTCCTTAGTTCCCTGCCAGGCCCACTTCTTGGCTAAGGGCCCTTAAATATTCAAGGCAACCCTTGCTATTGTTCCGCCCACTATTTTCTAGAAAGTCCTCAAACATTCTAGAAACGGGTAAGCACCAGAGAGCTGCCAGGATGAGTCATCCAGCCCTGGCCTCTAATAACCCTGACCCAGATCCAGTGACTGAGGTTTATCCCTGGGCCAGACTGTAGTTTGAGTACTCTAATTCTAGTAGCACACACTAGAGGGTGCTACAAATTCATTGCGCCTAGCTTAGGCAAAACTTGCTTGAAAACAAAAGATCTCCATGCATGCAAAGTAGAATGTCAGTGTAACACTCCCGTACTTCCTGGCCAGTGAACATGGCATTCCTGGGGGGCAGCCACATACCAGTAGGCTAGGCTTGCTTAGCTTATAGAAACCTATTAAGAAACTGACACTACACTGAGCTATATTCCCTGACAACTCGTACAGAGGTGACCATTACAGTACATTGGTTTTGATACAATTGGTTGATTTGTTTGACCTCACCTCAATGACCTAAATGAACTACCAAGGTGCTGTTGAGTGCTGTGGTAGTTCATTGATTCTTCCTGTCAGTGATGAAATTGCCTGCCCTTACAAGGTACGAGCAGACAGCTCACAATGACAGTCTGCAGGAGACTGGCATGGCACCAGCGATCTGCTGATCGCTGGTGCCATGCTTTCCAGGCACCTAAAAAAAAAAAAAAAATAGCAGATGCACATTTTTTTTGCCTGAAAATGTTTTTAATTCACTATTTTTTTTTTTTTAAAGGTGAACACAAATGGAGCTTTCTTTTGGTGGTATTTAATCACTTCTTGTTTATTTTTTATTTTTAGCTAAACAAACAAAAAAAGACTGAAAATTTTGAAACCAAACGTTTTTTCATATTTTTTATAACATTTTGCAAACAGGTAATTTTTCTCCTTCACTGATGGGCACTGATAGGCTGCACTGATGGGCACTAATCAGGAGGCACAGATGAGGCTGCGCTGATGGGTGGCACTGATGGGCACTGCTAGGCGGTACGGAGAGGTGGCATTTATAGGCGGCACTGATAGGTGGCATTGATAGATTGCACTGTGGTATACTGAAAGGTGGCACTGATGGGAACTGATGAACACTGATAGGTGGCACTGAGGAACACTGATAGGTGGCACTGATGGACACTGTTAGGTGGCACTGATGGGCTCTATTAGGTGGCTCAGATAGGCACCTACATGTACTGGTAGGTGGCACTGATACGCAGCACTGATGGACACTGATAGGTGACATTGGTGGGCACTGATAGGTGACACTAGTTTGCGCTGATTGATGGCACTGATTAACAGAACATGCGAGCACTAAGGGGGCCGATGTCCCTCTAATCCCTCTAAAAGAAGCAGCTGCTTTTTTTTCCTTCACGATGACCATGTAAAGAAAAAAAGAAACGATAAGCGGCATCTGTTTATTTCCGTAAGATTAATTAACAATGGTATGTGAATAAATCTGAATGGTGTTGCAGCTTCTTATAGCTGTTTAGCAATATGATTTCAACAGAGGCGTAACTAGAACCTTCAGGGCCCCGGTGCAAGAAACCATGATGGGCCCCCCTTCCATTCCAATTTTGGGAGGGTGTCCATGGACATCCTCCCAAAACCGTGCTTCCCACATGACCCCTGGGACAGGCATCCAGCGCAATCATTGTACCTGTAGAGGCAACAGTTCTACATTTTATCTGTACCTACATTCAATTGCGCGGATCCAAATCTCTATCTTTATTTCCGTAATACCGCTGTCATTGGCTGACAGCTGATCATGCGGTTAAAGGCCTGCTGTGATTGGCCCTTTACCCGATCCATGATCAGCCGAGTCTCACAGACTCGGCGATCACAGAGCGTGCCGCCCTGGGCGTGTGGGAAGCGCAAGAAATGGAGAATGTCCATGGGTGTCCTCCCGTAAATTTAAGGCTGCGCTGTAGCCATCTTTCGGCTATAGCGCAGGTGGCAAGAGGTTAAAAGAACAGGAGGAAAGTAATGTGCCCGCAGGATTTTTGTGATTAATACAAACAGAAGTCTATTGCAATATTTATAAGGTATTGCAATATTGGCAGCGCCTTCTCTTCTCTCCAAATCTAGACCACAATGTCTCTTTACTGAAGGTGTTTAACGTCAAGTCTATAAAGTCTTGCCAAGAGGAGCGTCTTGTATAATGGATGACAATCTCTTTCGTTCCCTCTCTTATGTATAAGAGTGCTGAGAATTTGCAGGACAGAGATAGAGAGAGAGAGAGAGAGAGAGAGAGAGAGAGAGAGAGAGAGAGAGAGAGAGAGAGAGAGAGAGGGATATCTGAGACTATCAGCCAACAATGCAGCTTCTAATAGTGTCCTTCTTCTGGTTTATAGTATATAATAGTGGTAAGCTAATTTTCCTAAATTTTCTTTTACCCAGATTTGTCCTAATATGCTGGTATCTATGTACGTACACATTGTCTTTTACCTCTCTCTTTAGCTCTCCAGATGTCTTTCTCTCCATCTATATATTATCTATTTTATTTCTCTCACCCTCTGTATACATTTTTTGGAAGTTTAAAAGGATATAAACTAGTTTGTGATATAATTTTCTAATTATTTGTATAACATATTTAATAACATTTAAAATGTTTTGTTTTAGGAACATTTTGTTTGATTTTCTAGTTGTTAGTGGGGTCAAATCGATGTTTGCTTTTGACCAGAGTGAGGAGGAAATTCGAAGGAGCAGGATGGAA
Source organism: Aquarana catesbeiana (assembly GCF_042186555.1). Lineage (NCBI taxonomy): Eukaryota > Metazoa > Chordata > Amphibia > Anura > Ranidae > Aquarana > Aquarana catesbeiana. The sequence continues at coordinate 17,134,484 of NC_133333.1, forward strand.
TTTTTTTTTTTCAAACAAATGAATTTCTAACCGTGAATGTGGTTTTCAATTAGGAAAGCCAATTTGTTTCAAAATTCATAAAATACAAAAAAGTGTAGCGCTAAATGTGCCAAGAAGGTGGAACACCACAGATATGGTGAACCAGGGAGAAAAGTGGGTAAAATTACTATGACGCAAGGTGATAGTGTTCAAAATCTCTTAAGGGTAAGAAACATAATAAGGTGTGTGATACCTAAACATAATAAAGTCCAGACACTAAATAAAAAGAAATATAAATAACTTCATGGAAAGTGTCCAATCAAATGGCTGTGATGAATGGTGAAACAATGTAGACCAGCCTTTTTCAACCTTCTCATCATTTAGGAACCCTTGATATAACTTTCCGGTCTCAGGGAACCCCTGCCAAAAATTACTTTATCTACAACTCATGATACATTAGTGTGATGGTCAGTAGGAAGAATTACCCCCTTACAGATAGTTAAAAAGAACAATGTTGAGAGGCAGACATTTCTCATTTCTCAAGGAACCCCTAGCAACCTCTGGAGGAACACTAGGGTTCCATGGAACCCTGGTTGAGAAACCCTGATGTAGACAAAAAAATTAACTGAGTGGCATATACAAAGCAGGATGGACATTCATCTGATAAGGGGTTGCGGTTAGATACTTCTTACCAGACAAGGTGGACCCACCTGCTGTACGACAGTGGGTCAATCGGGCTTAGACTGGCCAGAAGCCAGAAGCTCATCAGTGACACCAACTTGGAGATGGTCGTAGCCTGTAGAGGGATCACTCCAGGAGCAGATGTTAGATCAATCCACAAGTATGGATCCAGATATGGAAACCCAATCTCCAGGGCTCGGTTTGAGTCTTCAAAGCATCTAAGGGTAGAACCTCAATTGAGGGTCCACGTGAGGGACCAGTGACAAAATAGAACGTTGTCACATTAGAACCTTGTGGCCCAAAAAGAAAAAGGAAGAGAAAAAGGCTCCATATGGTGCAGGTCATAAAAATTAAAAGATTTTTAATCTTATAAAAAGCAGCACATCATATGACAAAAGAGTACATAAAAAGTGATCACAAAAATAGAATTAAAAGCAATGTGGGAAGCATGTATAGCAAGCCCAAGTTTCAAAATTGAATGTTAAAAGCAAACCAAATATTGAAGTACTTTTGAATGAAATTCGCCGAGTCAACAAATGTACTGAGAGTGTTTGTATAAACATTTTTACAAATCTTTGTACAACTTTAATATTAGGACAAGATCAGTGGGATCAAGGGAATCTTTACAGGAAACTATAATGGTTTTGGGCCAATTCCTTTAATTTTTTTTAAACCGGAAGGTTTTATCCCCTTAATCACCAGAGCACTTTTATCAATTTGGCACTGTGCTGCTTTAACTGGTAATTGCACGGCCATGAAATGTTTTACCTAAACAAAATTTGCGTCCTTTTTTCCCCACAAATAGAGCTTTCTTTAGGTGGTATTTGATAACCTCTGGGATTTTTATTTTTTGCGCTATAAATGAAAAAAAAAAAGTTGAAAAAAAAAAGATATTTTCTACTTTTTGTTATAAAAAAAATCCAATAAACTCAATTTTTGTCATACATTTAGGCCAAAATGTATTCAGCCACATGTCTTGGGTAAAAAAAATTCTAAAATGGCAGGGCAGTACAAACCCCCCAAATGATCCCTTTTTGGAAAGTAGACACCCCAAGGAATTTGCTGAGAGGCATGTTGAGTATTTTTCAGATCTCGCTTTTTCACACAAAGTTTTGAAAATTGAAAAAAGAAAAAAAAAGAGAAAATTTTCTTTCTTCATTTTCCAAAACAAATGAGAGCTGCCAAATACTCACCATGCCTCTTAGCAAATAGGTTGGGGTGTCTACTTTCCAAAATGGGTTCATTTGGGGGGGGTTGTGCTATTTTGACATTTCAGGGCCCCCGAAACTGTGATAGGTAGTAAGGAGTGAAGTCAATAATTTACGGCCTTAGAAAGCCTAAAGACGGTGATCGGTTTTCGGGGTCCTGTGCACGGCTAGGCAGAGGCAGCTCTAGGCTTTGTGAGGCCACTTCCAGGGCACCCTCCTCACCCATCAGACATATGCAGCCAATAAAAGATCTGGGACCCCGCAAGGTGGCAACCCCTCTAAGAATTTCCTGTGCCTTGGGAGAATAGGGAGGGGGTGTCACTGAGTCATTCCACATCTACAGAGGAAGAAGAGGATCCCAGCACAGCGCAGGGAGAGAGAGGAGAGAGGGGGAGAGAGAGACGGGGGGGGAGAGGGAGAGAGAGGGAGGGTGAGCAAGAGGGGGGGAGAGAGAGAGGGAGAGAAAGGGGGAGAGAGAGAGGGTGAGTGAAAGGGGGGAGAGAGGGGGGAGTGAGAGAGGAGGAGGCAGAGGAGGGGGGGAGAGGGAGGGAGGGGGAAAGAGGGAGGGGGTGACAGCGGTGGGAAGGGGTGAGTGGGGGTCAGGGCTGTCTTTAATATTAATTGGACCCTGGGCAAACATTTTCTTGGGGCCCCCATGCAATTTTGCCCCCCATCATTACACAGGACTCCCTTCCCCATACTACCCAAATCATTACATAGGACCCCCATTCCCCATATTACCCCTATAATTACAAGACCCTCCTTCCACATCACTACACAGGCCCTCTCCCCCATACTACGCCCATCACCACACAGGCCCTCTCCCCCATACTACCCCCCATTATTACACAGGATCCCTCCCCCATGATTACACAGTGTAGTATGGAGGGGGGCTCCATACTACATTGCTACTTATTAACCATCACCGCGCGGCTGTTTCTGCAGAATGGAGGGGTATTGCTGAGGGTGGAGAAGCAGGGAGGGTGGTTATTGGGGGTGGAGAGGCAGGGAGAGGGGTTATTGTTGGGGTGGAGAAGTGGGGAGGAGGTTATTGTTGGGGGTAGCGAGGCAGGGAGAAGCGGGTTATTGTTGAAGGTGAAGAAGTGGGGAGGGGTGATATTATTGAGGGTAGAGAAGCGGGGAGGGGTTTATTGTTGAGGGTGGAGAAGCAGAGGGGGGTTTATTGTTGAGGGTGGAGAAGCGGAGAGGGGTTTATTGTTGAGGGTGGAGAAGCGGAGAGGGGGGTTATTATTAAGGGTGGAGAAGCGGAGAGGGGGTTATTATTTAGGGTGCAGGTTATTATTAAAGGTGGAGAAGCGGAGAGGGGTTTATTGTTGAGGGTGGAGAAGCGGAGAGGGGGGTTATTATTAAGGGTGGAGAAGCGGAGAGGGGGTTATTATTTAGGGTGCAGGTTATTATTAAGGGTAGAGAAGCGGAGAAGGGGGTTATTGTTGCGACTGGAGAAGCAGAGAGGGGGTTATTATTTAGGGTGGAGAAGAGGGGAGGGGTTATTACTAAAGGTGGAGAAGTGGAGAGGGGGGTTATTATTAAGGGTGGAGAAGCGGAGAGGGGAGTTATTGTTGAGGGGGGAGAAGCAGAGAGGGGGTTATTATTAAGGGTGGAGAAGTGGGCAGGGGGGTATTGTTGAGGGTGGAGAAGCAGAGAGGGGGATTAATATTAAAGCTTAAGAAGCAAAATTATTATTTAGGATGGAGAAGCGAGGAGGGGGGTTATTATTAAGGGTGGAGAAGCGGAGAGGAGAGTTATTATTAAGGGTGGAGAAACGGAGGGGGTTATTGTTGAGGGTGGAGAAGTGGAGAGGGGTTATTATTAAGGGTGGAAAAGCGGGGACGGGGTTATTATTAAGGGGGTTATTATTTAGGGTGGAGAAGCGGGGAGGGGTATTATTAAGGGTGGAGAAGCGGAGAGGGGAGTTATTATTATGGGAGGAGAAGCGGAGAGGGGATTTATTATTAAGGGTGGAGAAGCAGAGAGGGGGTTATTATTTAGGGTGGAGAAGCAGAGAGGGGGTTATTATTTAGGTGGTTATTATTTAGGGTGGAGAAGCGGGGAGGGGGTTATTATTAAGGGTGGAGAAGTGGAGAGGAGGGTTATTATTAAGGGTGGAGAAGCTGAGAGCGGGGTTATTGTTGAGGGTGGAGAAGCAGAAAGGGTGGTTATTATTAGGGGGGAGAAGCAGAGAGGGGGGTTATTGTTGAGGGTGGAGAAGCAGAGAGGGGGGTTATTATTAAGGGTTAAGAAGCAAGGTTATTATTTAGGGTGGAGAAGCGGGGAGGGGGGTTATTATTAAGGGTGGAGAAGCGGAGAGGGGAGTTATTATTAAGGGTGGAGAAACAGAGGGGGGGTTATTGTTGATGGTGTAGAAGCGGAGAGGGGGTTATTATTAAGGGTGGAGAAGCAGAGAGGGGAATTATTATTAAGGGTGGAGAAGTGGAGAGGGAGTTATTATTAAGGGTGGAGAAGCGGGGAGGGGGGTTATTTTTAAGGGTGAAGAAGTGGAGAAGGGGTTATTGTTGAGTGTGGAGAAGCTGAGAGGGGGGTTGTTATTATTTAGGGTGGAGAAGCGGGTTTATTATTTAGGGTGGAGAAGCAGGGAGGGGAATTATTATTAAGGGTGGAGAAGCGGAGAGGGGAGTTATTGTTGAGGGTGGAGAAGCGGAGAGGGAGTTATTATTAAGGGTGGGGAAGCGGGGAGGGGGTTATTATTAAGGGTGAAGTGGAGAGGGGGGTTATTATTAAAGGTGGAGAAGCAGAGAGGGGGGTTATTATTAAGGGTGGAGAAGCGGAGAGGAGGGTTATTGTTGAGGGTGGAGAAGTGGAGAGGGGGGTTATTGCTGAGGGTGTAGAAGCGAAGAGGGGGTTATTATTAGGGGTGGAGAGGGGGGTTAATATTAAGGGTGGAGAAGTGGAGAGGGGGGTTATTGTTGAGGGTGGAGAAGCGGAGAGGGGGGTTATTATTAAGGGTGGAGAAGTGGAGAGGGGGTTATTGTTGAGGGTGGAGAAGCGCAGAGGGGAGTTATTATTAAGGGTGGAGAAGTGGAGGGGGGGTTATTGTTGAGGGTGGAGAAGCAGAGAGGGGGGGTTATTGTTGAGGGTGGAGAAGCGCAGGGGGGGTTATTGTTGAGGGTGGAGAAGTGGGAGCCCGGCTTAGGACAGCTCACAGTGTCTCCGAGGGAGACAGTTTACTTACTGTGCAGAGCGATGTAACCAGCAGCAACCCCCCCCCCCCCCCGCAGAGGAGGGATGGGAGCGGCGAAATGCAGCATGTCGCTGGGGAAGAGGCGGGGCCAGTAGAAGAGACATTGCGGGGACGTGACTTCACTTAACCCGTGCCGAGCTGGATAGTAAGGAGGACAGAACAAATGCAATTGACTTATCAGCGTTTGGGGCCCTCCAACAATGAATGGGCCCTGGGCAGATGCCCCATTTGCCCTGCGTTAAAGATGGCCCTGGTGGGGGTGAGAGGGAGGGGTGATAGAGAAGAGGGTGACAGAGGGGGAGGGGACTGAGAGAGAGGCAGGTGAGAAAGAGAGGGGGGTGAGGGAGAGAGATTAAAATTCGAGGGGTGAGAGAAAGGAGGGTGACAGAAAGAGGGAGAGGAGAGAGAGAGAGGGAGAGAAGGGGGAAAGAGAAAGAGAGAGGGAGGTGGAGAGAAGAAGGGGGAGAGAGGGAGCGAGGAGGGAGAGAGAAGGATGAGAGGGAGGGGTGGGAGAGGTGATAGGGAGTGGTCAGAGGGGGTAAGAGAGGGAAGAGGGAGAGAGGGGATGTGGGGAGGAGAAGGAGATGTAAAAGGGGGGGTGAGGGAGAGGGGCATTAGAGAGATCCCTCCTGTGCCACATGTCCCAGTCTGTAAGAGCACTGGGGGAGCAGAGAGCACTTGGTGCGAGCTGGAGAGCACTGGGGGGGGGGGGCAAAAAGCAGAGAGGAGCTGGAAAGCACTGGGGAGGCAGAGAGTAATGGATAAGGTGGAGAGTGGGGGGGGGGGGCTTGAGAGGGGGGCCAGAAAGAGTGGAGTGGGAGTGGAGAGCATGGGGGTGCTGAAGACTCAGAGCAGGGTGGGCAGAGAGCACTGACGGAGGAGCCAGGGAGGCCATGGAAAGATCAATTCTTCTATATGGAGATGCTCCACCGCTCCTCCTATCCACCTAGAGGCCTCTACTGTCCCACTCCCCGCACCTGCTGCCACCGGACTGGGACGCTCCATGATAAGACCGCTATTGGCCCAGGGCCCTCGGGCAGTACCTGGTTTGTCAGTCAGCTACTGGACCACAGAGTTCCAAGGGTGGGTAGGCGGAGCGCCGACATCAGTGTTTGATCACAGGCAAATTAGGTGTGTGCGAGGCCTTAGGCAACCGCCTAATTTGCCAAATTAAAGAGCCACCTTTGCGGCTAGTTTCCCAAAAAGTCTCACAAATGTGGTTTCCCCATACTCAGGAGAAGCAGCAGAATGTATTTTGGGGTGTAATTCCACATATGCCATGTGCAAGCAATATATAATTTTTTTTTTAAATCTTTTTATTGCAAGTTTAAGTCACAAACACATACACAGAACAAAGTAAGTGCTTAAAGGGGTTGTATAGGTTCATTTAAAAAAAATAAATAAATAACAAACATGTCATACTTACCTCCACTGTGCAGTTCGTTTTGCACAGAGTGGCCCCAATCCTCGTCTTCTGGGGTCCCTTGACGGGTGTCTCGGCTCCTCCCCGCAAGAGCTAACCCCCCTCTGGGAAGCACTCTCCCAAGGGGGTTAGCTTGCGGGTGCGCTCACGTGTGATACACTCGGCGGCCATAGCCGCCGAGTGTATCACTTGGCCCCGCCCCCCCGACACGCCACGTCATTGATTTGATTGACAGCAGCGAGAGCCAATAGCTGCGCTGCTATCAATCATCCAATGAAGAGCCCACAGGAGCTGGGGGAAAGCAACGCGGGATCGCGCCCACGAAGATTCGGGGGTCAGGTAAGTAAAACGGGGGCTCGTGGGGGCCGGAGAGTGTAAGGTGTTTTTTCACCTTAATGCATAGGATACATTAAGGTGAAAAAAACCCACAAAGCTTTACAACCCCTTTAACAATACATCGGTGAGACAACTGTATGGTGTTTCATTATATTTCTTTAGGTGTGAGTTGGATGAAAAACAACAAAGAGTTATGGGGTTCACCTCTCTATTACCTGAAGCGTCTACTCGCAAAATGACACATTGCCCACTAGCACATACACTGAGGGATGATAAGTTTCCTCTCCTGCGAACAAGTCATGTACATGCAAATATAGGAAGACGCACGGTACATGTAGTCCCTTCCCAAGTCCATTAAGCCGCTGTAGGTTCAGCTAACCATGTACCCCATACATTCAAAAGAAAGAGAGGATTTGGGAGGTATCTATGGCGGTGCTTATACAAATAATAATGGAAACCAATTAAATGTATATAAAATATACAACATTTTTTTTATTATAAACAGAGACTAAAACAAATAACAGAATACAATAAGTCATTGGATTTCATAGAATATCTCCATTATGTTGGTAAACATAGAGGCTTTATAGAGATTGAATGGTCGTATGTTATCCTGACATGTTTCGCCTCACGGCTTCATCAGGGGATATATGCATCAACCATAGACTAGCAAAAAAGCTATACAGAGACAAAAAAATATATGTAACATGAGAAAAATATTACAAAATTAGTTATTAAAAAACAGAAGCGATTTTGCCAAAGTTTACCAAAAGACAGAGAAAGACTCACCACCTCAGGCCCCCCCCCCCCCCCCCCCCCCCAGCACAAGGGGAGGAGAGGAGGAGGAAAAAAAAACAGAGTTTACTTCTTCTTTCATAAAAAAGTTATGTTCATCTTTACATTACTTTCGGTACAGTCCTCATACATGTTTTATGCTTCATATACACAATCATTGTTTTGCAAGTAAATATTTACTGCATGAATTGGAAAGTTGTTCAGCACTTCCAGTTTGCATTTGTAAAAGCTTCTTGTAGAAAAGAAGTGATTTCATAACTTAAGAGGGGATTGTTATAGAGTATATGATCAACTGTAACTCCATTTTGTCTTTTGTCTTGCATTTTACATTTTTTCTTGCATTATTTATTAGAAAAAGACGCAGCACATAGTTACATAGTTAGTCAGGTTGAAAGTCCATCTAGTTCAACCAAAAAAAATAATAATAATGCAATCCCATATACACAATCCTTCACCCACAGTTGATCCAGAGGAAGGCAAAAAACCCCAGCAAAGCATTCTCCAATTTGCTACAGCAGGGGAAAAAATTCCTTCCTGATCCCTTGAGAAGCAATCAGATTTTCCCTGGATCCACTTTACCTATAAATGTCAGTACCCAGTTATATTATGTACATTTAGGAAAGAATCTAGGCCTTTTTTAAAGCAATCTACTGAACCGGCCAGAACCACCTCTGGAGGGAATCTATTCCACATTTTCACAGCTCTTACTGTGAAGAAACCTTTCCATATTTGGAGATGAAATCTTTTTTCCTTTAGACGTGAAGAGTGCCCCCTTGTCCTCTGTGATGACCTTAAAGTGAATAACTCAACACCAAGTTCACTATATGGATCCCATATATATTTATACATGTTGATCATATCACCCCTTAATCTCCTCTTCTCAAGAGTGAAGAAATTCAGTTCCTCTAATCTTTCCTCATAGCTGAGCTCCTCCATGCCTCTTATCAGTTTGGTTGCCTTCTCTGCACTTTCTCCAGTTCCCCAATATCCTTTTTGAGAACCGGTGCCCAAAACTGAACTGCATATTCCAGATGAGGTCTTACTAATGATTTATACAGGGGGGCAAAATTATATCTCTCTCTGGAGTCCATACCTCTCTTAAAGCGGGAGTCCCGCGAAAATTTTTTTTTTTTAAAGTCAGCAGCTGCAAATACTGCAGCTGCTGACTTTTAAAATAAGGACACTCACCTGTCCCGGGGTCCAGCGATGTAGGCACCCGAGACCGAACTGTCCCTCGGTCCTCGGGTGCTGCCGCCGCCATTCTCAGTGAGGGAATCAGGAAGTGAAGCGTTGCGGCTTCACTTCCCGGTTCCCTACTGCGCATGCGCGAGTCGCGCTGCGTGTTCTCAATGGTCCCCGCTATCTCCTGGGACCTGTGTGTTTCCCAGGAGACAGCGGGGAAGTGTGGGAGGGGGCGTGACTCCCGCGGGAGTCTATTCCCGGAAGTGGGTGCAGATACCTGTATTATACAGGTATCTGCACCCCCCTCCCGCCTGGAAGGTGCCAACTGTGGCACCGGAGGGGGGGAGGAATCCGATGAGCAGAAGTTCCACTTTTGGGTGGAACCCCGCTTTAATACAAGAAAGGACTTTGCTCGCTTTGGAAACCGCAGCTTGGCATTGCATGCTATTATTGAGCTTATGATCTACCAGAACACCCAGATCCTTCTCCACTATTGATTCCCCCCCTTGTTCTCCCCCTAGTATGTATGACGCATATTCTTAGCCCACAAGTGCATAACTTTACATTTATCAACATTAAACCTCATTTGCCACATAGTCGCCCAATTAGTGCATTGAGGTCGGCTTGTAAATTGGAGACATCCTGTAGACATCCATATATGTGTATTGCTGTAGTAAAGGGGTTAAATCATCCCCTGGAAAAATAACATTTAATATTTGTGGCCAGACCAGATCTGTTGTGTTTGTGACTGGTAAAGACACAGCCGCGCACACGTTTCTGCATCGGTCTCTCCGATTTTCCCATTGTCTCTGCTCTTCCTCATCATCCCATATTATTTATAGTGATCTCTTCCTCTTGTCGCCCCAATAGAAGCCCTGAGATGCAAAAGCTGCTTGGAGCGATACTCGGATCACTGCGTGTCTGAAAAGACCATAGATTGCGGCGACAGCGAAGGGTGTGGTGCAGCGTCTGGCTTTTTTCAGATAGGTAAGTGCCAGTATACAGTACTGTGTTTTTTTGATATGTGTTTGTTGTATTCATTAGCAAGGGAATTTCTTTGTATAAAGTGTAATTTCAAGGAGCCATAAACATGATACTCTATAAGGTGAGTTAAACGCCAGAGATCCTATTTGTTATTGTTATCTGCATCTTTGGGTTTAATCACACCCATTCCACAGAATTAACGGCTCTAAAACTGGTTGAAGCAGAAATACAAACCTGTTATAAAGCTGAACAACCCCCCCCCCCCCCCCCGAGCTCAGGGCACTTTTTTATGGTCCTGCAGTGGGCCCTTCCACATGTTCTGCCATCTTGGGTAGGGGTTGCCACCTTTTCTTCACACCAGATCCGAACACTGTAGCGGCGCATGGCCAATTTATTTTTTATTTTTTGTAGTATTCACTTTACATATATTTTCTGATTAAATAACATTTCTAATCATATAGATTTAATCACAGGAGTCCCCCCTTACATCTAAATCCACAGCATTCCCCCTTTACACCTGAATCTGCAGTGTTCCTCTTTAAATCTGAATCCGCAGAGTTTTCCCTTACATCAGAGTCCACTGAGTTCCCCTTTACATTTGAATCTGCAGTGTTCCCCTTTAAATCTGAATCCACAGAGTTTTCCCTTTACATCTGAACCCACAGAGTTCCCCTTTACATCTGAATTTGCAGAATTTGCAGAATTCCCCTTTTACATCTGAACTTGCAGAGTTCCCCTACACTGTAAGGGGGGGGGGGCTCTGCAGACTCTGATGTAAGGGAGAACTTTGAGGACTCTAATTGAAGGGAAAAAACTGAGAATTCTGATGTACAGAGGGAACACTGATGTAAGGGGGGAACGCTGCAGACTCTGGTGTTAAGGGGAACTCTGATATAAGGAAGTCTTTGGTAACCAGAGCCCCAAATTACATCAGAGTTACCAGCATTCCCCTTTAATCAGGGTTCCCAGAGCCCCCCTTACATCAAAGTTCGCAGAGCCCCCCCTTACATCAGAGTCAGCAGAGCCTCCCTTAAATCAGAGTTTGAAGAGCCCCCCTTATATCAGAGTCTGCAGAGCCCACCTTACTTTAGCGTCCTCAGGGTTCTCCATTCACAGAGTCCTCCCTTACATCAGAGTCCACAAAGCCCCTCTTACATCAAAATCTGCAGAGTCCCCCTTACATCAGAGTCTGCAAAATTTACACAACCAGTGGTTGTGGAGGTCTGCGGGCGGAGGGCTTATCGGAATCTAGAAGCGCCCTTTACCAAGGGGGCCCACAGATCCCGCTATGTGAATAGGTATCCAGTATCCTGTACCCCTATCCATTCACCAAAAAAATGCCAAAAAAGTAAAAATGACAGGAGACAGTTTTGGACAATTCCTTTATTTATTTAAAAAAAAAAAAGTGTCCTGCGATGTACATCCATCATCAATCATGCCACCGACTGACCAAAAAAATAAAAACAAAATAAAAACGCATGCGCCTCTTTCAGAGGTGACTCTCTGAATGGGCTGTCTTTTTTTTGACAGCTCTTATATAGGCAAGGGCGGGGCCACTCGGTGATGTAAACGGGTGACCCGCCCCCTCTGAGGTCACGTGACATCACATGACGTCAGAAGGGGATGGGGAAACCCGGTTACATCACTGGGTGGCCCCGCCCTTGCCTATATAACAGCTGTTTTTTAGGCAGCGTGATTGACAATGGATGTACTTTGCTGGACAATTATTTTTTTTTTTTTTAATAAAGGAATCGTCCAAAACTGTCTCCTGTCACTTTTACTTTTTTGACACTTTTTTGATGAATGGATAGGGGTACAGTGTACCCCATACCCATTCACATAGGAGGGGCCTAGATCTGGGGGCCCCCTTGTTAAATGGGGCTTCCAGATTCCGATAAGCCCAATCACCCACAGACCCCCACAACCAACGGGCCAGGGTTGTGGGGGTGAGGCCCTTGTCCCCATCAACATGGGGACAAGGTGCTTGGGGGGGACTTCAAAGCACCCTCTCCATGTTGAGGGCATGTGGCCTCGTATGGTTCAGGATAGGAATTGGGTACAAGCTTGGCCCCCCTGTCCTGACCTGCCAGGTTGCATGCTGGATAAGGGTCTGGTATGGATTTGGGGGGACCCCTACGCCATTTTTTTTACATTTTGGCACAGGGTTCCCTTTAAAATCCATACCAGACCTGAAGGGCCTGGTATAGATTATGGGGGGGACTCCACACCATTTTTTTTTGTTTTTTTTGGCGCAGGGTTCCTCTTAACCACTTCAATACACTGTGTTATTTATACTACACTGATTGTACTATATTTTCTCCACTTTATTATATAAACTACAATGACTGCACTATATACTCTGAACTGCATTATATATACTGTACTGACTGCACTATATACTCTGAACTGCAATATATATATTGCAGTTCAGTTACGCTGCAGTTACGCCTTCTACCCCTGCAGGGGTGCAGGGTTCTGGTGAGTGGGGAACTGAAGGGGAGCACGGAAGTCACTTGTTTTATGGTCACGGCACGGACCACATTGGTTAAAGCACAAAAGTCACTGGAAACTCTGACACTACATGCAAGATATTGTGTGGACTTTAAAATAGAAATATTAATTGATTAAGTGTACCAGATTCTGTTGTAGAAATTCTTCACTGGACTTTTACCATACCTTTTTTACTGCATTTTTTAAGTTTATTTTTCATATTTTTCATCACTTTTCAAGATTGCATTTGTATGGTTTATATGGAATTATCAGTCACTGCGATCTCGCAGTGCATTATGGGGCATTCGAATTTGGCGCGAACACCCATAATGTTCACTGTTCGCGAACGGGCGAACACCCGATGTTCGAGTTGAACTTAAGTTCGACTCGAACATCAGGCTCATCCCTACTAGTTAGGTTGATGTGTCCAATGCATTTTGCAGCCAAGACATTTTGGAACATCCTTGGTCACGGCGTTAACAGAATTCTCTTGTCTCATTACACCAGGATCTGAAAGGAAGAATTTTATTTACAAAGGCTGCCGGTTTCCGATAGAATGCAATTCCTGGCTGCGCATTTCTATAAATGGTACCTATCTACAGTCCTACATCACGTGCTGCGATGGGGAGATGTGCGACCTGGATTATTATAGTAAGTAATGTGAACTGGAACAGAACCAACAAAAGGTCAGTGCCACCTACATTTTGCCCATAAAGTTAAAGCGGTTATACACTGTGGATGGTGCATACTAGCACATTATAAAATACTCAACTTGGAACTAAGCCCTCCAGCGCTGTAAAGTCACCAATGAGAGGACTGACATGTTCCCCCACCTGTCTTTCTTCTGGGTTTGCAAGGTCTGGCGCTGTTATTGGCCGGAGCTGCGATTACCTCGCTCTCACGCATGCCCGGGGGAGCCCCTGGTTCCGACACGAAGCTCTGAAGTTTCAGCAAGGTATGCCGGACCTTCAGAACACATGCACCAGTGATGTCATTGGCTAAATGCAGGGCGAATATCTCCTAAACGGTGCGTGTTTGGGAGATATTAGTTTTACCTACAGGTAAGCCTTATTATTGGCTTACCTATAGGTAAAAATTACCAAGCGGAGTTTACAACTAGGAATGGGCGAACGGTTCGGCCCGAGTATAAGTTCGGGCCGAATTTTTGCTGTTCGCATGTACGGCGAACATCCAAACAAACGGGTCGTTCGACCGTTTGTTTGGCCCCCCCGAACCAACCACAATGCATTGCGGTGCTGAACAGTGCATTGCAAGCCCTGATTGGCTGAAGCAGCCCCACAGTATAAAAGTATTCGTTCAATGGCAGCCATTTTCAGTGTGATTTCGGTATGGAGAGCGATAGAACAGGGCTCTGTTCAGTGCTATTAGTTAGTTAGTGTGCTATTTCGCTTCAATTGTTAGTGTAGAATATTAGTTTAGTGTCAGTCTAGGGATAGTGTGAGTATAGTGAGGAGGACCATCATTCAGCTTTGCATAGTGTGCAGCTAGAGTAGGGACAGCTCAGATAGTTTCAGTGTAGTGTAGTGAGACTGTGTCATTCATACATACATTAGTGTAGAGTGGGGACAGCTCAGATAGTTTCAGTGTAGTTTAGTGAGACAGTAATCTTTACATTAGTGTATAGCTAGAGAAGGGACAGTTCAGATAGCGCCAGTGTAGCAACGGTTGAACACCGTCTATTTGATTGCGTTACTGCCAGTTTAACGCCATATAGTTTTGTGTGCGTTACTGCCAGTTTAACACCATTTACTTCTGTTTGCATTACTGGCAGTTTAACAACATAAAGTTTTGTGTGCGTTACTGCCAGTTTAACACCATTTACTTCTGTATGTGTTACTGCCAGTTTAACGCCATATAGTTTTGTGTGCGTTACTGCCAGTGGTGTATTTAGGTTTTGTGCTGGCCCAGGTCTGACTGAACTTGTGCACCCCCTAATTTAAATATGACCCACCCCTCCCTGTCAAGGCCACACCCCTTCCTGTTTAAGACCCACCCTATAATCTGTAAACCACACCCCCTCCTCCGCCGCACCATTCAGAAAGCGCAACACGCTTCGCACATGCGCAGTAGGGAACGGCCATAATGGCGGCGGCAGTACCCGAGAGCCAATCCAAAAACAGCTGGGTTGTAGACATCGCGGGAACCCTGAACAGGTAAGTGTCCTAATATTGAAAGTCAGCAGCTACAGTATTTGTAGCCCTTTCACATGGGCTGTCCGATCAGGTCCGCCTGTCACCTTTTCAGGTGGACCTGATCAGATGCTTCATTCACTCCTATGGAGCGGTGGATGTCAGTGACAGTGGATGATGTGACATGTCTGCTGACACCTGCTGCTATCCGAAAAATCCAGACGAATGGAGACCTGATTTTCCATCATAGTTACATAGTAAGGTTGAATAAAGACACCAGTCCATCCAGTTCAACCTGAGTGAGTGTGGGTGCGTGTCTACAATTCTCCCTATCCCTGTACATTGTGTCTCATTAAGATGCTCATTTATTATATTATTATTTATTTATTTAAGGTACCCATATAGCACCATCAATTTACACATCGCTCCACACATACATTGCCCACTCACATCAGTTCCTGCCCTCAAGGAGCTTACAATCTAAGGTCCCTAACTCACATTCATACATACTAGAGACAATTTAGACAGGATCCAATTAACCTACCAGCATGTCTTTGGAGTGTGGGAGGAAACCAGAGTACCCGGAGGAAACCCACACAGGGAGAACATGCAAACTACAGGCAGGTAGTATCGTGGTTGGGATTTGAAGCAGCGGCCCTTTTTACTGCTAGGCGAGTGTGCTACCCACTACACCACTGTGCCGCCCGAATCCCCATCCGTCTGGTCGATCGGATGAGAATGTACAGGCGTTCTGTTTTCATCCGATCTCCCCATAGAGGACAGCGGGGCTCTGACAGGTCCGTCCCTGCACAGTGAGCAGAGACAGACCTGTCATCTGCCTGCTCAGCAGGGAATAAACCCCCCACTGAGCAAAGCGGAGTCCACCAGGAGGACCGCCCGTGTGAAGAAGACCTGAAATAAATGTAAACAAAATGGGGCAAGCACACCCAAGCACTTTAGGAAATAGTGGAAATAATAAGGATTAAACGTATCAAATGAGTGAGAATCAAAAAAAAAATCCAGTCTATAGGCAGCTGCTAAAAAAATCCAGATAAGATCCAAACATAAATATATAGCAGAAATGAGCACTGCTCATTTCTGCTATAGTAGAAGAAATTAATTTCACCTGCTGTCCAGGCTGCTGCCTGGGGTTCCCCTCATGCTCCTCTCTCTCTCCTCCTCCTATCGTCACAGACAGACCCGGACCAGGGAGAAGATGCAGCCAATGAACGAAAGCCGCACGGAGGAGGGTAAGCGGAGCATTAGGCTCCGCCTCCGCCAGTCAAATGGGATGCAGCCAGTCAGCGGCCGCTTATGGGGATGCCAGTCGCTCCACCCCCCTCGGCTAAGCACGCCCAAACTACTGCTGCCCACTACAGCAATACGGGAGGCAGTCGCGGGGGAGGGCGCGGGAGCTGGGACTCGGTAGGACGGGTCGGGGTTTTTTTTTTCTCGTGCACAAAGTGCCGCCCTAGGCGTGGGCCTTGTTGGCCTAGGCCAAAAGAAAGCACTGGCTACTGCCACTGGTACAGGCCTCACACCGGTACCATTTTTTAGAGCTAGTGGTCAGCTCTCTCATAATAACAACCGATGCAGATAATGAGCTACTCAGCCGTTATCATAAGGAGTGGGAGGGGACATTCCCCCCCCCCTCCCGCCGCTTTCCGCCGATCTGCCTGGGTCTCCCGTCCCATTCGGAGACCGGAGCGATCATCCGCCAGCTGTGTGGAGTCCCGAATGAAGCCAGAATCAGAGTCTCCGATGTAAAAACCCAGAGGGGACGTCACAACGTCACTTCCAGTTCAATCGGCTGCCAATGGTGCCGATTTAAAAAAAAATGTCAGTATTCCAAAATGGCGATCCTGGCATTTTTAATACTTTGAAGTGCAAAGGAGGGATTTGGGGTCTTTTAGACACCCGATCCCTCCATAAAGAGTACCTGTCACTGCCTATTACTCTCACAAGGGAACTTGGTAACACAGAACAGTCCAATTCTTATCTCACAGTATCTCGCTGTAGATCTTCACTCACTGAGCTCCCAGTCTCTCACTAGACTTCCAGATCCCAGTCATCACTGGATCTCCTGAGTTCTTCCACAGCTATCCCACTGTGTACTCCTCAAGCATTATGTCCGCTATCCTGCTGGGTCCCTGACTTGACACTTGCTGATGTTTCCCACTTCTTCACCGTTCCTGGTTGGTGAAAAGGCTGCTCTGGTGCTTGCTCAAGCTTACTCACAGTAGTCACCGGTAGTGAAATGGATGGTCCCTTAGTGGCGACAGCTTCCCTTCTACCTCCGACCACAACTGGTTCCCCGCTGAACCTTCTCAACTTGGTTGGACTCCAATCCTGCAATCCCAACCCTATGCTGCTTTTCCTGCTCCTGGATAGGCCTCAGGCAGCCTAGCAGCCAGGCGTCCCTGGGATAGGCCTCAGGCGTCCGGCCTAGCAGCCCAGGGCAACATAACACATGTTCACCTAGACAGCCGTCCAGGTGGCACAGAACCCCGATCACCTGACTCCACCCAAATAAATAGGCTCTCCCAGCAGGCTAAGGGACTAAGGAAACCCCTGCCAATTGGCTGAGACACCCCATCCATTCATACTCTGACCTTGCAAAGCCCTCTGTCATTATAATGTCACCAGCCACAGTAACACCTAGTGACAGAAGAGAAAAGGTGCAGCAATTCCAGAATTAGAGAGGAATCAATTGTTCTTCCAACAATTAACCAGGAAAATTACCACCTGGCAAACTAAATTTGTTAGCAAGCCTGCCTAAACACCAGGGTACTACACATCAATAATGAGGCGATTGACAAAATGCCCCAGGTGGACACTCCACCATCAGAGGCTGAAACCTTACAGGCCATCAGCCAGTTGTGCAGAGGCGATTTAAGCTGAAATCTATAAGGCTGGTGGTGCAGTGATCGTTGACAAATTTACTCAGCTTCTCCAGTCTTGGAATCAAGGATTCATTCCTCAGGAACTAAGACGCGTCCATTGTACACCTCTACACGAGGTAAGGAAATAGACAAGTCTGCCATTACCATAGAGAAATATCACTGCTTTCCACTGCAGGCAAGATCCTTGCATGAGTGTTGCTGAATCGTCTGATTGACCACCTGGAACAGGGTCTACTGCCCAAGACACAGTGCGGCTTCCGCAAAGATTGTGGCTTGGTGGACATAATCTTCGCAGCCCGTCAGTTCCCGAAGTGTCAAGAGCAGAGCAGTGTCAAGAGCAGAATTGTGAACTGTATACCATTTTCGTGGCTCTCACCAAGACTTTTGACACTGTCAGTTGCGAAGGTCTGTGGCGCATCATGTCAAAGTTTGGGTGTCCTGACAGATTCATCCTAATGGTACGTCAGTTCAATGACAGCATGGCGGCTCGTGTTCTGGATGACGGAGAAGCTTCAGAGGCCTTTCCCGTCACCAACGGCATTGAGCAAGGGTGCGTGCTAGCACCGACCCTGTTCAGCATAATGTTTTCAGCCACAATTTCAGATGCCTTTCATAACAGTCCCTCAGTTCTGTATCAGCCTGAGATGCAGAACCGATGGGAAATTATTCAACATGCAAAGACTCCAGGCTGTCACCAAGATAAAGGAGGTGCTACAAGAGTTCATTTTTGCTGAAAACTGTGCCCTGAATGCTGGACCACAGCAGGAAATGCAAGCCAGTATGGCCAAATTCTCAGCAGCATGCGACAACTTCGGCCTCTTTATCAATACAAAGAAAACCAAAGTAATGCACCAGCCAGCTCCAAAAGCTGAAAACCAAGAGCCCAACATCACATTGAGGGGACAAAAACTGCAGGCAGTGGACCAATTTATATACCTTGGCGGCAGCACCCTCTCCCATGCAGTGACGATTAACATCGAGATCAACTGCAGAATCACCAAGGAAAGCTCTGAATTCGGCAGACTGTGGACCAATATGTTGGACCGCCGTGGAATAAGCCTTGCTACAAAGCTTAAAGTCTCCTTGGCAGTAGTGCTAACTACCCTGATGTATGCCAGTGAGACTTGGACTGTATAAAGGAGGCATGCTAGGCAACTGAACCACTTCAACGCGACTTGCCTAAGCAGACTTCTGGGGATCCGGTGGCAGGACAAGGTGCCAGACACAGAAGTCCTCTCCAGAGCAGGCCTGCCGTCAGTTCACAACCTACTGATGAAAGCCCGGACACGCTGGGAAGGCTATGTTGCAAGGATGCCAGACCACCGCATCCCCAAACAGTTCCTCTATGGTGAGCTGTCTCAAGGAAAGCGTTTGTGCAGGGGACAAAATAAGCGATACAAAGACACGCTGAATGCTTCTCTCAAGCCCCTGGATATCGACACCACCTCTTGGGAAACCCTGGCACTAGAGCGATCGACGTGGTGTGTAGCAAGGTCTCTGGCCTTGTCCAGTCTAATGAGAACTTACCAGACCAAAGATAGCTGACATCCTTCTGTATGTGGTGGGTTGTGAGGCATAGTGGGTGCAAGGTGGACAAAGTTATTGGGCGCCAGACACTTCTTGAATGTAAAAGAGGTTTTATTTCTCTTAACAGTCCTTTTTGTATTTTTGGGGGAAAGGAGGGTTAGGGCCAGGACACCGTTAAGTAGCTGTAAATTCAATTAGCGGACTCCGACACTTTAATTGGAGGACAGCCATGCAGGGGAAGGCCCCAACAAGGTGCCACATCTGCACATGCAGGAATGCTGTCTCCTATGGTAACAGTCTTTAACAGTTCCCAACTCAAATGTAACAGTTCCTTCAGCTTCACTACAACTGCCTCTTGTAGTTCTTCAACACTGAGCTCCCGTTCTCTCACTAGACCCTCTGATTCACTGACTGTGAATCCCTTGAGCTCCTCTAATCTTTGCGGTGGTATCTCCCTCAAGTGTCACCCACGCTTCCCTGCTGGGTCCCTAGCTTGGCACTCCAGATACTTCTCAAGCTTCACCCCTGCTGACTGGCTCAGTCCCTAGCTTGACACACAAGGCTGCTCTGCAAGCGTCACCTTCGCTGGTTGGGTCCCTGACTTGTTCACCGCCTGAAGTTTCCCGATTCTCTGCCGTGCCCGTTCGGTGAGAATGCTGCTCCAGTACTTGCTTCAGTTACTCACTGTGGTCTCTGGTAATAAGGTGTGTAGGTCCCTTTGTGGCGACAGCTTCCTTTCTACCTCCGATTACTGACAGGTTCCCCAGCCGGCAGAACCATCACTTCTGATTGGACTGCAAGCCACAATCCCAACCCAGGGCTGCTCTCTTACTTCTGAATAGGCCCTCACACAGCCTGGCAGCCAGATGCCCCCAGGATAGGCCCAATGTCTGGCCTAGCAGCCCGGGGGGACACGACACACGTCCACCCAGACAGCCGTTGAGGTGTCACAGAACATAGATCACCTGACTCCACCCGTATATTTAGGTTCTCCCAGCAGGCCAAGGGATTCAAGAAAACCCTTTCCCATTGGCTGAGACACCCCACATACCCATAACTTGACCTTGGGTTGCCCTTCTCATATCTAGTACCCCCAAGATTTTTTGTGTGTATGGCCAACCGAACACTTCCAGCTCTCACATAAATCACAGTACTCTCTCAGACTGCCTTCTTTTCCTGTTTTCTCCAGGAGGATGGTGCCATCATTATTCAGGTATCATCCAGGGTCACTATCTAATTCCTGGACAGGAGATGATGACTCAGAGAAGCAACAATAATGCAAATCCTGGTGCCTGTGCAGCTTTTTGCTGTGTTTAAAATGATCTTATACAAATATCATACCTTCCAACTTTTTGAGATGGGAATGAGGGACACCTATCAGCAAAAGTATGCGAGCATAGGACACACCCCTTGCCACGCCCTCTTTAAAGGAGAATTGTACAAAAAACAAGATTGGTTAAACTCACAAGTGCTTTTTTTTTACCACTACTATTCCCTTATATTGGCTTTTGGAATTTACAAATGCAGCAATTTAGAAATCAGATAAAAAAGTTTAGTGCTGGGAAACATTTTTTGATAGATAAAAAGTGAATTTTATATACACCTATATAGATCAGACCGAAATGAGGGTCAAATGAGGAGGAATGAGGGACAGAGGGACATTGCTCCAAATCAGGGACAATCCGAAATCAGGGACAGTTGGGAGCTATGCAAATTAGTCCCCTATTTCAACCTCTTGACGTGTTGTGCCTTGCTGCACAATTACTATGTTGCAGTCTGATCACTAGGGGAGAGGAAACTGAGGAAATGCCTCCTCCTGTTAGCAGCAGACTGATGACATCATCTCAGCTTAGACAAAGTCAGTGAATTGTAGCTTTTTAATAAAAATTGGAGCTTTTCTAAATGATACTGTTGCTATTTATTTTTACGTTGTTACTAACAATTACTAAAAGGTCCAGCTAAAGTTGGCTGTATCTATTAATTACTATATCCACTTGCCGGTGGCTTCTTTTCATGAAAGCAGCCTGAGCGGCTCATTAGCCACTAGATCGCTTTCAGAAACAGGGGGTGGGGGATGGAAGGTCCCCTCACCCTCCCGCTGCTCACTGGTGCTCAGGGCTGGAGCAAGGATTTTTGACACCCTAGGCGAAACCTCATTTTGCCGCCCTCCCCCTTGTCCTGCCCATGTATACCCACCTTTTTTATGAAGTGCCCATCAAATGCAGCCTCACCAGCGCCCATCAATGCAGCCACACCAGCGCCCATCAATGCAGCCTCACCAGTGCCTATCTATGTAGCCTACCAGTGCCTATCTATGTAGCCTACCAGTGCCCATCAATGCAGCCTCACCAGCACCCATCAAATGCAGCCTCACCAGCGCCCATCAAATGCAACCTCACCAGCGCCCATCAATGCAGCCTACCAGTGCCCATCAATGCAGCCTCACCAGCGCCCATCAATGCAGCCTCACCAGTGCCCATCAATGCAGCCTCACCAGCACCCATCAATGTAGCCTCACCATTGCCCATCACTGCAGCCTACCAGTGCCCATCTACAGCCTCACCAGCGCCCATCAATGCAGCCGCGCCAGCGCCCATCAAAGGCAGCCTCACCAGCGCCCATCAAATGCAGTCTCACCATCGCCCATCAATGCAGCCTCACTAGTGCCCATCAATGCAGCCTACCAGTGCCCATCAATGCAGCCTCACCAGTGCCCATCAATGAATGTTGGCTTGCTTTCATACATTCGGGAGTCGGAAAACAGTCTGCCGTCCACTGCACCTCTGACACTATGTGCGAATGGAGCAATGGCTGCCTGCTGATGCTGAGACTTAGTTGCTTGCTGCAGAGAGAAGAGAGTAGGAACACCAATGGCTGGACGCCCTAGGCAGCAGTGCGCCCTAGGTGGCTGCCTAGTTTGCCTAGTGGTAGCACCGGCCCTGCTGGTGTTTCTCGGGCTAACCATTTTTACTGGTGTGCCTGAGAAATTATCCAACAGTGTGGCCGGCTGGTCACAGAGATGAACAGAGACCAGGTCATCTCTGATCGTCTCTATGGCCTTGGAGCGACACCATGACATTACTTCTGGTCTAGGGCGAAAGTAAACAATTTTTCTTTAAAACAAAAGATCAAAATTCTTTTTTTTGGTATCCTTTGCTTTTAAAAGCGAGATTTGGGGTCTTTTTGACCCCCAGATCTCTCCATAAAGAGGTCCTGTCATGCTTATTTCTATTACCAGAGATGTTTACATTTCTGGTAATAGAAAAAAAAGTGATCAAAACAAATAAATAAATGAAAGGGACAGTGTAAAAATAAAAAATTAAATAATAATAATATTTTTTTTATAAAGCACCCACATCTCTCTCTGCTCGCACTACAATGTGAGGTATTGCTGCGATGGTTAGAGTGAGAGCAATAATTCTAGCACTAGACCTCCTCTGTAACTCTAAACAGGTAACCTGTAAAATTATCTAAAGCATCGCCTATGGAGATTTTTAAGTAGCGCAGCATGTCACCATTCCATGAGTGTGCGCAATTTTAAAGCGTGACATGTTAGGTATCTATTTACTCGGCGTAACATAATTTTTCATATTTTACAAAAAAATTGGGGTATATATTGTGCTTTGTTTTTTTACATGTATTAAATTGTATTTTTTCCCAAAAAATTGCGTTTAAAAAACCACTGCGCAAATACCTTGGGACATAAAAAAATTGCAACGATCGCCATTTTATTCCTTAGAGTCTCTGCTAAAAATTATATATATATATATATATATATATATATATATATATATATATATATATATATATATATATAATGTTTGGGGGTGATCAGTATTTTTTGCCAGAAAATTACGTATTTAAACTTGTAAACAAAAAGTGCCACAAAAGGCCTGGTCTTCACGTGGATAAGCAGTTAAATGTGATGAGAAATAAATATATATAAAAAAATATAAAATGTTTCTTAACCACTTGCTGACCGCCCGCCGTCGTTATACGTCGGCTGTTTGAAGAGGAATATCGTTGTTATGGCAGTAGATAGCTACCATTACCCCAGTATACACTTCTTCAGTGGGCGTTCCGCTTTCAGATAAAACTGGTCTCTGCGGCGCTGATTCGCCGCAAGATCACTTTTATCGGTGGTGGGAGAGGGACCCCCCCTCCCGCCGCGCTGCGGTGCCCTCCACCGCTTACTGGAGCTGGCGATCGGGTCCTTCTACCTGTGAGGTATAGAGCTGAGTGAGGGGGAAGATGGCCCCCACCCGGCTCCATACCATTGCAGGGCGGAAGCAACGTCAAAACGTCACTTCCTCTAATAGCTCTTAAAGGGACATTTTTATTTTCTTTCAAACGAAATTTTTTGTTTTTTTATTGCATTTTAGTGTAAATGTGAGATCTGAGGTCTTTTTGACCCCAGATCTTATATTTAGGAGGTCCTGTCATGCTTTTTTTCTATTACAAGGGATGTCCTATGCCTGACTTTGGTTGCTGATGGCTGTGCCAGTGTTGTGATTTCGTCACTGGCCCATCCCATTGGGGCGTTCTGTCCTATCCGGTTTGCTGGGCGGATCATTTGTGGAGGTCAGTCCCGCCTACCTCCACCTGTACGCCCATCTGCGCCATGTGACGCGGCACGTCATATGTGTCACGTGATGGCCCAGGTTTGCAGCCTGGCATTCTGGAACCTGTAGGCAAATGGAGGGCCCACTGGCGCATGCGCAGTGGCCTTTTTTTTATCCGCACTCGGTTGGTGACGTCAGACGCCGACTGAGTGGAGGGTATATAAGGCCGGTGGGTCCTAGGATTACTGTGGGTGTTTCTGGGACTTCATGTGGGTGGTGAAAGGTGTAAAGGTGTCATAACTCCTCCTGAGTCATTCCTGTCCTGCAGCATACCAAAGAATAATGGCTTACTGCAAGTCTGCAGAGGAAGGGCTATGGGAGGTTATTATGAAGGTGTTTCCTTCATATGTAAATTAATCACTCCACAGAGAGGGGCATTTTTATTATTAATTTTTTTTTTACTAGTAATGGCGGCGATCAGAGATTTTTCTTGTGACTGCGACATTATGGCGGACACATTGGACATTTTTGACACATTTTTGGGACCATTATCATTTATACAGCAATCAGTGCTATACAAATGCACTGATTCCTGTGTAAATGACACTGGCAGTGAAGGGGTTAACCACTAAGGGGGCGATCAAGAGGTTAAGTATGTCCTGGGGAGTGTTACTAACTGTGGGGGGGGCGTGGCTACGTGTGACACGTCACTGATCTCTGCTCCGATCACAGGGAGCAGAGATCAGTGACACTGTCACTAGGCAGAACGGAGAAATGCTTGTTTACATTAGCATCTCCCCGTTCGTCCTCTCCGTGAGGTGATCGCGGGTATCCCCGCGGCGATCGAGTCCGCGGGATCCACGACCCGACTCACGGAGCTCCCGGCGGGCGCGTGCAATGGCACAGCGGCAAATTCAAAGGGACGTATGGGTACGCCCATTTGCCCAGCCGTGCCATTCTGCCGACGCACTTTGGCGTGCGCCGGTCGGGAACAGGTTAAAAAAATAGTTTTTCTTCGTTTCTGTTATAAAATTTTGCTTTCTCTTTCACTGATGGACGCTGATGTGCACTGATGGGCACGGATGAGGCAGCACTGATGGGCACTGATAGGCGGCACTGAACTTTGGATGAGTAAAACTTTGTTACGACTTGCAGAACAGAAAACTTTGTTTAGTTTGGTTTCTTTATTTTCGTGGGTTTCCCCATCAACAGCTGATTGGAAAAAAAGAATGCCGGTAATAAAAAAAAATAAAATAAAAAAAAAAGGCCTTTCAAGTCTGGTATAGATTGTAAGGGGAACCCCACACCAAAATTAAAAAAAAAAGGCATGGCGGTCCTCCCCAAAATCCATACCAGACCCTTATCCGGGCATGCAGCCCAGCAGGTCAGGAAGGGGGGGACGAGCGAGTGCCCCCCCCCCGAACCATATCAGGCCTTTAAAATAGAAAATAGGGGTTGCTTTGATGGACACAAGGGCCTCTTCCCCACAACCCTGGCCAGTGGTTGTCAGGGTCTGTGGGTGGGGGGCTTATAGGAATCTGGAAGCCCCCTTTAACAAGCCCCCCCCATGTGAATGAGTAAAGACACAACACGAGTTTTTGACATGTCCTTTATTAAAAAATAAAAAAATGTCCCCCCCAGTATAGATCCATCATTAATCACACTGTCCGCCGCCTCCACTGACCCGAAAAACCCCCCAAAACCCCTCCAACTGTGTAGAAGGCCTGCTCCTCCGTGTAATAGCTCTTAGATAACTAAGTGACATCACCGGGTGGCACCGCCCCCATGTGACCTCACTGACCCAGCATGCTCTCGGATGGTGATGTCACAAGGGGGCAATGCCACCCGGTCATCATCTCCTTGATAGGGGCCCCAGTGCATTGCCTTACCCAAGAGCCCATGATGCTGTTAAGGTGGCACTTCCCATAACAGGCTCCTGGTACCTTTATTGGGTCGACAGATTTAAGTCTGCATGTCGCCGAGCTTTGTGCTCCTCCATGCGGGCCTGCTGCATTAACGTTGCGTCATAAAGATGACTGCCGCGTGACAGCTATCCTTAAAACGTAACTCCACTTTTGTTGAAAAAAAGAACATTTTCCTCTGGGTGATCTGTGCACATTGCAAAGATTATAACAAACTTTGTTACAGATTCCTACCTTTTGTTATTTTGAGGAAATCCCTGTGTGTTTGTCTGTATCCATGTGTGAAAGTGAATCTAATAGGAATGGTTTCATAATTATCAATCAGCTGGTCACCTGCAGGGCACTAATGAGGAAATCTATTGGCCCTACATCCCTTTAGATGTGTTCCTATTTGAAGTATCTCACCAAAAATTACATTTTTGATGCAGGGGATGCCTGAAATCTGACTTGTATCTTAGTGCAGACTTCTGGGAAAATCATTGAGCCAATCACACAAGCAGGAAATGATGTTTCTGGGGGGCGTTCTGTATACAGAACACCTCCAGGACGCCATATTGCATTTTTATAAAATTATAGAGCTGCAGATTGAAAAAGAAAGGTCATTTTTAATAATGTTCAATTACAATATGACTTGTGTCGCAATTGTATACGCTATATTATTATTTATTTATTTGCTATTTTCTTCCCCCCACGAAAGTGGAGTTACACTTTAATCACTTAAGCCCCGGACCATTTGGCTGCCCAAAGACCAGAGCACTTTTTGCGTTTTCGCCACTGCGTCGCTTTAACTGACAATTGCGCGGTCGTGCGACGTGGCTCCCAAACAAAATTGACGCCCTTTTTTCCACACAAATAGAGCTTTCTTTTGGTGGTATTTGATCACCTCTGGGGGTTTTATTTTTTTTTATCTATAAACAAAAAAATAGCGACAATTTTGAAAAAAACGCATTATTTTTTACTTTTTGCTATAATAAATATCCCCAAAAAATATATAAGAAAACATTTTTTTTCCTCAGTTTAGGCCGATGCGTATTCTACATATTTTTAGTAAAAAAAAATCGCAATAAGCATTTATTGATTGGTTTGCGCAAAAGTTACAGCGTCTACAAAATGGGGGATAGTTTTATGGCATTTTTTAAAATATTTTTTTTTTACTAGTAATGGCGGTGATCAGCGATTTTTATCGTGACTGCGACATTATGGCGGACACTTTTGGCTCGATTTTGGGACCATTCACATTTATACAGCGATCAGTGCAATTAAAAATGCATTGATAACTGTGTAAATGTGACTGGCAGTGAAGGGGTTAACCACTAGGGGGCAATGAAGGGGTTAAGTGTGTTCTAGGTAGTGATTCTAACTGTGAGGGGGGAGGGGCTATGTGCGACATGACACTGATCACCGCTCCCGATTACAGGGGGCTGTGACCAGTGTCCTGTTACTAGGCAGAACGGGGAAATGCTTGTTCACATCAGCATTTCCCCGTTCTTCCTCTCCGTGAGACGATCGCGGGTATCCCTGTGGACATCGAGTCCGCGTGACCCGCGATCACACTCACGGAGGTCGCGGCGGGCAAACCGATTCTTAAAGGGCAATGTACAGGTACGTTAATCTGCCTGTACGTGCCCTTCTGCGACGTATATCGGCGTGAGTCGGTCGGCAACCGGTTAAAGGGAAAAAAATCAAAGTGATTGTAAAGTCTATTTTTTTTTAAACAACAAACATTTTATACTTACCTGTTCTGTGCAGTTGGTTTTGCACAGAGCAGCCCGGATCCTCCTCTTCTCAGGTCCCTCTTTGGTGCTCCTGGCCCCTCCCCCCTGCCAAGTTCCCCCACAGCAAGCAGCTCGCTATGGGGGCACCCGAGCTGAAATGCAGCTCCCTATGTCCATTCAGACACGAAGCTGCTGTTCGACCCCGCCCCCTCTCTCTCCTGATTGGCTAACTGACTTTAATTGACAGCCGTGGCAGCCAATGGCGCCAACTGCTGTGTCTCAGCCAATCAGGAGGGAGACTCCCGGATGGCCGAGGGACTTGTGAACATCGCGGGACTGAGATGGGGCTCCGGTGTGTATTAGGGGGTGCGGGGGAGGCTGCTACACACAGAAGGCTTTTTATCATAATGCATAGAATGCATTAAGATTAAAAAAAAAACCTCTGACTTTACAACTGATTTCATTTTTTTGTAAGGGCTTAAGACAAAAAAAAATTAAAAATTAGTCATAGCATTATGGTCACGTTAACTGACTCTGACGTGATTGAAAGTATAAACTTTATTGAATAGAATTCATACACAGAACAAGCACAGATCCCAGGCATAGGATAGCAGCAGATAAATGTTAACGTGTTTCACGCAGGAAGCGCTTAGTCATGACATTGTTATGTTATGACTAAGCGCTTCCTGCATGAAACCTGTTCACATTTATCTGCTGTTATCCTATGCCTGGGATTTGTGTTTGTTCTATGTATGGATTTTGGGGGATTTTATTCAATAAAGATTATACTTTCCATCACGTCGGAGTGTGGTCAAACTACAATTTCTGTATATGCGGAGTGCCACGATCACGGATCGGACCAGCACCTGATTGTGTGGAAGGAGCTCATCTGGAGAAATATTTGTCTTGTGACTTTGGATATTTTTGGAAACCATGCTTTAGTGACCTCTGGTCATGACAGGGTTAGAGGAATCACTGCAATACCAACACACGCATTATGCACTCGTTATGTTAAATTTGCGATATTATGGGGCTTTGTACTGAGTAGAATAAAGGATTCAAGCCCGTGGCCACCATTGGGAAACGCGTCATCAAGGGAAATGCCCTGGAGACATCATTGGAGGAACTGCAAAGAGGCTGCAGGAGATCAGAAGAACTTGGAGGCAACAATCAAGTAAATAAAAAGCAGAAACAAGAATTTTATTTAAAACGAATAACATTTTTTTTTTATGATACATAGGGCAAACTTAATATCTTTCAGTAAAGGTTTTCATCTGCTTTAAGTGAAAAGCACAATAAAATAGATATTGCCCAGTAAACTATTTGTTACAATTCTTACCATGGCATTTACAATTTACAACTTTCAGTGCTGCTGGCTCCTGTTCTTTCAGTGCTGCTTCCCTGAACTTCTGGTCTTCACAGGAAAGAGTTAAAGGGGAGTTCCACCCAAAAACTGGAAATGGAAAAATTGAACTTTCCGCCCCCCCCCCCCCCCCCTCCGGTGTAACATTTGACACTTTTCGGGGGGGGGGGGGAGCAGATACCTGTCTAATACAGGTATCTGCTCCCACTTCCTGCGATAGATCGCCGCAGATTCCGCGGCTATCAACGCCATGTCCGGCCCCTCCTCCATTTCCACCCCCCGCTGTCTTCTGGGAGACACACAGGTCCCAGAAGACAGTAGGGACCAATGAGGACTTTCCATTCTGAAGCAGTTTTAATGGGCCTTAACGCTCATCATAGGCTTCAAAACCTATGGGAGTTTAGGGAGCGTTTTAATCCTTGTAAAATGCCGCTTACTAAAGCTCATTGACACCAGTCTGGTGCCCATACTAACGCCATACAAACGCTATAGGAGCATTTGTTAAGCGTTAGAAATTTAGTCAAGTGTAAAAAAGCCCTAAGGAGACACATCTCTAGTCCCTGGATGTAAGGATGTCTCCATAGGATGCTGCAAGAAAAAGGAAACCTGCGGCAGTTGTCATAGCAGAAGCTTAAAGTGATTGTAAAGTTTCTTTTTTTCCCCATAAAAATAACAAACATGTTATACTTACCTCCTCTTCTCGGGTCCCTCTTCGCTGCTCCTGGCCCCTCCCTCCTGTCGAGTGAGAAAAAGTGTGGGGGGGTGGGGGCCATATAGCACTTTTTTTTCCCCAGAAATACCTCAATCAGGAAAAAAAAATACGTATTGTGCCCACTAGATGGTGCTGATGATAAAGGAACCACACAAAACAGAAGAACTACAGCAATTTTCGCCCTGATTGTGTGGATGTTTGTCACCTCTGCCCCACAAAACTATAAAATTATGTATAAAATTACATAAACCACTAAGTTATTAAATCAGCTGCTGAAAGTCCTTAAAAAAAAAAAATGAGGGTTTAATATCACTTTCAAATAAAAGATTTACGCCTTCTTTAAGTAAAAAAGTCAAAACAGTGCACTACACCTTGTTACATACAAAAATATACCAGTGTTTAATACTGACATTTTAATCGTCTTTTCTTTTAAATTTAAAAAAAATAAAAAATTCAGCTTTAGATATGGAACTGTGTAATGTAATATTCTAATGTAAGACCTTTATAATGAGGCCTATGGTAAGGAGGAGCGGAGAGAGACTGTAGTGGAGACCGGTACATCGGTCGGAGCAGGTGAAATCTGTTATAATTGTCATATCTGTCATCGATTCCTCCACATGGGAAACGTTGCAGATTGTTTTGGTAGCGCAGCCGCGCATGGAGGATTTTTTTGTCCCTTTATTTCCTGCGGGGAAAAGCACAGCATTATAACAGGACAACTCAAACTTAAAGTGATTGTAAACAATCATCTTGTAAAACAACCCATTCAGTTTAAAATAGAAATGAAATGCAAAACATTTTTCTTTAGATATAAAAAACATTCTAAATACTTTTTTTTTCCCTTTCTTTATAAGTGATCACATTCCCTCTGTTCTCAGCTGCACAAGAGCTGGGGGAGGAGAAGCAGCAGCACCAGTGGCGGCAGTTGATTTTTTTTTGGGGGGGCAGCAAAAAACCACCCCCCCAGGCGGCCGACGGCACTACCCCCCCATCTAGGTGGCGTGTGGCAGGTTGTGGTATCCTCTACATCTCCGGTGTCCTCTCCTGATGCGGCTCCCGTGTCCTCCAGCGTGGCGGGGGTGGCGGGTGGCGGGCTGCGGCTCCTCTCCATCTGCTCCTCTCCTCCTGCGGCTCTGGTGTCCTCCAGCATGGCTGGGTTGTGGGTGGCAGGCTGCAGGCAGCGGCTCCAGTGTCCTCTCCATCCCCTCTCTCCTCGTCCGAGGCACTAGGCATCTAATAGGATCACCTGACTTGGCCAATCGGGATACTCGTCTCGTGACCCGCTTCCTGATTGGCGGGGAGGAGATTTGGTGTGAAAATAAGCGAATATTCTTTTGTTATCGGCACACAACTGGGTGGGATTGGGGCACACTGCTCTGCGCCTCGAGCCCACCCTTTTTTGAAGCCTATTAGAGCCTCTGGCTCTAATCACATGCTTCAGAACCCCCCCCCCCATTGGAATCCATAGTCTGGCGCCCTGTATGTAGATCAGGGGACCAGACGACCATGACCCGTGTCAGGACAAGTCTGATCAGTGGAGGAGAGCAGGCTGAGTTTCCAGCATAGCTAGAGAACTGACCACAATGAGTTCTCCTGCTTGGTGTGGTCAGTTTTTAATAGGAAAGCAGAGGGACTGGCAGGATCATCAGGGATTTCACACAAAGGAAGCAATACAAAGAGAACAGGAGACTTTCTCATACAAGTACATGGTACATCAGGCCCATATCAGGAATATGACATTTTGTGGTTACAAACCCTTTATTAGGAGAAAAGAGAAACCATCAACCAAAGCCAAAGTGCCTGGAAAAAAATTGGTGACCGGTGTTATCGCTAGGGTTGTACCGATACCGTTTTTTTGCCGATACTTTCGGTCAAGTACTCGCCTTTGTGGTGCGATTTGAGCCCATGCAAAAGGAATTTATGTAAATAACAAATCAAAACAAAAGAAAACTTTTTTCGTTCTGTATTTTTATTGCACATAGGATGGGGAACTTTGGAAGCAGAAAAAGTGTTCATCCTGGAATTCAAAAATTTTGAAACGTCTGGAATAAACTTGACCTCAAACCATTATATGTTCCCTTTAGGACACACACAGTCCTTAGTTTCACTCACCTCATCAGGGTTGTACCAGGAGCTGGAGGAGAGGTTATATTCTCCTAGCAGTGTATGCTTGGCAGAGATTCAAACCGCTACCCCCCCCCCCACTATTCTACCCAACATGCCTTCAGAAATGGGGTTACCTTCCTGTTAATTGTCTCATATCAGTAGATAGAGATGGGCTGTGGTTGGCTAATGCCGCGTACACACGGCCAGACTTGCCAACGGGCTAAACTCCATTTCCGACGGAAAGATTTAGAACATGTTCTATATCTGAGTCCGTCGGAAATGCTGACAGAAAAAGTCCGATGGGGCATACACACGGTCGGAATGTCCAACCGAGAGCTCCCATCGGACTTTTTCTGTCGGGAATTCCGGCCCTGTGTACGTGGCATAAGGTGACTATTGCGACGTATGCGTCTTCATCATTTGAAATATTTAAATGGATCACCTTCAGGGCCATCTTTAATATGGATTGGACCCTGGGCAAAAAAAAATTTTGGGCCCCCCCTCCATGCAGTTTCGCTCTCCACCTGCTCTGAGACATACAATAAATAGCAGCTAGACTCAAAACCAGTTTACTGAATCAGATAAGACAGCAATTGCGATTGGTTGCCAGAGGTTACAGTGTATCGTTACCACTTACTGACTGGTTGCTAAAGGTTACAGCACATAATTCTGCTTGTTGATTGGTTGCTAGAGATCGCTGTATATCAATACTGCTCACTGATTGGTTGCTATAGGCTACTGCACATCCTTACTGCTTACTGATTGGTTGCTAGAGGTTAATGCACATTATTACTGATCACTGATTGGTTGCTAGAGGTTACAGAACATCATCTCCTCACTGCCTGCACACCATGGACTGTGGAGGTGAGGGAGCCCATTAATAGACAGAAAACTCCTAGGGATCCTAGGACTCCTGGGCTCAGTGGCAGTGCTGGGGGGAGAGGAGGGTGTGATCAATGGCAATGCTGATTTTTTTGATACTGACTACCAATTTAAAGAGGAGTTTCAACACTGACCACTGGCAGCATTCAGTATAGGTGATGGTACCTCAGGGGGGCATAATATACAGATGAATACTGCCTCTATTTACATATGAATCCTGCCAGTCTGCCACTATTTACATATGAATGCCGTCACTATTTACATATCAATCTCGGTATTTACATGTAAACACAGGGTCTGCAGGTGAGTCATCTCTACACAACAATAGGGCAGAGCTGGGTAGCATTAGTAACAGAACTTCACACTGCGATATCAGGACACAGCATGGGACTAAAACCTCAAGGTACGAGGGAATTTAAACTGGGATAGTTGCCAATTATGAGGCAGCTGCTTTGGGCCCCACAACAATGACAGGGCCCAGGGCAGCTGCCCCTTTTGCCCTGCCTTAAAAACGGCCCTGATCACCTTTAATGGTTTGATTCTGTGTGAAGCATTTCACTTCTTCTCCTTCGCATTGTATGTAGTCAGATGTCTGACACGACCCCTCCGTGATGCTCCTACAGGATTGGCAGGTGACGTTATTCTTCTCATTGCTTATCGGCAGCACTTATAGCAAAAAAAAAAAAAAAAAGAGAGGGAAAAAAAAGTATAAAACGCATTAAAATGTCTCCCCTGTTAGTTAGCACTTCGTGTTTTTAGTGTTATGCCGCGTACAAACACGGTCAGAATTTCCGACAACAAATGTTCGATGGGAGCTCGTTGTCGGAAATTCCGACCGTGTGTAGGCTCCATCGGACATTTTCCGTTGGAATTGCCGACAACAAAAATTTGAGAGCTGGTTCTCAAATTTTCCGACAAAAATAATAATAAAATACGTTGTCGGAAATTCCGATCGTGTGTACACAATTCCGACGCACAAAATTCAACGCGTGCTCGGAATCAAGCAGAAGAGCCGCACTGGCTATTGAACTTTACTTTTCTCGGATTGTCGTACGTCACCACGTTCTTGCCGATCGGAATTTCCAACAACATTTGTGCGACCGTGTGTATGCAAGTCAAGTTTGAGCCAACATCCGTCGGAAATAAAACCATGGATTTTGTTGTAGGAATGTGCGATTGTGTGTACGCGGCATTACAGTGCATCCGGAAAGTATTCACAGCGCTTCACTTTTTCCACATTGTGTTATGTTACAGCCTTGTTCCAAAATGGATTAAATTCATTATTTTCCTTAAAATTCTACAAAACAATAACCTCATAATGACAACGTGAAAAAGTTTGTTTAACCACTTCAGCCCCGGAAGATTTGGCTGCTCAATGACCAGGCCATTTTTTGCGATTCGGCACTGCGCCGCCGCTTTAAAAGACAATTGCGCGGTCGTGCGATGCTGCACCCAAACAAACCTGACGTCCTTTTTTTTCCCCACAAATAGAGCTTTCTTTTGGTGGTATTTGATCGCCCTCTGCGGTTTTTATTTTTTGTGCTATAAACTAAAAAAGAGCGACAATTTTGGAAAAAATGCAATATTTTGTACTTTTTGCTATAATAAATATCCTCTTTTTTTTTTTTTTTTTAAAAGCTATTTTTTTCTCAGTTTAGGCCGATATGTATTCTTCTACATATTTTTGGTAAAAAAAAAAATCGCAATAAGCGTATATTGATTGGTTTGCGC
Organism: Aquarana catesbeiana; assembly: GCF_042186555.1. Classification (NCBI taxonomy): domain Eukaryota; kingdom Metazoa; phylum Chordata; class Amphibia; order Anura; family Ranidae; genus Aquarana; species Aquarana catesbeiana. The sequence goes on from NC_133333.1 coordinate 17,168,355, forward strand.
AAAAGTTATATCGTCTACAAAATAGGGGATAGTTTTTATAGCACTTTTATTATTATTATTTTTTTACTAGTAATGGCGGCTATCTGCGATTTTTATCGGGACTGCGACATTATGGCGGACACATCGGACACTTTTGACACATTTTTGGGACCATTGGCATTTATACAGCGATCAGTGCTATAAAAATGCACTGATTACTGAAAAAATGTCACGGGCAGGGAAGGAGTTAACACTAGGGGGCGATCAAGGGGTTAACTGTGTTCCCTGACTGTGTGTTCTAACTGTAGGGGGGAGGGGACTGACCTAGAGGAAGTGACGGATCGTGGTTCCTAGCTAATAGGAAGTCATGATCTGTCACGCCTCTCAGAACAGAACACACACTCGTCCCTGTTATGCCTCTCGTACCCGCGATTGCTAGTGGCCGGCGGTCATCACGACCGTCGGCCATGAGCATCGGCACCCACTGCTGTGCAGTGGGCGCGTGCGTGCCTGCTGTCCCAATCCCACAAGCCGACGTATAGCTACGATGGCTCGCGAGATCGTGTCGACCTGCCGCAGTAAAATGACGGCAGCTGGTCGGCAAACGGTTAAAATCTTTGCAAATTTATAAAAAATTTAAACGAAAAAAAATCCCATGTACATACAGTAAGTATTCACAGCCTTTGCTCAATACTTTGTTGAAGCTCCTTTGGCACCAATTACAGCCTCAAGTCTTTTTGAGTATGATGCTACAAGCTTGGCACACCTATTTTCAGGCAGTTTCTCCCATTCTTCTGTAGCAAGGTCTCCGGCTCTGTACAGTCCAATGAGGACCTCCAAAGCCAAAGACATATGACACCCTTCAATATGTAGTGGGTTGTGAGGCATAGTGGGTGCAAAGATGGTGAAAGTCATTGGGCGCCAGATACTTCTTGGATGTAAAAGGGCTTTTATTTCTTTTGACAGTCCTTTTTGTATTTTTGGGGGAAAGAGGGTTAGGGCCAGGACACCCTTGAGTAGTTATAGATTCAATTGGCACACTCTGAGACTTCAATAGTAGGACAGCCGCACAGGAAAAGGCCCCAGCAAGGCGCCACCTCTGCACGTGCAGGAATTCTGTCTCCTCCTATGGCAACAGTCTTTAACAGTTCCTGACACAAACATAACAGTCCTTTCAGCTCCACTACATCTGCCTCTTGTAGTTATTCAATACTGAGCTCCCGGTCTCTCACTAGAGCCTCTTATTCACTGACTCTGAATCCCTTAAGGCTCCTTCAAGGTTGGCGGTGGTATCTCCCTCAAGCGTCACCCCTGCTTCTCTGCTGGGTCCCTAGCTTGGCAATCCAGATACTTCTCAAGCTTCACCCCTGCTAACCGGCGAGGTCCCTGGCTTGACTGAGGACTCACAAGGCTGCCAGCAAGCGTCTCCTCCACAAGTTGGATCCCTGACATGATCACCGCCTGAAGTTTCCTGATTCTCCACCGTACCCGTTCGGTGAGAATATGATTCTGGTACTTTCTTCAGTTACTCCCTGTGGTCCCTGGTAAAGGTGGTTGGTCCCTTTGTGGCAACAGCTTCCCCTCTACCTCCGACCACTGACAGGCTCTCCGACTGGCAAAACCATCACTTTTGGTGGGACTGCAAGCTGCAATTCCAACCCTGTGCTGCCCTCTTACTTCTGGATAGGCCCTAACACAGCCTGGCAGCCAGATGCCCCCGGGATATGCCCAATCTTCCACCTAGCAGCCCAGGGCGTACGACACACGTCCACCCAGACAGCCGTCCAGGTGGCACAGAACATAGATCACCTGACCTCACCCTAATATATAGTTCTCCCAGCAGGCCAAGGGATCCAAGAAAACCTATAACCTGACCTTGGGTTGCCCTTCTCGTATCTAGTACCACCAAGCATCCGCCCACCTAGTGGTAGAAGAAAAAGTGCAACAAGGCCAAACCTAGGGAGAAATCAATAGATCTCTATCAATCGACAAAGATAACTACTCCTGGCAAGTAAATTTGTGAGGAGCTCCCTGACTAAACCCCAGGGTGCTACACTTCTTTGCAGAACCCCTCGAGCTCCATCAGGTTGGATGGTGAACATTGGTGCACAGCTATTTTCAGATCTCTCCAGAGATGTTCAATCGGATTCAAGTCTGGGCTCTGACTGGGCCACAGAGTTATCCCGTAGCCACTCCTTTGTTACCTTGGCTGTGTGCTTAGGGTCATTGTCCTGTTGGAACATGAACCTTCACCACAGTCTGAGGTCCAGAGCGCTCTGGAGCAAGTTTTCATCAATGAATCAATGATGTCTCTGTACATTGCTGCATTCATCTTTCCCTCGATCCGGACTAGTTTCCCAATTCCTGCCGTTGAGAAACATCCCACAGAATGATGCTGCCACCAGCATGCTTCACTGTAAGAATGGTATTGGTCAGATGATAAGCGGTGCCTGGTTTCCTCCAGACATGATGCTTTCCATTCAAGCCAAAGAGTTCAATCTTTGTTTCATCAGACCATGATGGTTGTTCTTCTGGAAGGTTCTCCTCTCTCCACAGAGAAACGCTGGAGCTCTGTCAGAGTGACCATTGGGTTCTTGGTCACCTCCCTGACTAAGGCCCTTCTCTCCCTTTTGCTTAGTTTGGCCGGGCAGCCCACTCTAGGAAGAGTCCTGGTGGTTCCAAACTTCTTCCATTTACAGATGATGGAGGCCACTGTGCTCATTGGGACCTTCAATGCTGCAGACATTTTTCTGTGCCTTGATATGATCCTGTCTCAGGCATCTACAGACAATTCCCTGGACTTCATGGCTTGATTTATGCTCTGACATGCATTGTTAATTGTGGGACCTTATGTAGCGCTGGTAGATTTCTAATCTACCGCTTATATGTAAATTTAGTGGGTCATCTGTTCTGTACATAGTTCAAATTTAATCTATGGGCAAATTAGCCTCTGTTCCAGCATTGGCTGTGTTGCGTGCAGTTCCACACTGTTGCCTGTAGGTGTCGTTATCACCATAGGTCAGTGTTGGAAAGCAACAAGCTGAAGTATATTGAGTGCCCTTCTTTCTTGGAGGCAACTCTGCAGAGGTGGTCCGCTGCAGTGCTTTCTGGGAGAGGGTATTTATGGACCCGATGATAAAAAAAATCTGACAGGGGTTATAACCCTCCCTTACTCTATCCAAAATGAAAAAAAAAAAAACAAGTGTTGCCCACGGTTCTACCCTAAGAGGAGTTGCCTTGAATATTTATGCAGCCTTAGCCAATCCTCAGAGGTATAATGGCAGGGGGCTGAGACCATGCCACGAATAGACATGAGCCATGCCAGCAGGGCAGTCGGGTGGAAGATGGAGATACAGCGTTGAGAAGGCTGTCGGTGACCCTAATGGGTGCCCCCTAGTCTGGGCGGGGGGGTCCTGCCCTGGGCCAGAGCTCAGGTGCTGGAAGGATCCTGCTAAACCACACAGGAGGAGTCTTTCCTGGAAGCTATTCTTTTATTTTCTATCCTATCCCTGTATTTTCTATTCATTTTTTTTCTATTCTTTTATTTTCTATTCTGTTCTTATTTACTCTATTATATTCTATTCTTTTTTATTCTATTATATTCTTTTGTTATTTCAAGTTTGTTTAAATGTGTTACTATTGTAATTCGGAAGTTCGGATACATTCGAATTTCCAAATAACAAAAATGTGTCCGAAATTTCAATTCGGAATGAAATTAACATGTCTACAAGTAAGCTCGGTAATGTCCGCAATGTCGGCACCCCTAGCCGATTCGTCAGTCAGCTTCGGGTGCAGGTGCTGGCATCTGTAGTAAGGGAAACAGGAAGTGAAGCCTTACAGCTTCGCAGATTGTTTCCTACTGCGAGTGTGCTGTACTTTCTGAATGATCCTGCTGTCTTCTGGGACCTGTGTGTGTCCCAGAAGGCAGCAGGGGGGCGGAAATATCGTAGATTGGCAATCTTATCTGGAAGTAGGAGTGGGTACCTCTCAAAACCAGTTACCCACGCCCCCCCAAAAAGTGCCATATGTGGCAGTGGAGGGGGGGAGGGTGCGAACAAGCGGAGCTTCCCCTTTTGGGTGAAGCTCCACTTTAAGTGCTTGGTGGATCTATGCCCACAACCAGGGCCGCTATCAGGGGGGAAGCTCATACACATGTAGGGGGCCCGCCGGCCGGGCCCAGGCCGCCCGCTGCGCTGTGTTTTCTTTAAGAGGGAGAGCATAGCTCAATAGACAGACTCCTCCTCTCACCTACCGCTTCCCTTGTTTGGCTGGTGGGTAGCAGGGGGCGTCGGTCATCACGTGACCGGTGGTGGAGAGCACGGTACACTTAAACTGAGGCAAAAAGACAAGGACGGAGAGGTGAGCAGAGCGGTAGTGTGTGCTCAAGGACAGGGCAGCATCGATTAGTCACTGACTAATTCAGAGCTTGGTTGGTGGCACGGTGGCGGTGATGAGGAAGGGGGGTCTGGTGAAGCTTTCATGGACCGGCTGTCTGCCCATTGAATGTAGGTGCTTACTGCTGCACAATTCCTATAACTGTGACCTGAGCTGACATTTCTGCAGACTGGGATTATAGGGATGCTGAGGGGCTTCATGTGTGGATGTGGGCCTGTGCTGCCAGCCTGCTGTGACTGTCTCTTTGTTGAATTGGTCTGTGACTGTCTCTTTGCTGGATAGAGCCATCTATTTGCTGGATGGGACTGTCTCTTTGCTGGCTTGGACTGTCTTTTTGTTGGATGGGGCCATCTCTTTGTTGGATGGGGCCATCTCTTTGCTGGATGGTGCCATCTCTTTGTTGGATGGGGCCATCTCTTTGTTGGATGGGGCCATCACTTTGTTGGATGGGGCCATCACTTTGTTGGATGGGGCCATCTCTTTGCTGGATGGGGCCATCTATTTGCTATATGGGGACGTCTCTTTGCTGGATGAAGCAACAGAGGGCAACACATCCCCTCCCGCCCCCTGTAAAAACCTGAGTGAGGGGGAACTATGTGTGCTTGATTACTATTCTCTTTGGAGTTCCCAAAGGTGTCCCAGGTCTGTTACAATCCTATAGTGTGTACTAAAGAAAAAACAAAAAAAAATTACTGTGCGGCTGCTAAAATGTTGGGGTTTGGCTTGTAGAAAAAGTTGAAACCCTATGCTGAACTGATTCCTGACTCAAGTGTGCCTGTAGATGTCTGGTGTGCCTGGCTGTGCAGGGTGGGGGATCCCAATTCACCAGCGGCTCCTACGTGGGGTGCGCTACACATATAGAATTAAGGATGTCTTCCTGGGACAGGAGTACAGAACCCCCTCCCCCATACCTTTTTCATAACATAGAGGCGCATGATCTGAGTACAGCTAAGTCCAGATACTTACAGACCGGCTTTTCAGGCGTACATTCGTCCGAGTAACAGCAGGTGGCGCTGAACTGGGTTTGGTTATTGGGATTACTGAAGCTTCCAGATAGATGGCAAGTAGCGCGGTCCCCGCATTGTCTAAAGAACGACGGATCTTTAGGTACCCCACCTGAAACAAGGGCAAAAAAGGAAAAATGTAAAGCCCAATGGAATGCTCAGTTTAATTCCACTATTGGTGTGCAAATTCTTGCAGTTAGTTTCCTTAAGAAAACAGACACAGCCTGAGTAGAAAAGCCAGTTAGCCTGTCAGCAGGCTGCAGAGAAGGAATCTTGCTGTCTGTGTAAGCAGGGGTCTCTATGCAGAGGTCTGATACCACACCATGCCAAGTTAGACTAACACAGCCAGCACAGCATTAATGCAGTGCATCAGAATGTCAAGGTCTGAACGGGTTCTTAGGGAATCAGATGATGAAAGAACACATTTATTAGTACACACAGATTATATTTATAGACCAAGAAAGATTTTCTACATACCGAATGAAGTGAGCACATACACCGACTTACAGATCTGATCGGGCTTGGGGCAGGTCTGTGCGGGTCCTGTACATGAATGCCCCTTAGGATTAACACATTGTATGCAGGACAGAGAGTGACCTATAGGACAAGAGGAGAAAAGAACAAAACAAGGTCATTGCTGCATGGTATGGCATAATTACCCACATGACAATATATCATCGGGGGTTGTGACAGTGAAACATGACCGTGCTTTCAGAAGGTGTTCAGAGATGTGTGTTTTTCTCAACAGTATCTGTAAAATCAATGTTTGTAAACAGGTTATTTGTAAATCCACTTGGGGACCGCCTCCACAGATATAGTGCAGCCGGATCACATACATGTACGTGATCCGCATCTTCTGGGTAGGCGGCGCACATGCGCACACGCCGCCCGGGCTGTGCTGCCATTCGCTGCAGCACAATCCGATCATCGGGTCCCGGCCAATGATATATGGCCGGCACCCACTGATCGGCTGAGCGAATGACAGAATTGGTAAAAAACCCAGAGCTCTTTACTGTAGTGACGATGTGCTGTTTTTGTTTTTTCTCCCTGCGAAGCAGGGAGGTAAAAAAACCGGCACATCGCTTAGTGAAAACATCACACAATGCGCACAGTAAACATTGCTAGGCACACGGTTAACCCTTTGATTGCCCCATAAATGTTAACCCCCATATCACCCAATTTTTTGAGATGGGAAAGAGGGAAAACTATTAGAAAATGTATGTAGGCATAGGCTACACCCCCTGCCCCGTCCCCTTAATCACTTCAATTCCGGGCACTTCCCCCCCCTTCTTGCCCAAGCACATTTTCAGCTTTCAGCGCTGTCGCTGTTTAACCACTTTAGCCCCGGACCATTATGCTGCCTAAGGACCAGAGGACTTTTTCCAATTTGGCACTGCGTCGCTTTAACTGCTAATTGCGCGGTCATGCAATGCTGTACCCAAACGAAATTTGCGTTCTTTTCTTCCCACAAATAGAGCTTTCTTTTGATGGTATTTGATCACCTCTGCCGTTTTTATTTTTTGCGCTATAAACGGAAAAAGACCGAAAATTTTGAAAAAAAATGATATTTTCTACTTTTTGTTATAAAAAAAATCCAATAAACTCAATTTTAGTCATACATTTAGGCCAAAATGTATTCGGCCACATTTGGTAAAAAAAATGTCAATAAGCGTATATTTATTGGTTTGCGCAAAAGTTATAGCGTCTACAAACTAGGGTACATTTTCTGGAATTTACACAGCTTTTAGTTTATGACTGCCTATGTCATTTCTTGAGGTGCTAAAATGGCAGGGCAGTACAAACCCCTCCCCAAATGACCCCATTTTGGAAAGTAGACACCCCAAGGAAATTGCTGAGAGGCATGTTGAACCCATTGAATATTTATTTTTTTTGTCCCAAGTGATTGAATAATGACAAAAAAAAATAAAAAAATTTACAAAAAGTTGTCACTAAATGATATATTGCTCACACAGGCCATGTGCCTATGTGGAATTGCACCCCAAAATACATTCAGCTGCTTCTCCTGAGTTCGGGGATACCACATGTGTGGGACTTTTTGGGAGCCTAGCCGCGTACGGGGCCCCGAAAACCAATCACCGCCTTCAGGATTTCTAAGGGCGTAAATTTTTGATTTCACTCCTCACTACCTATCACAGTTTTGAAGGCCATAAAATGCCCAGATGGCACAAAACCCCCCCCAAATGACCCCATTTTGGAAAGTAGACACCCCAAGCTATTTGCTGAGAGGCATGTTGAGTCCATGGAATATTTTATATTTTGACAAAAGTTGCGGGAATGTGACACTTTTTTGTTTTTTTTTGCACAAAGTTGTCACTAAATGATATATTGCTCACACAGGCCATGGGCATATGTGGAATTGCACCCCAAAATACATTTAGCTGCTTCTCCTGAGTATGGGGATACCACATGTGTGGGACTTTTTGGGAGCCTAGCCGCGTACGGGGCCCCGAAAACCAATCACCGCCTTCAGGATTTCTAAGGGTGTACATTTTTTATTTCACTCTTCACTGCCTATCACAGTTTCGGAGGCCATGGAATGCCCAGGTGGCACAAAACCCCCCCAAATGACCCCATTTTGGAAAGTAGACACCCCAAGCTATTTGCTGAGAGGCATGGTGAGTATTTTGCAGCTCTCATTTGTTTTTGAAAATGAAGAAAGACAAGAAAAAACATTTTTTTTTTCTTTTTTCAATTTTCAAAACTTTGTGACAAAAAGTGAGGTCTGCAAAATACTCACTATACCTCTCAGCAAATAGCTTGGGGTGTCTACTTTCCAAAATGGGGTCATTTGGGGGGGTTTGTGCCACCTGGGCATTCCATGGCCTCAGAAACTGTGATAGGCAGTGAAGATTGAAATCAAACATTTACACCCTTAGAAATCCTGAAGGCGGTGCTTGGTTTTCGGGGTCCCGTATGCGGCTAGGCTCCCAAAAAGTCTCACACATGTGGTATCCCCGTACTCAGGAGAAGCAGCAGAATGTATTTTGGGGTGTAATTTCACATATTCCCATGGCATGTTTGAGCAATATATCATTTAGTGGCAACTTTGTGCAAAAAAAAAAAAAAATTTGTCTCTTTCCCGCAACTTGTGTCACAATATAAAATATTCCATGGACTCGACATGCCTCTCAGCAAATAGCTTGGGGTGTCTACTTTCCAAAATGGGGTCATTTGGGGGGGGGTTTGTGCCATCTGGGCATTTTATGGCCTTCAAAACTGTGATAGGTAGTGAGGAGTGAAATCAAAAATTTACGCCCTTAGAAATCCTGAAGGCGGTGATTGGTTTTCGGGGCCCCGTACGCGGCTAGGCTCCCAAAAAGTCTCACACATGTGGTATCCCCATACTCAGGAGAAGCAGCAGAATGTATTTTGGGGTGTAATTTCACATATTCCCATGGCATGTTTGAGCAATATATCATTTAGTGACAACTTTGTGCAAAAAAAAAAAAAAAAAATTTGTCTCTTTCCCGCAACTTGTGTCACAATATAAAATATTCCATGGACTCGACATGACTCTCAGCAAATAGCTTGGGGTGTCTACTTTCCAAAATGGGGTCATTTGGGGGGGGGGGTTTGTGCCATCTGGGCATTTTATGGCCTTCAAAACTGTGATAGGTAGTGAGGAGTGAAATCAAAAATTTACGCCCTTAGAAATCCTGAAGGCGGTGATTGGTTTTCGGGGCCCCGTACGCGGCTAGGCTCCCAAAAAGTCCCACACATGTGGTATCCCCGAACTCAGGAGAAGCAGCTGAATGTATTTTGGGGTGCAATTCCACATAGTTAACCCTTTCATTGCTCATAGATGTTAAACCCTTCCCAACCAGAATCATTAATACAGTGACAGTGTATAGTACTAGCACTGGTCACTGTGTTAGTGTCACTGGTGATGTCAGTGTCAGTTAGTCAGTCCCCCCCCCAGCGTCAGTTCGTGACAGATTGCCCGTCGCACTATCACAGTCATATTATAAGTCACTGATCGCAGAAATTAGTAGTCTGTAACAAAAAAAAAATCCAGTATATATACAATCGTTTGTAGATAATAACCAATTAATATATGATATAATATATGACACAAATATTAATTTTCACAAAGTCTGCTGCCTCAGTTTTTATGATACCAATTTGCATATACTCCAGAATGTTATGAAGAGTGATCAGATGAATTGCAATTTATTGCGAAGTCCCTCTTTGCCATGAAAATGAAACTTAAAGTGATAGTAAATGATCGTTTTTTTTTTTTTTTTTTTTTTTTAAATAACAAACATGTGATGCTTACCTCCACTGTGCAGCTCGTTTTGCACAGAGTGGCCCCGAACACCCATTTCTGGGTCCCTCGGCGGCTCTTGCGGCTCCTCCCCGCATTAGATAACCCCCTTGGAGAAGCGCTCTCCCGAGGGGGTTACCTTGCGGGCGCGCTCCCGAGTCCAGCATTCAGTGTCCATAAAGGCCGAATGCCAAATTCCCCCCCGGCGCCCGCATCATTGGATTTGATTGACAGCAGCGGGAGCCAATGGCTGCGCTGCTATCAATCTAGCCAATCAGGAGCCGGGAACCCGTGGAGGGAGGGATGGCAGGGACGCGCCGACGGAAATTCGGGACTCAGGTAAGTAAAATGGGGGGGGGGGGGCTAGGGGGCTAGTGACTGCAAGGTGTTTTTTCACCTTAATGCATAGGTTGTATATATATATGTATATGTATATATATATATATATATATATATATATATATATATATATATATATATGTGTGTATATATATATATATAATTTTTTTTTTTTACTTTCTGCTATAAAACACATCCAATAAAAAAAAAAATCTAATTTCTTCATCAGTTTAGGCCAATGTGTATTCTGCATCAAAATCACACATTTAGAAATGAAGAGGCTGCACACCCCGACAAAAATTGCAATATGGAAAAGTTCCCCCCAAGGGGTTTTTTAGCAGCCAAAAATTGATATAAAAAAAAGGAAGTAGCTGTTTGTAAAATTCTTTTTATTGCTATATGAAATTCTAATGGCATGTATGAATTAGAATATGAGCTCTGGTTATACAATACAAAACACATTTCATCATGACTAGCGATGTTGACACAGTGGAGCACAAAATTACATTACAGAATGCCAGACACATAGATACACCGACGCGTCTCGACCTGTACTGTTATGGTCTTCCTCAGGCAGGTTATTTACTCTAAAAAAAATTATATACACATTAAGAAACTCAAAATTCAAAGCATTTCATAGTGCACACACATCTATGTACACGGCAATGGTATATTTACCGCTAAAAGATGAAATAGGGACAGAGATTCAATAACCAGAAAATTAAAAGAAATTGAAAAGTCCATGGTTTTCTACATATCGACTGACGTGAGCATATACACCGACCCACAGATCTGATTGGGCTTGGGACAGGTCTGTGCGGGTCCTGTACATGAATCCCCCTTGATCCATGATCAATCTTCTTACCCAAAAACGGAATCCAGTCCAAAGGAGCTTGCAAGAAGCCACACTCTTTACACCTCCAGAGGAAGAAACAAATGGCACCTGCAGTATGATTCCCAATGATGATAATAAATTAATATATGTTCTTGCAAGCTCCTTTGGACTGGATTCTGTCTTGGGGGGATCATGGATCCATCGGGACCTTTCAATTCCTTTTAATTTTCTGGTTATAGGATCTCTGTCCCTATTTCATCTTTTGGCAGTAATTATACCATTGCCGTGTACATAGATGTGTATGAAATGCTTTGAATTTCTTAATGTATATCATTTTTTTTAGAGTAAATAACCTCCCTGAGGAAGACCATAACAGTACAGGTCGAAACACGTCAAAGTATCTATGTGGCTGGCATTCTGTAATGTAATGTTTTGCTCCATTGTATCAACATCGCTATTCAAGATGAATAGTGTTTTGTATTGTATAACCAGAGCTCATATTTTAATTCATACATGCTATTGGAATTTCATATGGCAATAAAAAGAAATTTACAAACAGTTACTTCCTTTTTTTTTTTTTTGATCATTTTTTTGCTACTAAAAAACCCCTTGGGGGAACTATTCCATATTGCAATATGTATTCTTCTACCTATTTTTAGTAAAAGAAAATTCCCAAATAGGGAATGGTGGTGATCAGCAATTTATGGCTGGACTGTGATATTGCGGCGGACAGTCGGACACTAACTGACACTTTAAAAAACAATATAAAAATGCACTTAACCACTTCAGCTCCAGAAGGTTTACCCACCTTCGTGACCAGGCCATTTTTTGTGATGCGGCACTGCGTTATTTTAACTGACAATTGCGCAGTTGTGGAACGCTGTACCCAAATAAAATGTATGTCCTTTTTTCCCCACAAACAGAGATTTATTTTGCTGGTATTTGATCACCTCTGCGGTTCTTATTTTTTGCGCTATAAACAAAAAAAAAAACCTGACATTTTTGAAAAAAGTTATTTTTTTACTTTCTGTTATAAAACATAATAAAAAGAATTAAAAAATTAAAAAAATAAATTAGAGTTGCTGCAGATTTGTCAGCTGCACATCCATGATGCCAATCTCCCGTTCCACCACATCCCAAAGGTGCTCTATTGGATGAGTTGTGGTGAGTGTGGAGGCCATTGGAGTACAGGGACCTCATTGTCCAGTGGTAAGATGATTGGAGATTTGTGACATGGTGCATTATCCTGCTGGAAGGAGCCATCAGAAGATGGGGACTCTGTAGTCATAAAGGGATGGACATGGTCAGCAACAATACTCATGTAGGACGTGGCGTTTAACCGCTTCAGCCCCGGAAGATTTAGCTGCTCAATGACCAGGCCATTTTTTTGCGATTCTACACTGCGACGCTTTAACTGAGAATTGCGCGGACGTGCGACGTTGTACCCAAACAAAATTGATGTCCGTTTTTTTCCCACAAATAGAGCTTTCTTTTGGTGGTATTTGATCGCCTCTGCGGTTTTTATTTTTTGCGTTTTAAACAAAAAAAGAGCGTCAATTTTGAAAATAAAATATAATATATATATATACTGTATATATAATATAATATATAAAATATATAAAATATAAAAAATAAATAAATATTCCCATTTCTTTTTTAAAAAAAGCTCATTTTTTTCTCAGTTTAGGCCCGATACGTATTCTCATACATATTTTTGGTAATAAAAATCACAATAAGTGTATATTGATTGGTTTGCGCAAAAGTTATGGCGTCTAAAAAATAGGGGGATAGCTTTATGGCATTTTTATTATTATTATTTTTTTTTTTACTAGTAATGGAGGCGATCTGCGATTTTTATCGGGACTGTGACATTATGGAGGACACATCGGACACTTTTGACACCATTTTGGAACCAGTGACATTTATATTTATTCAGAGTTACAAAAATGCACTGATTGCTGTCTAAATGTCACTGGCAGGGAAGGGGTTAACACTAGGGGGGCAATCAAGGGGTTAAGTGTGTTCCCTGGGAGGTGTTTCTAACTGTATGGGGGAGGGGACTGACTGGAGGAATTGGCAGATCGTGTTTCCCAGCTTGTAGGAACTCACGATCTGCCTCTCCTCTCTTCACAGAACAGGGATTTCTGTGTTTACACACACATGTCCCTGTTCTGGCTCTTGTGCCCGTGACCGGCAGCCACGAGCATCGGCACCCCCACAGTGCAGCGGTATGCTATCCTGCTTGAAGGGATCTATGTACAGCTAGGACGGTTCGCGGGGTCGTGGCGACCTGCCGCAGTATAATGACGGCGGCAGGTCGGCAAGTGGTTAAACGATGCTCAATTGATACTAAGGGGCCCGAAGTATGGCAAGAAAATCTCCCCCCCACCATGACACCCCCACCTCCAGCCTGAACCGGTGATAGAAGACAGGATGGATCCATGCGCCAAATTCTGACCCCACCATCTGAATGTCGCAGCTGAAATCCAGACTCATCAGACCAGGCAACGTTTTCCAATCTTCTATTGTCCAATTTTGGTGATCCTGTGTGAATTGTGGCCTCACTTTCCTGTTCTTAGCTGACAGGAGTGGCACCCGGTGTGGTCTTCTGCTGCTGTAGCCTATCTGCTTCAAGGTTCGCCGTGTTGTGCATTCAAACATGGTATTCTGCATACCTTAGATGTAACGAGCGCTTATTTGAGTTATTGTCGCCTTTCTATTATCTGGAACCAGTCTGCCCATTCTCCTCTGACATTAACAAAGCATTTTCCTCCACACAACTGCCGCTCACTGGATATTTTCTCTTTTTCCCACCATTCTCTGTAATCCCCGAGAGATGGTTGTGTGTGAAAATCTGAGAATAACTCAAACCAGCCCGTCTGGCACCAACAACCATGCCACATTCAAAGCCACTTCAATCCCCTTTCTTCCCCATTCTGATGCTCGGTGTGAACTTCAGCAAGTCGTCTTCACCACGTCTAGATGCCTTAATGCATTGAGTTGCTGCCCTGTGATTGGCCGATTAGCAATTTATGTTACCAAGCAATTGAATAGGTGTACCTAATAAAGTGTCCAGTGAGTGTATTTCTCCAGATTGTAAAGTATATGTAGCCCAGATTGCTGCCATTAGCGGTATAAAAAATATAGTATAATATATAGTATAATATATTATATATATAGTATAGTATACAGTATATAGCATGGTTTAGTATAGTATAGCAGGGATATGCAATTAGCGGACCTCCAGCTGTTGCAGAACTACAAGTCCCATGAGGCATAGCAAGACTGACAGCCACAAGCATGACACCCAGAGGCAGAGGCATGATGGGACTTGTAGTTTTGCAACAGCTGGAGGTCCGCTAATTGCATATCCCTAGTGTATAGTATAGTATAGTATATGGTAAAGTATTGTATAGCATATAGTATATAGTATAGTATATAGTATATTGTATAGCGAATAGTGTATAGTATATAGTATATAGTATGGTATAGTGAATAGTATATAGTATACTGTATAGTATAGTATAGAATATAGTCTACTAAAGTATAGTGTAGAATATGGTATATAGTATAGTATAGTATTGTATAGCATATATTATAGTATATAGTATATAGCAGGGCTTTTTTTCTTAGAGAATAGGTGCAGGAACTCACCCATGGCCGCCACACACACATACCTGCCAAATGGCATCAAATAGTAGCTCCTCCCTCTGCATACAACCCCCTCCCTCCACTGCCCTCATCTTCTCCACCATCTGTCATATTCCCTACCTTTATAAGATGAAACAATCACCGTGCACAGCTACTAAACATTCCAAGTGGTACACCACACTCATTTCAAAATGCATAGCAAATAAATAAATGTAGCGCTATGTGTAAAATTATAAATGTAAAGTGCAAATCTCTAAAATAAATACATCTTACATATAAATAAATAGTCCATAAATTGAAAAAATGAAGAAATAAAACATAACAAAACTCTTCTTGTGATCAGTGTATCCACACAATTCCACCGCAGTGATTGTTCGTCCTCAAAAGGAGTGCACACCACCACCAGTAAAAATGCGCGCTCACCTCCCAGATGAGTCAAAACTCATATGCGGATCTCCCCACGAGCTCTTTGCTCTCACTTCCTTTTCCCAATCAATGGTGGGTAATCCAGATGGCTCTTTTCTTAATGGTAACTCAGCTCATTAATATCCAAAGAAGATCATCTCTCAGCTTGGCTCAAGGTTTAATGAGTTCAGGACATGTAAATAATAAGTATAGAGACCATAGTGTTCTCCGTATACAAATTTATTCAAAGCCCCCAAACAGACAAGTTGCACTTACAAGATAAAAACTTTTAAAATCACATAAAAACCTCCAGAGTAGCACCACCGTGTCCAAGGGAGATCATGCAGTAGGAGCATCAACAACTGGTCACCAGGGAAAAAATGGAGACCACAGAGGGTGCGGCCTACCACACACCCTCTCCTGCCCATGACTGCACTGAACCCTGGGCACCTGTTCTGTATCTCCCTTGTCCCAGTCCGGGACTCAGTGGGGTCTGTGCAGGAGATCTGACCTGTGGGAGCTACTGGCAGATAAGCTATCACTTGTAAATGCAGAAGCTGGACTTCAGTGTTACCAAGTGATAGTGGTGAGCAGGGAGCAGAAGACCTGAGCCAGAGGTGGTGGAACTGAGTAAAATAAAAATAAATAAAAATAAACTTAAAAATAAATAAAAATAAAAATAAAAAAATATTTTTTATTTTTGTTTTTTTATTTTTTTTATTTTTTTTTATTTTTATTTTTTTATTTTTATTTTTATTTATTTTTAAGTTTATTTTTATTAATTTTATTTTTATTTCTATCCTTACTTTTATTTTTCATTTTTCATTGTATTTTTATATTTATTTTTCAACTATTTTTTATTTTTATTTTTACTGATTTTTATTTTTATTTTTATATTCTTTATTTTCATACCTCACATCTTTCTATTTTTCTATTTTTCTTTTACTTCTCTATTCTCTTATTTTCATTTTTATTTAGGCTTCACTATCACAGCAGGTCATCTTATTCTCTTATATTTCTCTCTATTTCTTTTGTTTACCATCACGATATCACCATATATTGGACACACTGAGTGATAATTGTCATTGATACACTATTTTCATAATTACATACATTCACCTATTCATTTAAAGTTTACATTGATCTTTTGGTTGCGCAGATCCTAGCTAATGTTACTGCACACCGTTGATCGCTTTGCCGTGTCATCAGTATAGAGCTTAACTGACGTCACTGGGTTGATGGCGGCCAAAACAAGGCTTGAGGTCCACGAGAAGGGAAGTAACGTGCGTTTGACTCACTAGATGAGGTGACGCATGTCCGGTTACTCGCTCTCCCTATCTCGGAATACAATCTCATTAACAGAAATATAGCAACCCCATTGGTTCGGGTTTATTGGTAATTTCTTTCTTGAGGAAGTGGTCTATAATTATATTTATGATCCCATTATATTCTACAATAATATTCGGCATGAAGTTGGAACGCATATATACACACCATATTGAGGCTTGGAATGCACGCGGGTCCGCCATCTTGGCCAAACCCGGAAGTGCTTGTTAATTTTAGATACGAGCTGAATCCTCATTAAGGGGGCTAAGATATCTATATTAAGGGGCATGGCAGCAGTGGGTGAGTACCCCAGATGAAGTCTTATAAGACGAAACGCGTCGGGAGACTCAACTGCCTGCCATAATTTTACTAGAAGCGCTTTTTTTACTACTGAAATGTAAGTTGTTTACCTATTTTTAATAAATTTGCTTTACAAAACGGTATTCTGCTATGTGGCCCCCCTTCTTTATTTTCATATGGGCTATTCCTCTGAGATGATCCATGGGAAGGTTTGCCATCCATTTTAAAGAAAGTTCCTTCACGATTCTGGATACATTTGGAGTTTTGCCGCCATCCAGTTGGGAGGTCCTTCCTTTTTATTGCCCGTTGGTGATACAAGCTAGATTGACTCATTGAACGTATGTTCTTATGAGTTCAATTCCTCTGGTAAGCCTTCACTCTTTCTATGTGGAGGGTCCATCACACCTAATTCTTTGCATGTGTTATCCACGTTGTGATTAAGGAATTTTATATACCCTTTGGACTAACAACAGTCTTTTGTATCTGAAGAGACATCTGAAGAGTACCAGAGACTTTATTTTTGTATATTGTGGATTGACATAGACTTTTCTTTTCGTATGTTTATATAAGTTATATCATAAGCTTGTAAAATCTATAGCGCTACACTTGTCTGTGCACTTATTTTTGACAAAATCCTTATTTGTTGTGTGAGCTGCTGTTTTGTTGGGTAAGCGCAGGGTTAAACTTTTTTTCTCCTTAGTATAGTATATAGTATAGTATAGTATAATATATTGTATAGTATAGTTTAATGTATAGTATATAGTATAGTATATTGTATAGTATAGTACAGTATATAGTAAAGTATAGTATGATATTTTATAGCATATAGTATACTGTATAGTATATAGTATAGTGTATAGTATAGTACAGTATATAGTATAGTATAATATAGTATATAGTATAGTATAGTATAGTATACTGAATAGTATAGTATAGTATAGTATAGTATAGTATAGTATAGTATAGTATAGTATAGTACAGTATATAGTGTATAGTATAGTATTGTATAGTATATAGTATAGTGTATAGTATAGTATATAGAAAAAAAGGGGGAAAAAAAACTTGTCCCGCCACACTCCTAGGTAATTTTCATGTCTCAAGGAACCCTTCCTAAAACCAAATCATCAGGGCTCAATAGGAACAATGCTCCTTACATTGGTGGTCAATAGGAAGAATGTCCCCCTTAAAGTGGTGTTCAGAATGCCACCCTTAAAGACAGTTAAAAAGATATTTGGTGTCGTGCTGCTGGCTTTGCCAAGTGGTGCTGAACCTTGAACTCTGTAGACATCATCAAATAGGTGGCCACAGTTTATCAGCCACAGCTCAAGGAACCCCTAGCAACCCCCGGAGGAACCCCGGTTGAAAATGGCTGTCCTAGAAGTAGTAAAAATTGAACCGGTTTAAAGTGCATCTATAGGCTAAAAAGAGAAAAAAAAAACTTTCACTATAGTTCACAGATTCTAAAGCCCCGTATATAGTATAGTATAGTATATAGTATAGTATTGTATAGCATATAGTATTGTATAGTATAGTATAGTATAGTATAGTACAGTATATAGTATATAGTAAAGTATAGTATAGTATTGTATAGTGTATAGTATAGTATAGTACAGTATATAGTATATAGTAAAGTATAGTATAGTATTGTATAGTATAGTATAGTATAGTACAGTATATAGTATATAGTAAAGTATAGTATAGTATTGTATAGTATATAGTATAGTGTATAGTACAGTATATAGAAAAAAAGGGGGAAAAAAAACTTGTCCCGCCACACTCCTCCAATCTCAGCGCTATGTAAAAACAGGTCTTTAAACACTCAAGACAAAGATGCTAATCGGTAAAAAATAAGCACAAAGTTTCTGTATATAAGTGAATGGAGTAATATGTAAATACATGCAATTAGAAAAGAGGTTTCCCTCAGCAGCCACTTAAAATAGATTGTAATTACAGACTAGATGTAAAAATTAAAAACTCTCATGAGTAACAAATAAAAACATCAAAGCGACGCTCCCATCAGCCAATTCATATAAAACTGACAGGCTAGTACACAATCACTCCTGTGTACATAAAGATTTTTGAGCCAAACTCAACTAGAAATAAAAGAAGAGTCTCTAGTGGATATATAGGATATAAACAGCAGATAATTGATGAGTGCACCGTTCACAAAAACACTTTTCCACCGCATGCTCCACACACCCACAAGGGGTTCAAACTCACCAAAACCCGGAGGTTATCATGCCCCAATCAACATCCTATGGTCTGTAAATCTGGATATCCTCATAGGGTAGCTGAAATATCATCTCCGAAATCCACATGCATGTAAGAGAGACTCCACATAGTCAGCTGTCACACTGCAGGCTACCTCCGTACAACCTGCAACCGAAACTGTCTGTATCCTACATATCCACTAGAGACTCTTCTTTTATTTCTAGTTGAGTTGGCCTCAAAAATGGGAGCGCCGCTTTGATGTTTTAATTGTTGCTCATCAGAGTTTTTAATTTTTACATCTAGTCTGTAATAGTACAGTATATAGTATATAGTCTAGTATATTGTATAGTATAGTACAGTATATAGTATAGTATATAGTATAGTAACCCAGAATATCGGATCAGTTCATTCATGGGGCAGTCAATGTGGATATACTCTCAGTATGGACAGACAGTAAGAAACAAGTAGAATCTTCCTAAATGCAAACGTTCAATCTTTCCCACCATAGGCGTGCATACAGGGTGTGCCAGGTGTGCCTGGGCACACCCTAATCACCCAGTGCTGGGAAAATCCCCCTGCTGCTTGGCTGCTTAGACCCCTGATATCTCACCAAAGTCCCCCAATGGGGCTCCTAAAAAAAATTGTAAAAACAATAATAAAACAATATTGTGAAAAAATATTGTAAGAAATAATAAAACTGTAAAAAAGTAATAATAAAGAAAATATAAAAAATAAACTACTGACACCGTGCCCTGCTCTACTGACACAAACATCTGCCCTACTGACGTTGGCCACTGTTCTACTGCTGTGTATATATATATATATATATATATATATATATATATATATATATATATATATATATATATATATATACACACATACACACACGCATGTGCTTTGGGGTGCACACCCTAAGGTAATAGGCTGCGCACACCTGTGTTTCCTACCCATTTATGGGCAGCCTAAGTAATACACATCTGGTAAGAAATTATACTTTAATAAAAATAAATAAATAATTTTTCCAAATCCCACAACTATTAGATTTGTCTTTGAGACTTTATAACAGTTAATTAATAAACTAATAAATAAGTACAATAACAGAAAGAATTGACTTACTATGCCGGGAAAGCACTGAAAGTATCCCAGTAAAGAGAAGAAGATATCCGGTCATGATGGTGACTTGCTGGATGGAGAAGCTGGGAATGGGATGAGAGGAGTGGATAGGAGAGTGTTGCTCTCTTGGGGTTGTGTTTCGGAATGCAGAGAGAGTAAGCAGAAGCAGAGTATACAGAAAGCGGGGGGTGGGGGGGGGGGGTAATTATGTGAACCTAAATGATTACCATAGAAAAGCGGTTGAAGATTGCGATACAAAACAGGAAAGGAAAGAATGTACTGGAGGTGCAACCAGGTCCAAAGCACCTCACAACCCAAAAAATGAGTCTATATACAGTGGGGACGGAAAGTATTCAGACCCCCTTACATTTTTCACTCTTTGTTATATTGCAGCCATTTGCTAAAATTATTTAAGTTCATTTTTTTCCTCATTAATGTACACACAGCACCCCATATTGACAGAAAAACACAAAATTGTTGACGTTTTTACAGATTTATTAAAAAAGAAAAAATGAAATATCACATGGTCCTAAGTATTCAGACCCTTTGCTGTGACACTCATATATTTAACTCAGGTGCTGTCCATTTCTTCTGATCATCCTTGAGATGGTTCTACACCTTCATTTGAGTCCAGCTGTGTTTGATTATACTGATTGGACTTGATTAGGAAAGCCACACACCTGTCTATATAAGACCTTACAGCTCACAGTGCATGTCAGAGCAAATGAGAATCATGAGGTCAAAGGAACTGCCTGAAGAGCTCAGAGATAGAATTGTGGCAAGGCACAGATCTGGCCAAGGTTACAAAAAATTTCTGCTGCACTTAAGGTTCCTAAGAGCACAGTGGCCTCCATAATCCGTCCGGCCAAACTGAGCTATCGGGGGAGAAGAGCCTTGGTGAGAGAGGTAAAGAAGAACCCAAAGATCACTGTGGCTGAGCTCCAGAGATGCAGTCAGGAGATGGGAGAAAGTTGTAGAAAGTCAACCATCACTGCAGCCCTCCACCAGTCGGGGCTTTATGGCAGAGTGACCCGACGGAAACCTCTCCTCAGTACAAGACACATGAAAGCCTGCATGGAGTTTGCTAAAAAAACTGAAGGACTCCAAGATGGTGAGAAATAAGATTCTCTGGTCTGATGAGACCAAGATGGAACTTTTTGGCCTTAATTCTAAGTGGTATATGTGGAGAAAACCAGGCACTGCTCATCACCTGTCCAATACAGTCCCAACAGTGAAGCATGGTGGTGGCAGCATCATGCTCTGGGGGTGTTTTTCAGCTCCAGGGACAGGACGACTGGTTGCAATTGAGGGAAAAATGAATGTGGCCAAGTACAGGGATATCCTGGACGAAAACCTTCTCCAGAGTGCTCAGGACCTCAGACTGGGCGGAAGGTTTACCTTCCAATAAGACAATGACCCTAAGCACACAGCTAAAACAACGAAGGAGTGGCTTCACAACAACTCCTCTGTGACTGTTCTTGAATGGCCCAGCCAGAGCCCTGACTTAAACCCAATTGAGCATCTCTGGAGAGACCTAAAAATGGCCGTCCACCAACGTTTACCATCCAACCTGACAGAACTGGAGAGGATCTGCAAGGAGGAATGGCAGAGGATCCCCAAATCCAGGTGTGAAAAACTTGTTGCATCTTTCCCGAAAAGACTCATGGCTGTATTAGATCAAAATGGGCTTCTACTAAATACTGATCAAAGGGTCTGAATACTTAGGACCATGTGATATTTCAGTTTTTCTTTGTTAATAAATCTGCAAAAATGTCAACAATTCTGTGTTTTTCTGTCAATATGGGGTGCTGTGTGTACATTAATGAGGAAATAAAATGAACTTAAATGATTTTACCAAATGGCTGCAATATAACAAAGAGTGAAACATTTAAGGGGGTCTGAATACTTTCCGTCCCCACTGTATACTAGGGAGGCACGGATACCATTTTTTGTACAACCAGTATGAGTACCGATACTTTTTTTTTTTTTTTAGTACGTGCCGATACCAATTACCGATACCTACCGCAACTGTTTTGTTTTCACTTTGGCTATCAGCAATGGAACAAAGCATTGAAAAGTTATTTACAAATGAAATAAATTGATTTTTTTTAAAATGTTGCCCTTTTTCAAAGAGAAATCTGTAAATATATGTTAAATGTGTAAAAATATTAACAAACAAAGCAAACAGGAAAAACAAGTTTTAATTGTTTATTGTTTATAAAATAGAGGTGACCAAAAAAAAAAAAAAGCAGGAAAATAATAATTAAATGGAGGAGAATAGGACGTTAATTAAGGCTGATTAGAGTAAATTAAGGGTTAATGGGGTTAAACAGAAGAACATTTAATAATAATAAAATATATATATAGTTTTTTACTTGACAGGTTGCTTTAAACTGACTTTATCTGCAGATGGAAGTTCATCTCTTTGATCTGCAGATGAAGAAACAGAAAGATACAAAAAAAAAACAATGTTTCAACGCCTGAGCAATCTTGTTGATAAACATGTTGATAAACTTGTTGATAAACATTTATATATATATATATATATATAAATATTCCGGACCGCCCACTGTATATATACGTCATTACTTTGACATTATACAGCTTTATACCTTTATATCTTTATATATACCTTTTATTATGGCAGCGGCTAGCTGCCAAGACCTCAGCATTTTTTTATACAACGGACGATTCAACATCCAATAAAAGTGGTCCTGGCGACAGATTCGCCACGGGATCACTTTTTATAGGCAGTGGAAGGGGTGCCCCCCCTTCTGGCTGCTTCCTGTTAGTTTTCCTGCTCACCGGAGCTGTCGGTAAAGGGGGAAACAATCCGATTCTCGAGAGCGATGGGCAGTAAGTCAAGTGAGGGCAAGATGACTCCCACTTGACTCTATGCCCTTGGAGCACGAGAGCGATGTCACTTCCGCCTAATGGCCTTAAAGGGCCATATTTTTTTCTTTTGCTTCTAAGTGTAAATGTAAGATCTGAAGTCTTTCCGACCCCAGATCTCACAATAAAGCTTATTTCTATTACAGGGGATGGTTAAAGCGGTGCGCTTTAATTTTTATTTTATTTTTTTCTTATTTATTTTACTTTTTATTTTTTATTTTGACACTGTCCTTTTAAACTAAAAAAAAATTGGGTCACTTTTATTCCTATTACAAGGAATGTAAACATCCCTTGTAATAGAAAAAAAGCATGACAGGTCCCCTTAAATGTGAGATCTGGGGGGGGCGTCAAAAAGACCTCAGATCTCATATTTACACTAAAATGCAATAAAAAAAAATTCCCCATTAAGAGCATTGGGCGGTAGTGACGTTTGATGTCGCTTCCACCCTCCAATGTTATGGGGCCGAGCGGGGGGGCCATCATTCCTTCACTCAGCATCCAGGCAGTGAGGGGAGAGGAACCGATTGGCTCCGCCGCTACCAACGGCTCTGGTAAGGTGACTGGAGCGCGGTAGGAGGGGGGCCCTCTCCCGCTCCTGATAGAAATGATCTTGCGGTGAATCCACCGTAGTGACCACTTTTATCCTAAAGAGGACAGTCCGCTGTTTTTAAAAATACCGGGGTTATGGTAGCGATCTGCTGCCAAAACAATGGTATTTAACATCAAATTAGTGACATATAATGACAGCGGCTGGTCCTTAAGTAGTTAAAGTGTTGCTAAACCCAGTAATATAAATATAGTTCATCTGCCCCCCCACAGTGCCAACAGCTTATAAATCTTCTTTTTACATTGAAAAATACTGCCGCTATATACCTTTTTGGATGATCTGTATACCACGGTCAGTGATAAACTGCACAGTTTCTGCAGTGCTGAGAGTTCAGGTGGGAGGAGATTTCCACTGCAGCCTGTATACACGCCCACATGTGTGATGTCAATATCATGTGACCTGGCTAGCTCTGAGAACAAATAACTGTTCTCTCCAGCATAAAAGACACAACTGAGCATGTGCAGGTTGGTTACCCTGCCTATGTGTTCCCAAGATAGACATTGCAAGAAGAGAAGGATCTCTGGATACAGGATAAAACAGCCTTTTCACACAATTCAGAGGATTAACCCCTTAAGTTCCACAGTGAGTATAACAAGCATGCTATGCTGCATATACAGACTGATTTTACTGTTGTGGGTTTAGTAACACTTTAAGAGTTCCCTTCACTGGACTAAGGGGCCAAGCCTAACCCCTGGAAAACAACCCCACACCATAATCCCCCCTCCACCACCAAATGATTTGGAGTGGGGACCCAATACTTTTGGCAATATAGTTTGGATGAGCAAGTTTGGGGTGGAGGAACTTGACTGGCCTGCACCTCAAGTCCTGACCTCAACCCGATAGAACACTTTTGGATGAATTGGAGCGGAGACTGCGAGCAAGACCTTCTCGTTCAATATCAGTGCCTGACCTCACAAATACGCTTCTGGAAGGATGGTCAAACATTCCCATAGACACCCTCCTAAACCTTGTGGACAGCCTTCCCAGAAGAGTTGAAGCTGTTATAGCTGCAAAGGGTGGGCCAACTCAATATTGAACCCTACGGACTAAGACTGGGATGCCATTAAAGTTCATGTGCAGCCGTCCCAATAGTTTTGCAATATAGTATATATACTGTATATATATCTAATTGTATGTAGCACCCTCTACCTAAAGGTAGGTGCTAGAATAGTATTTTCTTTAGCTCAGGGCCCAAATTTAGCCAGGCATGTGCTTTAGGCTGGGCCTGGTTGTTTGATTTGGGACTGGGAGTGTTCAGTGCAGTGGTGGGTTGACGCAATTTCCGGCGGCACTGACGTCACTTCCAGCCTCGTGGAACGCATTTCCAGTTCTGTGGAACGCAGGCCGTTAGCGGTTGTGAAATAAATCTTTTCAAATGGTACTTTCACTATTAGCTCCATTCTTTATCTTTCTGGGTATTCTGCTGAGAACCTTCACAAAGAATCTTTTATTTTGATGAACTGACGTCCAAAACACCACTCCTGGACATCTTTGGATATCATTATTAAGCCTGAAGTGACCCCCAGACTGCGAAGCTGGGGGTCATCGTGATCTGATGAGTGGGGACACATGAGGAGGTGTTGATTTACACCTGAATAGTTTTGGAGCAATTGTTGTTTCTCTTCACCGTGGATTTAAACACTTTTGGTCACTTTATTTGGACTTTGTTTTGATCACTATATTTTATATAATATACTTACACTTGTTTGTACCTATATTACTATCTATGATATATTTACACTTGTTTGTACCTATATTACTATCTGCGAGTGCCATATCTACATATTTTTACATTTTTTCAAGTGATTAGCACTTTGTGTGTGGCAGCTGCTTTTGTTTTTTGATTCAATTAGCGCAAGTTTATATTTTAGTATATATTTTTTATAGGATGTATGGACTGTACAAATGTATATGTGTCATTTTGTACTTTTATACAAGTGTTACCCTTTTCCAAGTTTGTTTTCCCCATCCAAGTAATTTGATATGAGATGCCTTTCCTCCTTAATTAAGGAGGTATTTTGCCAATTAATTTTTCCTACAACTGAGGACAGTTGTGATTTTAGTGGGGGTTGAATGTAGCACCCTCTACCTAAAGGTAGGTGCTAGAATAGTATTTTCTTTAGCTCAGGGCCCAAGTGCAGGTAAATTTAGCCAGGCCTGTGCTTTAGGCTGGGCCTGGTTGTTTGATTTGGGACTGGGAGTGTTCAGTGCAGTGGTGGGTGTGGCCACCTGTGCTCTGACTCGGAGGTGCCTCCCCTGCTTTCAGAAGGATTGTTCTGGAAGAGAGGTTGGAGCTGAGGTTTGAGTGGAGGCAGCTCATGTGAGGAGCTCTGACCAATTACCCTTTGGTATTGGCAGGGGACAGGCCTCCCATATAAGCTGGGGTCACGCGCTGCCAGGGAGGAGTTCTGGAAAGTAGGAACAGACAGAATGTAGTATTGAGTTGCTGTTCCGGGTGTCCCCACGTGGGGATGCCGAGGGATGGAGGAACCGCTAGGAGGGAGTCCTAGATAAAGATCTTCATCCTTAAAGAAGTATCAAGCTGCTGTGACCGGGGAACACAGGACTTGCATGCTGGAGGAGATCTGGATAGAGGAAGTAGCAGTCAAGCGGGGGAGAGTAGAGCAGTGTTCTGTGACCGGGGACACAGAACTATTATTCCGCTTAAAGGTCAGTGCAGAATGCTGTGGCCGGGGAACACAGCATTGATAGTCATGGACTGGCTGAAAGCAGTAGTCCGCCCGTTACCATATGTCAGGCCGTCGTGTAGAGGTACCGAGTTATCTCTGGCCTGGTTAGGACAATGGTAATACCTTCCAAAGACTGTCTGGCTGTCTGATTCTTTGGCCCATCGGGGAGAGGCTGCGTGTGTGCTTCTGGCTCTTGGATTCGCATAGACAATACCATTATGGTCTGCAAGGAGGAATTATTCAGAGTGATTCTTTAATGTGAAGAAATAGAGTGTCAGTAGTTTTGCAGTAAAGGATTCGTACAAGCAAAGAAGAAGCAACAATCTGCGTCAAAGTTATTCAAATGAAGGAGACTGGGGTGCAAGGAGTGTATCCAGTTTTGCAAGGCCAAGGCCACTGAATAGTTGTTCATTGTCAGGTGAGTGTTCTTTGTCTTAATTGATTGTGGGGAGTCTGGCCGCTGGGTGATTGGCGAATTGCTAAGTAACCAAATCAGCAGCCTTTACGAGGGTACCGCTACAAATGGAGGGCCCACCGACATATACATGTATATTTAATGTCATTAGCTTGTGAGCACTGCAGCACAAAGGATTTCATATATATATATATATATATATAAAATCCTTTGTGCTGCAGTATAAATATATATGTATAATATACATTTATAAATATTGTATATACTGTGTGTACCTATATACATTTAAATTATGCACACAAACACAACACAATACTCCTTTTTTGGTATAATGTAAAAGATGATGTTACGCCGAATAAAAAGTAACCTAACATGTCACGCTTTACAATCCCGGATGTTATAAGCTTTTACAGGTTACCAGTTTAGATTTACACAAGAGGCCCGGTGATAGAATCATGGCTCTTGCTACAACTGTCGCAGCGAAACCTCACATGTGTGTTGCAAACACCATATACATCCAGTGCCTGGAAGAAGTATTCACACCCCTTGAAATTTGACATTTTTTTCATGTTACAACCAAAAACGTAAATGTATTTACAGACCGATGCTGCATCCACATAGGCAAGTATGAATGGGAAAAAAAAAACAAAAACCCATACTTCTCTTTTAACCCTTACCCTCCCGTTCCGGGCAGCAGCTAACTAGCTTGATTGCTCGCAACACGCTTACATGCCCAAGGCCGACTCCTGGTAAACAATTAAAAAGGTAAGAAAAACATTTTTTAAATTATTCTTAGGTATGCTGTGGGAATGGAAACAAACAACAGACATATAGTGGGGGTTTGCATTAAAGTAAAAAAACCTCAACGTGCAGACCCCCCCCCCCCACTATACTTACCTAAGCCCGATCTTGATCCAGCGATGTCCTTGACAGCAGCCGCTTGCTTGGCTCTCTTCCTCTTTATAGGCTTAGGCACAGCAGCGGGATCCATTGGCTCTCACTGCTGTCAATCACAGCCATTGAAGAGGGGGTGGAGCCAAGCCACGCTCTGTGTCTATAAACACGGGGGGGGTATTTTAAAAAAAAGAAAAAAAAAAAAGAAAAAAACCTGCTTGGTAAAAGTACACATACATTCAACTATTTTTCTTTGATTTAAAACTGAATGTCCCACATCTGGCCACTAGGTGCTTAGAGCAATAGGAAATTCTTATGATTAGCACCATCTACTGGCCAGATGCAGTACTTTCTATTTTAAATCAATGAAAAAACATGTATCCAGCCCTAAAAATAACTGTATAGCTTTTGTTTTTTAAAGCCTCCATTTATAACGAATAAATGCACGAGCTCTTTTACTGAGCAGATAGCTATGCCAATTGAATACACATACACAACTTTCACTTCTGTTTTTTTCCTGAGAAACTGCTTACCACATTTGCACACAGGATATAAAGGGGCGCTCAGAAAAAAACTCACATGTGATTTCCTTTTTACAGCGCCTGCGTTGGTTACAATCAGATGTAGGAGTTCTGAGGAAAAATGAGAGAATGTTAACCCTTGTGTCTCCAGAACAACGTGCCTGCATTTGAATTTTGGTGTGTGCTTAAAGTGGCGAACTGGCCCTTGAAATTGTCTAAAAAATTTGCATTCAATAAAAGGAATGTTGAGAAAAAAATGACACAAAGGGGCCCCATCGGGGAAAGTCCACAGTCCATATTCCCATCGCACGCGTTCCTGGTATAAACTCTTATGCCTCGTACACACGATTGGACATTGATCGGACTTTCCGACAACAAAATCCATGGATTTTTTTCCGACAGATGTTGGCTCAAACTTGTCTTGCATACACACGGTCACACAAATCTTGTCGGAAATTCCGATTGCCAAGAACGCATCAACACGTACGACGAGCCGTGAAAAATGAAGTTCAACAGCTAGTGCAGCTCTTCCGCTTGATTCCGAGCATGTGTGGAACTTTGTGCGTCGGAATTGTGTACACACGATCGGAATTTACCACAACGGTATCGGAAAATTTGGGATCCAAATCTCAAATTTTGTGCGATGGAAATTCTGATGGAAAATGTCCGATGGAGCCTACACACGATCGGAATTTCCGACAACAAGCTCCCATCGAACATTTTCCGTTGGAAAGTCCAACCGTGTGTACGGGGCATTACAGTACAGGGTGCTGTAGCGACACATCCAGCTGGATACTGGAGCCTATACAATATGTAGACATTCGCCAGAACACCAAGGATCATCAATTTTGTCCAAACGGTTTTTATTCCAGAATGATCACATCACAAAATGGTGAAGTGCAACATTTCGGAGCCGAGCAAGACCCCTTCGTCAGGCATTGATGATCCTTGGTGTTCTGGTGAATATCTACATACCATCAGGGAATTTGTTGCAATTGATTTAAATTCAGTAAAATTCCATGATGAAATTTGGAAGTTCTTATTCAGCGTACACACGGTCTGACTTTTTGACCGGACTTGTCTGACGGACGCCGAAGGACCAAATCCGGTGGACAATCCGATCGTGTGTGGGCTTCACTGGACCTTCAGCTGACTTTTCCAGTCGCAAATCTGACGGACTTTAGATTTGGAACATGTTTCAAATCTTTACGTCGTAACTCCACCAGACCCAGAAATCCGCTCGTCTGTATGGTAGTCCGACGGACAAAAACCCACGCTAGGGCAGCTATTGGCTACTGGCTATCGACTTCCTTATTTTAGTCCGGTGTACGTCATCATGTACGAATCCGTCGGACTTTGGTGTGATTGTGTGTAGGCAAGTCCGTTCATTAAAAAGTCAGTCGGAAGTCCGCTGGAAAGTCTTTTGAACCAGTCCGCTCGAAAAGTTCGCCCATGTCTACGCGGCCTTAGACTTCCTTTTACTTTTCAGCTTTGCTTGCAGCTCCTAGAACAGGCTTTCTCAAACTTTTAACCCTAGAGGAACCCAAAAAATAATTTTCATGTCTCGAGGAACCCTTCCTAAAACCAAATCATCAGGGCTCAATAGGAACAATGCTCCTTACATTGGTGGTCAATAGGAAGAATGTCCCCCTTAAAGTGGTGTTCAGAATGCCACCCTTAAAGACAGTTAAAAAGATATTTGGTGTCGTGCTGCTGGCTTTGCCAGGTGGTGCTGAACCGTGAACTCTGTAGACATCATCAAATAGGTGGCCACAGTTTATCAGCCACAGCTCAAGGAACCCCTAGCAACCTCTGGAAGAACCCCGGTTGAAAATGGCTGTCCTAGAAGTAGTAAAAATTGAACCGGTTTAAAGTGCATATATAGGCTAAAAAGAGAAAAAAAAAACTTTCACTATAGTTCACAGATTCTAAAGCCCCGTACACACGATCGGATTTTCCGACGGCAAATGTTCGATGACAGGCTGTTGGCGGAATATCCGACCGTGTGTACGCTCCATCGGACAATTGTTGTCGGACTTTCGTTGGCTAGCATGTCTTCAAATTTTCCGCCAACAAATGTTTGTTGTCGGATTTTCCGAGCGTGTGTACACAAGTCCGCCGGACAAAAGTTCAAAGTACAAACACGCATGCACGGAAGCAGAAGCGGTCGGTCTTGTAAACTAGCGTTCGTAATTAACATTCGTGACGCGGCAAATTCTGAAATCTCCAAATGCAGCGCACAATTCTCTTCTTCTTTAATGGGATAATAATGAAGCTGCTTTGCTGGTGATACTGATGGAGTTATTGCAAACTAATTTTCAAAGGCTTTTTTTTTTCTAGCGATGTCAAGAATATTATTATTATGTTTTTTTTTTTAATTGGGCAAGTTACCACAACACCATTATCCCGGAGTTTTTAAGATCAAAGATACAACTATGTTGGTGTCCCTTGTTAATTTTACATTGTATTTTATAAAATGTAACTGTCGACTCCCAAACTGTCATTTGAAGTAAAACACATAGCCAAGTATTATTCTACTCAATGTTTTAATTGTGCATTAAAAGAAAACAAATAAAATTAGACATGCTATCTGCCAATAGAACTTAACCAAAAAGTGCATTCTATGCATCCAAAAATATAGAAAATATACCAAATCAAATCATTATTATTCAACCAAAAAATAATGTCAAAGCAATAACTCCAAGGCCAATAATAAATAACACGTTATCTCCTCCGATTCCGCAACATGGCTGGTTGACGAACGGCCGTTCAGAAATGAACTGAAAAATGCGAACTGAAAAGCGCTAAATTAAAAACGCGAAAAGAAAAGCGCAAAACAACACTCACCAAACTTCTACTAAGACGAAATTAGCAGATGAGCCCAAAGGGTGGCGCTAAAGAGCTGAAAAACCACGTAGTACGTCTAGTACGTCACTACGTTCGTAATTGTTGGACAATAATTGTGTGGCCGTGTGTATGCAAGACAAGTTTGAGCCAACGCCCTTCGGACAAAATTCCACGGTTTTGTTGTCGGAAAGTCTGATCGTGTGTACGGGGCATAACAGTATACATTAAAATTCAGAGCTTACCTCATTCTTGGCTGAAGGACATACAATATCAGCTACTCATAGCGGGACTGCAATATTGTGGCGGACAAATCGGACACTAACGGGGGTTATTTACTAACGGCAAATCCACTTTGCACTATAAGTGCACTGAAAGTGTACTTGGAAGTGCAGTTGCTGTAGATCTGAGTGGTAGATCTGAAATGAGGGGAAGCTCTGCAGTGAGTGTGGAGGCCATTGGAGTACAGGGACCTCATTGTCCAATGATGAGATGATTGGAACTTTGTAAGGAGCCATCAGAAGATGGGGACACTGTAGTCATAAAGGGATGGACATGGTCAACAACAATACTCAGGTAGGACGTTTAGCTGCTCATTTGGTACTAAGGGGCCAAAAGTGTGCCAAGAAAATATCCCCCACACCATTACACCACCACCAGCCTGAACCGGCGATTGTCCAAATTTGGTGAGCCTGTGCGAATTGTGGCCTCAGTCTCCTGTTCTTAGCTGACAGGAATGGCACCCGGTGTGGCCTCCTGCTGCTGTAGCCCATCTGCTTCAAGGTTCAATGTGTTGTACGTTCAGAAATGGCATTCTGCATACCTTGGATGTAACGAGTGGTTATTTGAGGTACTGTCGCCTTTCTATCATCTGGAACCAGTCTGCTCATTCTCCTCTGACCTCAACAAGGCATTTTCCTGCACACAACTGCCGCTCACTGGATATTTTCTCTTTTTCGGACCATTCTCTGTTAACCCGGAGAGCTGGTTGCGCATGAAAATCCCAGTAGATCCCAGTAGATCGGTTTTTGAAATACTCAGACCAGCCCGTCTGGCACCAACAACCATGCCACGTTCAAAGTCACTTAAATCTCCTTTTCTTCCCCATTCTGATGCTCGGTTTGAACTTCAGCAAGTCGTCTTCACCACGTCTAGATGCCTAAATGCATTGAGTTGCTGCCATGTGATTGGCTGATTAAGAATTTGTGTTACCAAGCAATTTAATAGCAATTGAATAGATGTACCTAATAAAGTGGACGGTGGGTGTAGTTCCACAAGGTATCTCATAGTATGACAGCACGTTTTACAATGTGGCTCAACCCCAACTTTAACCCCTTGCTTACCAGGGACCTCCCCCCCCCTTCCTGCCCAGGACAATCTTCAGTTTTCAGCGCTGTCACACTTTGAATGACAATTGCGCGGCAATGCAACACTGTACCCATACTACATTTTCTTCTGACAAATAGAGCTTTATTTTGGTGGTATTTGATCACCTCTTTTCATTTTTTGCTAAACAAACTAAAAAAGATCGAATTAAAAAAAAAAAAAAAAGTTTTTCTTCGTTTCTGTTATAAAATTTAGCTTTCTCCGTCGCTGATGGACACTGATGGGCACTGATGAGGCGGCATTGATATGCAGCACTGATGGGCACTGATAGACGGCTCTGAACTTTGGATGAGTAAAACTTTGTTACGACTTGCAGAACAGAAAACTTTGTTTCGTTTGGTTTCTTTACTTTCGTGGGTTTCCCCATCGACAGCCGATTGGAAAAAAAGAATGCCGGTAATAAAAAATAAATGAAAAAAAATGGCATAGGGTCCCCCCTTCAATGTATACCAGGCCTTTCGAGTCTGGTATAGATTGTAAGGGGAACCCCACACCAACATTTTTAAAAAAAGGCATGGGGGTCCTCCCCAAAATCCATACCAGACCCTTATCCGGGCATGCAGCCTGGCAGGTCAGGAAGGGGACGACGAGGAGCAGGCCCAATGCCCTCAAAATACCAAATAGGTGGTGCTTTTGGGCAAGAGGGCCTTGCCCCCCCCCACCCAAAGCACCTTGTCCTCATGTTGATGGAGACAAGGGCCTCTTCCCCAAAAACCCTGGCCAGTGGTTATCAGGGTCTGTGGGTGGGGGGCTTATAGGAATCTGGAAGCCCCCTTTAACAAGCCCCCCCCATGTGAATGAGTAAAGACACAACACAAGTTTTTGACATGCCCTTCATTAAAAAATAAAAAAAATGTCCCCCCCCCAGTATAGATCCATCATCAATCACACTGCCCGCCCCTTCCGCTGACCCAGAAAAAAAACAAAAACCCCTCCAACTCTGAAGAAGGCCTGCTCCGCCCTGTGATAGCTCTTAGATAACTAAGGGTCGGGGTCACCAGTGACATCACCGGGTGGCACCGCCCCCATGTGACCTCACTGACCCAGCATGCTCTCGGATGGTGATGTCACAAGGGGGCAATGCCACCCAGTCATCATCTCCTTGATAGGGGCCCCAGTGCATTGCCTTACCCAGGAGCCCATGATGCTGTTAAGGTGGCACTTCCCATAACAGGCTCCTGGTACCTTTTATTGGGTCAACAGATTTAAGTCTCCTGCCACTCTGCATGTCGCCGAGCTTGGTGCTCCTCCATGTGGGCCTGCTGCATTAACATTGCGTCATAAAGATGACTGCCGCGTGACAGCTATCCTTAAAACGTAACTCCACTTTTGTTGAAAAGAAAAACATTTTCCTCTGGGTGATCTGTGCACATTGCAAAGATTATAACAAACTTTGTAACAGATTCCTACCTTTTGTTATTTTGAAGAAATCCCTGTGTGTTTGTCTGTATCCATGTGTGAAAGTGAATGGTTGGGAATGGGTATGGTTTCATAATTATCAATCAGCTGTGCACCTGCAGGGCACTAATGAGGAAATCTATTGGGCCTACATCCCTTTAGATGTGTTCCTATTGGAAGTATCTCACCAAAAATTACATTTTTGATGCAGGGGATGCCTAAAATCTGACTTGTATCTTAGGCCCCTTTCACACTGGGGCGGTGGGTGCGTTGGCGGTAAAGCGCCGCTGCACTAAGGGGCCTTAGTGCAGACTTCCGGGAAAATCAGTGAGCCAATCACACAAGCAGGAAATGATGTTTCTGGGGGGCATTCTGTATACAGAACACCTCCAGGTAGCCACATTGCATTTTTATAAAATTAAAGAGCTGCAGATTGAAAAGGAAAGGTCATTTTTAATAATGTTCAATTACAATATGACTTGTGTCACAATTGTATACGCCATATAATTATTTATTTATTTGCTATTTTTTCCCCCAAGAAAGTGGAGTTACACTTTAAAGGGAAAAAATCAAAGTGATTGTAAAGTCTATTTTTTGTTTTTTAAATAACAAACATTTTATACTTACCTGTTCTGTGTAATGGTTTTGCACAGAGCAGCCCGGATCCTCCTCTTCTCGGGTCCCTCTTTGGTGCTCCTGGCCCCTCCCCCCCTGTCGAGTGCCCCCCACAGCAAGCAGCTCGCTATGGGGGCACCCGAGCCGTCCATTCAGACACGGAGCTGCTGTTCGCCCCCGCCCCCTCTCTCTCCTGATTGGCTAACTGACTTTGATTGACAGCCGCGGCAGCCAATTGCGCCAACTGCTGTGTCTCAGCCAATCAGGAGGGAGAGTCCCGGATGGCTGAGGGACTTGTGAACATCGCTGGACAGAGATGGGGCTCCGGTGTGTATTAGGGGGTGCGGGGGAGGCTGCTACACACAGAAGGCTTTTTATCATAATGCATAGAATGCATTAAGATTAAAAAAAAACTCTGACTTTACATCTGCTTAAATTTTTTTGTAAGGGCTTAAGACAAAAAAAAAAAGAACAATGAGTCATAGCGTTATGGTCACGTTAACTGACTCTGACGTGATTGAAAGTATAAACTTTATTGAATAGAATTCATACACAGAACAAGCACAGATCCCAGGCATAGGATAGCAGCAGATAAATGTTAACGTGTTTCACGCAGGAAGCGCTTAGTCATGACATTGTTATGTTATGACTAAGCGCTTCCTGCATGAAACCTGTTAACATTTATCTGCTGTTATCCTATGCCTGGGATCTGTGCTTGTTCTGTGTATGGATTTTTGGGGATTTTATTCAATAAAGATTATACTTTCCATCACGTCGGAGTGCAGTCAAACTACAATTTCTGTATATGTGGAGTGCCACGATCACGGATCGGACCAGCACCTGATTGTGTGTAAGGAGCTCATCTGGAGAGATATTTGTCTTGGGACTTTGGATATTTTTGGAAACCATGCTTTAGTGACCTCTGGTCATGACAGGGTTAAAGGAATCACTGCAATACCAACACACGCATTATGCACTCGTTATGTTAAATTTGCGATATTATGGGGCTTTGTGCTGAGTAGAATAAAGGATTCAAGCCCGTGGCCACCATTGGGAAACACGTCATCAAGGGAAATGCCCTGGAGCCATCATTGGAGGAACTGCAAAGAGGCTGCAGGAGATCACAAGAACTTGGATGCAACAATCAAGTAAATAAAAAGCAGAAAACAAGTATTTTATTTAAAACGAATAGCATTTTTTTTTTATGATAGACAGGGCAAACTTAATATCTTTCAGCAAAGGTTTTCATCTGCTTTAAGCGAAAAGCACAATAAAATAGATATTGCCCAGTAAACTATTTGTTGCAATTCTTACCCCGGCATTTACAATTTACAACTTTCAATGCTGCTGGCTCCTGTTCTCTCGGTGCTGCTTCCCTGAACTTCTGGTCTTCACAGGAAAGAGTTAAAGGGGAGTTCCACCCAAAAACTGGAACTGGAAAAAATGGTACTTTCCGATTTTCCAGTCCCCCCCCCCCCCCCCCCCTGGTGTAACCAATGGCCAATGGCTCCCACTGCTATCAATCTATCCAATGAGGACAAAGACAGTGGCTGGAGCTGCTGGGCTCGTGGACGTCACTGGAATGGATGGGCTCAGGTAAGAAAAAGTGGGGGCGGAAGCCGCAGCATAGAAGGTTTTTCACTTTATTGCATAGAATGCATTAAAGTGAAAAAAAAAATGAGCCTTTACAATCCTTTTAATGCATAGAATGCATTAGGATGAAAAAACCTTCTGACTTTACAACCACTTTAACCGCTTGCCGACCAGCCGCCGCAGTTGTACTTTTTTTTTTTTACCAAAAATATGTAGAAGAAAACGTATCGGCCTAAACTGAGGAAAAAAATCGTTTTTTTTATATATTTTTGGGGGATATTTATTATAGCAAAAAGTAAAAAATAATGCGTTTTTTTCAAAATTGTCGCTCTTTTTTTGTTTATAGCGCAAAAAAAAAAAAAAAAGCGCAGAGGTGATCAAATACCACCAAAAGAAAGTTCTATTCATGGGAAAAAAAGGACGTCAATTTTGTTTGGGTGCAGCGTCGCACGACCGCGCAATTGTCAGTTAAAGCGACGCAGTGCCGAATGGCAAAAAGTGCTCTGGTCAAGAAGGGGGTAGAATCTTCCGGGGCTGAAGCGGTTAAACTGGAACACAGGCAAGGATTAAAAAGATAAGCTGCATACTCAGTAAGCGGTCTATGGAAAAAAAGTTTTCTGTGCAGATAGGACAAACTTTCACGAAATCAGCAGAAAAATTGCCGTAGTATCTCTAATCTGAGTAGTTCCCATATCACCAGCGCCATCTAGGGGCCATATAGCACTTTTTTTCCCCCAGAAATACCTCAATCAGGAAAAAAAAATACGTATTGTGCCCACTAGATGGTGCTAATAATAAAGGAACCACACAAAATAGAAGAAGTACAGCAATTTTCGCCCCGATTGTGTGGATGTTTGTCACCTCTGCCCCACAAAACTATAAAATTACATAAACCACTAAGTAATTAAATCAGCTGCTGAAAGTGCTTAAAAAAAAAACCAAAAAAAAAAACAAAAAACGAGGGCCTAATATCACTTTTTAAATAAAAGATTTACGCCTTATTTAAATAAAAAGTCAAAACAGTGCACTACACCTTGTTACATACAAAAGTATACCACTGTTTAATACTGACATTTTAATCGTCTTTTCTTTTCAGTGCTGTGATGTTAAAAAAAATTAAAAATTCAGTTTCAGATATGGAACTGTGTAATGTGATATCCTAATGTAAGACCTTTATAATGAGGCCTATGGTAAGGAGGAGCGGAGAGAGACTGTAGTGGAGACCGGTACATCGGTCGGAGCAGGTGAAATCCGTTATAACTGTCATATCTGTCATCGATTCCTCCACATGGGAAACGTTGCAGATTGTTTTGGTAGCGCAGCCGCGCATGGAGGATTTTTTTGTCCCTTTATTTCCTGCGGGGAAAAGCACAGCATTATAACAGGACAACTCAAACTTAAAGTGATTGGAAACGATCATCTTATAAAACAACACATTCAGTTTAAAACAGAAATGAAATGCAAAACATTTTTTGTATAGATATAAAAAATACCTTTTTTTCCCTTTTTTAATAAGTGATCACATTCCCTCTGTTCTCAGCTGCACAAGAGCTGGGGGAGGAGAAGCAGCAGCACCAGTGGTGGCTGTTGTTTTTTTTGGGGGGGGGGCGGCAAACAACCACCCCCCCGGGCGGCCGACGGCACTACCCCCCCCCATCTAGGTGGCGTGTGGCAGGCTGTGGTGTCCTCTCCTTCTCCTCCTCTCCTTCTGTGGCTCCGGTGTCCTCCAGCGTGGCGGGGGGTGGCGGGTGGCAGGCTGCGGCTCCTCTCCATCTCCTCCTCTCCTCCTGCGGCTCTGGTGTCCTCCAGCATGGCTGAGTTGTGGGTGGCAGGCTGAGGGCAGCGGCTCTGGTGTCCTCTCCATCCCCTCTCTCCTCGTACGAGGCACTAGGCATCCAATAGGATCACCTGACTTGGCCAATCGGGGTACTCGTCTCGTGACCCGCTTCCTGATTGGCGGGGAGGAGATTTGGTGTGAAAATAAGTGAATATTCTTTTGCTATTGACACAGAACTGGGTGGGATAGGGGCACACTACTCTGTGCCTCGAGCCCACCCTTTTTTGAAGCCTATTAGAGCCTCTGGCTCTAATCACGTGCTTCAGAAAACCGCCCCCCCCTATTGGAATCCATAGTCTGGCACCCTGTATGTAGATTAGGGGGCCAGATGACCCTGACCCGTGTCAGGACAAGTCTGATCAGTGGAGGAGAGCAGGCTGAGTTCCAGCATAGCTAGAGAACTGACCACGATGAGTTCTCCTGCTTGGTGTGGTCAGTTTTTAATAGGAAAGCAGAGGGACTGGAAGGATCACCAGGGATTTCACACAAAGGAAGCAATACAAAGAGAACAGGAGACTTTCTCATACAAGTACATGGTACATCAGGCCCATATCAGGAATATGACGTTTTGGGGGTTACAAACCCTTTATTAGGAGAAAAGAGAAACCATCAACCAAAGCCAAAGTGCCTGGAAAAAACTGGGTGACCAGTGTTATCGCTAGGGTTGTACCGATACCGTTTTTTTGCCGATACTTTTGGTCAAGTACTCGCCTTTGTGGTGCGATTTGAGCCCATGCAAAAGGAATTTATGTAAATAACAAATCAAAACGAAAAAAAACTTTTTTTCGTTCCGTGTTTTTATTGCATTTAGGATGGGGAACTTTGGAAGCAGAAAAAGTGTTCATCCTGGAATTCAAAAATTTCGAAACATCTGGATTAAACTTGACCTCAAACCATTATATGTTCCCTTCAGGACACACACAGTCCTTGGTTTCACTCACCTCATCAGGGTCGTACCAGGAGCTGGAGGAGAGGTTATATTCTCCTAGCAGTGTATGCTTGGCAGAGATTCAAACCCCTAACCCGCCCCCCCCTCCCCCACTATTCTACCCAACATGCCTTCAGAAATGGGGTTACCTTCCTGTTAATTGTCTCATATCAGTAGATAGAGATGGGCTGTGGTTGGCTAATGCCACGTACACACGGCTTGACTTGCCAACGGGCTAAACTCCTTTGGCATTTCCGAAGGAGAGATTTAGAACATGTTCTATATCTGAGTCCGTCGGAAATGCCGACAGAAAAAGTCCGATGGGGCATACACACGGTCGGAATGTCCAACCGAGAGCTCCCATCGGACTTTTTCTGTCGGGAAGTCCGGCCGTGTGTATGCGGCATAAGGTGCCTATTGCGACGTATGCATCTTCATCATTTGAAATATTTAAATGGATCACCTTTAATGGTTTGACTCTGTTTGAAGCATTTCACTTCTTCTCCTTCGCATTGTATGTAGTCAGATGACTGACACGACCCCTTTGTGTCGCTCCTACAGGATTGGCAGGTGACGTTATTCTTCTCATTGCTTATCGGCAGCACTTATAGCAAAAAAAAAAGAAAAAAAAAGTATAAACACATTAAAATGTCTCCCCTGTTAGCACTTCGTGTTTTTAGTGTTATGCCGCGTACAAACACGGTCAGAATTTCCCACATCAAATGTTGGATGTGAGCTTGTTGTCGGAAATTCCGACCGTGTTGTGGCTCCATTGGACATTTGTTGTCGGAATTGCCGACAACAAGAATTGAGAGCTGGTTCTCAAATTTTCCGACAACAAAATCTGTTGTCGGAAATTCCGGTTGTGTGTACACAATTCCGACGCACAAAATTGCACGCGTGCTCGGAATCAAGCAGAAGAGCCGCACTGGCTATTGAACTTTATTTTTCTCGGATCGTCGCACGTGTTGTACGTCACTGCGTTCTTGACTATTCACAGCGCTTCACTTTTTCCACATTGTGTTATGTTACAGCCTTGTTCCAGAATGCATTAAATTCATTATTTTCCTTAAAATTCAACAAAACAATACCCCATAATGACAACGTGAAAAAAGTTTGTTTAATCACTTCAGCCCCGGAAGATTTGGCTGCTCAATGACCAGGCCATTTTTTGAGATTCGGCACTGCGCCACTTTAACTGACAATAGCGCGGCCGTGCGATGCTGCACCCAAACAAAATTGACATCCTTTTTTCCCCACAAATAGAGCTTTCTTTTGGTGGTATTTAAACGCTCTCTGCAGTTTTTATTTTTTGCGCTATAAACAAAAAAAGAGGGACAATTTTGGAAAAACGCAATATTTTGTACTTTTTGCTAAAATAAATAATACATTTTTTAAAAAAAAAAGCAAATTTTTTCTCAGTTTAGGCCGATATGTATTCTTCTACATATTTTTGGTAAAAAAAATCGCAATAAGCGTATATTGATTGGTTCGCGCAAAAGTTATATCGTCTACAAAATAGGGGATAGTTTTTATAGCATATTTATTATTATTATTTTTTTACTAGTAATGGCGGCTATCTGCAATTTTTATCGGGACTGCGACATTATGGTGGACACATCGGACACTTTTGACACATTTTTGGGACCATTGGCATTTATACAGCGATCAGTGCTATAAAAATGCACTGATTACTGAAAAAATGTCACGGGCAGGGAAGGAGTTAACACTAGGGGGTGATCAAGGGGTTAACTGTGTTCCCTGACTGTGTGTTCTAACTGTAGGGGGGAGGGGACTGACCTAGAGGAAGTGACGGATCGTGGTTCCTAGCTAATAGGAAGTCACGATCTGTCACGCCTCTCAGAACAGAACACACACTCGTCCCTGTTCTGCCTCTCGTATCCGCGATCGCTTGTGGCCGGCGGTCATGAGCATCGGCACCCCCTGCTGTGCAGTGGGCGCGCGCGTGCCTGCTGTCCCAATCTCACAAGCCAACGTATAGCTACGATGGCTCGCGAGATCGTGTCGACCTGCCGCAGTAAAATGACGGCAGCTGGTCGGCAAGCGTTAAAATCTTTGAAAATTTATCAAAAATTTAAACGAAAAAAAATCCCATGTACATACAGTAAGTATTCACAGCCTTTGCTCAATACTTTGTTGAAGCTCCTTTGGCACCAATTACAGCCTCGAGTCTTTTGAGTATGATGCTACAAGCTTGGCAGTTTCTCCCATTCTTCTGTAGCAAGGTCTCCGGCCCTGTACAGTCCAATGAGGACCTCCAAAGCCAAAGACATCTGACATCCTTCAATATGTGGTGGGTTGTGAGGCATAGTGGGTGCAAAGATGGTGAAAGTCATTGGGCGCCAGATACTTCTTGGATGTAAAAGGGCTTTTATTTCTTTTGACAGTCCTTTTTGTATTTTTGGGGGAAAGAGGGTTAGGGCCAGGACACCCTTGAGTAGTTATAGATTCAATTGGCACACTCTGAGACTTCAATAGTAGGACAGCCGCACAGGAAAAGGCCCCAGCAAGGCGCCACCTCTGCACATGCAGGAATTCTGTATCCTCCTATGGCAACAGTCTTTAACAGTTCCTGACACAAACATAACAGTCCTTTCAGCTCCACTACAACTGCCTCTTGTAGTTATTTAACACTGAGCTCCCGGTCTCTCACTAGAGCCTCTGATTCACTGACTCTGAATCCCTTGAGCTCCTCCAAAGTTGGCGGTGGTATCTCCCTCAAGCGTCACCCCTGCCTCTCTGCTGGGTCCCTAGCTTGGCACTCTAGATACTTCTCAAGCTGCACCCCTGCTAACCGGCGAGGTCCCTGGCTTGACTGAGGACTCACAAGGCTGCCAGCAAGCGTCTCCTCCACAAGTTGGATCCCTGACTTGATCACCGCCTGAAGTTTCCCGATTCTCCACCGTACCTGTTCGGTGAGAATATGATTCTGGTACTTTCTTCAGTTACTCCCTGTGGTCCCTGGTAAAGGTGGTTGGTCCCTTTGTGACGACAGCTTCCCCTCTACCTCCGACCACTGACAGGCTCTCCGGCTGGCAAAACCGTCACTTTTGGTTGGACTGCAAGCCGCAATTCCAACCCTGTGCTGCCCTCTTACTTCTGGATAGGCCCTAACACAGCCTGGCAGCCAGATGCCACCGGGATATGCCCAATCTTCCACCTAGCAGCCCAGAGCGTACGACACACGTCCACCCAGACAGCCGTCCAGGTGGCACAGAACATAGATCACCTGACCTCACCCTAAAATATAGGTTCTCCCAGCAGGCCAAGGGATCCAAGAAAACCTATAACCTGACCTTGGGTTGCCCTTCTCGTATCTAGTACCACCAAGCATCTGGCCACCTAGTGGTAGAAGAAAAAAGTGCAACAAGGCCAAACCTAGGGAGAAATCAATAGATCTCTATCAATCGACAAAGATAACTACTCCTGGCAAGTAAATTTGTGAGGAGCTCCCTGACTAAACCCCAGGGTGCTACACTTCTTTGCAGAACCTCTCAAGCTCCATCAGGTTGGATGGTGAACGTTGGTGCACAGCTATTTTCAGATCTCTCCAGAGATGTTCAATCGGATTCAAGTCTGGGCTCTGGCTGGGCCACTCAAGGACATTCACAGAGTTATCCTGTAACCACTCCTTTGTTACCTTGGCTGTGTGCTTAGGGTCATTGTCCTGTTGGAAGATGAACCTTCACCACAGTCTGAGGTCCAGAGCACTCTGGAGCAAGTTTTCATCAATGAATCAATGATGTCTCTGTACATTGCTGCATTCATCATTCCCTCGATCCGATCTAGTTTCCCAATTCCTGCCATTGAGAAACATCCCACAGAATGATGCTGCCACCTGCATGCTTCACTGTAAGAATGGTATTGGCCAGATGATAAGCGGTGCTTGGTTTCCTCCAGACATGATGCTTTCCATTCAAGCCAAAGAGTTCAATCTTTGTTTCATCAGACCATGATGGTTGTTCTTCTGGAAGGTTCTCCTCTCTCCACACAGAAACGCTGGAACTCTGTCAGAGTGACCATCGGGTTCTTGGTCACCTCCCTGACTAAGGCCCTTCTCCCCCTTTTGCTTAGTTTGGCCGGGCAGCCCACTCTAGGAAGAGTCCTGGTGGTTCCAAACTTCTTCCATTTACAGATGATGGAGGCCACTGTGCTCATTGGGACCTTCAATGCTGCAGACATTTTTCTGTGCCTTGATATGATCCTGTCTCAGGCATCTACAGACAATTCCCTGGACTTCATGGCTTGATTTATGCTCTGACATGCATTGTTAATTGTGGGACCTTATGTAGCGCTGGTAGATTTCTAATCTACCGCTTATATGTAAATTTAGTGGGTCATCTGTTCTGTACATAGTTCAAATTTAATCTATGGGCAAATTAGCCTCTGTTCCAGCATTGGCTGTGTTGCGTGCGTCCAAACTGTTGCCTGTAGGTGTCGTTATCACCATAGGTCAGTGTTGGAAAGCAACAAGCTGAAGTATATTGAGTGCCCTTCTTTCTTGGAGGCAACTCTGCAGAGGTGGTCCGCTGCCGTACATTCTGGGAGAGGGTATTTATGGACCCGATGGTAAAAAAAATCTGAAAGGGGTTATAACCCTCCCTTACTCTATCCAAAATGAAAAAAAAAAACAAGTGTTGCCCATGGTTCTACCCTAAGAGGAGTTGCCTTGAATATTTATGCAGCCTTAGCCAATCCTCAGAGGTATGTTGACAGGGGGCTGAGACCACTCCACAAACAGACATGAGCCATGCCAGCAGGGCAGTCGGGTGGAAGATGGAGATTCTTATTTACTCTATTATATTCTATTCTTTTTAATTCTATTATATTTCTTTGTTATTTCAGATTTGTTTAAATGTGTTACTATTGTAATTCGGAAGTTCGGATACATCCGAATTTCCAAATAACAAAAATGTGTCCGAAATTTAAATTCGGAATGAAATGAATATGTCTACAAGTAAGCTCGGTAATGTCCGCAATGTCGGCACCCCTAGCCGATTCCTCAATCAGCTTCGGGTGCAGGTGCTGGCATCTGTAGTAAGGGAAACAGGAAGTGAAGCCTTACAGCTTCACAGATTGTTTCATACTGCGAGTGTGCTGTACTTTGTGAATGATCCTGCTGTCTTCTGAGACCTGTGTGTGTCCCAGAAGGCAGCAGGGGGGCGGAAATATCGTAGATTGGCAATCTTATCTGGAAGTGGGAGTGGGTACCTCTCAAAACCAGGTACCCACGCCCCCCCAAAAAGTGCCATATGTGGCAGTGGAGGGGGGGGAGGGTGCGAACAAGCGGAGCTTCCCCTTTTGGGTGAAGCTCCACTTTAAGTGCTTGGTGGATCTATGCCCACAACCAGGGCCGCTATCAGGGGGGAAGCTCATATACATGTAGGGGGCCCGCCGGCCGGGCCCAGGCCGCCCCCTCCGCTGTGTTTTCTTTAAGAGGGAGAGCATAGCTCAATAGGCAGACTCCTCCTCTCACCTACCGCTTCCCTTGTTTGGCTGGTGGGTAGCAGGGGGCGTCGGTCATCACGTGACCAGTGGTAGAGAGCATGGTACACTCAAACTGAGGCAAGAAGACAAGAATGGAGAGGTGAGCGGAGCGGTAGTGTGTACTCAAGGACAGGGCAGCATCGACCAGTCACTGACTAATTCAGAGCTTGGTTGGTGGCACGGTGGTGGTGATGAGGAAGGGGGGGCTGGTGAAGCTTTCGTGGACCGGCTGTCTGCCCATTGAATATAGGTGCTTACTGCTGCACAATTCCTATAACTGTGACCTGAGCTGACATTTCTGCAGACTGGGATTATAGGGATGCTGAGGGGCTTCATGTGTGGATGTGGGCCTGTGCTGCCAGCCTGCTGTGACTGTCTCTTTGTTGAATTGGTCTATGACTGTCTCTTTGCTGGATGGGAACATCTCTTTGCTGAATAGAGCCATCTATTTGCTGGATGGGAATGTCTCTTTGCTGGCTTGGACTGTCTTTTTGTTGGATGGGGCCATCTCTTTGTTGGATGGGGCCATCTCTTTGTTGGATGGGGCCATCTCTTTGTTGGATGGGGCCATCTCTTTGTTGGATGGGGCCATCTCTTTGTTGGATGGGGCCATCTCTTTGCTGGATGGGGCCATCTATTTGCTATATAGGGACATCTCTTTGCTGGATGAAGCAACGGAGGGCAACACATCCCCTCCCACCCCCTGTAAAAACCTGAGTGAGGGGGCACTATGTGTGCTGGATTACTATTCTCTTTGGAGTTCCCAAAGGTGTCCCAGGTCTGTTACAATCCTATAGTGTGTACTAAGGAAAAAACAAAAAAA
Source organism: Aquarana catesbeiana (assembly GCF_042186555.1). Lineage (NCBI taxonomy): Eukaryota > Metazoa > Chordata > Amphibia > Anura > Ranidae > Aquarana > Aquarana catesbeiana. The sequence goes on from NC_133333.1 coordinate 17,213,152, forward strand.
AAATTACTGTGCGGCCGCTAAAATGCTCGGGTTTGGCTTGTAGAAAAAGTGGAAACCCTATGCTGGACTGATTCCTGACTCAATTGTGCCTGGGGATGTCTGGTGTGCCTGGCTGTGCAGGGTGGGGGTTCCCAATTCACCAGCGGCTCCTACGTGGGGTGCGCTACACATATAGAATTAAGGATGTCTTCCTGGGACAGGAGTACAGAACCCCCTCCCCCATACCTTTTCCATAACATAGAGGCTCATGATCTGAGTAAAGCTAAGTCCAGATACTTACAGACTGGCTTTTCAGGCGTACATCCGTCCGAGTTACAGCAGGTGGAGCTGGACTGGGTTCGGTCATTGGGACTACTGAGGCTTCCAGATAGATGGCAAGTAGCGCGGTCCCCGCATGCTCTAATGAACGACGGATGTTTAGATACCCCACCTGAAACAAGGGCAAAAAAGGAAAAAACGTAAAGCCCAATGGAATGCTCAGTTTAATTCCACTATTGGTGTGCAAATTCTTGCAGTTAGTTTCCTTAAGAAAACAGACACAGCCTGAGTAGAAAAGCCCGTTAGCCTGCCAGCAGGCTGCAGAGAAGGACCCTTGCTGTCTGTGTAAGCAGGGGTCTCTATGCAGAGGTCTGATACCACACCATGCCAAGTCAGACTAACACAGCCAGCACAGCATTAATGCAGTGCATCAGGACGTCAAGGTCTGAACGGGTTCTTAGGGACTCAGATGATGAAAGAACACATTTATTAGTACACACTGATTATATTTATAGACCAAGAAAGATTTTCTACATACCGACTGTTGTGAGCATATACATCGACCTACAGATCTGATCGGGCTTGGGGCAGGTCTGTGCGGGTCCTGTACATGAATCCCCCTCGAAATGCGTACATTGTATGCAGGACAGAGAGTGACCTATAGGACAAGAGGAGAAAAGAACAAAACAAGGTCATTGCTGCATTGTATGGCATAATTACCGACAATATATCATCGGGGGTTGTGACAGTGAAACATGACCGTGCTTTCAGAAGGTGTTCAGAGATGTGTGTTTTTCTCAACATTATCTGTGAAATCAATGTTTATAAACAGGTTATTTGTATATCCACTTGGGGACCGCCTCCAGCAGATATAGTGCAGCCAGATCACATACACATGTACGTGATCCGCATCTTCCGGGTAGGAGGCGCACGCGCGCGTGTGCGCCCACCACCCGGGCTGTGCTGCCATTCGCTGCAGCACAATCCGATCATCGGGTCCCGGCCAATGATATATGGCCGGCACCTACTGATCGGCTGAGCGAATGACAGAATTGGTAAACAACACAGAGCTCTTTACTGTCAGCGGTGATGTGCTGTTTTAGTTTTTGCAAAGCAGGGAGGTAAAAAAACCGGCACATCGCTTAGTGAAAACATCACACAATGTGCACAGTAAACATTGCTAGGCACACGGTTAACCCTTTGATTCCCCCGTAAATGTTAACCCCCATATCACCAAATTTTTTTGAGATGGGAAAGAGGGAAAACTATTAGTATGTAGGCATAGGCTACACCCCCTGCCCCGCCCCCTTAACCACTTCAATACTGGGCACCCCCCTTCCTGACCAAGCAAATTTTCAGCTTTCAGCGCCGTCGCTGTTTAAATGACAATTGCGCGGTCATGCTACACTGTACCCAAACAACATTGTTATAATTTTGTTACCACAAATAGAGCTTTCTTTTGGTGGTATTTGATCACCTCTAGGGATTTTATTTTTTGCTAAATAAATAAGAAAAAGACCGAAAATCTTGAAATTAAAAAAGGTTTTTCTTTGTTTCTGTTATAAAATTTTGTAAATAAATACGTATTCTCCTTCACTGATGGGCACTGATGAGGCTGCACTGATGGGGACTGATGAGGTGGCACCAAGGAAGTGGCACTGATGGGCACTGATATGCAGCACAGATGGGCACTGATAGGCGACACTGATGGGCATCTGAAAGGCTGCACTGATGGGTACTCATGGGTGGCACTGATGGGCGGCACTCATAGACAGCACTGATGGGGACTGATGAGATGGCACCGATGAGGTGGCACTGATGGGCACTGATATGCGACACTGATGGGCACTGATAGGTGGCACTGATATGCAGCACTGATGAGCACTTATAGGCGGCACAGATGGGCACTGATAGGTGGCACTGATGGACACTGATGGGTGGCACTGATGGACACTGATAGATGGCACTGATGAGCATCACTGCTATGGAGGCACTGGCAGGCATTGCTAATGGGCACTAATTGACATCAATTGTGGGCACACATTGGCATCCCTGGTGGCCATGGGTGGCATACCTGGTGGTCATCAGTGGTGGCCATCCCTGGTGGTCCTGGTGGCATCCCTGGTGGTCCTGGGTGGGCATCCTTGGGGCGGCTGCTTTGATAATCAATCAGCGCAGACCCCCCTGTCAGGAGAGCAGCCAATCGGCTCTCCTCTCCTCGCGTCTATCAAGTGAGGAAAAGCCAATAAACGGGCAGGCGCAGGCTTGTTATCCTGATCACGTCATATGACGTCCGGTCAGGATAACAGAACCACTTTGCCGACGTCATATTGCTATATAGCGTGCAGGAAGTGGTTAAAGGAAAATTAGTGTTTTTTTTTTTTCCCACTACTATTCCTTTATACTGCCTTTAAAATTTACAAATGCAGCAATTTAGAATTTGGATGAAAGGTTTAGCGCTGGGAAACACTTTTTGAAAGATAAAAAGTGCATTTTATATACAACTATATAGATCAGACCAAAATGAGGGACAAATGAGGAGGAAAGAGGGACAGAGGGACATTGCTCCAAATCAGGGACAGTTGGAAGCTGTGGTTAACCCCTTCCCAGCCAGTGTCCTTAGTACAGTGACAGTGTATATTATTAGCACTGATCACCCACCCGGTACTTCCAGGTAGGGGGCGCACACACGCGCATAGCCCTATCTGTGCTGTGATTCGCTACAGCACAAGTCGGTTTAGCAGCAGGTCCTGGCCAATGATTTATGGCCCGGGACCTGCTGATCGGGTTAGCGAATCACAGTACCATAGCTCCCAACTATCTCTGATTTGGAGCAATGTCCCTCTGTCCCTCTTTCCTCCTCGTTTGTCCCTCATTTTGGTCTGATCCAAATAGTTTTATATAAAATTCACTATTTATCTTTCAAAAAGTGCTTCCCATTTGAATTTGCTGCATTTGTAAATTTCAAAAGCCAATATAAAGAAAAAGTAGTGGTAAAAAAACAAAACAAAACAAAACAAAAAACAACACTTGTGGGTTTTCCTAATCATTTTTTTGAATTCTCCTTTAAGGGGGCGTGGCAGGGGGTGTGTCCTATGCCTACATGCTTTTGCTAATAGGTGTCCCTCGTTCTCATCTTTGCAAAGCAGGGAGAAAAATCAGACACATCTACTAGTAAAAGCAGCACACATTACACATTGTTAGGCACACAGTTAACCCCTTTCATTGCTCATAGATGTTAAACCCTTCCCAATCAGTGTCATTAATACAATGACAGTGTATAGTATTAGCACTGGTCACAGTGTTAGTGGCACTGGAGATGTCAATGTCAGTTAGTCATCCCCCCCCAGCGTCAGTTCGTGACAGATTGCTCGTCGCACTATCACAGTCATATTATAAGTCACTAATCGCAGCCATTAGTAGTATATAACAAAAAAAAATCCAGTATATATACAATCATTTGTAGATAATGATAACCAATTAATATATGACACAAATATTAATTTTCACAAAGTCTGCTGCCTCAGTTTTTAATGATACTGATTTGCATATACTCCAGAATGTTATGAAGAGTGATCAGATGAATTGAAATTAATTGCGAAGTCCCTCTTTGCCATGAAAATGAAACTCAAAGTGATAGTAAAGGATCGTTTTTTATTTTTTTTAAGTAACAAACATGTCATACTTACCTCCACTGTGTGGCTCGTTTTGCACAGTGTGGCCCCGAACACCCATTTCTGGGGTCCCTCGGCGGCTCTTGCAGCTCCTCCCTGCATTAGATAACCCCCTTGGAGAAGCACTCTCCCGAGGGGGTTACCTTGCTCCCGAGTCCAACATTCAGTGTCCATAGAGGCCGAATGCCAAATGCCCTCCGGTGCCCGCATCATTGGATTTGATTGACAGCAGCGGGAGCCAATGGCTGCGCTGCTATCAATCTATCCAATCAAGAGCCGGGAACCCGTGGAGAGAAGGACGACGGGGACACGTCGACGGAAATTCAGGGCTCAGGTAAGTAGAATGGGGGGGCTAGGGGGCCAGTGACTGCAAGGTGTTTTTTCACCTTAACGCATTGGATGAAAAAAACACGAGCCTTTACAACCCCTTTAATCCCATAAAAAAAAAAAAAAAAAAATTTCCACTGCATTTGTGAAAAAGGCTTCAGGGCGCCCAAGAAAGTCCAGCAAGCGCCAGGACCTTCTCCTACAGTTGATTCAGCTGTGGGATTGGGGCACCACCAGTGCAGAGCTTGCTCAGGAATGGCAGTGGGCAGGTGGGAGGACATCTACACACACAATGAGGAGAAGACTTTTGGAGGATGGCCTGGTGTCAAGAAGGGCAGCAAAGAAGCCGCTTCTCTACAGGAAAAACATCAGACTGATATTCTGCAAAAGGTACAGAGATTGGACTGCTGAGGACTGGGGTAAAGTCATTTTCTCTGATGAATCCCCTTTCCGATTGTTTGGGGCATCTGGAAAAAACCTTCTCCGGAGAGGAAAATGTGAGCTCTACCATCAGTCCTGTGTCATGCCAACAGTAATGCATCCTGAGACCATTCATGGGTGGGGTTGCTTCTCAGCCAAGGGAGTGGGCTCCCCCACTCCCCCACGCCATGAATAAAGAATGGTACAAAAACATCTTCCAAGAGCAACTTCTCCCAACCATCCAAGGACAGTTTGGTGAGGAACAATGCCTTTTCCAGCATGATGGAGCACCTTGCCATAAGGCAAACGTGATAACTAAGAGGCTTGGGGAAAAAGGCATTGAACTTATTCTCTCTGGAGAAGAGACACTTGAGAGGGGATATGATTGTAATATACAAATACCGTACTGGTGACCCCACAATAGGGATAACACTTTTTCGCAGAAGGGAGTTTAACCACTTGCCTACCAGGCACGAACACCCCCTTCCTGCCCAAGCCATTTTTCAGTTTTCAGCACTGTCGCACTTTGAATGACAATTGCGCGGTCATGCAACGCTGTACCCAAATTAAATTTTTATCATTTTTTCCCCACAAATAGAGCTTTCTTTTGGTGGTATTTGATCACCTCTGCGGTTTTTATTCCTTGTGCTATAAACAAAAGAAGAGGGACAAGTTTGAAAAAACACAATATTTTTTACTTTTTGCTATAATAAATATCCAATTTTTGTTTTTTTTTTTTAAACAAATTTTTTCCTCAGTTTAGGCCGATATGTATTCTTCTGCATATTTTTGGTTAAAAAAAAATCGCAATAAGCGTATATTGATTGGTTTGCGCAAACGTTATAGCGTCTACAAAATAGGGGAAAGATTTATAGCATTTTTATATATATATTTTTTTCTTTTTACTAGTAATGGCGGCAATCTGCGATTTTAATCGTGACTGCGATATTGCGGCGGACATATCGGACACTTTTGACACATTTTTGGGACAATTCACATTTATACAGCGATCCGTGCTATGAAAAAGCATTGATTACTGTGTAAATGTGACTGGCAGGGAAGGGGTTAACACTAGGGGGTGATCGAGGGGTTAAATGTGTGTCCTGGGAGGTGATTCTAACTGTGGGGGGGGGGAGACTGACTGGGGGAGGTGACCGATCGGTGTCCCTATGTACAAGGGACACACCATCACACACACACAGATCCATGGTCCTGCTCAGTTACTGGGCAATCACGGGTGCCCGGCAGACATGGCGGCATGCATCGGGTCCCCAGTGACGCGGCGGGCACGCGCGCGCCCCCTAGTGGCCCGGGAAGGAGATCACGTCATATGACAGTGGGCAGGCGGCTAGTGGTTAACAAGACTCGTGGCCACTCATTAAAATTAGAAGAAAAGAGGTTTAACCTTAAACTACGTAGAGGGTTCTTGATTGTAAGAGCGGCAAGGATGTGGAATTCCCTTCCACAGGCGGTGGTCTCAGCGGGGGGGCATCGATAGTTTCAAGAAACTATTGGATAAGCACCTGAACAACTGCAACATACAGGGATATACAATGTAATACTCACATATAATCACACACATGGGTTGGACTTGTGTCTTTTTTCAACCTCACCTACTATGTAACTATGTAACATTTTGGGTCCATGGCCAGGAAACTCCCCAGACTTTAATCCCATTGAGAACTTGTGGTCAATCCTCAAGAGACAGGTGAACAAAAAACCCCCCACGTATTCTAACAAACTACAAGCATTGATTAGAGAAGAATGGACTGCCATTAGTGAGAATGTGGCCCAGAAGTTGAGTGACAACACGCCCGGGAGAATTGCAGAGGTCTTGAAAAAGAAGGATCAACACTGAAAATATTAACTCTTTGCATAAACTTCATGTAATTGTCAATAAAAGCCTTTGGCACTTATGAAATGTTTGTAATTATACTTCAGTATCCCATAGAACCATCTCACAAAAAAGATCTAAAAACACTGAAGCAGCAGACTTTGTGACTAATAATATTTGTGTCATTCTCAAAACTTTTGGCCACGGCTGTACACTTATTGGGAATTTTTTTTGACATGTAGCAGAATACATTTTAGCCTAAATCTATGAAGAAATTTGAGTTTTCACTTTTTTTTATTAGATATGTTTTATAACAGAAAGTAAAAAATATCGTTTTGTCTTTTTTACATTTTCAACCTTTTTTTTTGTTTATAGTGCCTAGCCTAGGCTTACGACACCATGCACAGCTCTTTCTCTCACTCTCGTGAGAGTTTGCCAGGAAGGGAGGGGGGAATGAGTCATAAGAGGGCCAATGAGAGCTGCAGAGCTGGAGGTGTGCCTCTGTGCGTCTGTGTAAATCCAGGAAGTGAACAGGCAGCAGCTTCAGCTGCCCACAGTTAAAATGGCCGCAGCCAGACTCAGTGGAGGGAGATTTCTTGCAGCATATTTGGCAAGTACAGAATCGCAGAATGTATAAAATAATATACAAAGTGATTTTTTTACTAAACTGTAACTCAAGCCAAGCCCTTGCCATTTCCAGGAATAGTAAAGGAATCTGTCTAACTTCTGTTTGAACTTTCTCATCCTACCGGGACTTGTATGATTTTGCATTTCAATTTAAGGTACCGGCTTGGTGTTTCTTCCCTATGCTCGCAGTTGCTTAGCGCATGATTTTTATCGTTAACAGTTTGTTTATGTGTTAGTTGTGTGTGTCTAATGACATTATATCTCATTCTAGATAGAGAGATTTGTTTCCTTCTCTGTCTCATCTGTGAACCTTGGCCGTGTCCTGAGGAAGCCTAACGGCGAAACGCGTAGACATACAAGGGCTCACTGCACAATAATCATAGATGCATATATGTTACAATTGTCATCGTGTGTTGTTTTTTAGATATTTGTAATTTTCAATAAATATATATTTTTTATACTGCTATATCCTCTCCACTGTTTCTTAGCCCAAAAAGTCCGCCTTCCTGGGTAATACTCAGTACTACCTTAGTTTGTTTCCTGATGGTTATCAAAACATGTATTTTGATTAGGCAGATATACTTGATAAAAATATGTTAGAAGTCATATGATGTAACAGCTGTTTTGGTTGTGGTCGAATGCCATTCACACCTTCAGCTGTGAAAAGGTCTAACTCTGGCTTTCCCACAGAACTTGGGAAGTGACGTGTTTATGCTAAATGACCATCTGTTTATCAATGTAAATAACCAACACATTATTTAGGATTTCAAAGAGGCTCACAAGGTGCCCCCCCCCCCCTTTTTAGAATGTATAAATTGTACTGATGCCCTCAGCTTTAGCAGAGCAATTATGTCACCATGTACTGTATACGTTTGCTCCCCTGCCTATGGCTAGAACTATAGGCTTGAATATTAAATACATCTTTTTGAATGTGGTTCAGCAGTCAAAATGTCATTGAAAACCCCTAAGTTCTGGGATTTCCCTATCGATGCCAATCTCCCGTTCCACCACATCAGAAAGGTTCTCTATTGGATGAGATGTGGTGAGTGTGGAGGCCATTGGAGTACAGGGACCTCATTGTCCAGTGGTGAGATGATTGGAGCTTTGTGACGTGGTGCATTATCCTGCTGGAAGGAGCCATCAGAAGATGGGGATGCTGTAGTCATAAAGGGATGGACATGGTCAGCAACAATACTCAGGTAGGCCGTGGCGTTTAAACAATGCTCAATTGGTACTAAGGGGCCCAAAGTGTGCCAAGAAAATATCCCCCCCACCAGGGGCGTTGCTAGGTCTACAAGAGATCTGGGGCTAGAGCCCATAGTAGTGAAGTAAAGAAAGTCATACACATATATAATATACTTGTGGGTGTACAGTATATATATCTCTGAGTGTGGATTCCCCCTTACATCAGGGTCCCCAGAGAGCCCCCCCCACTTACATCAGGGTTCCCAGAGAGCCCACCCCCCCTTACATCATTGTCCCCAGAGCCCCCCTTACATCAGGGTCTCTAGAGAGCCTCCCTACTTACATCAGGGTCCCCAGAGCCCCCCTCATTACATCAGGGTCCCCAGAGCCCCCCTCATTACATCAGGGTCCCCAGAGATCCCACCACCTCTTACATCAGGGTCCTCAGAACCCCCCTTACATCAGGGTCCCTAGAGAGCCTCCCTACTTACATCAGGGCCTCCAGAGCCCTCCTCATTACATCAGGGTCCCCAGAGATCCCACCCCCTTACATCAGGGTCCCCAGAGTGCCCACCCCCCCTTACATCAGGGTCCCTAGAGAGCTTTCCTACTTACATCAGGGTCCCCAGAGCCCCCCCCCCATTACATCAGGGTCCCTAGAGATCCTACCCCCCTTACATCAGGGTCCCCAGAGCCCCCATTACATCAGGGTCCCCAGAGCCCCCCTCATTACATCAGGGTCCCCAGAGCCCCCATTACATCAGGGTCCCCAGAGCCCCCCTCATTACATCAGGGTCCCCAGAGCCCCCCTCATTACATCAGGGTCCCCAGAGATCCCACCCCCTCTTACATCAGGGTCCCCAGAGCCCCCCCATTACATCAGGGTCTCTAGAGATCCTACCCCCCCTTACATCAGGGTCCCCAGAGCCCCCATTACATCAGGGTCCCCAGAGAGCCCCAGGGCTCAGGAGTTGGCTACATAAACAATGCAGGGCTCAGCTGTGCCCATCTTTGCAGCCTCACCAGTGCCCAGCAATGCAGTCTCACCAGTGCCGAGCAATGCACCCCCCCACTGCAGTACCCTCGGTCCCCTGCACCCCACCACACACACTGTGTAAGTAGAACTCTTACCTTACACAGGTGTACAGCAAGCAGAGCATCTGAGATCGGCATCACAGAACAGGATGGGGACGGGAACTACAGAAGTTAACTTTTCACATCTACAGGCTGGTGATTGGTTGCTAGGATTGTCCAACAACCAATCACCTGCTGTTCCTGCCCCCATCCAGCCCTGTGATACTGGGCGCTCGCCACTGTCCAATGAAGGGGACAGCAGCAAAAATTTGCACAGGCCAGGTGCTCGCATTCAGCCGTGGCAGGCCGGGTACCAACCCCTGCCCTAGAGATTCGGGGCTATAGCCTCAATAGCCACCCCCTAGCAACGCCTCTGCCCCCCATACCATTACACCATCACCACCAGCCTGAACCGGTGATACCAGGCAGGATGGATCCATGCTTTCATGTTGTGTACACCAAATTCTGACCCTACTATCTGAATGTTGCAGCTGAAATTGAGACTCATCAGACCAGGCAACGTTTTTCCAGTCTTCTATTGTCCAATTTTGGTGATCCTGTGCAAATTGTAGCCTCAGTTCCCTGTTCTTAGCCAACAGGAGTGGCACCCGGTGTGGTCTTCTGCTGCTGTAGCCCATTAGCTTCAAGGTTTGATGTGTTGAGCATTCAGAGATGGTCTTCTGCCTACCTTGGTTGTAACGAGTGGGTATTTGAGTTAGAACTCTTTCACAGTGACAACACTTTTTAGGCGCTTTAGCGCTAAAAATAGCGCCTGTAAAGCACCTGAAAAGCGCCTCTCAAGCCATGTAGCCATGTAGTCATAAAGTGATGGACATGGTCAGCAACAATACTCAGGTAGGCCGTGGGGTTTAACCACTTCAGCCCCGGAAGATTTGGCTGCTGAATGACCGGGCCATTTTTTGTGATTCGGCACTGTGTCTCTTTAACTGACAATTGCGCGGTCGTGCGACGTTGCACCCAAACAAAATTGACGTCCTTTTTTTCCCATAAATAGAGCTTTCTTTTGGTGGTATTTGATCACCTCGGCGGTTTTTATTTTTTGCGCTATAAACAAAAAAAGAGCGACAATTTTGAAAAAAAACACAATATTTTGTACTTTTCACTATCACAAATATCCCCAATTTTTTAAAAATAAAAATAACGAATGTTTTCCTCAGTTTAGGCCCAATACGTATTCTCATACATATTTTTGGTAATAAAAATTGCAATAAGCGTATATTGACTGGTTTGCGCAAAAGTTATAGCGTCTACAAAATAGGGGATAGATTTATGGCATTTTTATTATTATTTTTTTTTTTTTACTAGTAATGGCGGCGATCTGCGATTTTTATCGGGACTGCGACATTATGGCGGACACATTGGACACTTTTGACACCATTTTGGAACCAGTGACATTTATACAGCGATTGGTGATATAAAAATGCACTGATTACTGTGTAAATGTCACTGGCAGGGAAGGGGTTAACACTAGGGGGCGATCAAGGGGTTAAGTGTGTTCCCTGGGAGGTGTTTCTTGCTGTATGGGGGAGGGGACTGACTGGAGGAATTGGCAGATCGTGTTTCCCAGCTTGTAGGAACTCACGATCTGCCTCTCCTCTCTTCACAGAACAGGGATTTCTGTGTTTACACACACATGTCCCTGTTCTGGCTCTTGTGCCCGTGACCAGCAGCCAAGCGCATTGGCACCCCCACAGTGCAGCGTCCGCGCCTGCTATCCCGCTTAAAGGGACCGACGTACGGCTAGGACGGTTCGCGGGGTCGTGGTGACCTGCTGCAGTATAATGATGGCGGCAGGTCAGCAAGTAGTTAAACGATGCTCAATTGATTCTAAGGGGCCCGAAGTGTGCCAAGAAAATCTCCCCCCCACCACCATGACACCCCCACCACCAGCCTGAACCGGTGATAGAAGACAGGATGGATCCATGCGCCAAATTCTGACCCCACCATCTGAATGTCGCAGCTGAAATCCAGACTCACCAGACCAGGCAACGTTTTCCAATCTTCTATTGTCCAATTTTGGTGATCCTGTGTGAATTGTGGCCTCAGTTTCCTGTTCTTAGCTGACAGGAGTGGCACCCGGTGTGGTCTTCTGCTGCTGTAGCCCATCTGCTTCAAGGTTGGATGTGTTGTGCATTCATACATGGTATTCTGCATACCTTGGATGTAACGAGTGGTTATTTGAGTTACTGTTCCCTTTCTATCATCTGGAACCAATCTGCTCATTCTCCTCTGACATCAACAAGGCATTTTTCTCCACACAACTGCGGCTCACTGGATATTTTCTCTTTTTCCCACCATTCTCTGTAATCCCCGAGAGATGGTTGTGTGTGAAAATCTGAGAATAACTCAAACCAGCCCGTCTGGCACCAACAACCATGCCACGTTCAAAGCCACTTCAGTCCCCTTTCTTCCCCATTCTGATGCTCAGTGTGAACTTCAGCAAGTCGTCTTCACCACGTCTAGATGCCTTAATGCATTGAGTTGCTGCCCTGTGATTGGCTGATTAGCAATTTATGTTACCAAGCAATTGAACAGGAGTACCTAATAAAGTGTCCGGTGAGTGTATCTCTCCAGATTGTAAAGTGTATGTAGCCCAGATTGCTGCCATTAGCGGTATAACAAATATAGTATAGTATATTATATAGAATAGTATAGCATAGTATAGTATATAGTATAGTACACAGCATACAGCATAGTATATAGTATAGTATACAGTATATAGCATGGTTTAGTATACTATAAAGTATAGTGTATATATAGTATACTGTATAGTATAGTATAGTATAGTATAGTATAGTATAGTATAGTATAGTATAGTATAGTAGAGTATATAGTATATAGTATACTAGTATAGTATATAGTATAGTATATTGTATTGTATAGTATACTGTAGTATAGTATTTAGTATATAGTATAGTATAGTATTGTATAGCATATAGTATAGTATACTGCATAGTATATAGTATAGTGTATAGTATAGTACCATATATAGTATAGTATATAGTAAACTATAGTATAGTATTGTATAGCGTATAGTATATAGTACAGTATATAGTATAGTAACCCAGAATATTGGAGGGGTTCTCTCATGGGGCAGTCAATGTGGATATACTCTCAGTACGGACGGACAGTAAGAAACAAGTAGAATCTTCCTAAATGTAAACGTTCGATCTTTGCCACCCATTTATGGGCAGCCTAAGTAATACACATCTGTTAAGAAATCATATTTTAAAAAAATAAATAAATAATGTTTCCAAATCCCACAACTATTATGCCGCGTACACACGGTCGGACTTTTCGTCTACAAAAGTCCGACAGACTTCCGGCGGACTTCCGGCGGACTTTCGGCGGACTTGCAGCAGACTTTCTAACGAACGGACTTGCCTACACACGACCACACAAAAGTCCGATGGATTTGTACGTGATGACGTACACCGGACTAAAATAAGGAAGTTCATAGCCAGTAGCCAATAGCTGCCCTAGCATGGGTTTTTGTCCGTAGGACTAGCACACAGACGAGAGGATTTCGGGGTCCGTCGTAGTTACGACGTAAAGATTTGAAGCATGTTTCAAATCTAAAGTCCGTCGGATTTGAGACTGAAAAAGTCAGCTGAAAGTCCGGAGAAGCCCACACACGATCGGATTACCGGCCAGCTTTAGTCCGTCGGCGTCCGTTGGACTTTTGTAGACGAAAAGTCCGACCGTGTGTACGCGGCATTAGATTTGTCTTTGAGACTTTATAACAGTTAATTAATAAACTAATAAATAAGTACAGTAACAGAAAGAATTGACTTACTATGCCGGGAAAGCGCTGAAAGTATCCCAGTAAAGAGAAGAAGATATCCGGTCATGATGGTGACTTGCTGGATGGAGAAGCTGGGAATGGGATGAGAGGAGTGGATGGGAGTTTTTTATGTTCTGCTCTCTTGGGGTTGTGTTCCAGAATGCAGAGAGAGTGATGGGAAAAAGGGGGGGGGGAGGGGGGGGTATGGGAACAGAAATTATTACCACAGCAAAGCATTTGAAGTTTGTGATACAAAACAAGGAAGGAAAGAATGTACTGGAGGCGCAACGAGGTCCAAAGCACCTCACAACCCAAAAAATGAGTCTATATATATTAGGGAGGCACCGATACCATTTTTTTTTCAGTATGTGCCGATACCAATCACCGATACCTACTGTTTTCACTTTGGCTGTCAGCAATGGAACAAAGCATTGAAAAGTTATTTACAAATAAAATAAATAGATTTTTTTTTAATAATTTTGCACTTTTTCAATGTGAAATGTGTAAATATATGTTAATTGTGTAAAAATATTAACGAACAAAGCAAACAGAAAAAAAAAGTTTTGTTTATTGTTTATAAAATAGACGTGACCCAAAAAAAAAAAAAAAGCAGGAAAATAATAATTAAATGGAGGAGAATAGGGTGTTCAATTTCAGGCTGGTTAGAGTAAATTAAGGGTTAATAAGGGGTTAAACAGAAGAACATTTAATAATATAAAATATATATATATATATTTTTTTTAATTGACAGGTTGCTTTAAACTGACTTTATCTACAGATGGAAGTTCATCTCTTTGATCTGCAGATGAAGAAACAGAAAGATACATAAAGAAACAATGTTTCAACGCCTGAACAATGTTGTTGATAAACATTGCCAGCTGCTTTTTTTTTTTTTTTTTTTTTGACAGCTCCAATTATCGAACTTCTTTAACACATTAACACTTCAGCTGTCAACAGGGGAATCCCACTGACAGCTGAATGAGTCATCGGTTGTTAAGGATGTGGCGGCCCCGCTCCTTAACCACCTCAATACAGGGCACTTAAACCCCTTCCTGCCCAGACCAATTTTCAGCTTTTGGTGCTCTCACACTTTGAATGACTATTACTCAGTCATGCAACACTGTACCCAAATGAAATTTGTGTCCTTTTTTTCACACAAATAGAGCTTTCTTTTGGTGGTATTTAATCACTAATGGGTTTTTTATTTTTTGTGCTATAAATAAAAAAAGACCGTAAATTTTGTGAAAAATTGCCTTTTTCTTTGTTTTTGTCATAAAATTTAGCAAATTAGTAATTTTTCTTCATAAATTTTGGCCACAATTTATACTGCTATATATCTTTGGTAAAAATAACCAAAATTAGTGTATATTATTTGGTCTTTGTGAAAGTTATAGAGTCTACAAACTATGGTGCCAATCACTGAAAATTGAAAACATCTGATCAGGCCTTCAGTACATCAGGTGAATCTCATTTCTTGAGGTACTAACAAGTCAGAAAAGTACAAATACCCCCCAAATGACTCCTTTTTAGAAAGTAGACATTCCAAGGTATTAAGTAAGTAGCATGGTGAGTTTTTTTAAGGTGTAATGTTTTCCCACAATTCTTTGCAAAAGGAAGATTTTTTTTTTTTTTTCAAAATTTTCATATTAACTGGTTATTTCTCTCACAGAGCATATGCATACAACAAATTACACCCCAAAATACATTCTGCTACTCCTCCTGAGTATGGCGATACCACATGTGTGGGACTTTTACACAGCCTGGCCACATACAAAGGCCCAACATTGAAGTAGCACCATCAGGCGATCTACGAGCATAAATTGCACATCTCATTTCTCAACCACCTATTACACTTTTGAAGGCCCTGGAGCACCAGGACAATGGAATTGCCAACAAAATGACCCCATTTTGGAAAGCAAACACCCCAACGTATAATCTATGAGGCATAATGAGTCTTTTGAACGGTTATTTTTTTTCCAGAAGTTTTTGGAAAATGTGGAAAAAAAATAAAAACGCATTTTTTTTACACAAAGTTGTCCATTTTATAAGATATTTCCAACACATAGCAAAAATGACACCTCAAAATACATTCTGCTACTCCCCCTGAGTATGGGGATACCACATGTGTGAGACTTTTACACAGCTTGGCCACATACAGTGGCCCAACATCCAAGTAGCACCATCAGGCGTTCTAGGAGCATACATTACATAGATAATTTCCTGGCAACCTATCATTTTTGAAGGCCCTTCATATTTCTAACACATAGCATGTACATACCAAGAATTACAATCCAAAATAAATTCTATTGCGGAAAGGATTAAAAAAAAAGTATTACCTGTGCTTTTAGTAGTGTCCACAGAAGAGAGCACTGGTCCAGGCAGCAGTCAGGGATGTGCTTAGCGACAGCAATAACTATCCAGGCAGCAGGCAGGAATATTGTCTATAGTCGGCACAGCACAGTCCATAGGAATTGTCCAGGCAGAGACAGCCAGCAAAGCCATAATATTGGTCCTGGTACACTGTTACCTGCAGACACACATTATTGTACCACTCTCCAGCCCTTCATAAACATACTGCCTCTTGCTACAGCGAATTATTTGCATAGTCCAGGTAGCAGGCAGATGTGTGGTCCGTTCATGCGGCAGGCAAAGGCATGATGGCAGTAAGTCAGCAGAAGGCTGAGGGCCGCAATCGGGTAAGACCTGTGCACAGGGGCACAGGGGTAGAGGCTTCGACCCACCCAAATCTCTATGAAGCCTCCGGACTCCAGACCCTAATCCGGAAATTACAAAACCGGGAGAAAACAAAAAAAATTGTTATCTCCATCCGGAAAAACTATTCTGGAGCCCCTCACATATGTGAGACCCCTGTGTACTATAGTAGCAGGGCAACAGATCAGTCAAAGTGGTAGGCAAAAGCATAGTCCATAAAACAAGCCAGGGTCAGTTAACGTGCAAGCAGTCCAAGCGGTAGGCAGAAGAGTAGTCACAAAACAGGCCAGGGTCAGTTCACAAGCAAGCAGTCCAAACGGTGGGCAGAGGCATAGTCAAAACAGGCCAGGGTCAGTTCATGTGGAAGCAGTCCAAACGGTAGGCAGAGGCATAGTCAAAAAGCAGGCCAGGGTCAGTTCACATTGAAGGCAGTGGCATGGTTATTTTGGGGAAGCATGGAAAATGATCAGCGAAAATGGGGAAAATATGGGCTAATAACTTGGGGATGTATGATACAGTTCGAAGCATTCACCAATGCAAAGGCCAGGTTGGGAGGGACACTGGGGACAATGGTAGCTTGTATCTTTTCGAAAACCTCTTCTGCTGCACACACAACATTTTTTTTGCCGTCTTCGGCCTGCTTCCGATGGTGGAATGTTGTACAGGAAGTGGCGTTCATGAAGTCGGCTAACAGCATCAGAACGAGGTAATTCTGGGGGGGGGTCTTTGTGGATAGATGAGGGACGTGACTACTTCTTCTATGAATTTTAGGAAGGAGGCGGGGCTTTCTGTGGATTTTGTGTAGATTATGTAGGAATTGTAAATGGCCAAATGGATTAGATATATTGCTACCTTCTTATACCAGAATCGGGACCTCCTTATTGACAAATAGGGCTGAATCATTTGGTCATTGAAATCCACCCCCCCCATGTAGAGATTATAGTCTTGGACACATGTCGGTTTTTCAATGGGACCTCGTCTTCCCTGAACTACAACTGCAGTGTCATCATGAATGGTGGACATCATGTGCACGTTCCTGTTATCCTTCCACCTCAAGGCCAGCACTTCATTACATCTCAGTGTTGCTCTTTCCCCCTTTTTCAGCCTTTTGTTCACAATGGATTGTAGGAAGCCCTTCCTATTTTTTCTTGAAGTTCCGCAGGCCAGGGTTTTTTCAATATAAAGGTGTCTGAAAAGGGGCAGGCTGGTATAAAAGTTGTCCAGGTATATATGATAGCCTTTTTTTAGAAGTGGGTAAGCCAGGTCCCATACAATTTTTCCAGTTGTGCCCATGTAGGCCGGGCACTCAGGGGGCTGGAGCTGGGAATCTCTTCCCTCATATATGCGGAATGCATATAGATATCCCGTGGCTCTCTCACACAGCTTGTAAAATTTGACTCCATATTTGGCTTTTTTGGTAGGAATATACTGTTTTATTCCTAGCCGGCCTGAAAATGGTACCAGGGACTCATCCACACATATATTCTTCTCGGGGACATAAAGTTCTGCAAATCGTTGGGAAAATGAATTTATTAGTGGGCGAATCTTGTATAGCTTATCGGAATCTGGATGATTGCGGGGAGGGCACTGGGTGTTGTCGTTAAAATGAAAGAATCTCATAATCATCTCATATCGGGACCTGGACATAGCGGCAGAATACATGGGCATATGATGGATGGGGTGGGTGGACCAATAGGTATGTCCTTCATTTTTTTTTGTAAGCCCCATATTTAGGGTGAGGCCCAAAAACAATTTGAACTCCTCCATATTCAAATCTCTCCACTCAAACGGACGGGCATAAGATGATTGGGGGTTGCTGGCAATATACTGCTGGGCATACAAATTTGTCTGGTCCACAATGAACTGCAGCAAAGTGTCGGGCAAAAACAAGTGAAAAAAATTGATCTCTGTAAAATTTTGGGTGTTGGCCTGCACACCTGGCTGTGCTGTGAAAGGGGGAATATTTGGTGATCCCGAGTTGGAAGGCAGCCATGTTGGGTTGGCAAGACCATCTGGCATATAGGTAGCGGCCCTGGCTCTTGGGGGACGTGACACTCCAGTAGTTGGGGGAGTTGAATTTCCTGTGCTGGAACTCAGGTGTGATGTGGCAGCACTGGTACTGGGCATTTGTGCGAGGGGCCTATCTCTGGTGGCAGCACTGGTACTGGGCATTTGTGCGCGGGGCCCATCTCTGGTGGCAGCACTGGTACTGGGCCTTTGTTCCTGGGGCCTATTGCTGGTACTGGGCCTTTCTTCCTGGGGCCTATTTCTGGCGGCAGAGCTGGTACTGGGAATATAATCCCGGTTGCTGGCGGCTTCCTGGGTTCCAGAGTGTCGTGCCCTTTTAGCAGGGACCCATTCTTCATCCGAACCATTGCTACTCTCGATCGGCTCAAATGCCGAACTTGTTTCGAAATCAGAATGGGACTCTGATGAGAGCTCCCCGGTGCTCTCATCAGTCATAGAGAGGATCTGGAACACCTCCTCACTTGTATATCCTCTTTTGGACATGGCTGTGTGGCGGGTAGCTGTGCGACAGGTGACAGATGGGTGGCAGGTGACGGTCACTGATGGGCTGTGCGATGGGTGGCAGGTGACGTTCACTGAGAGGTGATGGTGTGATGGCCGATGGTCACAGATAGTTGACAGGCGATGGTCACTGATGGGTGACAGGTGCACCGCTGATGGTCACTGATGGGTGACAGGGTACAGTCACTGATGGGTGACGGGTGAGAGGGCACGGTCACTGATGGGTGACAGGCCACGGACGGTGACAGGTGATAGTCACAGATTGTTGACAGGCGACGTCACTGATGGGTGACGGGTGCACCGCTGATGGTCACTGGTGGGTGACGGGTGACAGGGCACGGTCACTGGTGGGTGACGGGTGACAGGGCAGGTCACTGATGGGTGACGGGTGACAGGGCAGGTCACTGATGGGTGACGGGTGACAGGGCAGGTCACTGATGGGTGACGGGTGACAGGGCACGGTCACTGGTGGGTGACAGGGCACCGCTGATGGTCACTAATGGCAGTCTCTATGTGACAGGTGCACTTTTTATGGGGTGACTGTTGGGTGACAGATGACAATTGGGGGGGGCGATGGGACAGAAGTGGTGTTGGTGCAGACACTACAAATACAAAGATCTGTAACTCACTGCTCCTGGCTCTTCTCTCCTCACACTGGAAACGGTGTGTGAGGAGAGAAGGGCTAGTAACAGCTAGTGACAGGTCTTTGTTTACACTTAGTGATCGGCTGTGAATGGATCACAGCCGATCACATGGTACACAGTACTGGCCAATGGCTGTAAACTATTGTCGGTGACAGCAGTGTTCCCGGGGAACACGCCGCCACCGACGTGCACGCGCAGCGCGCTCACGATCGCGCGCATGCGCCGTGCAATGCGGGATGTACCATTAGTGATCGGCCGTGACTTCATCACGGCCGATCACGTGGTAAACAGCCATGCGCAGTGGCTGTTCACCCCTGTCGGTGACGAGCAGTGTCTCGGTGACACGCCGCCACCGACAGTACAGGGCTGCGCGCTCACGATCGCGCGCATGCCCTGTTTAAACGGCGGACGTCATATGACGTCCACTCAGAACAATAGGCTTACTGTCCGGCCGTCATATGACGGTGGGCGGTAGGCTAGCGGTTAACAACAGATAATTGCCGTTTTTTTTTTTTTACCTTTCAGCTGTCAGTGGGGGAAATCCACTGACAGCTCAAAGAACCGAGCCTGAAAGTATCGGTTTTAGGTATCGGTGCATTTGAACCAATAACGATATGCGTGCAAATTCTAGGTATCAGCACCAATACCGATACTGGTATCGGTGCAATCCTAATATATACTGTGTATATATAAATATATATATATATATATATATATATATATATATATATATATATATATATATAATATATATACCCTGTTTCCCCGAAAATAAGACCTAGTGTGATTGTCGGTGATGGCTTCAATATAAGCCCTACCCCCCAAATAAGCCCTAGTTAAAGTCCTTGTAGGTCTTATTTTCAGGGTAGGGCTTATTTCCGGGGAAACAGGGTATATATGTCATATGTCACTTCCACCTAGCGGCTTAAAAGGCCAATTTTTTTTTTCTTTTGCTTCTAAGTGTAAATGTGAGATCTGAAGTCTTTCTGACCCCAGATCTCACAATAAAGAGGCCCTGTCATGCTTATTTCTATTACAGGGGATGTTTACGTTCCTTGTAATAGGAATAAAAGTGATCCACAAAAAAAAAGTAATCCAAAAAATTTTTTTTAAATTTCTTTAAAGGGACAGCATAAAAATAAAATATAAATAAGTAAAATAAATAAGAAAATAAATAAATAAAATGAAAACGCCCTGTGCCTCCCTGTTCACGTGCAGAAGTGAACTCATACATAAGTCACGCCCACATATGTAAACGGTGTTCAAATCACGCATGTGAGGTATCGCTTTGACCTCCTCTGTAACGCTAAAACAGGAAACCTGTAAAAATGTTTACAGTGGAGATTTTGAAGTACCGTAGTTTGTCTCCATTCCACGAGCGCGCACATTTTTAAAGCATGACACGTTAGGTATCTATTTTTACGGCGTAACATCATCTTTCACATTATAGAAAAAAAAAAAATTGGACTAACTTTAATGTTTTCTTTTATTCAAAAATGTGTATTTTAAAAAAAAAAAAAATTGCGTTTGTAAGACCGCTGCGCAAATAGGGTGTGACATAAAATTTTGCAATAATCTCCATTTTATTCTCTAGGGTCTCTGCTAAAAAATATATATATATATATACAGTGGCGGCCCATGCATTAAGGGGTGCACGAGCGCCGCCCCCTCTCTCCTGCCACCCCCCTCTAGCACCAATAGATATAGATTCATGCATTGCATGAATCTATCTATGGCCGCCACTGCCACCCCCTATTCAGGCGCCCGGCCCCTTTTCGGGCGCAGGGCGCCCAAATTACAGCGCCAGGGGGGGGTGGTTTTGAATCACCTGATTAGAGCCATAGGCTCTAATAGGCATCAAAAAAACGTGACCTGCGAGCGCTACTCAGGGCTGCATGCGAGCTCGGCGGGACGGGGCGCGTTTAAATATTTTAAATTTTTTTCTTATTTATTTTTATTTTTTATTTTTACACTGTTAAAAAAAAAAAAAATTTGGGTCACTTTTATTCCTATTATAAGGAATGTAAACATCCCTTGTAATAAAAAAAGCATGACAGGACCTCTTATATATGAGATCTGGGGGGTCAAAAAGACATCACATCTCATATTTACACTAAAATGCAAATAAAAAAAATAAATTCAATGTCATTTAAAAAAAAATAAAAAATTCCCCTTGAAGAGCATTGGTCGAAATGTTATGGAACCGAGCGGGGGGCCATCATTCCCTCACTCGGCATCCAGGCAGTGAGGGGAGAGGAACCGATCAGCTCCGCTAAGCGGCGGAGGTGACCGGAGCGCGGCAGGTGGGGGGCCCTCTCCCGCTCCTGATAGAAATGATCTCGCGGTGAATCCGCCTGCAGTGACCACTTTCATCTCAAAGAGGACAGTCCGCCGTTTTTGAAAATACCGGGGTTATGGCAGCGATTTTCTTTTTACAGCGCCTGCATTGGTTACAATCTGAGGAAAAGTGAGAGAATGTTAACCCTTGTGTCTCCAGAACAACGTGCCTGCATTTGAATTTCGGGGTGTGCTTAAAGTGGTGAACTGGCCCTTGAAATTGTCTAAAAAAAACTGCATGTAATAAAAGGAATGTTGAGAAAAAAATGACACAAAGGGGCCCCATCGGGGAAAGTCCACAGTCCATATTCCCATCGCACGCGTTCGTTCCTGGAATGAACCCGTGCACACGATCGGACTTTCCGACAACAAAATCCGTGGATTTTTTTCCGACGGATGTTGGTTCAAACTTGTCTTGCATATACACGGTCACACAAATCTTGTCGGAAATTCCGATCGCCAAGAACGCA
Organism: Aquarana catesbeiana; assembly: GCF_042186555.1. Classification (NCBI taxonomy): domain Eukaryota; kingdom Metazoa; phylum Chordata; class Amphibia; order Anura; family Ranidae; genus Aquarana; species Aquarana catesbeiana. Next base: position 17,235,048 of record NC_133333.1, read on the forward strand.
TCAACACGCACGACGAGCCGAGAAAAATGAAGTTCAACAGCCAGTGCGGCTCTTCTGCTTGATTCCGAGCATGCGTGGAACTTTGTGCGTCGGAATTGTGCACACACGATCGGAATTTACGACAACGGTATCGGAAAATTTGAGATCCAGATCTCAAATTTTGTGTGACGGAAATTCCGATGGAAAATGTCCGATGGAGCCTACACACGGTCGGAATTTCCGACAACACGCTCCGATCGAAAATCCGACCGTGTGTACGGGGCATTAGAGTACAGGGTGCTGTAGCGACATCCAGCTGGATACTGGAACCTATACAATATGTAGACATTCGCCAGCACACCAAGGATCATCAATTTTGTCCAAACTGTTTTTATTCCAGAATGATCACTTCACAAAACGGTGAAGTGCAACGTTTCGGAGCCGCGCAAGACCCCTTCGTCAGGCATTGATGATCCTTGGTGTGCTGGTGAATATCTACATACCATCAGGGAATTTGTTGCAATTGATTGAAATTCAGTAAAATTCCATGTTGAAATTTGGAAGTTCTTATGCCGCGTACACATGAGCGGACTTTACGGCAGACTTTGCCCGGCGGACGGGATTTCGTCGGACAATTCGATCGTGTGTGGGCTCCAGCGGACTTTGTTTTCTCAAAAGTTGGACGGACTTAGATTTGAAACATGTTTTAAATCTATCCGTCGAACTCGAGTCCGGTCGAAAAGTCCGCTCGTCTGCAGGGCCGTCTTTACTATTGATTGGGCCCTGGGCAAAAAAAATTCTTGGGCCCCCCCCATGCAAATTGTCTCTCCGCCCCAACATTCAAAAAAACAAAACAAACACATAAACTTATGTATTGCATTGTATTGTACTTGTACTGTCTGCCCTCATGTTGTAAAGCGCTGCACAAACTGTTGGCGCTATATAAATCCTGTATAATAATAATAATGATGGGGGGGAAGAGATAGAGAAGTCCAGGATGGGGGGGGGGGGAGAGATGGGGGAGTTCAAGATAATGGGGGAAGGGGGGAGATAGGAGTCCAGGATGACACATGGGGATTGGGGGGTGTACTTTGAGGTGTTTGTACTTGCATATCCTCCTCCCTCCCGCAAAGTAACTATCTATTGGTCACTTCTGCACATCACTTTGCTTACCTCTGCTTCCTCATCCACAGCTCACTTCTGTATTCCCTGTCTACCTCTGTCCCCCCCTATACACAGCTCACCTCTGTACACCTCTATCCACGGCTCACCTCTGTACCCCTCTATCCACGGCTCACCTCTGTACCCCTCTATCCACAGCTCACCTCTGTACACCTCTATCCACAGCTCACCTCTGTACCCCTCTATCCACAGCTCACCTCTGTACACCTCTATCCACGGCTCACCTCTGTACCCCTCTATCCACGGCTCACCTCTGTACCCCTCTATCCACAGCTCACCTCTGTACCCCTCTATCCACAGCTCACCTCTGTACCCCTCTATCCACGGCTCACCTCTGTACCCCTCTATCCACAGCTCACCTCTGTACACCTCTATCCACGGCTCACCTCTGTACCCCTCTATCCACGGCTCACCTCTGTACCCCTCTATCCACAGCTCACCTCTGTACACCTCTATCCACGGCTCACCTCTGTACCCCTCTATCCACAGCTCACTTCTGTATCCCCCATCCACCTCTGTACCCCCCCCCCCATGTCCACCTCTATATCTTTCCGTCCACCTTTGTACCCCACATCCACCTCTGTGTTCAGCTCTGTACCCCCATCCACGTTCACTTCTTTATCTTTCCGTCCACCTCTGTACCCCCCCCATGTCCACCTTTGTACCCCCTATCCACCTCTGTAGTACCCCCCATCCATATTCACCTCTGCACCCCCCCACCGCCTCTGTTCACCTCCGTACCCCCATGTCCATCTCTGTACCCCCCATGTCCATCTCTGTACCCACCATGTCCATCTCTGTACCCACCATGTCCACCTCTGTACCCCCCATGTCCATCTCTGTACCCCCCATGTCCATCTCTGTACCCCCCATGTCCACCTCTGTACCCCCCATGTCCATCTCTGTACCCCCCATGTCCACCTCTGTACCCCCCATGTCCATCTCTGTACCCCCCATGTCCATCTCTGTACCCCCCATGTCCATCTCTGTACCCCTTCCACCTCGGTACCCCCATGTCCATCTCTGTACCCCCCCATGTCCACCTCTGTACCCCCCATGTCCATCTCTGTACCCCCCCATGTCCACCTCTGTACCCCCCATGTCCACCTCTGTAACCCCCATGTCCATCTCTGTACCCCCCATGTCCACCTCTGTACCCCCCATGTCCACCTCTGTACCCCCCATGTCCATCTCTGTACCCCTTCCACCTCGGTACCCCCATGTCCATCTCTGTACCCCCCCATGTCCACCTCTGTAACCCCCATGTCCACCTCTGTACCCCCCATGTCCATCTCTGTACCCCCCATGTCCATCTCTGTACCCCCCATGTCCACCTCTGTACCCCCCATGTCCATCTCTGTACCCCCCATGTCCACCTCTGTACCCCCCATGTCCACCTCTGTACCCCCCATGTCCATCTCTGTACCCCCCATGTCCATCTCTGTACCCCTTCCACCTCGGTACCCCCATGTCCATCTCTGTACCCCCCCATGTCCACCTCTGTACCCCCCATGTCCACCTCTGTACCCCCCATGTCCATCTCTGTACCCACCCCATGTCCACCTCTGTACCCCCCATGTCCACCTCTGTAACCCCCATGTCCACCTCTGTAACCCCCATGTCCATGTCCACCCCTGTACCCCCCCATGTCCATCTCTGTACCCCCCCATGTCCATCTCTGTAACCCCCATGTCCACCTCTGTAACCCCCATGTCCATCTCTGTAACCCCCATGTCCACCTCTGTAACCCCCATGTCCATCTCTGTACCCCCCCATGTCCACCTCTGTAACCCCCATGTCCACCTCTGTACCCCCCCCATGTCCATCTCTGTACCCCCCCCCATGTCCACCTCTGTACCCCCCCCATGTCCACCACTGTACCCCCCATGTCCACCACTGTACCCCCCATGTCCACCTCTGTACCCCCCATGTCCATCTCTGTACCCCCCCCCCCATGTCCACCTCTGTACCCCCCATGTCCACCACTGTACCCCCCATGTCCACCTCTGTACCCCCCATGTCCACCTCTGTACCCCCCATGTCCATTTCTGTACCCCCCCCCCCCCATGTCCATCTCTGTACCAGCAATTCTCTGCAGTCTGAACAAATGAATCCTCTTCCCCTTCTCTTCACCTTGTTCTTTCTTACCTGATCACACGGCGGAACACAGTCCCAGCCTATCAGACCCAGCACACAGCCAGAAAACTTCACTCGGCTGTGTGCTACACAGGTCTGCCAGGCGGGGGTGGGGGCGGGAGGAACACAGAGCGCCGCTCTCGCTCTGTCATTGACTAGGGTCCGCAGCTCCTGACAGAGGGAGAAGCGGGACGAGCGGGCTCAAACACATGAAGCCCGCAGCTGTCCCGCTCTCCTGTATAATGAATGTAGCCGCTTGGGAGAGCAGGGGGGATCGGCTCCCCCCGCTACTCCGCAAAAACTGCGGGCAGCGCAGGGCTTAAGTGGCAGCTGCTTTGGGCCCCACAGCAATGACAGGGCCCAGGGCAGCTGCCCCTTTTGCCCTGCGTTAAAGACGGCCCTGCTCGTCTGTATGCTAGGCAAAAAGCCACGCTAGGGCAGCTATTGGCTACTTGCTATGAACTTCCTTGTTTTAGTCCGGTCGTACGTCATCACTTACGAATTCGACGGACTTTGGTGGATTGTGTGTAGGCAAGTCCGTTCATTCGGAAAGTCCGTCATAAAGTCCAGCGTAAAGTCCGCTGAGTGTGTACGCGGTATTAGACTTCCTTTTACTTTTCAGCTTTGCTTGCAGCTCCTAGAACAGGCTTTTAACCCTAGAGGAACCCTTCCTAAAACCAAATCATCAGGGCTCAATAGGAACAAAGCTCCTTACATTCGTCGTCAATAGGAAGAATGTCCCCCTTAAAGTGGTGTTCAGAATACCACCCTTAAAGACAGCTAAAAAGATATTTGGTGTCGTGCTGTTGGCTTTGCCAAGTGGTGCTGAACCTTGAACTCTGTAGACATCATCAAATAGGTGGTTTATCAGCCACAGCTCAAGGAACCCCTAGCAACCTCTGGAGGAACCCCTAGCAACCTCTGGAGGAACCCCAGGGTTCCACGGAACCCCGGTTGAAAATGGCTATCCTATGAGGCGCATGCGCGGGACTCCCGAGAAGACGCTCTGATGGAGAGCTCCGCACCGCTCCGGCCTCTCTCGGTCCCCTGAGCGAACGGTTCAAGCGGGATCAGCCCAAAAAACGTCCCCACGGCTCACCGGACCACCCAGGCACCGATTCACATGCCGAGCGGCACACAGAAAAGCGAGGTGAGCCGCCAGCTAAACTTCAACCTGGCGGCCCCGGACCCGTCCAAGATGGCGACCGCGGCATCCCTGGGAGACAGCATGGAGGATCTGGACCACCCAACCTCCATCCAGCAGCACACAGATATGCTGGCAACACCTGTGAGTCTCTGCTTGCCCCAAGGGATATCCCCTGCTTCCACAGAGTCCCTCCTCAACAGAACACTAGGGGATCTACTACATACCCTCCTGCTGCATTCCCCTTTAGGCCTAGCAGGCCCCCTCCACTCCTCACCCTCACAGCAGCCCCAGACCCAGGATCTGCAACTCATCTTACAAAATTTCTCTGATATGCTGGCCGCAAGCCTGGCTCAAAATGCCACCTAGATTACAGCTATCATTAAGGCTAATTTACAGAGCTTGGGCACTCGCATAGATGCGATTGAGCAGGTAGTTAATAACACGGCTGCTCGCACTAATCAGAACACTGACTGTATCCAGTCATTACAAGACCAATTAGTTTCTGCCTTATCCAAAATAGACGATTTGGAACAGAAGCAGACTTTATTATTTCCGAATACAAGGGATCCCTGAAACAGTAACGGATATACCGAGCACCGTCAAATTGTTTATCAAGGGACTCATACCGGAAATCCAGGGCCATAGACTCAAGCTCAACAGAGCACACAGAGCCCTTCAGCTTCCCCGCCAAGATGGCCATCCCAAGGGACATTGTGGTCAAGCACCATTATTATGGCATTAAGGAGGATGTCATGAGAAAATCCCGTAACATGGACAACCTCTCCTTCCAAGGGCATAAGATCCAAATTTTTGCTGACATTTCACCTGCCACGGTCCAAAAGCGGAGAGCTCTCAAACCGCTGTTGGAAATACTTACCCAAAAGTCCATCAAGTACCGCTGGTCGTTCCCTTTCCACCTTCAGTTTCACTTCAGAGACAAATCATATCACTTCACCAACTTCCAGGAAGGGGAGCGCCTGCTCCTGCAACTAGGACTGATATCCCAGGATCTTGCTCCTCTGCACACGACATCCAACCCGGGCTCTTCCAAGCGACCTCCCCCGGGCAGCCCTTTAACTCCGTTGTGGAACAAGCAATTGCCAAAAAGACTCAGAGACTCTCGCCCTCCGAGATGAACCTCCCTCCGCACTCCTGGACTGGAAATGTTTCTCCCAACTTTTCTCCTGGACTGAGGACCCATCCCTCTCATTTGTGTAGGGGGCTTCCCTACGCAGACCTGCCTTCTGACAATTTGGCCAGGTTTGAACCTGCATTCGGTTAGGCCCCACTAGCCCCCTTAATGGCTAACTGGGACTCCTCTCCGGACTTTACCATACTTTCCCGGCCGGGATGTATACTACCTGATATGGTATACTTTGTAACATAAAAACTACTCTTTTTGAGTACCCTCGCCTCCCCCCCCCCCCCCCATCTGCAGTGATTCCCTTCCTTGCAATATTGGCTTTGGTTCTTTATTATTGCCAACTGTTCCCTTGCATGTTTACCCTTGCTAGTGTCCCATTTCTGAGGCTGATCCCACTCCATTTCATTCCCCCATGGGGGATCCAGACGACTGGAGCGGCCTTGCATGCCACCCTCTCTGTTGTGACACAGAGGGACCCACTCTCCCTCTGGTGACATCAGGCAGGCAACCCACTTTGAGGTTGCACCTTCTCCGGGTTCCCCCGAAACGGGGAACTTGGACTAGGACTAGGAATACTAGTCCGGTATTTTGGTTTTATCTTTTCAGTTTGTTTGGTTGTTTGGTTTTGCACTTAATGTATGCGGTATTCATATACCTTTTTACTCTTAATGTTCTCTTTTTTCCTCTTCCTCTTTTCTCCCTTTCTTTGTCTCTTCCTCCACCTTCTTCTTCTCTTTACCACCCTCTTCTCTTTACCACCCTCTTCAGATTGCCATCTAGCCCACCCCTAAGGCGATATCGGGAATCCATCACTTCACATGAGGAAGTCCACTCTCCGGCGGCAGGGGTAAGCTCCCTTTGCTTTTTTTCGCCCCTTGCTCTTTACGCCCATGGCTGACATGAATATCCAGCTGCTATCGTTAAAGATAGCCTCACATAACACCCAGGGACTCAATTTGCCCTCTAAACGTCGAAAGGCTTTTCAGAGCTACCACGCTAGAGGGCTCGATATTGTTCTACTTCAGGAGACCCATTTTCCTGCCAGCTATACCCCCACCTTTCTCCACCGCAACTTCCCGACCTTTTATCTGGCGAATGCTGATGCCAAAAAAAAGGGAGTAGCCATTCTCCTTTCTAAACGTATACCCTTCGTCCTCACACACACGGTCAAAGACTCAGACGGCAGGTATATACTCATAAAAGGACACATAGAGGGGGTCTTATATTCTATTATTTCTTACTATGCACCTAACCAAGGCCAAGCACGTTTCTTTACCTCCATGCTATCAACCCTGTCCCCTTACCTGGAAGGCAGGGTGATTATAGGGGGGCCAATCCAACATCACCTTTGATCACATGTTGGACAAGTCCTCTCAAGGTAGACCTCGTTTAAAGAAACCACCCAAACAAAGCCTCAGAATAGCCCGTCTTCTGCATGACATGAGTTTGATAGACTCTTGGAGGGAACTAAACCCCACGGCGAAAGACTATACCCATTACTCGGCACCCCACAAAACGTGCGCTAGAATCGATCATATCTTTCTCCCTAACTCGGATATACACATAGTGTCCCAGGCCTCCATACAGGAAGTCCCCTGGTCGGATCACTCATTGGTGATCCTTAAAATCTCTAGCTCCCTCTCGCCCCCTGGGCCACCCCAGTGGCGCCTAAGTAAATCACTGCTGTCCAACCCAGTCCACTGTTCAATCTTAGAAAAAGACATCAGGGAGTTTTTTCTTCTTAATGACACTGGAGATACGACTCCAAGTTTCCTCTGGGGGGCTCATAAAGCTGTTCTGAGGGGGAAAATGATTCAACTGGCATCTATACTCAAAAGAGAAAGGAAAGAGGATGTTGTGAAGCTAGAAAGAGAATTCCAATCCCTCAGCAAATCCCACAAAGCTAACCCATCTCCAGCGACCCTGGCCAAATTAGAAGCCACTCGAGTGGCCCTTACATCCAACGCTGATAAACACCTGAGCTGGGTAAGTGGCAGGTTCTACATACAGGCAGATAAAATTGGCCCCCACTTAGCTGCAAAACTCTCACCCAAAATAAAATCCTTTTCTCTCCCAAAGATCAGATCCCTGTCAGGAACTCTTACCCAGAACCCCCAAAAAATCCTGGAAACATTCCAGGCTTTTTATTCTAAACTCTACTGCACCTAACCCTATAAATTCAGACTCCATAGACTGCTTCCTGAAGAACATTGATATCCCTAAACTTTTGGACTCCCATCGGTCCATCATGGAATCTCCTTTCAGGGTGGAGGAAGTCCGCAAAGTTATAAAGAACCTCAAAACAGACTCTACCCCTGGCCCAGACGGATTTTCCGTACACTATTATAAAGCATTCTCAGAGGTCCTCTCTCCTTGTCTGGTCCGCCCCTTTAACTCCCTTTGCGAGGGATCCCCAGCTGCCAATCTGGCTTACATATCGGTAATCCCCAAACAGGGCGAAGACCCCAGTGAGGTTAGTAATTACAGGCCAAATAATTTGCTGATCAATAATGATTTAAAGATTATGACAAAAATTTTAGCAAACAGATTAGCCTCCTTCATTGCTAATTACATCCATAAGGATCAGGTGGGCTTTATCCCCGGAAGACAGGGGCCGGACCAGATCAGGAGAGCGGTAGATTTAATTTCCCTCATTCAATCCTCATGGGATGGAGGGCCTTCCCAACCTGGATATGTCCTCTCTATAGACCTCCAAAAGGCCTTTGACACTGTCACTTGGCCATACCTTTTCACAATTTTACGAAAATGGGGCTTTGGCCCGGATTTTCTTAGAACCCTATCTTCCCTTTATTCCTCCCCGAAAGCCCACATTAAAATGCAAGGCCACCTTTCCGAACAAATTTCTATCCTAAAAGGCACTAGACAGGGCTGCCCCCTTTCACCTATCCTCTTCACCATAGCGATAGAAACACTAGCCCTAGCCATCAGACAAAACCCGGACATTCATGAAGTGAAATTCGGTCAACGGACTCACAAATGTGCCCTTTTTGCCAACGACGTCCTCCTGTTTGTCACTTCCCCCCTCATTTCCACTCCCAACATCCTCCAATTACTCAATTCATTCGGCTCCATCTTGGGACTTCAGGTCAACATGACCAAATCAATGGCCCTAAATATCTCTACTCCCCAAGACCTTGTAGAGAGACTCAAAACCCACTCTCCCTTCTCCTGGTGCACCTCTTCCCTACCCTACTTAGGTGTATTCCTTTCCGCAATAACAGAACTTCTATACCACCACAATTACCCCTCAATGCCTCAAAAAACTCTCGGACGATCTCTCGCATTGGGCCCTGTATAAAATGTCCTGGCTGGGCAGAATAAACTCGGTCAATATGACCCTACTTCCCAGGATCTTATACCTCTTTCGATCCCTCCCTATACCCATCAAAAAACGTATTCTGGACAAATTGCAGGCTTCGATTATAAGATTAATTTTGGGGGGAAAGGGTCACCGTTTCTCCAAAAAGGTTTTATACAGACCAAAGGAAAAAGGGGGTCTAGGACTACCTAATTTATGGTGGTATTATCAAGCCGCACAACTCTGCCAATTCTCAGTTATTTACTCCAAAGGCCCAAAGCCAGACTGAGTGGACATAGAAAGACAGGCTACTCCCAACCACACTCTGGACTTCCTGGTGTGGAGACCGCAAAAGGACAGACCTCCGATTCTCTCCCCCTCTCTGTCTCACTCAATGGCCTTATGTGATACACTGTATAGAAGACACTCCCTGACCTCCCCATGGCATCCCCTGGCACACATCTTCCACAAACCCCAATTCCCTCCGGGTCTGAACATCAAGGCATTTAGGTGGTGGCTCGATAAGGGCCTCTATAGAATAGGGCAATTTTTCAATAGCTCTGGACCTATTTCACTCAAATATTGCATTTCTAAACTAGACATGCCAGTCTTGGAGACTTTCCGCTACTATCAATTATTACACTTTCTGCGCAGGGTCTGGAAAAGTTCGGACACTCCGCTCTCTGTCACGTCTTATGAACTCTGGTGCTCCTCAGCCATGGGCGTCAGGGGACGGATTTCCCTTATCCACTCAGCTCTAGCTGAGCCCCGGGTGAAAGCGAACTATATGATGCAATAGGAGCGTGATCTGCAACTGGATTGGGACCTGGATACTTGGCACACATGCTTTGCCCGCTCCTACAAGGGCATACTTAACTCTTCCCTTGTGGAGGCAGACCTCAAAGTTATATCCTGCTGGTACCTGGTACCCATCCGTATTACTAAATTTTACCCACAGTCATCACCCCTCTGTTTTAGAGGATGTGGCCACTTAGGCTCCCTCCTCCACACTCTCTGGGAATGTCCCAAAATCAGAGGGTACTGGAACGGAATTTTTAATCTCATACGCAAATCCACCGGTTTCGCAGTCAAACAAGACCCCACCATAGCTCTCCTTAATGACAACATCCCGAAAGTACCTAAATTGACATGATCACTGATCCATTTCATCCTACTAGGCTCCAAGATCACGCTAGCTCATGCCTGGATAAAACCCTCGGTATCCCTTCGCCAAGTCAAACAGAAAATCTCCTGGATAATGGCGCAGGAGAAGATCTCGAGCAGGATTGTAGACACTTCTGAAAAATTTAGACTCATATGGGATCCATGGGCTAGGTTCTTAGGAATCCAATTACTCCCCTAAAACACAGAAATTGCTGTACACCCTCTCGATTCTAGGAGGCCCACGGGCCCCCCTCCCCTCCGTGAGGATTTCTGCTCCCAACTCTTCCCCTATCTTTGCCTTTCTCCCCGCTTTTTTTTTCACCCCTCTTTCCCTTTCCTTTTTCTTTTTCTCTCCTGAAGCCCAATTATAGGTTGTTCGCACATATCGAGCATAACAGACTGTGCAGTTTTTTTTTGTTTGATGTTTTTGTCTTTTCTCTGATTGACAACCCAGCATGTCAGTCTGTACCACTTAAGATTTTGGGGACACTTCCCGTACTAAGCGACATTATTTCTGTTCTTGTTTTTGGTCTTATAATAATACCAGACACTCCAGCAGGTCATTTTCCCACGAAAGGCTGTTTTTGGGTTCAGGATAGGTCCCGGCAGGATCATCCCGATCCCCCGGACCTTCACCCGGATGCCCCGTGCACAGCAGGATCCCATTTGGGGTGCGCGGTCCATTCGGGGGGAGTCCTGATTCCTGTGAATCCTGGCTCCTTTTTTATTTCACCCAGCAGCCTTTTCTTTGATATAGAGTCTGATAATTCACCTTGAAGGTTATCAGCTCTCCCACTTGTATTATGTCCACCCTCGCTTTAGGCCTACTTTTTTCACTATGCCAATGTTAATCACACTGTACTTACCTTATTTTTGGTTTGTTGCCGATTTGATACTTTTGTACTGTTATCAGCTTCAATAAACAGTCTTTAAACTTAAAAAAAAAAAAAAATGGCTGTCCTATAAGTAGTAAAAATGGAATATTCGGGAAATATTCAATGACAGGCTGTTGGTGTAAAATCCGACCCTGTGTACGCTCCATCGGACAATTGTTGTCAGACTTTTGTTGGCTAGCATGTCTTCAAATTTTCCAACAACAAATGGGTGTTGTCAGATTTTCCGAGCGTCTGTACACAAGTCTGTCGGACAAAAGTCCAAAGTACAAACACGCATGCTCGGAAGCAGAAACATTCAGTCTTGTAAACTAGCGCTCGTAATTAACATTCCTGACGTGGCAAATGATGAAATCTCCAAATGCGGCGCACAATTCTCTTCTTCTTTAATGGGATAATAATAAAGGTGCTTTGCTGGTGATACTGATGGAGTTATTGCAAACAAATTTTCAAAGGCTTTTTTTTCTAGTGATATCAAGAATAATATATATACACTTATATACGTGATCCTGCACAGTGCGCCCGCCATGTAGCAGTAAATCTGCTATCAGGCGATCAGCGACTGGTTAACATCATCAGCTCTATGATAACTCCCAGGCAGCAGGCACTCTATCATGGCTCTGGCTGGCTCTGTCACAGTGTGTCACATAACATGGATGCTGGGTGCTGATTTTGTTGTATGACCAATACAGTAAGTTAACCAAATCAGCACCCAGCAGCCATGTTATGTGACACACTGTGACAGAGCCATGATAGAGTGCCTACAGCCTGTGAGTTATGATACCATCCATTATTCCAGAGAGACAGACAAAGCGCAATGTAGTCTATTCACAGACACCCCCAAAGCACACCTGTGTTGAAGCCTTGAAGGCACTGGCAGCCCCACGATCGGATCCACTTCCCCTCCTGCTGCTGGACGCCATCAGCTCAGCTCAGCTGCCTCTCTCTGCCCATTGCTGCCGCCGCCCGCCTCACAGGCTCCCAAGTCTCCCTCTCCGGGTCCCGGCTACTACTGGGTGGGGAGCAGAGGAAGATCACTCTGGCAGGGAAGGCAAGGAGATAAACAGGCAGGCAGCTGGCCGGCACTTGAGCCAATGCAGAAGAACATGCGAGCGGAGCTGAATGGGAATGCGCCCGGAACTGAAGCAATGGTCCCTCCATTCTGACCAGCACATGATCATCAGAAAGGGGCACAGATAATGGAAAAAAATACACCCCCTAAGCTAGTAGGTACGGCAGAGTGGGAGAGTGTAATTCAGAATTTTTTTTTTCTGCACTGACTGACTGTCTTTGAAATTGCCCCAGCCCCTGTTCAAATCCCATCCGGGGACAAAACTGGGGACAGACTTGGTCCAGGGACAGTGTCCTTAATCCAGGGACTGTCCCCAGAAACCAGGGATGTCTGGTCACCCTAGATTGAATATATCCTAATTAGAATTCAATCCAGCTCAGTCACATCTGACAACGACCCTAAATAAACTGCCAGAGCTACAATGGAATGGTTTATATCAAAGAATATTCATGTGTTATGCCCTGTGCACACGGTCGGACATTGATCAGACATTCCGACAACAAAATCCATGGATTTTTTCTGATGGATGTTGGCTCGAACTTGTCTTGCATACACACGGTCACACAAAGTTGTCGGAAAATCTGATCGTTCTGAACGTGGTGATGTAAAACACGTACATCGGGACTATAAATGGGGCATTAGCCAATAGCTTTCGTTTCTTAATTTATTCTGAGCATGCGTGGCACTTTGTGTGTCGGATTTGTGTACACACGATTGGAATTTCCGACAACGGATTTTGTTGTCGGAAAATTTTATAGCAAGCTCTCAAACTTTGTGTGTCGGAAATTCCTATGGAAAATGTGTGATGGAGCCCACACACGGTCGGAATTTCCGACAACAAGGTCCTATCACACATTTTCCATCGGAAAATCCTATCGTGTGTACAGGGCATAAGAATGGCCCAGTCAAAGTCCAGACCTAAATCCAATTGATAATCTGTGGCAAGACTTGAAAATTGTTGTTCACAGACACTCTGCATCCAATCTGACAGAGCTTGAGCTATTTTGCAAAGAAGAATGGGCAAAAATGTCCCTCTCTAGATGTGCAAAGCTGGTAGAGACATCCCCAAAAAGACTTGCAGCTGTAATTGCAGCGAAAGGCGGTTCTACAAAGTATTGACTCAGGGGGGGCTATACAAATGCATGCCAAACCTGCTGTATACAGCTAAAGGAGGTAAATTCTAAAAAAACTGACAGTGGGGTTGCGATTAATTTACATGCATAACGCAATGTGTATAAATAATGTCACATGATTTACTTTAAATAGTTTTAATATACACATACAATTTCATAAGATTTAGCATTATTACTAACATAGACATGAAAACTCACAAAAAAATTATAAGAAGCCTTTTATTTGGGTAACTAAACATTTATTATTTTCAAATAGTTTTTTCTGTTCAATTAACTTTTGCATAGAGTATAATAATTAGGTACAGCAATGGGATCAAACAGAACCCCACCCAAACCATTTATTAATTTCATGCAATGTCTCGCTCACCTATCAGGCTTATAGGGTCATAGCTGATTACTTTGCATAACTTGTACTATATTGTACAGTGTCCTATCTTTATCATGTAGCTATGCAAATATCTTTTTGACATAAGACATAAACATAATGGGAATATTTAGAGTGACTCTAAAAAAAAACTTAAAAATAACTTTTCCCTGTAAAAAGAGATATAATATGCACATGTCCTGCCACTCATGCAATCTTTGTACTATTGAAGAGTTACAGTGGCTGCAATGCCAGATGCTTGTGTTCCTTGCTGGGTGCTCTAACTTGATCCTCTGGCCCCTACCTCGCAACAGCATCCTGTAGGTATGCAGTCAGCAGATAAAACCACAGCAGAACTCAGTGGGGGTTTCTTTGAGTGTCATAGATCTTCAAGAGAAAAGAAAGTTTATGTCTGCGGGTGGCTCTGATGAAAGGGGATGGGGCCCCAGAAACACATCAGTATTTTCAGCATTATCTATTGACAGCCATGCTGTTAATTGCTGGTAGCTGCTGTTGGTGGTCCATCCTTCACATTCATTAGGTTTGATTATAATGCAAAGAATAGAAATGGAGCCACTTGACTTCAGAGTCCAAAGTAAGTTTATTCGTTGCACAATACAAGGTAAATCCACCTGCTCCCTGCTTACGCGTTTCACTCAATCCAGTGCTTAGTCATAGAGTCATAGTCTCATGGACTGTTTGGAGCTGACATCCTTCTGTTGGTGCAGCAGAGGTGAGAAACCTAGAGTGGAGCACTTTGGTATTATTTGCAGCATGTTGTTTGATTATCATTTTGATGTTCTACTGTTTTTTTTGTTTGTGAGTATTGTTTACATTTTAATGCTCATTAAAGTTATACCTATTTTTGAGGGCCAGTGTCCTCTTTGTTTTTTCTGGTTATGTATTGCGGAACATGTGAGTAGTAATTCTTTTCTTCAATGGAAGCAGTAATTTACAAGTTTTTAAACGCTAGCCACCAAGTTGCTTTAAAGTGGACTTGAACCCAAAATAGTGAAGACTTCCTATCTTACAGGGGTCATCTAGAAAAGGTAATTTTGCCTAAGCAGTGCCCTGAAAATCTACCTTTTTTTCTAAAATTCCTCTTGAAAAATAGAAGAGCACTTCCTGGTATGTGAGGGTGTCTAGGCACGCCTGTGCCTAAAGCTTCACCTGCAGTGTGAGGTCCAGGGTACTTGTTGACAGATGCATTTAGCTTGTCTGCCACTCGTGGCTCTGTTCCTAATATAGTGTTGCAGAGGGAATTGTGTAATTAAAGCAGAGTTCCACTCAAAAGTGAAAGTGCTGCTTATTAGCCTCCTCCCCCGTCTGGTGCCACATTTGCACGATGCACGCTGCGCTTTCTGAATGACCCTTCGGCAAGAAAAGGAGGAGGGGGCCGAACTTCCAAGTGATCTCACGTGGCAAGATCTCTCGGAAGTGGGGACGGGTACCTGTAAAAAACAGATTGGCATTTCCCTGGTGGTCTAGGGTGGCATACCTGGTGGTCCAGTGTGGTGGCCATCCCTGGTGGTAGTATTAGCGGCATCCTGGTGGTCCTGGGTGGGCGTCCGAGGGGGGCTGTGCTGATAAACAATCAGCACAGACCCCCCCTGTCAGGAGAGCAGCTGATCGGTTCTCCTCTACTCGCGTCTGTCAGACGCGAGCGAAGAAAAGCCGATCAACGGCTCTTCCTGTTTACATCATGATTAGCCGTGATTGGACACGGCTGATCACGTAGTAAAAAGTCTCTGACAGAGACTCTTTACCTAGATCGGAGTTGCGGTGTGTCAGACTGTGTGTGCCCCCGGTCAGGACATCGCAACCACTTTGCCAACGTCATATTGATATATGGTGGGCGGCAAGTGGTTAATATACACCTGCCGCAATGCTGCACCTGTGATCATTTATGACACCAGCCATTGGATGGTTTGACAAAGTGGTTGAGGGGACACCCAATGGGAGTGTTACATTTCTGGCATGTGGCGGGAACGAAACTGGTAAATGGACGGGTTTACTTCCACTTTAAGTAGCCTGCAGTCTTAAGTCTTATGTGAAAATGGATGCCCAGTCTAACTAAATACATTTTGCAACCAAATTTTTATAGCATGTCATTAAACACAAGCACAATATATACATCTCAAGCCTTCCTGTTTACCGCCATCATGTATGGAGTTTAAATGCTTTCCGATTTTGCATTTAACACAGGAGTTTCAAAAGGACAGAAACAGAAAAGATCAGAGAGAGTATATTTTTATGAAGGTGATTGCCGCCATTATCACAAATATTTTCTAAATCCACAACCGACTTGTTCATGTGCCACACTTGGTGGACTGGGTCGCACAACTGTTTGGTGGCACACCCGCGTGCTATTGTTGAGGAAGGTACAGGCCCTGTGGAATAAAAGATAAAGTCATAGGTATAACCTTATTGATTCAGTTTGTCTTTTTATGGTTAAAGCTTAAACTCTGGGCACAAAGACTTTCATATAAATATATTCCTCAATAACCGCTAAGGATATGCAGCCACTTTGTGTGCATGAAAAGCCTTTGTAAAGCTAGGTCCAACCCCGAAAAACAGCAGCGATGTCATCACTGTGCTGTGCATAGCCTGTGCAGAGAGCAGAGGTGTGGGAGGGGTCCAGCAGGCTCCACCTGCTGCAGGCTGCCTGTAGAGAACTATGGAAGGGGCGGAGACAAGACCAGTCACCCTGCACAAGGAGAGAGAGTGGCAGTGACTGGTCTTTATTACAGGAAGCTCCTGCACAGATCTGGAAGAAATTCACAAAGCACACCAAGATTCAAGAAAACACACAACGAATGTGTTTAGATAATATTGGCACCCCAGCATTTCTGTAAGATAATGCACCACTTCGCTTAGAAAACTGTTGCAATTACAAATATTTAGGCATTCTCATGTTTTTTTTCCTTTTGTTTGTGTTGGTGTGACACCAAGAAACAAAAAGCCAAATCTGACACATTTCATGCAAAATTCCAAAATTGGACTGGACAAAATTATTGGCACCTTCTCAAAATTTTAGGAACTAATTGCATTCCAAGTTTGTGATGCTCCTGTAACTTTGTAATCAACCACTTGCCGACCAGCCGGCGCAGTTTTACTGCGGCAGAATGGCACGGCTGGGCGAAACTACGTTATGTAACGTCGCTTCACCCTGTGGCCACTAGGGGGCGCGGGCGCGCCCCCTGCTCATCCACAGAGCCGATGGCAGTGCCCGGTGGTCGTGATCACCGCCGGGCTCCTGCAATCGCTCGTGGCACACCGAGAACCCAGGATCTGTGTGTGTAAACACACAGTTTCCGGTTCTATGAGGGGAGAAAAGACAGATCGTCTGTTCATACAAATATGAACAGACGATCTGTCATCTCCCCTACACAGTTCCCTCCCCCTTCAGTTAGAACACACACTAGGGAACACAATTAACCCCTTGATCGCCCCCTAGTGTTAACCCCTTCCCTGCCAGTGACATTTTTACAGTAATCAGTGCATTTTTATAGCACTGATCCCTGTATAAATGCCAATGGTCCCAAAAATGTGTCAAAATTGTCCGACGTGTCCGCCATAATGTTGCAATCCCGATAAAAATCGCAGATCGCTGCAATTACTAGTAAAAAAAAAAAATAATAATAAAAATGCCATAAAACTATCCCCTATTTTGTAAACGCTATAACTTTTGCGAAAACCAATCAATATAAGCTTATTATGATTTTTTTTTACCAAAAATATGTAGAAGAATACATATCCGCCTAAACTGAGGAAAAAAAAGTTTTTTTATGTATTTTTGGGGGATATTTATTATAGCAAAAAGTAAAAAATATTTTTTTGTTTATAGTGCAAAAAATAAAAACCGCAGAGGTGATCAAATACCACCAAAAGAAAGCTCTATTTGTGGGAAAAAAAGGACGTCAATTTTGTTTGAGTGCAATGTCGCAGGATCGCACAATTGTCAGTTAAAGCAACGCAGTGCCGAATCGCAAAAAGTGCTCTGGTCAAGAAGGGGGTAAAATCTTCCGGGGCTGAAGCAGTTAAACTCACCGCTGTGTATTTACTGTGGCAATGTGGAGCTATTGCGCGAAACGATGTACCTATACGTCGTTTCGTTCACTAGCCACTAGATGGCGCCATCGCATCACTGGAGGCACCGGTTGCACAGTGATTGGCTAGCAGGGGTGTCAATCAAAGGGTGTCTACTGGAATATCACCGTCTTCAGAAATTCAAATTTCAAAAAGAATAAAATAGAATAAAACAGAATAGAATGAAAAAGAATAGAATAGAAAATAAAGGAATAGAAAAGAATAGAATAGAATAAAATAGAATGGAAGATATAGGAAAAAAAAGAATAGAATAGAAAAGACTGGAATAGAATAGAAAAGAATAGGATAGAATAGAAAAGAATAGAATTGAATAGAAAATAAAAGAATAGAGTAAAACAAAACAGGATAGAATAGATTAGAAAGTAATAGAATGGGATAGAAAATAAAAGAATAGAACAGAAAAGAATAGAATAGAAAATAAAAGAAACAAATAGAATAGAAAGAATATAACTGACTTCCAAAATTCAAATTTCAAATAGAATCAAACCAGCTACTCTTTTTTTTATATATATATTTATTGGATTTTCCGAGTAACAAAGGGAAAAACAAATAAAGGCTATAGAGCCAGAAGGCCCAGAATCATAGATCTGAGATACAATGCAAGCACATGGCACAAATAAACACCCAACAGGGGCGGAAGGAGAGGAAAGAGAGGGGGGTAAATAAAAAAAGGGGGGGGGGAAGGAAGGCAAATTTATCCTAGCTATTCTTCACATAGATTTTGTATAGATTCAATAGTTTTGATTCAAATTCGATTTAATTCCTCAAATCCATTTGAAAAATTGAAATCCATTTGAAAACGAATAAACAAAACTAAACAAAATGAAACAAATTTAGTTTTCGAATGCAAAATATAAAATTAGTAACTTAAATCGATCTGAAACAAAACAAATGTTTTTCGTTCTGCACATGTCTACTGGATTTCCTAATTGGATATCCAGTCAATCAAACTAGCTGCATCGGAAGAGACAGGCGGCACCCCACAGGGCCCTCCCTTTGCTCCAGGCCACTTTTTAAACTCCTAAAGCCCTGAGACTGCTGTTGGGTGCCGCCATCTTGGATATGATGTCAGCAGCCCCAGCAGACTCACAGCTGTCACTCACAAGACATTTCAAAGAATTGTCCTTCATTCCTCCCCTCGCTAAGTTTGTGTAGGAAGCGGAAGGGGTGCAAAGGAGCTGGGCCAGCACAGAAAG
Organism: Aquarana catesbeiana; assembly: GCF_042186555.1. Taxonomy (NCBI): domain Eukaryota; kingdom Metazoa; phylum Chordata; class Amphibia; order Anura; family Ranidae; genus Aquarana; species Aquarana catesbeiana. The sequence continues at coordinate 17,253,887 of NC_133333.1, forward strand.
AAATTAGACACTCCCAGATAAGGATAGGGCTAGGACAAGCAATGAGGGAAGTGGCTGTGCAAGAAGATCAACTCTTCCTGGAGTAGTCAACGTTTAAAGAAAACTCAAAGGCACATTGCATGCAGGGCCGTCTTTAAGGCGGGGCAAAAAGGGGCAGCTGCCCCGGGCCCCGTCATTGTTGTGGGGCCCAAAGCAGCTGCCCCTTGAGCCTACACTGCCTGAAAATAGTTGACAAGTGGATTTGGGAGGGCCCAAGAAAATGTTTGCCCAGGGCCCAATCAATATTAAATACGGCCCTAATTGTATGTGAATAAAAAATTAGGAAAAGGAGGTATCAGCACCTACCTTTAAGATTGGTGATCTGAGTTATACATATCGTCTCATTTCCAATACAATCCGTGGGCGTTACTTTGACACATGACTTGGCATTTGTAAGGTAGCAGGATGGGCATTTCTTGCCATTCTTTTCTTTTGAGACTTCCGGAACTATCAGAGAAGAACAAAATCACACATACATTTTTTTTACAGAAGTCTTATTTCCTCCTTCTCTATGACTCTCTCCCTTCAGTGGAGCTGAGATAAAAGCTCCCCACCAGGAATTCATTATCCACCAGAACCCTAGGTGCGGGAATTTAGGATGGTATTTGGATGGATTATTCGGGTTCTAGGCGTGCAGTTTTGTATGGATTTCCATGGATTGGACCCATTAATTACAAGGAGATTTTCCACAGATCTCCTGATATGAATAAGGAGAAAAGTTGGAGCCAACGCGTTTCAGAGTAAAACACTGCACTCACGCTTTCTTCCAAAGCAGGTCAGTGAGATGTACCAATGCTCAGACAACGGCCCTGGTAATCCACAAAACAAATAGAGAAAAATCTCAGCCACCCTCCACCATACAAGTCTAGCGTGTAATAAGTGAGAACAGCCTCAGCAAAACTCCATCCTGACCACGAACCCCGACAGGGACGAAACATGTTGGGGAGAGTGGCCCGGATGGAGTTAGGATGAGACTGCTTTCACTTATTACACACTGGGCTTGTATGTTGGGCGGTGGCTGAAATTTTTCCCTATTTGTTTTGTGAATTACATGGAGTTAGGCCTGACCTTCACCCTTAGTGGAATGGGGGACATAGATCACAGATCCTAAAGTAGGTTTAGTTTCACAATGACCCCTGAAGGCTCAATTCACACAGTGAAAATAACATTCTCCTTCTTTAAGCCCCGATGAAGGAGGCATTCTTGAAGTCTCTGAAACGTGTTGGCTCCATCTTTTGTTGTGCATTTTCAAGTATTTTTCTGCTCAAATGCAATAATTAAATAATAATAATAATAATAATAACACAATTCATTAAATTAATAAAAAATTACATATTGTAAAAAAATAATAATGATCATAAATAAAATAACCCTAACCCCAACCCCTAACCCTAATAATAATCCGTAATATTACCCCTAACCCTAACCCTAATGTTAACCTAAAAATAACCCCTAACCAAACAAAATAATAATCATAAATAAATAACTAAAATAACTATAACCCCAACTCCTAAGTAATAACTAATAATAATCCATAATCTTAACCCTAATAATAACCCCTAACCCTAACCTTGAACCCTAACCCAAACCCCTAACCCTAATATTACCCTCTAAACCCTAACCCTCAACCCTAAACATAACCCCTAACCTAATTAAATAATAATAATCATAAATAAATAAAATAACCCTAAACCTAATAATATTCCGTAATATTACCCCTAATCCTCATCTTAACCCTAATAATAGCCCCTAAACCTAACCTCGAACCCTAAACCTAACCCTAACCAAACTAAATAATAATAATCATAAATAAATAAATAAAATTTCCATAACCCTAACCCTAAGTAATAACAAATAATAATCCATAATATTACCCCTAATCTTAACCCTAATATTAACCCCTAACCCTAACTTTGAACCCTAATCCTAACCCCAAACCCTAATATTAACCCCTAACCTTGAACCCTAATTCTAATCCCTATCCCTAATATTACCCTCTAAACCTTAACCCTCAACCCTAAACATAACCCCTAACCCTAACCTAAATAAATAATAATAATCATAACTAAATAAAATAACCCTAACCCTAAAAATAATTCATAATATTACTCCTAATCATAATTTTAACCCTAATAATAACCCCTAACCCTAACCTCGAACCCTAATCCTAACCCCAACTCTAACCCTAATTTGAAATATTACCCCTAAGTCTAATTTTAACCCTAATAATAGCCCCCAAACCTAACCTCGAACCCTAATCCTAACCACTAACCCTAATAATAACCCTAAATATAACTCCTAACCCTAACCGAACTAAATAATAATCATAAATAAATGAATTAAATAAAAAAATAACCATAACCCCAACTCCTCAGTAATAACTAATAATAATCTGTAATATTAACCCTAATCCTAATCTTAACCCTAATATTAACCCCTAACCCTAACCTCGAACCCTAATCTTAACCCCTATCCCCCAACCCTAATACTAACCCCTAACCCGAATATTAACCCCTAAACCCTAAACATAACCCCTAACCTAACAAAACAAACAAATAAACAAATAAATAAAATAAAAAAACAAATAAATTAAACCATAACCTTTAACCCCATCGCCCTAATCCTTAATTCCTTACAAAAAAACAAAAACAAAAATAATAATAAATAAACCATAATAAATAAATAATAACTGCAAGCACATGCAAAATCTGAAAAACAGCAACAAATTATGAAACAGATGGTATTTCTCTCTATTGCTAATAAAAAAAATGGCAAAGCTCAAAAATTATTTAAAAAAGCAGTACAAAAAAAGCTCAAAAATGTGCAAAAAAAAAAAAAAAAACTAAAAAAACCCCCACAATTCTCAGGTGTGAATGCAGCTTTAGTGCTCTGTATTGAGACAAGTACACACTGTACAGGGATATGCTTTGTTCATAGTTCATGTCTGAGGTTTACAACCACGTTAACCCTGATCCCGTGCTGTCCTCATATCTCATTAGCTTCCCCCATTATAGAGTAGATTGATTGCCTTCAGAATTTCTACACAATGCTGCTTAGGTATGTAGGTGAGAGGAGGGGCCTAGCAGCTGGGCCAGCACAGACAGTAATTAGACACTCCCAGAAGAGTGAGCAGGTCAGCATTCAAAGTACTTGATTATTCTGTGCTTTTTTTTTTTTTTACGCTGTAACGGGAGTGGAACTTACGGATGGGCTCAGGAGGGGTGCAGTTGTCGGTGTCACAGCAGGTGACGCTGGTCAAATATCTGCCATTGGGGAGACTTATACTTCCAGTCTTTGAACAAAGTTCTTTTGGTCCACATTGTCTGATGTACACGTTCATAGTCACCATATCACCTTGGAAATAGGAGAAAATAAAAAGGAACATGTGTTCTTTACTGTAATCCAAAGATGGAGTGTTTTGTCACCTTTTACAATACAAGTAAAGTTATTTGTTCTTCATACTACAATGATAACACTTGATTTAAAGCCAAACTCCAGGCAAACAGCTGAATACAGACCTACCAAAGGATTGCATTTCTGTCCATCCAGTCCTGAGATTTACACAGCCCTGCCACACAGTACAGCCAGAGAAGGAGACCTGATTTTTCTCTGCTGCCCTTCAGTAACACTTACAGGTCCCCCAATCTGTTATTGGACAGCGAAAGGAGAAGAAGCAGACTGATGAGCTCATTCCTCTGTAACTCTTCCCCCTATCAATGTGTCCTTGACCTAGTTAGTCTCTTGCTTGTTGACTGTCTAGACCCCTGTCTGGACCTGCATACATTCTTGTTTGCCACCTGACCTGACCTCTTTGAACCCAATTGCTCCCTTGCCTGCTGCCTGTCGTAACCCCAACCTGGACCTGCCAACTCTCTTGCTTGCCGCCTGCCTAGACCTCTGTTCAAACTCAACTACTGGGAAGGTGATTCACCGCTCAGGTAGACTTGCTCCCAGGTGTGTGTTGAGTGGATCCTTCAGAGGAGGGGAGTCCCAGGTGCTGGCTAAATGCAAATTGAAGCAAGGTTTGAAATAAGAGAATCTGGATGCCGCACACTGGATAAAGTTGAAAATTCTTCTTTATTGTAAAAATAGGATCATCAAAAATACAGGACAATCAGGCAGATGGTACAGACACAGCTGACGTGTTTCGCACTCTAGTTTGAGTGCTTACTCATAGCTCTCTCTACTCTCTTGCCTGCAGCCTACCTTAAACCCCTGTCTGGGCCTGCCTACTCTCTTGCTTGCCACCTGCAGAGACCCCTGTTCAGACCCATCTATTCTCTTACATACCATCTGCCATAACCCTTGCCAAGTCTTGCCTACTCTCTTACCAGCCATTTGCCTTGACCCCTGCATAGACCTTCTACTTTCTGGCTTGCTGCCTGTGGAGATGTTTGTTTGGACCCAGCTATTCTCTTACATACCCTCTGCCTTGATCCATGCCTGGACCTGCCTTTTTTCTTGCCTGCCGTCAGCCTTGACCCCTGCCTGCACTTGCCTACTCTCTTGCTTGCCACCTGCCTGGACCTCTGTTTGGGCCCAGTTACTCTCTTACCAGCCATCTGCCCTGACCCCTGCCTGGTCCTCCTATTCTGTGGCTTGCTGCCTGTGTAGACCTTTGTTAGGACCCAGCTATTTTCTTATATACCCTCTGCCTTGACCCATGCCTGCACTTGCCTACTCTCTTGCTTGCCACCTGTCTGGACCTCTGTTTGGGCCCAGCTGCTCTCTTACCAGCCATCTGCCTTAACCCCTGCCTGGGCCTCCTACTCTCTGGCTTGCTGCCTGTGTAGACGTTTGTTCGGACCAAGCTATTCTCTTACATACCCTCTGCCTTGACCGCTGCCTGGACCTGAATATTCTCTTGCCTGCCACCTGCCTTGACCCCTGCCTGCACTTGCCTACTCTCTTGCTTGCCACCTGCCTGGACCTCTGTTTGGGTCCAGCTACTCTCTTACCAGCTATCTGCCTTGACCCCTGCCTGGTCCTCCTACTCTCTGGCTTGCTGCCTGTGTAGACGTTTGTTTGGACCAAGCTATTCTCTTACCTACCCTCTGCCTTGACCGATGCCTGGACCTGAATATTCTCTTGCCTGCCACCTGCCTTGACCCCTGCCTGCACTTGCCTACTCTCTTGCTTGCCACCTGCCTGGACCTCTGTTTGGGTCCAGCTACTCTCTTACCAGCTATCTGCCTTGACCCCTGCCTGGTCCTCCTACTCTCTGGCTTGCTGCCTCTGTAGACCTTTGTTAGGACCCAGCTATTCTCTTACATTCCATCTTCCTTGAACCCTACCTGGAGCTGCCTGCTCTCTTGCTTGCCACCTGCCTGGACCTCTGTTCTGATCCAGCTACTTTACTTACCAGTCATCTACCTTGACCCTTGCCTGGGCCTCCTACTTTCTGGCTTGTTAGACCTTTGTTCAGACCCAACTATTTTCTTACATACCATGTGCCTTGACCCCTGCCTGGACCTGCCTATTCTCTTGCTTTCCTAGACCTCTGTTCAGACAAAACTACTCTCTTGCTTGCCTCCTGCCTTGACCCCTGCCTGGAAATGTCTACTTTCTTTCTTGCTGCCTGCCTAGACCTCTGCCTAAACCTTACTACTCTCTTGCTTGCCGCATGCCTCAACCTCTGCTCAGACCTGACTACTATGTTCCCTGCTGCCTGTCTTGACCCACACTATCGCTGTCGCTCTGCTCTCTCCTCCTATCACCATGTCTTTGCTATCACATAAACACTGCAGCACAACTGATTGGCTCCTTTTGTTGCTTCTCACTCCACTGGTCTAAGCTCTGCTGTACTGGAACAGCAAGAGGCTGATACTAAGTCCAATTCAGGTACTTACACTGCTTGTATTGAGAAAAAAAAATGATAGGGTTCTGGGATAGCCATACCTATATTGTTTACCGCGCGGGTTAACAGGCAGACAGTGTTCCCGGAGGAACATACTTCGGAAGATCCATTGCAGATTTTGTCCCCTGCAACTGAACATTCTATACAAGTCAGGGAGTAACCTGTGCAACAAAAAAAAAGTACCAATAAAATACCAATATTATTAAACAGTATGCAAACCCCAACAGTAAACTTTTTTGTTTGCTCTCTTTTGATTTGTTAAATATACCATTCAAAGCTTTGTGATATATCTGTATATAAAAAAAAAAAAACACCTGTTGAACCTGCCAGGCTGTGATTTGACTTTAAAAAACAAGGTAGATAAAGTAGATAGATGAAAGATAGAAAAAGTAAAGATAGATAGATAGTTACAGTGCATCCAGAAAGTATTCACAGCGCTTCACTTTTTCCACATTGTGTTATGCTACAGCCTTATTCCAAAATGGATTAAATTCATTATTTTCCTCCAAATTCTACAAACAATACCCCATATTGACAACTTGAAAGTAGTTTATTTGAAATCTTTGTAAACTTATTAAAAAAAAAAAAAAAAAACGAAAAAAAAAAATCCCATGTACAGAAGTATTCACAGCCTTTGCTCAATACTTTGGTGAAGCACCTTTGGCACCAATTATGCCGCGTACACACGAGCAGAATGTCCGTCAGAAAAGGTTCGCTGGGAGCTTTTCATCGTATATTCCGACCGTGTGTATGCCCCATCGGACTTTTTCCGTCGAAAATTCAGACGGACTTAGAGAACATGTTCTAAATTTTTCCAACGGAACGAATTACTATCGGGAAACCCGCTCGTCTGTATGCTGTTCTGGCAGACCAAAAAAACGATGCATGCTCTGAAGCAAGTACAAGACGGAAGCTATTGGCTACTGGCTATTGAACTTCCTTTTTCTAGTCCCGTCGTACGTGTTGTACGTCACCTCGTTCTTGACGGTCGGACTTTGGTGTGACCGTGTGTAGGCAAGACCGATTGAGCGGAATTCCGTCGGAGAAACCTTCAGAGTTTTTTCCGACGGCAAAACCACTCGTGTGTATGCGGCATAACAGCCTCAAGTCTTTTTGAATATGATTCTACAAGCTTGACACACCTATTTTTGGTCAGTTTCTCCCATTCTTCTTTGCAGGACCTCTTAAGCTCCATCAGGTTAGATGAAGAACGTCGGTGCACAGCAGTGGCGGAATTACCGGGTTCACAACAGTTGCAGTTGTGACGGGGCCCGGCATTCCGCCACTGTGGGATAGATAGATAGATAGATAGATAGATAGATAGATAGATAGATAGATAGATAGATAGATAGATAGATAGATAGATAGATAGAAAAGAAGGGGAAGGAAGGAAAGAAGAAGATAGAAAAGAAAGTAAGGTGGGGAGGAAGGTTAGAAGAAAAGGAGGAAGCTATTAAATAATAGAAGTTGCTCAATCTCCATCTTGAACATTTAAAAATAAAGGATAAGAAATAAAAGCTCCACTCCAGATATAACATCCAGACCGATATTTGATTCAAAATAGTGAAGGAAGGATAGTGAAGGAAAGAAGGAAATATGGGTGAAGGAAGGAAGCAAGGATGGGGGAAGGAAGGAAGGAAGTAAGGAAGGAAGGAAGGAAGGAAGGAAGGAAGGAAGGAAGGGAGGATGGCATGGAGGGTGGATAGGAAGGGAAGGAGGGAGGAAGGGTAGAAAAGAAGGATGGGTGAAGGAAGGTAGGAAGGAAGGATGGAAGGGAGGGTGGATAGGAAGGAAGGGGAGGAGGAAGGGAAGAAGGGTAGAAAGGAAGGATGGGGGAAGGAAGGAAGGAAGGGAGGGAGGGAGGAAGGAAGGAAGGAAGGAAGGAAGGAAGGAAGGAAGGAAGGAAGGAAGGAAGGAAGGAAGGAAGGAAGGAAGGGAGGGAGGGAAAGATGGAAGGAGGGAGGAAGGGTAGAAAGGAAGGATGGGTGGATAAAGGAAAGAAGGGAAGATAGCAGGGAGGAAGGAAGGAAGGAAGGAAGGAAGGAAGGAAGGAAGGAAGGAAGGAAGGAAGGAAGGAAGGAAGGAAGGAAGGAAGGAAGGAAGGAAGGAAGGAAGGAAAGGAGGGAGGAAGGATAGAAAGGAAGGAAGGGAGTGAGAGAGGAAGGATAGAAAGGAAGAAAGAATGGATGGGAGGAAGGGAGGAATAAAGGAAAGATGGCAGGGAAGGAGGATAGGAAGTAAGGGAGGCAGGGAGGAAGGAAAGGAAGGAAGGATAGAAAGGAAGGAAGGTATGAATGGGAGGGAGGAAGGAGGGATGATAGGAAGGAAGGATAGAAAGGAAGAAGGTAAGACAGGAGTGAGGCAAGATAGGAAGGACAGAAGGAAGAAAGTAAGGAAGGGAGGCAGGGAGGATAGAAAGGAAGGAAGAATTGATGGGAGGGAGGGAGGAAAGAAGGAAGGAAGGAAGGAAGGAAGGAAGGAAGGAAGGAAGGAAGGAAGGAAGGAAGGAAGGAAGGAAGGAAGGAAGGAAGGAAGGAAGGAAGGAAAGTGGAGATGGAGGGAGGAAGGATAGAAAGGAAAGAAGGAAGGAAATGAAGGGTTGAAATGCTGTAAGTAATAGATATCTAAGCTCAGTCTCTCGGATATCAGAAAACGTCTATTTGTAGTTCAGCAGGTGCAGACTTTACACACAAATAAAACAGACGTTTGTTGTTTGCTGTTTGTACAGAGAGATCCGGGGAATCGGAGCTCCGGGGATTCCGTATAATGTCCTCTGTGTACAATGAAATGACACAATAGTCTGCCAGGTGTTTAATAAATGACATCTGTCATCCAGCAATAACTGGTAATATTAATGCTGTGATGTGGGGGGAGGGGAATTATTGGCGACTCGTCCAGCACTGAAGCATATTTTAGAAGTAGAATTTGTCATCTTTTGTAATCGGTGATTTCTGTGGGGTTCTCATGGATCGTACACACAAAATAAGTGGAACTGAACACACATTAGCACACGTATGTATAACACACATGTTTTGTATGCCTGTGCTTTAAGCTGAATTCCACGCTATGAGCTAAATCCAAGGATGAAATACATATAAGAAATCAGCTTTACCTGCCAAAGGATTTCTTTTTCTGTCTATCCTGTCCTGGGTTTTACACAGCTCTGCCACATAGCACAACTCAGTCTGGCAATGGAGGAGACCTGATTTTCCTCTGCTGCAGTTAAGTAACACTTACAGGTCTTGTCCCTCCCCCTAGCCTGTGATTGGACAATGAATGGAGAAGCAGTGGACCAATGAGCTCACCTGTCTGCCACTCTACTCCCTCCTCCTATCGGCATGCCCCCCTGTGCTGCAGCACAATTGGTTGGCTCCTTTGTGCTGCTTCTCCCTCCTCCAGTCTGATCTCTGTCTGCATAAGGACATGCTGATAGGAGGAGAGAGCAAAACATAAGTGCTTCTCTTTTCAGTGTCCAATCACTGGCCTGGGGGGAGGGACGAGACCTGTAAGTGTTACTGAACTGCACCAGATTAAAACCAGGTCTCCTCCCTTGCCAGACTGGGTTGTGCTATGTGGCAGAGCTGTATAAATCTCAGGACAGGATAGACAGAAAAATAAATCCTTTGGCAGGTAAAGCCGATTTCTTATATGTATTTCCTCCTTGTATTTAGCTCATAGCGTGGAGTTCAGCTTCAAGCACAGGTCTGCTTGCAAGATGAATCGCTCTTTTTTTTTCACAAACTCTGCCGGGTCGTGCTGATGACGTTCAATAATTGTTTGTACATTGTGAATGTCAGCTGAAACCTCGTGTTTACATAAGACTCAGGGGTTTTAATCCGTCCAGAAAATCGCCCAAAAATTGGTGCCCAAGGCAATCCAGAAATATGTCGCCAGGGATTTAGCACATAGCTGATTTTCTGCCAGCAGGTGGCGATCTTTCCATTTTTTTTTTTTTTTTTACCAGGCTACGTGCTTTACTGAGAAAGGCTATTGATAGAAAAACTGAAAACCTAAAAAAAAAAAAAAAAAAAAAAGGTTTTAATTATAACTACGCTTATAGGGGGTCCAATCATCAAACATTCATTGGCCGATTGTGAAAATCATTTGTGCAATTTTTTTTTAATTTATGTGCGTATTTTTTTATTTGGTCGTAGCCGTATTAGTGCACTTGCAAACAAAAACAATTGAATATTGTCAGGGATACTTTTTTTTTTTTTGTATTGCACTAACATCCACATATTTAGGGGAAAGCATTTGGGGGTGTACCCCCTTTTTCAAGGTCCAAGAAGAGGGGTACACCCCAAAAGATTGTCCTGAAAATTTAGACGTTAGCTCAAATAAGAAAAAAAAAAAAAAAATAGTATCACGGACAGAACTCAATTGTTCCCGTAATTCTCCTAATAAATGACTCCCTACATCGCCCACGGCCAAAACGCGCTATAGATTTCTGAAATACATCAATTAGAAAATATACTGCATTTTGGCCACTAGATGGAGCCGATGATATAGGAATTACATGCAATTAAAGTGGTAATACTGTCAGAATTGTATTTTTTGGCAAAAAAGGCCCCGCCCCCTGCAGTGTTATGCCATAAAGCCGTGTAAATTAGACTTTACAGCAATAGTCAGCTTCAACACAGAGATTTTCCCGGCAGTACTTTTTTTTCTGCCCCTAGATGTCCTTAGTTTGATGACCAACATCCTTTAACCCACTTCCTCTGAGCCCAGGTCATTCAGTGACAGGCGAGGCAGCTCAGTGATGAGCTCATGTCTCCTCCCACCTCCTATTAACATGCTCTAAGTCAGCACATGAACTAATTAGCTCCTTTTGCTGCTTCTTCCTCCTACACTCCAGCCCTGCTGTACAGGGACCACAAGAGGCTGATACCAGGTCAGATTCAGGTCCTGACACTGAGGCCTCACTGCAATATTCAGCTTAATTCAGAGATTTTCCTTGCAATACTTTTTTTCTACCACTAGATGTCCAAACTGATTGGCGTCCTTGTGCTGCTTCTTCCTCTCACGCTCCAGCCCTGCTGTACAGGGACTACAGAAGGCCAATACCAGGTCAGATTCTGGTCCTTACACTGCTTGTGATTAAAGAATAAATGTATGATGAATTACTGATTACAGAGCTGCATCATCTATGTCTTCATATCTGCCCGGAGTTCAGAATAAAATGTAATGACTTCAATCAATGTGAAGACTCCGGCCTGCGTTCTCCATTAGCCTGACGTAGAATCTGGGAATCTGCAGCGCGGCCGCCCCCGGTACACACATTACTGTAATGAGATCAACAAGAATTCATATCTCGGGAGGACGTGATCTTCTACGATTATCGAGGGGGGAGGTGACAGATTCCACAGCTAGGCATTCAAACAGCATAGGAAATGCTTAAGAGTCCAGACCTTTAGAAGAACAGACGGAAGGCCCTCTAGTGGTGAAAATAGTTATTTTACATTTGTTTTATTTCTGATATACAGTGGATACAGGGCTGGTGCAAGGATTTCTGACACCCTAGGCGAAACCTAATTTTGCCACCCCCTGGCTCCACCCCCTTTTCCCTGCTCATGTAAACCCCAACTTTTTAATGAGGCGCCCATCAAATGCAGCCTCACCAGCGCCCATCAAATGCAGCCTCACCAGCGCCCATCAAATGCAGCCTCACCAGTCCCCATCAAATGCAGCCTCACCAGCGCCCATCAAATGCAGCCTCACCAGCGCCCATCAAATGCAGCCTCACCAGTCCCCATCAAATGCAGCCTCACCAGCGCCCATCAAATGCAACCTCACCAGTGCTCATCAAATGCAGCCTCACCAGCCCCCATCAAATGCAGCCTCACCAGTGCCCATCAAATTCAGCCTCACCAGTGCCCATCAAATGCAGCCTCACCAGAGCCCATCAAATGCAGCCTCACCAGTGCCCATCAAATTCAGCCTCACCAGTGCCCATCAAATGCAGCCTCACCAGCGCCCATCAAATTCAGCCTCACCAGTGCCCATCAAATGCAGCCTCACCAGTGCCCATCAAATGCAGCCTCACCAGCGCCCATCAAATGCAGCCTCACCAGTGCCCATCAAATTCAGCCTCACCAGCGCCCATCAAATTCAGCCTCACCAGTGCCCATCAAATTCAGCCCCACCGGAGCCCATCAAATGCAGCCTCACCAGTGCCCATCAAATGCAGCCTCACCAGAGCCCATCAAATGCAGCCTCACCAGCGCCCATCAAATGCAGCCTCACCAGGGGGGGACTGATAACTCATGGGGCCCCCGGGCAATAGGAGATTATGGGGCCCCCAGGCAATCAGAGATTATGGGGTCACACAGTATACACACACACAGTATACAATCACACAGTATACACATACATGTACACACAGTATACACAGACAGATGTACAAAAAACACAGATTTATACATACTGTCCCTGGTTTTACTGAGGCTGGCAACCCTGATGGGGCCCCCTAGTGGTCCAGGGCCCTCGGGCAGTGGGCGAGTTGCTCAATGGTCAGTCCGCCCCTGAGCCTCACCAGCGCCCATCAAATGCAGCCTCAACAGCGCCCATCAAATGCAGCCTGCCTCATTAGCGCCCATCAAAGCAGCCTACCAGCGTCCATCAATGAATGTTTACTTGCTTACATTCATTCAGGAGTCGGGACACAGACACAGTCCTCTGTGCCTCTGACACTATGTGCAAATGGAGCGGCAGCTGCCTGCTGATGCTGAGACTTAGTTGCTTGCTGCAGAGAGAAGAGAGTAGGAACACCAAATGCTGGGTGCCCTAGGCGGCTGCCTAGTTTGCCTAGTGGTAGCACTGGCCCTGAGTGGATATAAAAAGTCTACACACCCCTGTTAAAATGTCAGGTTTCTCTGATGTAAAAAAAATGAGACAAAGATAAATAATTTCAGAATGTTTTCCACCTTTAATTTAACCTATAAACTGCACAACTCAATTGAAAAACAAACTGAAATCTTTTAGGGGGGGGAAGTAAAAGAAAAAAAAATAAAATAATGGGGTTGCATAAGTGTGCACACCCTCTTATAACAGGGGATGTAGCTGTGTTCAGAATTCAGCAATCACATTCATACTCCTGTAAAATAGGAGTCAGTACACAGCTGCCATCATTTAAAGTGCCTCTGATTAACCCCAAATAAAGTTCAGCTGTTCTAGTAGGTCTTTCCTGACATTTTCTTAGTCGCATCCTACAGCAAAAGCCATGGTCCGCAGAGAGCTTCCAAAGCATCAGAGGGATCTCATTGTTAAAGGGTATCAGTCAGGAGAAGGGTACAAAGGAATTTCCAAGGCATTAGATATACCATGGAACACAGTGAAGACAGTCATCATCTAGTGGAGAAAATACAGCACAACAGTGACATTACCAAGAACTGGACGTCCCTCCAAAATTGATGAAAAGACAAGAAGAAAACTGGTCAGGGAGGATGCAAAGAGGCCTACAGCCACATTAAAGGAGCTACAGGAATATCTGGCAAGTACTGGCTGTGTGGTGCATGTGACAACAATCTCCCGTATTCTTCATATGTCTGGGCTATGGGGTAGAGTGGCAAGACGGAAGCCTTTTCTTATAAAGAAAAAACATCCAAGCCTGGCTAAATTTTGCAAAAACACATCGGAAGTTTCCCAAAAGCATGTGGGAAAATGTGTTCTGGTCTGATGAAACCAAGGTTGAACTATTTGGCCATAATTCCAAAAGATATGTTTGGTGCAAAAACAACACTGCACATCATCAAAAGCACACCATACCCACCGTGAAGCATGGTGGTGACAGCATCATGCTTTGGGGCTGTTTTTCTTCAGCTGGAACAGGGGCCTTAGTCAAGGTAGAGGGAATTATGAACAGTTCCAAATTCCAGTCAATATTGGCACAAAACCTTCAGGCTTCTGCTAGAAAGCTGAACATGAAGAGGAACTTCATCTTTCAGCATGACAACGACCCAAAGCATACATCCAATACAACAAAGGAATGGCTTCACTAGAAGAAGATTAAAGTTTTTGAATGGCCCAGCCAGAGCTCAGACCTGAATCCTATTGAAAATCTGTGGGGTGATCTGAAGAGGGCTGAAAATGCTGAAAATGCTATTTGCCTGACTGTGTAGGAGTAGGGAACCCTGTCATCTGCAACCACTATGGGGGTAGAGCTACATAAAAAAGAAAAATGTTTGCATTGGGGCCTGTCCCTGTGGTCAAATGTTTGGCAAACGTCCAGTTTTAAGTTTCCTCAGCGGTCATTCAATACGATGGACAACTTAAAGGGAAGCTATGTATGCAAGAGAGGAAGAGTCAAAGCCTAACATAAATTGGGCATGACCATAATATAATTCTATTACACTCTATACATACATAGAACACTACACCCCCAACATGATCGACCACTGGACATGATCATAATTCAATTCTACTACACTCCATAAATAGAAGAATACACCTCCCAACATGACCGACCACAAGATATGACCATCATACAATTCTATTACACTCCATACATAGAAGACTACACCCCCAACATGACCGGCCATTACATATGACCATCATACAACTCTATTATACTCCCATACATAGAAGAATAAACCCCCAACATGACCCACCACTAGATATAACCATTATACAATTCTATTACACTCCATACATAAAAGACTACACCCCCAGCATGACCCACCTCTAGATATGGCCATCATACAATTCTAATACACTCCATACATAGAAGACTACACCCCGAACATGACCGACCACTGGACATGATCATAATACAATTCTACTACACTCCATACATAGAAGACTACACCCCCAACATGACCGACCACGGGACATGATCATAATTCAATTCTACTACACTCCATAAATAGAAGAATACACCTCCCAACATGACCGACCACAAGATATGACCATCATACAATTCTATTACACTCCATACATAGAAGACTACACCCCCAACATGACCGGCCATTACATATGACCATCATACAACTCTATTATACTCCCATACATAGAAGAATAAACCCCCAACATGACCCACCACTAGATATAACCATTATACAATTCTATTACACTCCATACATAAAAGACTACACCCCCAGCATGACCCACCTCTAGATATGGCCATCATACAATTCTAATACACTCCATACATAGAAGACTACACCCCGAACATGACCGACCACTGGACATGATCATAATACAATTCTACTACACTCCATACATAGAAGACTACACCCCCAACATGACCGACCACTGGACATGATCATAATTCAATTCTACTACAATCCATAAATAGAAGAATACACCTCCCAACATGACCGACCACCAGATATGACCATCATACAATTCTATTACACTCCATACATAGAAGACTACACCCCCAACATGACCGGCCATTACATATGACCATCATACAACTCTATTATACTCCCATACGTAGAAGAATAAACCCCCAACATGACCCACCACTAGATATAACCATTATACAATTCTATTACACTCCATACATAAAAGACTACACCCCCAGCATGACCCACCTCTAGATATGGCCATCATACAATTCTAATACACTCCATACATAGAAGACTACACCCCGAACATGACCGACCACTGGACATGATCATAATACAATTCTACTACACTCCATACATAGAAGACTACACCCCCAACATGACCGACCACTGGACATGATCATAATTCAATTCTACTACACTCCATAAATAGAAGAATACACCTCCCAACATGACCGACCACCAGATATGACCATCATACAATTCTATTACACTCCATACATAGAAGACTACACCCCCAACATGACCGACCATTACATATGACCATCATACAAC
The DNA here is from genome assembly GCF_042186555.1 of Aquarana catesbeiana. Classification (NCBI taxonomy): domain Eukaryota; kingdom Metazoa; phylum Chordata; class Amphibia; order Anura; family Ranidae; genus Aquarana; species Aquarana catesbeiana. Next base: position 17,269,625 of record NC_133333.1, read on the forward strand.
TCTATTATACGCCCATACATAGAAGACTAAACCCCCAACATGACCCACCACTAGATATGACCATTATACAATTCTATTACACTCCATACGTAGAAGACTACACCCCGAACATGACCGACCACTGGACATGATCATAATACAATTCTACTACACTCCATACATAGAAGACTACACCCTGAACATGACCGACCACTAGAGATGACCATCATACAATTCTATTACACTCCATACATAGAAGACTACACCCCAAACATGACTGACCACTAGATATGACCATCATACATTTTTTATAGTTTATATATAAAGTCCCAAAGCTCCAGCATAACCACATAACAATGTCATTATTTACTATTTAGCTCCAGTAGACACATGAAGTCTCCATTGTCTGGGACATTTGGTCCCGATCTTTGTTTATTGCAGATCTAGTTTCGGGAATCTATTCAGGTTGTGTTGTAGTGGGCGGCAGGCGAGTTTAACCTTTAAGTTACACGGCTGAATTGCAGTTTGTAGTCTCCAAATAGAATTTGGCTGGGTGTGGTATTTCGTTGGCCTATAATACTGGATATACGTTGGCCTCCTACCAACAATCCATTGGCATCGAAGCCGGTGGACTATCACAGCTGTCCTTGCTGTGAACTGTTGTCATACAGAGTACAGAATGGTAGTAAGCCAAAAACAGGACTACTGTCTGTAGTAACTAATGTAGTATGTAGGTGGTCTGATTGGTGCTTTGATTGGTTGATGAGGGCAGCCCCTCCACTTTGGTTTTCCAACATTTTTCTGGTTGAGTCCCTTGGTGTACTACTGTATAAGGGCCGTGTCATGCTGGCATTCTCGGCTTGTAATTCAGCGTGGCATTGGATATCCTTATGAGGATGGCTCAGTTACAGCTGTCATATGTGCTTCAGTGCATGCAACAGTACAGCGCAATGGGCTGCACCTGTTATATAAGCTTAACCTCTTCAGCTCTTTGGACATGTCTAGCATGTTCGGAGCTTGAAGAGGTTAAAAGAAGCTCATGGCTGCAGTTGGTAACTATCGACTCTTCTGCAAAAGTGACCCGGGCAGCAGTAGAGCTGTTACATAACTCGCAGTTGGCACCCCTCCCCCGCCGGCACCCCTCTATCCCTGGTTTCTGGGCTTTCCTGCTTCTCCTGGGAGTCCTTGGACCACAACAATAATCGATGTCAGGATGGCAAGGAGAAGAAGCTTTGTTCTCTGATGTCCTCTGTAGGGTTTGAACCTAGAGGTGCTCAGCTCCGAGCATTTCTGGGTTCACAGCTTTCAAACTCCCAGCCAGGTAAACAGCCAATCAAACACAGACCTGTGCTTGAACAGAGGGTGGGGGGGCTTTAAGGGTCTAATAGACCCATGATGTCTCCATACAGAGTACCTATCACCTGCTCAATTCTATCACATAGTGGTCTTGCTAAGTGAGAAATAAAATAAAATAGTATTACAAAATTAAAAATCGAATAAAATAAAATAAATAACAAACAACTTAAAGCACCCCATCACCTAGTGCACACAAATATGAATGCAAATGCACACATAGGGGCCTAGGTGTATATAAAGGGGCGTGGGCTCTTTACCATGTGATCAGCTGGGTCCAATCACAGGTGATCACAGTGTAAACAGGAAGAACCGTTTATCGGCTTTTCCTCCGATCAGCTGCTCTCCTGACAGAGGGGGTCTGTGCTGATAATCAGAGCATTGATTATCAGTGCAGACCCATCGAGGATGTCCACTTCAGACCACCAGGGATGCCCACTTCAGACCACCAGGTAAGCTCACCAGGGATGCCAATAAGTGCCAATCAGTGCCCATTAGGATGGCACTCTGTGCCAATCAGTGATTGGCTGTCAGTGCCTCCTGGTCAGTGCTGCCTATCAGTGCCACCCATCAGTGCCCATCAGTGCTGCCTATCAGCACCCACTAGTACCACCTATCAGTGCTGCCTATGAGTGTCCATCAGTGCCACCTATGAGTGCCCATCAGTGCTGCCTATGAGTGCCCATCAGTGCCACCTATTGGTGCCCATCAGTGCTGCCTATGAGTGCCCATCAGTGCCACCTATGAGCGCCCATTAGTGCTATGAGTGCCCATCAGTGCCACCTATTATTGCCCATCATTGCTGCTTATCAGTGCTGCTAATGAGTGCCCATCAGTGCCACCTATCATTGCCCATCAGTGCTGCTTATCAGTGCTCCCTTTGAGTGCCCATCAGTCTCACCTATGAGTGCCCATCAGTGCCACCTATCGGTGCCCATTAGTGCTGCATATCAGTGCCACCAATCAGTGCCCATCAGTGCTGCATATAAGTGCCTCATCATCAGTGCCCATCAGTGCCAACTCATCAGTGCCAATCAGTACTGCCTCATCAGTGCCCCTCAGTGAAGGAAAAAACTTACTTATTTACACATTTTTGTAACAGAAACAAAGAAAAAAAATGTTGTATGGGTACAGTGCTGCATGACCGTGCAATTGTCATTCAAAGAGTGACAGCGCGGAAAGCTGAAAGTTGGCCTGGGCAGGACCGGGGGGGGGGGGGGGTGTTGGGGTGATGGGGGAAGTGCCCGGTACTGAAGTGGTTAAACTGTGCACAAAAAAAAAATCAAATTGCTCTAGAGGAGTAGTTGTTGTTGAGTAGAAGTCACAATTGGGCTTCTCTTGGATTCTGGACAACCTGTCTACATGCCCAAAAAATTAGGAGAATTTTTTTTTTTTTTAGAAATGCATTTGTTATCAGCCGTGTGCTCCCTCTGACTGGTGGTACATTGCAGGCGCCCTGGTGGGACCCCCTGGTGGGACCCCTTGTACAATTTGCAAAATGAATGGGCTGCATATAAAAAAACCACAACTAAGATATTATGAAACTTAAAGCTCAACTCCAGCCCAAATATTTTTAAACGATTGCATGGAGTAGGGAAATGTTAAGCTCTCCTTTCAGTTTTCATCGCTGTCTGATCTGTTTTGGGAGATTTGTTGCACTGAGACAGGACAGGAAGTGAAGGAAAATCCCCCTCCTGCCCCCCCGTCCCAATGGGCACGGAGTCATAAAAAACAGTTGATTATACACTCCCCGGCCACTTTATTAGGTACACCTTACCAGGGCCATCTTAATGCAAGGGCACTCCTGGGCACTGCCCAGGGGCCCCAGGTACATGGGGGCCCCACAATAATCTTGCATTACATCATACTTGTCAACTGCCCCGAGTTTGATGGGGCAGTCATGCTTTTTACTAAACTGTGCCCTCCTGATCCCAGTATTGTGCCCTCCTGACCCCTCTGTACTGTGCCCTTTGTGTTGACTAGGTTTTGATTTATGGAATGTTTTCCTTTTGTAAAATCGATTTTATTGAAAGTACTAATGTTTAATTCCATCAACTATTTATACTTTATTTCTTGAAAGTAGGTGTGTAAATTGGGGCAAGCTGGTAGGGGCCCCAGTGCATTACTTTGCCCAGGGGCCCATGATACTATTAAGACAGCCCTGCACCTTACCTTGCTAGTACCAGGTTGAACCCCTATTTAGCTTCATTCTTCATGGCATAGATGCAACAAAGTGTTGGAAACCTCAGAGATTTTGCTCCATAGTGACATGATAGCATCACGCAGTTGCTGCAGATTTGTCGGTTGCACATCCATGATTCCAATCCGCTTTTCCACCATATCCCAAAGGCTCTCTATTGGATTGAGATGCGGTGAGTGTGGAGGCCATTGGAGTACAGTGACCTCATTGTCCAGTGGTGAGATGATTGGAGCTTTGTGACATGGTGCATTATCCTGCTGGAAGAAGCCATCAGAAGATGGGGACACTGTAGTCATAAAGGGATGGACATGGTCAGCAACAATACTCAGGTAGACCATGGTGTTTAAACCATGCTCAATTGGTAATAAGGGGCCCAAAGTGTGCCAAGAAAATATCCCCCCCACCATTACACCACCACCAGCCTGAACCAGTGATACAAGGCAGGATGGACCCATGCTTTCATGTGGTGTACACCAAATTCTGACCCCACCATCTAAATGTCGCAGCTGAAATAGAGACTCATCAGATCAGGCAACGTTTTTCCAATCTTCTATTGTCCAATTTTGGTGAGCCTGTGCTAATTGTAGCCTCAGTTCCCTGTTCTTAGCCAACAGGAGCGGCACCCGGTGTGGTCTTCTGCTGCTGTAGCCCATTATCTTCAAGGTTTGGTGTGTTGTGCATTCAGAGATGGTCTTCTGCCTACCTTGGTTGTAACGAGCGGTTATTTGAGTTAGACCTCTTTCATAGTGGAGACACTTTTTAGGCGCTTTAGCACTAAAAATAGTGCCTGTAAAGCACCTGAAAAGCGCCTCTCAAGCCACCCCAGTGTGAGAGCCCCCGAGCGCTTTCACACTGGGGCGGTGCGCTTGCAGAAAAAGTGTAACACCACTCAGACTGTGGATAAAGATTTCCTCGTGGGTTCTGGCCTCGGCTCACCACTGTCAATAGTAATTGAAGAGAAAGAAGATTGGTCGCACACCATGGAAGGAAGAACTTCTGTAGAAAAGTTACTTTATTGTCAAGGTGCGGAAGGATGTAGACAGGACGTTACAGGAACATTGGTAGACGGCTTTCACACGGATAACTCATGCTTGTTCACAACAATGCGCGCGCAGGACAGGAAAAAAGGTCCCGAAGCAGCAGCTTTGGGGCAGTGCGGGAACGATGTATACAGCGCTCCTCCACCGCCCCTGCCCATTGAAATAAATGGCTAACGCCCGCACCGCCTCAGTGTGAAAGGAGTTTTACTGTTGCCTTTCTATCATCTGGAACCAGTCCGCCCATCCTCCTCTGACCTCTAACCTCCAACAAGGCATTTTCCTCCACACCAATTGCCTTCGGAAGTCACCTAATTAGTAACTAGAGTCCACCTGTGTGTAATTTAATCTCAGTATACAGCTGTTCTGTGAAGCCCTCAGAGGTTTGTTAGAGAACCTTAGTAAACAAACAGCACCATAAAGGCCAAGGAACACACCAGACAGGTCAGGGATAAAGTTGTGGAGAAGTATAAAGCAGGGTTAGGTTATAAAAAAATATCCCAAGCTTTGAACATCTCACGGAGCTCTGTTCAATCCATCATCCGAAAATGGAAAGAGTATGGCACAACTGCAAACCTACCAAGACATGGCCGTCCACCTAAACTGACAGGCCGGGCAAGGAGAGCATTCATCAGAGAAGCAGCCAAGAGGTTCATGGTAACTCTGGAGGAGCTGCAGAGATCCACAGCTCAGGTGGGAGAATCTCTCCACAGGACAACTATTAGTCGTGCTCTCCACAAATTTGACCTTTATGGAAGAGTGACAAGAAGAAAGACATTGGTGAAAGAAAGTCATAAGAAGTCCTGTTTGCCGTTTGTAAGAAGCCATGTGGAGGACACAGCAAACATGTGGAAGAAGGTCCTCTGATCAGATGAGACCAAAATTGAACTTTTTGGCCTAAAAGCAAAACGCAATGTGTGGTGGAAAACTAACCCTGCACATCACTCTGAACACACCATCCCCACCGTGAAACATGGTGGTGGCAGCATCATGTTGTGGGGATCCTTTTCTTCAGCAGGGACAGGGAAGCTGGTCAGAGTTGATGGGAAGATGGATGGAGCCAAACACAGGGCAATCTTAGAAGAAAACCTTTTAGAGTCTACAAAAGACTTGAGACCGGGGTGGAGGTTCACCTTCCAGGAGGACAACGACCCTAAACATACAGCCAGAGCTACAATGGAATGGTTCAGATCAAAGCATATTCATGTGTTATGCCCCGTACACACGGTCGGATTTTCCGATGGAAAATGTCCGATCGGAGTGTGTTGTCGGAAATTCCGACCGTGTGTGGGCTCCTTCGGACATTTTCCAGCGGATTTTCCGACACACAAAGTTGGAGAGCAGGAGATAACATTTTCCGACAACAAAATCCGTTGTCGGAAATTCCGATCGTGTGTACACAAATCCGACGGACAAAGTGCCACGCATGCTCAGAATAAATAAAGAGATGAAAGCTATTGGCCACTGCCCCGTTTATAGTCCCGACGTACATGTTTTACGTCACCGCTTTTAGAACGATCGGATTTTCCGACAACTTTGTGTGACCGTGTGTATGCAAGACAAGTTTGAGCCAACATCCGTCGGAAAAAATCCTAGGATTTTGTTGTCGGAATGTCCGAACAAAGTCCGACCGTGTGTACGCCCTATTAGAATGGTCCAGTCAAAGTCCAGACCTAAATCCAATTGAGAATCTGTGGCAAGACTTAAAAATTGCTGATCACAGACGCTCTCCATCCAATCTGACAGAGCTTGAGATATTTTGCAAAGAAGAATGGGCAAAAATGTCCCTCTCTAGATGTGCAAAGCTGGTAGAGACATCCCCAAAAAGACTTGCAGATGTAATTGCGGAGAAAGGAGGTTCTACAAAGTATTGACTCCGGGGGGTGCCATACAAATGTACTCCACACTTTTCATGTATTTATTTGTAAAAAAACATTGAAAACCATTTATCATTTTCCTTCCACCTCACAATTATGTGCCACTTTGTGTTGGTCTATCACATAAAATCCCAATAAAATAAATTTATGTTTTTGGTTGTAACTTGACAATATGTAGAAGATGTCAAGGGGTATGAATACTTTTACATATTAATGACACCAGAAGGAAACAGACTCTTGTGTCAACCCAACCATTGCTACATCTACTCATAAATGACTAACAGCAGGGGGGTTCCCGTCATACCAACTCGTCAGGAATGCACCATGACAGCTCCTTTAGCTTCTCCTGCATACAATGCCAGTATGTTTATTTTGCTTAAAAAAAAATAAAAATTACAGAAATGTCCAGGTTTTTAAATTCTCTTTCTCATTACTGTTATTCATTTAATTTAAAACACTGGTATCTTCATGCAAACCCCGTAATAAAAATGTTTTTCCAATAATAATATTCATTTAAAAAAAATGATTCAATAGCAGACCTGAAACAGTCCAAATCCTAAAAAAAAAAAATTTGCACACCTTTGTGGATATACAGTACAGCCATAGAAAGAAAAACATAGATTTTTTTCCCCTTTATTTTAGTTGTTAAAACAATTAGATAAAAAAAAAGCTAAAATAAATATTTAAAGTTTAAACATTTTAAATATTGAATTTTGAACAGTCATGCTAACATTTTTGTGGTAACTAAATAAGCTAATTTAAAAAAAAAAAAAAAAAAAAAAAGTAACAAACTAATGAAAAAAAAAGAAAAAAATAATCTGTATTTGCATGTGAACTTTTTCATGATAACTAACTTTTTAGCTAAAAAGGATACAAGTGAAAAATTACTACACAGAAAAGTACTGTGCCATAAAAGGAAAAACAATTCCAGATTTTATTTTATTATTTGCTTTTGAACCTTTTCATGATAACAAATGTTGTAGCTAATTTAATAAAAGATGAGTGGAAAATTAAAAAAAGAATTTAAAAAAAAGGAAAAAAAACTGTATTTGTATATAAACCTTTTTGTAATAACGAATTTTGTAGCTAATTAAAAAAAAGATGAGTGAAAAAAAAAATCTGCATGCATATGCATGTATTCATATGTATGCTTATGAACCTTTTTTTTATAAATAATTTTGTAATTGTTTTAAAAAACATTGGAACATCTGAAAAAAAATATATCTATTTCCTTTTGAACCTTTTCATGATAACTCGTTTTGTAGCTAATTTCAGAGAAGGGGATGAGTGGAAAATTAACACTAAGAAAAAAAAAAAAGGAAAACAACTGTATTTGTATATGAACCTTTTTGTGATAACTAATTTTGTAGCTAATTTAAAAAAAAGATGTGTAAAAAATAAAAATAAAATCTGTATGCACATGCATGTATGCATGTATTTATATGTATGCATATGAATTAAAAAAAAATGAGAACATTTGAAAAAAAAAACACTATTTCCTTTTTGAACCTTTTCATGATAACTCATTTTGTAGCTAATTTCAATGGAGATGAGTGCAAAATTAAAAATAAGAAAAAAAAAAAGAAGGAAAACAACTGTATTTGTATATGAACTTTTTTAAATAATTAATTTTGTAGGTAATTTAAAAGAAGACGAGTAAAAAAAAAAAAAAAAAAAATACAAAAAAAATCTGTATGCACATGCATGTATGTATGCATATGAACCTTTTTTTTTTTTTAAATAATTTTGTAACTATTTAAAAAAAAATGAGAACCTTTGAAAAAAAAATATTTCCTTTTGAACCTTTTCATGATAACTCATTTTGTAGCTAATTTCATAGAAGGAGATGAGTGGAAAATTAAAAATAATAAAAAAAAGGAAAACAACTGTATTTGTATATTAACATTTTTGTAATAACTAATTTTGTAGCTAATTTAAAAAAAGATGAGTTAAAAAAAAAAAAAAATATAAAAAATCTGTATGCACATGCATGTATGCATGTATTCATATGTATGCATATGAACCTTTTTTTTTTAATTATTTTGAAACTGTTTTAAAAAAAACGAGAACATTTGAAAAAAAAATATCTCCTTTTAAACCTTTTCATGATAACTAATTTTGTAGCTAATTTCATAGAAGGTGATGAGTGGAAAATTAAAAAGAAGAAAAAAAAAGGAAAACAACTGTATTTTATATGAACCTTTTTGTAATAACTAATTTTGTAGCTAATTTAAAAAAAGACAAGTAAAAAAATTAAAAAAAAAAAAAAAGAATCTGTATGCACATGCATGTATGCATGTATTCATATGTATGCATATTAACTTTTTTTTTTTTTTTTTTATATAAATAATTTTGTAACTGCTTTAAAAAAAATGAGAACATTTGAAAAAAAAAAATTCCTTTTGAACCTTTTCATGATAACTCATTTTGTAGCTAATTTCATAGAAGGAGATGAGTGGAAAATGAAAAAAAAAAAAAAGGAAAACAACTGTATTTGTATATTAACATTTTTTAAATAACTAATTTTATAGCTAATGAAAAAAAAATACAAGTGAAAAATGAAAAAATAAAATAAAAAATAATCTGTATTTGCATTTTTTTTTTTTTTTTTTTATGAATAATTGTACCTGATTTTAAAAAATGAGAAAAGTTGAAAAAAAAACTACTTCCTGAATTGCAAAGTGTATGATATCATTATATTAAATAATTTGAAATAACCAATTAATATACCAGAAAGAAGATGAAATACAGATACAATTTATGTTTTCGTGGGACAACTTACCTGTGGCTGGAAGGGTGGCCAGAATGCCGGCAATCAGGAGGTACATAGTCATGGCGGTCCTGTACTATTATAGGAGCACTGAGCCTGTTTCCCCCAACTGTCTGTACTATATTATAATTGACTCCTGTGTGTTGGCATAGATAGACTCCGAGGAGGGAGGGGGGAATGACATGTTCCATTTAAAGTACGAAAGCTTTTCCATGTCATCAGATGGCCTGAGCTGGCAAAGCCAAACACTGGTAAGTAAATACCATGACATCTTCATGTCCAGCAACTGCATTAAGAACATATCTTGGATGCCAGGTGTAGCGGCCAAGCGTGAAATAATGATACAGGATTTTTTATCCACAGACAACAATGAACGGTCCAATGTCCATACCCAATCATCCCACAATGTCTTTTGGGCCAGCTTGTGCTGTATAGTAGATAGTGAACCTTAACTGGACCACATTTAGCTGTGTCACCCTGAATAGTCTCCAACATGCGCCCCATAGGCTTATTTCTGAGGCTTGTCAGATCCATCTAGTGGCCATAATGCAGTGTGTTCCTGATTGAGAGATATCTCAGGAAAATACCGCGTTGTGGCCACTAGATGGAGCTGCTGATCATTGGAAATATACATATTTGGCAATTTACAGGGATTATTGGTGACAGCTGTGCAGATGCTTACGACATTTGCACAGTAGGGACAGAGCTTTATCACCATATAATTGAGACAGGGACAGAGTGTTGTCACCCAATAACAGGGACAGAGTGTTGTCACCCAATAACAGGGACAGAGCGTTGTCACCCAATAACAGGGACAGAGCGTTGCCACCCTATAATAGGGGCACAGGGACAGAGCACTGGCACGCTATAATAGGGACAGAGCATTGGCACGCTATAATAGGGACAAAGTATTATCACCCTATAATAGGGACACAGGGACAAACTGTTGCCATCCTATAATAGGGACACAGGGACAGAGCGTTGTCACCCTATAATAGGGACTGAGCATTGCCACCCTACAACAGGGACAAAGTGTTGTCACCCTATAATAGGGACACAGGGACAGAGTGTTGTCACCCTATAATAGGGACACAGGGACAGAGTGTTGTCACCCTATAATAGGGACACAGGGACAGATTGTTTTCACCCTATAATAGGAGCACAGGGACGGAGCGTTGCCACCCTATAATAGAGACACAGGGACAGATTGTTGTCACCCTATAATAGGAGCACAGGGACGGAGCGTTGCCACACTATAATAGGGACACAGGGACAGATTGTTGTCACCCTATAATAGGAGCACAGGGACGGAGCGTTGCCACCCTATAATAGGGACAAAGCGTTATCACCCTATAATAAGGGCACAGGGACAGAGCGTTGCCACACAATAACAGGGACAAAGTGTTTTCACCCTATAATAGGGACACAGGGACAGAGCATTGCCACCCTATAATAGGGACACAGGGACAAAGTGTTATCACCCTATAATAGGGATAGAGCATTGCCACCCTATAACAGGGACAAAGTGTTGTTACCCTATAATAGGAACATAGGGACAGGGTATTGTCACCCTATAATATGGACAGAAAGTTGTCACCCTATAATAGGGACACAGCATAGCTCCCAACTGTCCCTGATTTGGAGCAATGTCCCTCTGTCCCTCATTCCTCCTCATTTGTCCCTCATTTTGGTCTGATCTATATAGATGTATATAAAATGCACTTTTTATCTATCAAAAAGTGTTTTCCTGCACTAAACCTTTCATCTGATTTCTAAATTGCTGATTTTGTAAATTCCAAAAGCCAAAATAAAGGAATGATAGTGGTAAAAAAAGCACTTGTGGGTTTAACCAATCTTGTTTTTTTGTGTACAATTCTCCTTTAAGGGGGCATGGCAAGGGGTGTGTCCTATGCCTGCATACTTTTGGTGATAGGTGTCCCTCATTCCCATCTCAAAAAGTTGGGAGATATGGACACAGGGACAGAGCATTGGCACCCTATAATAGGGTATTTGAAGAGCTCAGAGCAAAATTTTACTGTCCTTAGTTGACATCCCGTTGGACAGTGCCATCTAGTGGTAAAATGTTGAAAAACAATTTCTCTTTGGATGGATAAATAGATAGATAGATAGATAGATAGATAGATAGATAGATAGATAGATAGATAGATAGATAGATAGATAGATAGATAGATAGATAGATAGATAGATAGATAGATAGATAGATAGATAGATAGATAGATAGACCTTATTCCTTAGTCCTTTTTAGGTGTTCTGCATGTTAATTATACCCATCAAACCACAAAATAAAATTTAAATTGACACATAAGTAACACCACTGACATATGAGGTAAGATAAAAGCATTTGATTTATTTCTAAAGTAATAAAAACAAAAGGCACATAATTGAAAACAGGGTTCAAACTAATCAAAGTTTTCTCTATTACAGAAAAAAAAAAGTTTTATCAATAAAGGGAACCTTTTAAAGCACAAGTATTGAAGTTGCAGTCTGTTTTAAAACAAGTCAGCGATGGAATATTGTGTATTTATATATAAAGAGACAATCTGTTTTCTTTAGAAAAAAAAACACAAAAAAAAAAAAAAACATGTCAAGAATGGCAATTAACAGCGCTATCAATAAATAAAAGAAATAAACCCTATGCAGTTCATAAATCTTAAAGGTATAAATCATTATCCCAAACAATGTATAGTGAGAATCAATTAATAAATCTAACGGCCAGTGCATGTATTAATAATAACTATCCATTACACTAAACTGTGCACACAAAAAAAAAGATAATTTGTGTGTCAACACATTCATGTCTAAAAAGTAAAGTTTTTTTTTTTTTACATTTCAGAATCCATCAAATAATTAATGTTTTTTAAGTGTATTTAAATTATAAAAAATACACACACACATATAATATAATTATATAATACATTATAATATAATATAATTTTATTTTTTCTCCCAGGAACCCGTTGGCTGCAGGGTGCTCAAGGCAGGGACGGTTGGCCTGGCATTTTTCTAAAAAGACAGAAAAGAGTTGGTCATAGATACCTGATAGGTGCCGGCTTTGGTCAATAGCTTGCCCTAACTGCTCTACATTTTGACATACTTTCCAGGGTTCCTGATTAGCGTTTTATTTTTGTTATTTTTTTGTTTTCAGTTTAGTTACTGTTTATCATTTTGCAATTGGTTGTGGCTTCTTGCACCCCTTGGGGTGTTTTAATTCCGCAGATATCTTTGTTATTACACATTCAGACTAAATTGTGTATGATTCTTCATGGTACTGTATCTGTTCAGCTGTCGACCTGTACTTTATGTGTCTGTGGACAACTTTATTTGTTATTTTATTTTTCATTGAATTAAAAATTTGGAATGAAATGGAATGGAAAAAAATATATAATTATTTGGTGGATTTAAAAAAAAAAAATGTTGATTTTTAGACATAATTGCGTTGGCACAAAAAAATGTTTTTTGTGCACAGTTTATTTGTGGATAGTTATTATTAATACATGCAGTGACCATTCATTTTATTGATTGGTTCTTGCTATACATTGTTTAGGAGATTGCTTTATACTTATATTTATGAACTGTATATATATATATATATATATATATATATATATATATATATATATATATATATAATATTGTTACATAGTTACATAGATCCCCTTTAACATCAGGATCCTCAGAGAGCCTCCCTACTTGCATTAGAATCCCCAGAGAGTCCCCCCCCCCTTACATCGGGTCCCCAGAGAGCCCCTTCCTTATATCAGGGTCCCCAGAGAACCCCCCCTCTTACATCAAGGTCCCCAGAGAGCCCCTTCCTTACATCAGGGTTCCCAGAGAGCCTCCCCCATTACATCAGGGTCCCCCAAACCCCTTCTTACTTCAGGGTCCCCAGAGAGCCTCCCCTTACATCAGGGTCCCCAGAGAGCCTGCCTTTCCATCAGGGTCCCCAGAGAGTCCCCCCTCTTACACCAGGGTCCGACTCCCCAGAGAGCCCCTTCCTTACATCAGGGTCCCCAGAGAGCCCCCCCCTTACATCAAGTTCCCCAGAGAGCCCCTTCCTTACATCAGGGTCCCCAGAGAGCCCCCTTACTTCAGGGTCCCCAGAGGCCACCCCTTACTTTAGGGTCCCCAGAGGCCCCCCTTACTCTAGGGTCCTCAGATAGTCACCCCCCCTTCCAGAGGTTCCCCTGTACCTGGTTGGTCTCCGCTGTGCACCTTGACACCCCAGTACATCTCTGTACCCCCCCCCACCTGGGGGGAGGTGGGAGACAGAGTTCGGCAGCTCGATGGTGTCCATGGGCAGCGGGATCTCCCTGGGGCTTGTAGTTCTCTCTCCGACTATATCCACTGGAGAGGGGAGGGGCCTCTGACCCGGGCATGTATCAGCAACATTGTAGAAGCAGAGCGACTCACTGAGGAGTGAAGCTGATACATGTCCGGGTCAGAGGCCCCTCCCCTCTCCAGTGGATATAGTCGGAGAGAGAACTACAAGCCCCAGGAAGATCCCGTGACCCTGATGTAAGGGGGGGCTCTCTGGGGACCTTAAAGTAAGGGGTGGCCTCCGGGGACCCTGAAGTAAGGGGGCTCTCTGGGGACCCTGTTAAACGGACAGCCAGGGGTGCAGGGGGAGATGCCGGGTCTTGGGCCCCCCCCCCACAGCGGCAGAACGAAAGGCCCCAGTCGCCAGTGCAAATGCAGTGACCCCTATTCTACAGTTCCCCCACTGTCCACCGCACTGGCAGGGTCCCTACACAAGCGCACCATGCAGAGTGGAGACAAGCTTCGACTATGTTTATGAGTGGAGAGACCTGATAACTGGAACAAAGCTGCAAACACATGGGCAAAATATGTAAACGGTGTGCAGCATGTTTTCCATGAACCGACCCAGGACAAGACCACAGGTTGGACAGCATAGCCACGCCCACTGCGCTATTTCATTAAAAGCCTTAATCAGGAAAACAATTTGATGAGGCTTGCTGTATTTGACAGCTGTGAGACACATGTAGGGAGTGCTGCATTTCTGATAAGGATCTGTTGCTGGATCGGCTACAACGAAAACGTCTTCCTTCCCCTTCTCTCTACACATTCTGCAAGGAGTGCCATTAAAGTTGGATTATAAAGAGATCTGCACTGATGTGTTCATGAAATGCTGAGATAAAGCAAACCTATCAGAACCAAAATTAAACAAAACGAGCCTTGTGGCCCGTACACACGATCCGAAAATCGGACGAAAAATACCGCTTTTCGCCGCGATCGTACAATAATCGGATCGTTAGTGCAGAGCTTTCACGACAATTCATCCAATGTTATTCGACCGGGCAAGCACGAAAATTTTCGCGATCGTACGGACATCGGATCATTAGTACAGAGCTTTCACGGCAATTCATCTGATGTTATTCGATCGGACGAGCACGGAAATTTTCCTCTTACGATTTTCGTTTAGTCAGTACAGTTGTCGTCCGAAAATACAATCCAAATACATTACCACACATGACATCACTTCCGATTTTTTTTTTTTTTTCTGTCGTACGAGAATTTTTCGTGACCTTAGTAACCTATTCGATTTCTACTTGCGACTATTAAGCGAAAAAATTCGTACGATCTGTCGTACGATATTCGGATCATGTGTACGGGCCATTAGCATAGCTCCCAATTGTCCCTGATTTGGAGCAATGTCCCTCTGTCCCTCTGTCCTCCTCATTTGTCCCTCATTTTGATCTGATCTATATATAGTTGTATATAAAATGCACTTTTTATCTTTCATAAAGTGTTTCCCAGCGCTAAACCTTTCATCCAAAATGTAAATGGCTGCATTTGTAAATTTCAAAAGCCAATATAAAGGAATAGTAGTGGTAACAAAGCCCTTGTGGGTTTAACTAATCTTTTTTTAGGTTAATTCTCCTTTAAGGGGGCGTGGCAGGGGGGCATGTCCAATGCCTGCATGCTTTTGCTAGTAGGTGTCCCTCATTCCCATCTCAAAAAGTTGGGAGGTATGCATTAGGCCCCATTTGACTTCACAAGGTCCCCCTTGCAATATTAGCACATTTCTGTGTGTGACGCATAGGGACGCTCACTCCGCACCGCTGCCATTCACAGAACGCTTTGCATTTTTTTTTTCCAACGGGAACAAGGCTTTCTCTTATTGGACAAGGTGGGGTTCATGGAATCCCCACCCCCTCCTCTTCATCTTGTCCATATTTACTGCAAGGCATTCCATGAATGGAGGTAACACCCCCCCCGGTGGTCAATGTGCAGAGGGGAAGCTGCTTGCTCAGAACCTAAGCAGGACCTAGAACATTGTGGCTATCACTGTAGTAGCTATAAGGGTTACATTGATTTCCAGCTTCCCATTGGTCCCTCAGAAAGGAGAAATCTGGACCAATGTAATCATGCAATACGGACAATTCCTGCGTTCAACTTTGAAACAGAAATATTATCAATTATTGCTAAGCAAGACATTTTTAAACTTATTGTTATTAACCACTTGAGCTCCAGAAGATTTATGACCAGGCCATTTTTTGCGTTACTTTAGATTGACAATCGTGCGGTCATGCAGCGCTGTACCCAAATAAAATGTATCCCATTTTTTCCCACAAATAGCGCTTTTTTTGGTGGCATTTGATCACCACTGCGTTTTTGTTTGTTTTTTTTTTGTGCTATAAACAAAGACAATATATAGTGGGGACAGAAAGTATTCAGACCCCCTTAAATTTTTCACTCTTTGTTATATTGCACTCATTTGCTAAAATCATTTAAGTTCATTTTTTTTCCTCATTAATGTACACACAGCACCCCATATTGACAGAAAAACACAGAATTGTTGACATTTTTGCAGATTTATTAAAAAAGAAAAACTGAAATATCACATGGTCCTAAGTATTCAGACCCTTTGCTCAGTATTTAGTAGAAGCCCCTTTTGATCTAATACAGCGATGAGTCTTTTTGGGAAAGATGCAACACGTTTTTCACACCTGGATTTGGGGATTCTCTGCCATTCCTCCTTGCAGATCCTCTCCAGTTCTGTCAGGTTGGATGGTAAACGTTGGTGGACGGCCATTTTTAGGTCTCTCCAGAGATGCTCAATTGGGTTTAAGTCAGGGCTCCGGCTGGGCCATTCAAGAACAGTCACAGAGTTGTTGTGAAGCCACTCCTTCATTATTTTAGCTGTGTGCTTAGGGTCATTGTCTTGTTGGAAGGTAAACCTTCGGCCCAGTCTGAGGTCCTGAGCACTCTGGAGAAGGTTTTCGTCCAGGATATCCCTGTACTTGGCCGCATTAATCTTTCCCTCGATTGCAACCAGTCGTCCTGTCCCTGCAGCTGAAAAACACCCCCCACAGCATGATGCTGCCACCACCATGCTTCACTGTTGGGACTGTAATGGACAGGTGATGAGCAGTGCCTGGTTTTCTCCACACATACTGGTTAGAATTAAGGCCAAAAAGTTCTATCTTGGTCTCATCAGACCAGAGTATTTTATTTCTCACCATCTTGGAGTCCTTCAGGTGTTTTTTTAGCAAACTCCATGCAGGCTTTCATGTGTCTTGCACTGACGGCTTCCGTCGGGCCACTCTGCCATAAAGCCCCGACTGGTGGAGGGCTGCAGTGATGGTTGACTTTCTACAACTTTCTCCCATCTCCCGACTGCATCTCTGGAGCTCAGCCACAGTGATCTTTGGGTTCTTCTTTACCTCTCTCACCAAGGCTCTTCTCCCCCGATAGCTCAGTTTGGCCGGACGGCCAGCTCTAGGAAGGGTTCTGGTCGTCCCAAACGTCTTCCATTTAAGCATTATGGAGGCCACTGTGCTCTTAGGAACCTTAAGTGCAGCAGAAATGTTTTTGTAACCTTGGCCAGATCTGTGCCTTGCCACAATTCTGTCTCTGAGCTCTTCAGGCAGTTCCTTTGACCTCATGATTCTCATTTGCTCTGACATGCACTGTGAGCTGTAAGGTCTTATATAGACAGGTGTGTGGCTTTCCTAATCAAGTCCAATCAGTATAATCAAACACAGATGGACTCAAATGAAGGTGTAGAACCATCTCAAGGATGATCAGAAGAAATGGACAGCACCTGAGTTAAATATATGAGTGTCACAGCAAAGGGTCTGAATACTTAGGACCATGTGATATTTCAGTTTTTAATCTTTTTTAATAAATCTGCAAAAATGTCAACAATTCTGTGTTTTTCTGTCAATATGGGGTGCTGTGTGTACAATATGGGGTGCTGTGTGTACATTAATGAGGAAAAAAATGAACTCAAATGATTTTAGCAAATGGCTGCAATATAACAAAGAGTGAAAAATTTAAGGGGGTCTGAACACTTTCGGTCCCCACTGTATATATTTATTTCTGCTATAAAACATAACCAATAAAAAGAAATGTGGAAAAAATCGAATTTCTTCATTAATTTAGGTCAATGCGTATTCTGCTACATAATTTTGGTAAAAAATCCCAATAAGTGTATATTGATTTGTTTGCGCAAAAGTTTTAGCGTCTACAAACTATGGGATATATACTGGAATTTAAAAAAAAAAATGTTTATACTAGTAATGGTGGTGATCAGTGACTTAAAGCGACACTGCGATATTGCGGCGGACATTCTGACACTAACTGACACTTTTGACACTTTGTGGGAACCAGTAACACTGGCTGGGAAGGGGTTAGACATAGTGGCAGCTGGTGCACTCCATTTTGGAAGCGGGGGGCAGAAAACTAACCACAAGCCACCCCCCCAATCGGTGGGTCCATCCCCCCACCTCTCCGTCGCTCGCTCATCCGCCTGCCACCAGCCCTGCGCTTACTCCATCTAGTATGTAACTGGGAAGCTTCGGATCCCTCCTGCATGTCCTCCCCCTCCTCGGTGGCTTCACGGTCGCTTCCCCTGCATCTTATTTTTCTCGGCGGCTTCCCCTGCGTCTCCTCCTCCCCAGCAGTCAATATGGTCACTTCTCCTCTTGGCCAATCGGGTCTGAGGACCAGCTTCCTCAGGAATCAGGAAGAAAATAGCGAATATTAATTCGCTATCGTCATACAAGTGGGTGGGTTCGGGGCACAGTGCTCTGCACTCCGAACCCACCCTTTTTGAAGCCAATTAGAGCCTCCAGCTCCAATCACGTGCTTTGGAAAAAAAAAAAAACATTGGAATCCATGCGTCCGGCGCCCTGCATGGAGATTAGGGGCCAGCCACATGGATTGGGGGGGGGGGGGGGGGCGTCTCTGAGCCCCATATGGACGGGACGCCACTGATTGGACATCAGGGGAAATCAAAGGGTTACATGTGTGCCTAACCTATGTTTATGTGTATATCTAAATAGCAAGGATAACTTGCCACAAATTTGTGGCAGTGTTGAATAGTAAGTCTGGTAACTTGCTGCAAATTTTCACTGGCAAATTGTACACTTGCAGAGCACTTGAAGCACAAGTTCTAGTTGACATTTTTCCAATTTGTAGCAAATTTGCGTGGCAAGTCTCTAGCAAGTGCAAAGTTGCAGTGGTGAGCCTACAGCAAGAGCCCTGCAAATCTAGAGCATGACAAATTCAGACACAGTGACCCCCTGTGGTGGGAGGACTATATTGCACAACATAACTGAACCAGAACTTGCAGCAGACTTGCAGAATGTTTGCAAAGAAAGTTGATCTGGAGTCATGCAATGCGGACTTGCTGCAATTATGCAACAAACGTGTTAAGCCTGGTAAGTCTAGCAATAGCTTAGCAAGTCATTTTCAGACTTGCAGCACAATTGCTTGCTATCTGCTGCTTTTACAAAGGGAAGTGGTGGATTTAAAATTTTCCCGTCAGAACAGAGCTCTGCCTTGTTTACATAGTCAGAGCTCTGTTCTGTGTGTTTTCCCAATGATCAGCGGGTGCCATTGGGCATCAATTGGCCGCCACCCACTGATCGGCTTTTATGACCATTCACAGCGGCAGCGGTGCACCGGTGGCGCGCGCACGTGCACGCCCCCCCCCTACCCGGAAGTGCTGGATCACGAACTAGGTATGCGAACGGGCACAAAAGAGCCGCTTTGCTGCTGTACATCCTTGTGATGTGGTCTGCAAGCGGCTAGTAGAGATGATCATTAACACAATACCTGGTGACCCTCCCTTGTTCTTGTTTAGGTACTTTCTGTTTTAGGTTGACAACACTCTGTCCTTGTCTCCTAATTGTATTCCTGTGTTATAGAAGGCAGATGAGAAAATCCGGACAGCCGCACTCCAGGAAGATGTGGTTCAAAAATTATTTATTTATAAGTTCATGAGCATATAGCATACAAAACACTGTGGCAGAAGGTACAGGCAATCAGCTAACGCGTTTCACACTTATGCTAAGTGCTTACTCATAGCTATGAGTAAGAGATTTTTTCCTGTACTCCTGTGTTGTCACTCAGTCACATAGGCTATTGATGGAGATTACAAGTGGTTGTTCCAATATGTGTACCACTTGCGGACCAGCCGCCGTCATTATATGGCGGCAGGTCGGCGCGTTCCCGCAAATCGCCGTAGGTGTACATCGGCCCCTACGGCGGGGGGACCAGCTATCATCGGAACGAGAGCCAGAACAGGGATCTGTCAATGTAAACAGACAGATCCCTGTTCTGACAGGGGAGATAGAGAGAGATCTGCTGTTCATAGTGATTAGGAACAGCGATCTCTCTCCTCCAGTCAGTACACTGCCTCCATACAGTTAGAAACACCTCCCAGGGAACACACTTAACCCCCCGATCTCCCCCTAGTGCTAACCCCTTCCATGCCAGTGACATTTATACAGTAGTCGGTGGCTATTTTTAGCTCTGATTGCTGTATAAATGTCAGTGGTCCCAAAAAAGTGTCTGATCTGTCCGCCATAATGTCGCAGTCCTGATAAAAATCACAGATCACTGACCATTACTAGTAAAAAATAAATAAATAAAAATGCCATAAATCTATCCCCTATTTTCCCCCTATTTTGTAGACGCTATAACTTTTGCGCAAACCAATCAATATACGCTTATTGCGATTTTTTTTTTTATACCAAAAATATGTAGAAGAATACATATCGGCCTAAACTGAGGAAGAAATTAGTTTTTTGTTTTTTCTGGGGTATTTATTATAGCAAAAAGTAAAAAAAAAAGAAATTTGTGCATGCGTTCCACCCCTACCAGGTTTGCTTATCTGACAGAACACCTGCAGCGGCAGCAGACATCTTTTTACACCCTTGAATTTAACGGTAATTTTAGCAATAAAGTGAGCGTATATAAATAAATATAGTATGTTGACATCTGTGATGCTGTTTTGATGTAACATTTTGAAAGAAGCTGGACGCCAGCAGTAGGAAGGTGGCAGAGGCCATGTTGGTACACCCAGCACTGCTCAGCGCTAAACCTTTAGGCTTTTAAAAATAAACATGCAAACAGCATCACAGATGTCAATATACTAGATTCATTCATGTACGCTCTGAAATTCAAGATCAAGCTGGGTGTAGTAAAATGTCCGCTGTCACCTTCTGACTGCAGGCGTTCTGTCAGATTGGAAGATCTGGTAGCGGTGGACGCGGTGCACACATGCGCAGCTGATGGAATGTCACTTCCATTACCTATTCTGACGGGTCGCCGTTTCTGACGGAACGCAGGCAGCCTTTAACCACTTGCCGACCGCCTCACGCAGATAGAGGCGGCCAATGGGCCTGCGCACGCACGGCAAGCTCCGTGAGTCGGGTCGCGGGTCCCGGGGACTCGATTGCCGTGGGGATACCCGCGATCGCCTCACGGAGAGAAAGAACGGGGAGATGCTGATGTAAACAAGCATCTCCCTGTTCTGCCTAGTGACAGTGTCACTGATCTCTGCTTCCTGTGAGTGGGAGCAGAGATCAGTGACGTGTCACACACAGCCCCTCCCCCCCACAGTTAGAAACACGCCCCTAGGACACACTTAACCCCTACACTGCCATCTAGTGGTTAACCCCTTCACTGCCAGTGTCATTTACACAGGGATCAGTGCATTTGTATAGCACTGATTGCTGTATGAATGACAATGGTCCCAAAAATGTGTCAAAAATGTCCGATGTGTCCGCCATAATGTCGCAGTCACGATAAAAATCGCTGATCGCCGCCATTTAAAAAAAAAATTATTAATAAACATGCCATAAAACTATCCCCTAATTTGTAAAGCTATAACTTTTGCGCAAACCGATCAATAATGGCTTATTGTGATTTTTTTACCAAAAATATGTAGAAGAATACGTATGGGCCTAAACTGAGGAAAAAAATTGTTTTTTTATATATTTTTGGGGGATATTTATTATAGCAAAAAGTAAAAAATATTGCGTTTTTTTCAAAATTGTTGCTCTTTTTTTGTTTATGGCGCAAAAGTAAAAACCGCAGAGGTGATCAAATACCACCAAAAGAAAGCTCTATTTGTGGGAAAAAAAAGGACGTCAATTTTGTTCAGATACAACGTCGCACGACCGCGCAATTGTCAGTTAAAGCGACGCAGCGCCGAATCGCAAAAAATGCTCTGGTCAGGAAGGGGGTCAATTCTTCCGGGGCTGAAGTGGTTAATGGGAGGAGCTGCTGGGCCCCTCCTACAGCTTTACACTCTGCACAGTGATGATGTCATTGCTACTTTTACAAAATAAAATTTGGGTTTGCAAGGGCATTTGATGTGCACAAAGTGGATGTATATCTTTGTATGGAAATGCATTTAAATGAACATTTTTTTTTTTCTCTCCAGGCTCCAGGCTGGGGAAGGGAGGAGCTTTGCATGTCTCCGTAGAGCGTAATCGCAGCCCTATATCCATCTTAGTTCATACCAAGCACACCTCCCAACTTTGTGAGATGGGAATGAGGGACACCTATCAGCAAAAGTATGCAGGCATAGGACACACCCCTTGTCACGCCCCCTTAAAAGGAGAATTGTACAAAAAAAACAAGATTGGTTAAACCCACAAATGCTTTTTTACTAAAACTATTCCTTTATATTGGCTTTTGGAATTTACAAATGCAGCAATTTAGAAATTAGATGAAAGGTTTAGCGCTGGGAAACACTTTTTGATAGATAAAAAGTATATTTTATATACATCTATATAGATCAGACCAAAATGAGGGACAAATGAGAAGGAATGAGGGACAGAGGGACATTGCTCCAAATCAGGGACAGTTGGGAGCTATGTACCAAGGCATTTATTTATCCACTCTTGACAATTTCTGGCTTCGCTCGGGATAATCTTCTCTCTGCTACATCCCCATGCAAGTGTTACCAATTTAATCTCATTCCTGATAGGAGGACAAAGCTGGGGAGTTTTCCCAGGGAGGAGGACATGGAAGTATCACACACTGAAACATGCAATTAATTAAGAACGGACTCATTCCTGATCTTGCAGTAGAGGCGGAGTTAGATTCTCCGCACAGCCAAGAGTGAAATTCTGAGGAAACGACATTATGCTCCTTTAATCAAATAAGGAATGGAAATTCTCTGACTCACCGACCACCGGATATAGCAACATTATGAAGAGTTCTGTTCACTTCTTATTTCAAGAAGAAAGTTACCCAATTGTTACTTGCATCAAAGAAGAATTCTGGCTATATTATATTATACAGTATGTAGTTACATTGGTCCAGCTTGGAAGCTGGAAATCACTGTAGTAGACCTGTAGTACCTCCCAATATTTTGAGATGGGAATGAGGGACGCCTACTAACAAACGTATGTAGGCATAGGACACGCCCCCTGCCACACCCCCTTAAAGGAGAATTAACCAAAAGAAAAAGGTTAATTAAATCCACTTGGACTTTTTTTTATAACTTATATTCCTTTATATTGGCTTTTAAAATGTACAAATGCAGCATTTTAGAAATCGGATGAAAGGTTTAGCACTGGGAAACACTTGTTGAAAGATAAAAAGTGCATTTTCTATACAACTATTACAGGGATTTTTTTTAGTGGGAACGCAGGGGGGAACGCAGTTCCGGCACCTCCAGCACTGAATGTATGTAATAGCATGTGGTGTGGGGTGTGCTGGAGGGTCTATTGATGTTGGCTGCTGGGGGGATCTATTGTCACTGGTGGGGATCTGATTTTGTGTGAGGGTCTATTGTTGCTGATGGGAAATCTATTGCTGCTGGGGGGGGTCTTATGTTGCTGGAAGGGATGTACTGTTGAGGGAGAGGTCTATTTTTACTGGCTACTGGAGGATCTATTGATGCTGGCTGCTGGGAGATCTGTTGTTGCTGCTGGGGGGGTCTAATGTTGCTTGGGTGGATATTTTGTTACTGGGTGTGAAATTTTGTTGTGGGTGGTTCACTGTTGCTGCAGGGAATCTTTTGTTGTTGGGGTGGAGTTCATTGTTGCTGGGGGAGTCTATTGTTGTGTGGGGATCTATTGCTGGGATTCCATTGTTTCTGGCTGCAGGGGATCTATTTTACTGCTTTTCTTTTTATCATCAACATGTTCCATACAAATGATTTAGCACCACAAAATGTTACTTGGTTCTGTATTCTCTAAAAGGGGCGGTACTGGTAGGTGGGTAGGGGGTGGAATCAAGGGATGTGGTCAGAGGTGGGTAGGGGGCGGAGACAAGGGGTGACTCAGACTGGGGGAGTTCCTGTAACTATATAGATCAGACCAAAACGAGGGACAAATGAGGAGGAATCAGGGACAGAGGGACAAATCAGGGACAGTCCCTCTAAATCAGGGACAGTTGGGAGCTATGGACCTGTAGTAGACACTGTTACTACACCGTTACTACTTGCTTCTGGGTCCTGAGCTGAGTGGCCAGCCCGAGACATTGTAAACACAGGAGGTCGTTCAGTCAGTACGGGTGCCATTTAGAGAACACTTAGCACTTTCTGAATTATAGCAATGCTTTCTCTGATTGGACTAGGCAGAGAGCACCATGCCTCTCAACCGCGTCCAATCAGAGAATGCTATGCAAAGAGATCTTGGAATGGCACCCATGCTGAGTGGGCGACCGCGTGCGTTCAGTATGTACAGTGCATCCGGAAAGTATTCACAGCGCTTCACTTTTTTCCAAATTTTGTTATGTTACAGCCCTATTCCAAAATTGATTAAATTGATTATTTTCCTCAAAATTCTACAAACAATACCCCATAATGACAATGTGAAAGAAGTTTGTTTGATATCTTTGCAAATTTATTAAAAATAAAAAAAGGAAACAAATCCCATGTACATAAGTATTCACAGCCTTTGCTCAATACTTTGTTGAAGCTCCTTTGGCACCAATTACAGCCTCAAGTCTTTTTGAGTATGATGCTACAAGCTTGGCACACCTATTTGTGGGCAGTTTCTCCCATTATTCTTTGCAGGACCTCTCAAGCTCCATCAGGTTGGATGGGGAGCGTCGGTGCACAGCCATTTCCAGATCTCTCCAGAGATGTTCAATCGGGTTCAAGTCTGGACTCTGGCTGGGTCACTCAAGGACATTCACAGAGTTGTCCCTTAGCCATTCCTTTGTTATCTTGACTGTGTGCTTAGGGTTGTTGTCCTTTTAGAAGATGAAACTTCACCCCAGTCTGAGGTCCAGAGCACTCTGCAGCAGGTTGTCATCAAGGATATCTCTGTACATTGCTGCATTCATCGTTCCCTCGACCCTGACTAGTCTCCCAGTTCCCACCGATGAAAAACATTCCCACAGCATGATGCTGCCACCACCATGCTTCACTGTAGGGATGGTGTTGGCCAGGTGATGAGCGGTGCCTGGTTTCCTCCAGACATGACGCTTGCCATTCAGGCCAAATAGTTCCATCTTTGTTTTATCAGACCAGAGAATTTTGTTTCTCATGGTCTAAGAGTCCTCCAGGTGGGCTGTCATGTACCTTTTACTGAGAAGTGGCTTCCGTCTGGCCACTCTACCATACAGGCCTGATTGGTGGAGTGCTGCAGAGATGGTTGTTCTTCTAGAAGGTTCTCCTCTCTCCACAGAGAAATGCTGGACCTCTGTCAGAGTGACCATCATGTTCTTGGTCACCCCCCTGATTAAGGCCCTTCTCTCCGATTGCTCAGTTTGGCCGGGCGGCCCGCTCTAGGAAAAGTCCTGGTGGTTCCAAACTTCTTCCATTTACGGATGATGGAGGCCACTGTGCCCATTGGGACCTTCAATGCTGCAGACATTTTTCTGTACCCTTCCCCAGATCTGTGCCTCCATACAATCCTGTCTCAGAGACAATTCCTTGGACTTCATTGCTTGGTTTGTGCTCTGACATTCACTGTTAACTGTGGAACCTTCTATAGACAGGTGTGTGCCTTTCCAAATCATGTCCAATCAACTGAATGTACCACAGATGGACTCCAATCAAGTTATAGAAACATCTCAAGGATGATCAGTGGAAAAAGGATGCACCTGAGCTCAATTTTGAGTGTCACGGCAAACGCTGTGAATACTTATGTACATGGGATTTTTGTGTTTTTTATTTTTAATAAATTTGCAAAGATTTCACACAAACTTCTTTCACGTGAACATTATGGGGTATTGTTTGTAGAATTTTGAGGAAAATAATGAATTTATTCCATTTTGGAATGAGGCTGTAACACAACAAAATGTGGAAAAAGTGAAGGACTGTGAATACTTTCCAGATGCACTGTAAGCAGGTGCATCCAAGGGTTAACATTTTTTTTTATGTTGTGCTGACTCATAATCTGGGTTCATCAGGTCAACTGTGTTATTTGTGCAGCTAAACAATGTAGATGCGTGTGCTTTGTCAGGTTGACCTGCTAGGTTGGTGGATCTGAGAAGTAAGGGTTAACTCTGCTGGCTGGATTTTCCCACTCTTTCTAAGTTACCGCCCCCTTCAGGCCATACCACATAAATAGGGGCTCGTTAGTGCCACAGGGAGCGCTGGAGAGTTCTGTCCTTCAAAATGTAGCCGTTACTCTGTCGGACTGAACCCCCATCTTGGGGGCCCAGACAGGGTTCCCTTTAGGGTTAGGAACCTGAGGACTTAC
Source organism: Aquarana catesbeiana (assembly GCF_042186555.1). Classification (NCBI taxonomy): domain Eukaryota; kingdom Metazoa; phylum Chordata; class Amphibia; order Anura; family Ranidae; genus Aquarana; species Aquarana catesbeiana. The sequence goes on from NC_133333.1 coordinate 17,295,787, forward strand.
ATGGACTTACTGCCTTTTATGGATTACTATCAAATCATGGCTTTAAGGGATCACTTGCTGCCTCTGTGGATTATCTGACTGAATGGACTCTTACCTCTAAAGGACTGTTTTATGGACTTTGCTGCTAATTCAGGTATGACTACCTCATTGGCACTTATACTCGTACACAGGACCGGTTTTGCCGTCGGAATAAACTCCGAAGGTTTCTCTGACGGAACTCTGACGGAATTCCATTCAAGCGGTCTTTCCTACACACGGTCAAACCAAAGTCCGACCAAATTCCGACTGTCCAGAACGTGGTAACGTACAGCACATACGACGGGACTAGAAAAAGGAAGTTCAATATCCAGTAACCAATCGCTTCCGTCTTGTACCTGCTTCAGAGCATGCGTCGTTTTTGGTCCGTCAGAACAGCATACAGACGATCGGTTTTCTACGATATAAATTGGTTCCGTCGGAAATATTTAGAACATGTTCTATCTATAGGTCCCTCAGAATTTTCAAGTCCGATGAGGCCCACACACGATCAAAATATACGATGAAAAGCTTCCGTCTGACTTTTTCTGTCGGACATTCCGCTCGTGTGTACGCGGCTTTAGAGAACTCTATACAGGAATGTGTGTAAAGATGTCGTTTGAGAACGGTTCCTGTGTTACCCTGGACTACTTCAGTAAAGATCCTTTGTTGTTCCTTTAATCAGTGCAGTCTATGCTGCTTGTATTCCAGGGACCACTGGTGGTCATCCAGCAGCTGGAGTTACAGCAGGCTACAATTAGGTTCCTTTGGGGCACATGCATGGCACAACATGGACAAAGGGCAAGTCCATTCTAATTACATCATGTAATACAACATTTTTGGGTATATACATTTTTATAATGTGTTATTCATTTATTATTATTACGGTATTTATTTTTTGTGACTGTGGCTTTGGCCTTCCTGGTAAGGGGAGGGGTTTTTGTGTGCACGCCTGTATTTATGCAATTGAGCATTAAGCTGCTGGTCAGCACAGCTCTGAGGAAGAGGGGCTGCCCTTAAAACTAGTCAGCTTGCCAGTATAGCAGGGTTTTGTTGGAGCACTTGTATTCTGCACCACACAACATATTCTGGTTTACATGCTCTTTTATGCTGTACTTTTGTGAGTATCCATTATTATTGGTTTTATGTCTTTCCAGTTAAATTTTTGGTAATGCACTAGATTTTTGCACCTTCCCCGTTTGTTCTTTTTTTTTACATTGGATCCCCCTATCTGAGGAGGGTTGCATTCATCAAGCATTTGGAAGGTTTATGGATGTGTTGCCTGGTAAGCCTTATCTCTCTGCGGAGGACCTCTGAGCGCTGGGAGTGACTGTTTTTTCTTGTGTCGTTCCTTTAATCTGCCTGATCTAAAGTCTTTCCAAAGAGGTGCATGTATGGCGTATCAAAGAACAGGAATAAATTCTTTTTTTTTTTTTTTGTTCCAAGTGAATTTAACTTAATAAGCAGCTCAAGAAATGAAACAGAGTGTCAACCTTTGCAAAATATAGCTTAAATTACTTGGCTCATCCCTACAAATGAATATCAGAATAAAATAGTATCAGGAATAAGGGAATACAATGTGTGGGTTAAAGATCTTTGCGAGATGCATTTTATGTTATTTCATTTTTCAAAATGCAGAACTGCTTAGCTAGAAAGCTCGGCAGAGCAACAAGTCGTCACACACTCTCCGAGACATAAAATAAGTTACAGTAAAGTTTCTTACCGGTGGCCACCAAGGTAGAGAGGATGCAGGAGAATAGAAGAATGGAGCTCCCCATGATTGCAGAAGAGGATGAAGAGAAGATGCTGTACTTGTTGACTGTCCTTTATATTATTTTCAGGGCGTTGGCTTCTTGGAATGATGCATCCGCATTGGGGCATGCTCAAGAGGCATCAGGGAGCAAAATGGTCTCAAAATTATTTTTCCAAGTTAGTGTGGCTGGTATCATTTCTGGGGAAAAGGGGAAAAGGTGTGGGTGTGTGTAGGGGTAGGGGTTGCTGAAAGTGGACCTAACATCAGATAGAGGTTTTGGTATTAGGTACATGCATGCTATGCAATGAGTAAAATGTAACATTTCCAAGCATTTATTACCTCTCAATGAGCGAGATCATGGGGCTCCCCATGACAATGCCATCATCTGATATTCTCACCAGATGGACAGAGCCATGTTTGTTCAGGCATTGGTTTGGGATGCTTCTCATTCAAAATTCATTGCAGGTTCAGACTTCATTCAGAATTCATTGTAGGTACCGACTCTGAGAACGTCGGTAGACGAAACACGTACTTGGGAGTGGTGTGCACTGAGCCTGCAGTGCTGGAAAAGTTTATCATGAATTGGACTATTACGTGTTGTGATATTTTCACTACTGTGATATTGATAGTTGTCACTGGTGGAGTGGCTCAGACTAATTATATGGACATTATTTACTCATATGGACATTATCACTCACTATTATTTTTGAGTGATAGCTTATTTGAAAATTTAGTGTTCCAATACCACAGCGCTGCTCCATATTCATTCTAACTAATGAGTATGGTGAATGTCATGGGTGCTCAAACTGTGGTCCTCCAGGCTCCAGCTGTTGCGGAACTGTCTCAGCCTTTGGGAGTCATGTTTGTTACTGTCAGCGGCTTGCAATGCATCATGAGACTTGTAGTTCCCCAACAGATGGAGGGCCACAGGTTGAGCACCCATGGTGTATGTCATTCATGGTATTAAATGACACTAAAATTGTCAATTACAGTGACTTAGGATGCCCCGTTGGGTAGAAAAGATGTCCAACTCTCCTTTCTTTGCACCATATTGCACCAACGGAACCAATCCCGCACTGGGACTTCCACATTTATGTATGGAACCAAAGTTTGCTAGCTGTGCATAGATTTAATGCTAAAATATAAAACCGAGGTAAACGGCCTTGAGGCATTTTAAGAAGACCTTTACGTAGCAGAATAGGTTATAAGGTCTTAAGAAGACCTTTATGTAGCAGAATAGGTTATATGTATGGTTTATATAGAGTAGATGTATTATTAATAGATCACAACAGAGTATTTTAGATTGTGATAATCAAGGGTTGGTATAGCTAGAGTGTCAGTATATAGGAGTCCCAGCTCTATGCCATAGCTTGGGTACACATTCAGAGATAGGGAGACTCCTGACTATCCTTAAGATAATATTGTCTAGTTGAAGGAGAAGGCTTCAGTTAAAGTGTATCTAAAGCCAAAACTTTTTCATTTTGCACAGAGCGTTGAACAGGTATAACTTGGCAGGTTTTTCCTTTTTTGCCACCTGTGTCCTATTGGGTAGACTTCCCTTCAGGCTTGACTTCAGCCTTATCTACAAATTTTGCAACTTTATACAGGTTCCTCTCCTGTACTGAAATGGCTTACTCTGATTTCACTGCACTGGAAGCTATAGCAAGTCAGGGCCCACGTCATTTTCCTGCCTGGAGGTCGTACCATGTAGCCTTTTCCTCCCCAGCCTGATGGTCCCTGGCAATGCCAGGATAAGGTCATCCAGTGCCGAGGGTAAAGCTGTCAAACGCTACTCAAGCTCCCCCTGATGTAGGCACCCCTGATCATCTTTTTGCAGCTGAGATCTATGCTACTGGTAATACAGTGCCACGTTTGCCTTTCTGACAGTCAATAGCAAGGTGGCTGGCCAGCTTCCTCAGAGTGCCAGTATCGGGTGTGGACTGCACGAGTCTAAGTATACCACCGATGCATGTAATAATATGCCCAGACCATTGTGACTCCATTTTGTTATGCTTTAGTTTACAAAATCTTGTCATTTTAGCTTAAATCTGCAACTATGAAACAATGCTTAGAAAAATGCTTGCACAAGCACTGTACTCTATGTATATCATTGTGGGTGGTTTGTCCTTTCCTGTTTTCTGTTCTGTAGGCCATGGGACAGGATTCATGACTTATGACTCATAACCAGATGGTCTGTTGACTCCTGTAACCTCATGATAAATGTATTTTAAGGGTCACTGACTTGTAACCATATATTTTATACCAATACATCATTTGCTAGCCACTCCGCCCTCCCCTCTTTCTGTTGGTAAGTTGAACCATATATAAGCTGTATACACACCTAGTAAAGGTAGACATTTTACAAATGTATATCCTGACTCTCGTTTCATGTCTCCAGATACCTGGGGGCCCTGTTGTATCTTTAGAAGGGTGGTAGTCCAGAATACCTACTATTTCCTTTCAATGCACAGAATGGACCTCACCAGTGGAGACATCACAGCTCCCCTGCTCAGGTCCTTCTTGTCAGGTAGCCCCCAGGCAGCAGGGAGAGTCAGCAAAAGATGGTAGGGGTTGAGGGCAGGCTCTCAGCTCAGTTGAAAGTACTCTATGGGCTGCTTGAACAGCTTGTAAAAATAGGACTTCTTTCCTTGTCAGTAAATGTCTGTGAATGGGTAACGAGTGCCTGTAAAAAATATGGGTGTAGGCTTTGAAAGCGTGCATATGCAGTTCTGAAGCCTGCCAAAAATGCTTCTGCTCGGGCTGGGTAGCAAGGCGGGTCTGTGAGGGGTGCACGCCTGCGTTGTGGATGGTCTCAGGAGCTAGGGGGGAGTGGAGTGGGTCTCTTTTGTCTTTCCCGGGCACTCACAATGCCTGCTGCTGCCCAGCCCTAGCTCCTGACTGCTTGCCCATGAGTGTCCATCCATCCATCATTCACAATGGCGGTAATAGCGCTGTGGGAAGCACCGTGGAGCTGTCTCTAGGGGAAAATTGAAGCAGTCTCTCTCTATGGGGGTAATGGGAGCAGTCTCTCTCTCTCTCTCTCTCTCTGGGCCTGGTTGGCTGAGGCACTTATGCGGAGCAATCTCTTTGGGGCAAAGTGGAGCAGTCTCTCTCTCTCTGGGCTCAGCTGGGGGGCAATATGGGAGCAGTCTCTCTCTCTCTGGGCTCAGCTGGGGGGCAATATGGGAGCAGTCTCTCTCTCTCTCTCTCTGGGCTCAGCTGGGGGGCAATATGGGAGCAGTCTCTCTCTGGGCTCAGCTGGGGGGCAATATGGGAGCAGTCTCTCTCTCTGGGCTCAGCTGGGGGGCAGTATGGGAGCAGTCTCTCTCTCCCTCTCTGGGCTCAGCTTGGGGGCAATATGGGAGCAGTCTCTCTCTCTCTGGGCTCAGCTGGGGGGCAGTATGGGAGCAGTCTCTCTCTCCCTCTCTGGGCTCAGCTTGGGGGCAATATGGGAGCAGTCTCTCTCTCTCTGGGCTCAGCTGGGGGGCAGTATGGGAGCAGTCTCTCTCTCCCTCTCTGGGCTCAGCTTGGGGGCAATATGGGAGCAGTCTCTCTCTCTGGGCTCAGCTGGGGGCAATATGGGAGCAGTCTCTCTTGCTTTCTCTCTGTCTGGGGGCAATGGGAGCAGTCTCTCTCTCTGGTCCTAGGGCAAGATTGTCACCCTATAACAGGAATACAGGGGCAGACTTTTCTCGCCCTATAACAAGTTTAGAGAGTTTTCACCCTTCAACATGGACTGAAACTTGTCAGCCTATAACAGAGGCAGAGTGTTGTCACCCTATAACGAGCAGAGAAAGTCACCCTACAACATGGACCAAAAGTTGTCACCCTATAACAGGGTGCTTGAAGAGCTCCGAGCAACATTTTACTGCTCTCAGGTGACATCCCATTGGACTATGCCATCTAGTGGTAAACTGTTGAAAAACATTAAAACATTAGATAGATAGATAGATAGATAGATAGATAGATAGATAGATAGATAGATAGATAGATAGATAGATAGATAGATAGATAGATAGATAGATAGATAGATAGATTATTTATAGAGTATTATTTCTATTTCTTGCTGCTTTAAAGGTCAGGTATATCCTAGACATGCTGTTTGATGAAAGTGCAGTAATTAATAATTCCTTCTCATGAACAGAAACCCGGAGGTGTTCTGCATTTTCATATACACACGTAAAACCACAAAATAAAATAACATTTAAAGTGGCACACAAACAACACCACGGAAGTATCAGGTAAAAAAAAAAAAAAGCATTCAATTTATTTATTTCTAAGTTGTACACAATTGGAAACAAGATTCAAACAAATCCAAGTTATCTCTACTACAGAAAAAAGTTTCACCAATAAAGGGGACCTGTCACAGCACAAGTAAAGAAGTCACATTCCTTTTACAACAAGTCATCAATGGAAGATAGATTCATTATGATATTAAAGACTCCCATTTCTCGGTAAAGTAGGCCATGCAGTGCAATGCAAGATCCACGTATAATGTTCAGGTACCATTCCCCTGTAAAAATTTGCTGGCCTTTAATATTTCCAAAATGTATTTGTAAGGTAAAAAGTTGGATTTTATATAACCTTGACCCATCTTTTGCATTGCTGAGCATGAGGTTGTGGATGGGTGGTAGGCCTGCTCCTCCTCGTGCCTGGAAATTAGAACACTATGGGGGTTTATCTACTAAAACTGGAGAGTGCAAAATCTGGTGCAGCTCTGCATTGAAACCAATCAGCTTCCATTTTTTTTTTTTTGCCAAAGCTTAATTGAACAAGCCGAAGTTAGACGCTGATTGGCTACCATTGTTGGCTACTCCCCAGTTTTAGGAAATCAATCCCAATGCTGGTGGTCACACGATACTGTCTAGTGCCTACAGCTACAAGAAGTAGATAGATATGCTTTGTTCATATTTCATGTCTGAGGTTTACAACCATTTTAAGGGAAAGAACACCAGAGAAGGTCACTATCCTTGCGGTGATATTCCTGGGGAACAAAGAGTATCACAAATATTGTGATAAGACACGGCAATCCATTGCAAGAGCATTTTCCCCATAGATTTGGGCTACTCAGCATTCTCTAGACTCTCGCTGGAAGCAGCACGTCGTCCCTCCTGCTTAGATAATGTGGGCAGAAGATAGGGTTAGGTAAGTATAAAACCTTTTTGCTTACAGGAACATTTTAAAAATACTAGAGCAGGAAAAATGTTTACAGGGAGAAGAGGCCTGGACCTTTTGAATGGACTTGGCAAATTATTGCAAGGCCTGCTTTAAATACCCTAGACCAGCGTAATAAGACATTTCTTAAACCAAAATTACTATTGTCTGATGCGGAGCTCCAGCTAAAACCAGTAAAGAGTGCTAAAAATGATATCTAATTTTTCTATTTTTACTAAATGCATGGGAATCAGTGAAGAAGGTAAAATAGAGGTGGTTTTGGTCGTCTGTAAATGCACAATGGGCTTTAAATGGCTCCTGTGGGTTACATAATCAACTATTCTACAAAAATGTCAATAATGGCCCCTTTTTTTAACCTCATTCTTTTATTTTTTTTTATCATTGAAAAAAAAGAGAGAGAAAAAAAAGAAAAAATCAAAAGGATCAGTACACAAATAACAATGGCATAATACAAAAAAAAGGAAAAAAGAAACAAGAAAAAAAAAATTGACCATAAATACACCCCAAAATTTTTTTTTGTTAAGCAGATTTGAAGATTTTAAATTGAAAGTTTTCCAGCAATTTTGTGGTGAAATAAATTTAGCCAAAGTCACTCTGTTCATTCCTATTACCCAGTAGGTGTAAATATCATTTAAAGCGGAGTTCCAGTCATAAAACTAATTTTACATTATTCAGCTGCATTAAATATTAATAACAACCTTTGGAAAAAAATTTTTTAATTTTTCTTACTCACCTTTTCAGATCTATCGCTAGGGGGTCCCTCATAATCTGCCTCTTCCTCTCCACGGCGCCTGACGTCATTTCCCTCGGCGCCCGTGCTCGCTAGTACTCCTGGGAGATGCGTGTCATCATTTCCCAGGAGTCACTGGGCAGCACCGAGGGCTTTTGTTGCCATCACAACGGGGGGCTGGCAATTCAGCCGCCACTGCCGGCTGTGATGGCAACGTTAGAAGTGTACGGTGCTGCGCCGTACATACGGCGCATGCGCGAGAACGGGTGGTGCATGCTGGTCGCTCAGCTGCGCCAGAGCCTGGGAGATAGCGCTTGTGGGCTTCACATGCCCACAAACAAGATGGAAAGTGCCAAGAAGAAGGAATAAAACATATCATGCTCAATTAAATCGGCAATCGAGCAGCGATTAAAAAGAAAATAATGTGAGTGCTAGTAATAAGTCTTTAAAAATAAAGATATTCATCCCAAAAAAAAAATTTTTTTCACAGTTGAAACTCCGCTTTAACATTTTACCTGCCTTTCATGAATCACATTCAAATTTTCCTCAATGTCTTGGAGGAAGAGTGGACAAAGCTGTGTTTCTAGAATGTTCTTGATAGCACAGGAAGTTATCAGATTATCTAGCAGGAACAACCAGTATTTTTAAATTTTTTTTTTTTGCGCATATTGAACACAAAAAAAAAAACTTTTAATAGCATGACTAACAGACCAAAAGCAACAAATAAAAGTCCATTGTTGGGGTTACACACACTTTAGGGTTTAAATGATTTTTTTTTCTTTTTTCACCACTCTACATACACATTTCTTAGCTCTGTAGGTGGGTCTATCCTATGACTTTGACAAGGAACATGGGTGCAAAAATCAGCAAAATCAGACTATAATGAAGACTCCCGCTCCCGCTGGTACAACTGAACTTCATCTCTTGCACTTTGTCTCCGGTTTTAAAGTCCATCTCCTTCATACACAATCCCGGTGTGCCGCAACCTCTCAGAGAAGTGTTATCAGCCGGCTCTGTGGAGTAAATATAAAACGACGTTACTATGAAACATCACCAGTCACTAAAATGTATTAAAATGTTTATTTTTATTAACTTCAATTTGAAAAGTGTTTTTGATATTTTCAAGCCTGTAGCTTTCAGAAAGCTTTCTTTCGAGAAATACCCGCCATTAAGGTCTTTGTTTAGGCACTTAAAGGGGAATTCCATTTCGATCAAAAACATACACGAGGATCATCCAAACCCCACCTCTAATTAAGTGGGAAGAAAAGGGAACAGAGGGCGCACCAGTCTAGCGAATTACCTTTGCGACACTTTAATATTGTAAAAGGTTTAAAAAAATATACTCACAAACGAGTGATAAAATCAAGCAAATTGTATAAAAGTCCACCATTTTTCCCATCCAGCAAGATCTGCAGGCCAGTAACAGATGTGGGATGTAGAACCCAAAGAAATCTGATGCTTTTCGAGGGGTATCCCGAGGGGATGCCCCTCGAAACGCGTCAGTTCAATATTAAAGCGTCGACAAAAAACAGAAAGGAGAGGGCGCACCGGCCTTGTGCGTTATCTTTAAAAAAGTTTATTAAAAAAGAAAGCGTAAAAGTACTACTCACAAGGTAGATAAAAATCACGCATAATGGTCTAATGATGGTAGCAGTCTCCAGACCTATGGACAAGACGTGCAGACCGCTGCTTCTGACGCGTTTCGAAGGTAGCACCGTCTTCTTCAGAGCCCGATAATATTAAAGTGTCTCAAAGGTAATGCGCTAGCCCTCTATTCCCTTTTCTTTCTAGAGTTTCTTCTGTATTTTCCCTGACCTGTGGTGAGTGGCAGCACAGCTGATGTGGTGGCTTGATTAGTGAAGACCCACGTTTTCAGGAGTATTCAGGAGCGCAGGAGTATTCGTTTTTCTTTTATGCTGACTTCTAATTAAGTGGGGGCTGCCCACTCATGGCCCCGTGAACACCATAATGAATGCTTTATTGAGTTCTAAAATAAGGGTGACACTTTGATCCCGCAACATTTCCTGGGGCACAGCATCATCTGGACTAAGGAACCCTATGATTAAGCCCTGGTTGGTGGGGAGAAACATGTCAGGGGGCGTGGCCCACAGAGCTACATTGACTCCAGATTTTACATCTATACATCCACACTAGGATCGGCTATGGTGAGCAGCGGTTTTCTGCTTAAATGTTTATCGCTCACTGGATGAGTATTTCTTACACTGGCATCCCTACTATCCTGAGTACCAATGGGTCTCTACACCTCAGCCAGGAGTGGCACCACCAAGTACTAAGGCCCAAGATGCATGGACTGTTCCGGCAAATCTGGGATGAAACAGGTTCAAGTGACTGAAGGCAAGCTCTTTCCTCAAGGTCAACCCCCACAGTCCATAGGTTGTTCATACACTGGTTCCCTCTTCAAAAACTGCAGAGATCTCATGTCTTATAAAACCAGGCATAGCTTATAAGGGAAATCTTTTGCATTCATTTTACCCCTCCTAGATCAGAGTGGACAGCAGGCTTCTCAGCCCTCACTGCTCGAACAGTCCCAACACCAGTGTTGAACAACCCATAGACTCTTTCCTCCACCTAGACCCAAAAGAAAGAAACTTCTGTATATATCTGTATATACATACCAACATTTAAGTCCTGGTCCCTGGGACACAAATAACCCAATCCACAGTCTACCTCAGGGCTTCCCAATTACCGAAGGGACTCAGCAAAACCCCACTAAGTGGGGACTGCCCACTCACACCCCCGTGAACACCATAATGAATGCCTTATTGAATTACTGGGAATGTGCAAATAAGGGTGAAACTGTGATCCTGGGACATTGCCCAGGACACATAATCAAGACGGTCCAAGATGCAGGATTGTCCCAGAATATCTGAGACAGTTGGCATCTGTGCCAGTAGAGGTCAGATGTATATAGAACTTTGATTTTACCCCAAAAGATGGTAATAAACAAAAGATTTAAGAAATGAAAATATTTCTTATCTTCTCCATCTAGGTGGAGCCACAATCCATCCAAGGTGGTGGAGAACATCAGTCTGGAGATCCTTGGTGTGCTAGTGACATACTTTTCGCTAAGATGCAGAACTGTCCTGACAAATCTGGAACAGTTGGCATCTATACCAGTAGAGGTCAGATAAATAGAATTTTTATTTTACCGCAAAAGCTGTTAATAAACAAAAGATTTCATCTAGGTGGCGCCACAATCCATTCAAGGTGGTGGAGAACATCATTCTTAAAAGGTAGTTCAGTGCTTAAATAGCCCCACCATGGGTACATTTTTTCTTTCAAGTTTCAAACTCTCCTATCCCTAAGTATGGGAGAGTCCGTAAGGCAGCTTTGATATAGGAGGCCGATACCAAGTCAAATTCAAGTACTTACAGCACATTGTTTGCATTTAAAAAAATAAATAAATTTAGTGATGCATTAAGTAGTGATTTAGAGCTGCATTAATGCGTGCCTTTTATATCTGCCCGAAGCTCAGCTTTAAATTTTCTTTGTTTAGTCCCAATCATAATAAAGAAACAAAATGTGTTCAAAGCCATACTTGTTGTAATAGTTAATGAGACACATTGCTTCTCATCCCCAGTGCAGTCTCTGTGGGTGCTGGAAGTACATGGTGTGTCCCCAGAACCTCGACAATCCATACAGGAGACCCCGTTCTTCTCTGTTTTAGTCTGTGGCACTAGGAATGAAGAAGAGATAATGGTCAGTATACATTTTTTGGTGTAATCTAAGCACAGTTTGACAGTATAACCAGACAGATTTAGGTGAGGTGAGCTAAGGAACCAAAAAGCCCAAAGCTGCTGTAATTACACGCAAAGCTTCAGGTGATACCTCCCACCTTCCCCCCACTGCGCATGTCCTAGGGAAAGGACACATTCTGGGGGATTCCTCCCCTTCATCAATGTAATCTTAGGGTTGGGACACGTTACGGGGATCCTTCCCCTTCATCAGTGTACTGCTGGGGACAGGACATGTTATGGGGATTCCTCTCCTTCATCAGTGTACACCTATTGACAGGACATGTTTTGGGGATTCCTCCTGTTCAGCAGTTTACTCCTAGGGGCAGGACGTGTTATGGGGATTTCTCCTTTTCTTTGGTGTACTCTTAGGAACAGGACTTATTCTGGGGATTCCTCCCCTTCACCAGTGTACTCCTGGGAGTGGGACACATTGCAGAGATTCCTCCCCTTCATCAGTCTGCTCATAGGGGCAGGACAGATTTCGGGGATTCCTGCCCTTCATCAGTGTAGTAGTAGGGACAAGATGCACTACGGGGATTTCCCCCTTCATCAGTGTACTTCTAGAGACAGGACGCATTCCGGGGATTCCTCCTCTTTATCAGGGGAAATGTTATGGGGATTCCTCCCTTTCATCAGTCTGCTTCTAGGGGCAGGACACATTACAGGGATCAGTGTATTCCTAAGAGTGAGACACATTACAATGATTCCCCCCCTTCTACAGTCTGCTCCCAGGGGCAGGACATGTTATGGGCATTCCTCCTGTTCATCAGTGTACTCCTAGGGACAGGATGCGTTCTGGGGATTCCTCCCCTTCACTGATGTACTTCTAGTGACAAGACGCATTCCGTGGAATCTTCTTCTTCACCAATGAACTTGTAGGGGTGGGACACATTATGGAGATTCCTCTCCTTCATCAATTTTCAGTCTAGACTGTTGCTTTGAATGTTTCCATCTATGGCAGCTGATATTTTTCTATAACTAGCCACTGGCCACGGGAATTCATTTTGGAATGGTATATACCAGATAAGCTCCGTATTCTTCTATCTTTGTGAGTAGAGATGGTCGAACGACCCTGAACGGCGAACCCTATTGAAGTCTAAGGGAGCCATACAGGAAAAATCAAAAGTGCCCATTTTGAAGGGTTGTTGGGAAGAAGCCCTTGTCCCTTGTTGAGGGCATGTGTCCTGGTATGGTTCAGAAGGGGGGGGGGGGGCGCTCGCTCATCCCCTCTCCCTTTTCTGACCTGCCAAGCTGCGTGCTCAAATAAGGGTCTGGTATGGAATTTGGGGGGGTGGCGTTTTTTTTAAAGTTTGGCAAGGGGTTCCCCTTAAAATCCATACCCAAGGGTCTGGTATGAACTGGGAGGAACCCCACGCTGTTTGTTTCTTTAATTTTTTTAATAGCCGGGTGTCGGCAATTGCAACCGCGAGTCAATATAGATGTGATTTGACTTCTTTTTTTCTTTAGAAATGTCATTCTTGCTGCAGCATGTTCTATACATGCTACAGATGTGCCACTTTACAGGCAGATTAAAGGAATTTTTAATTGCTACAAAATATCCTCTTTTGGTAGGAATTTTAAGGCAATGAAACATATTTTCTAAATACAGAGGAACCTTGGATTGCGAGTAACACGGTTAACGAGTGTTTCAATTTATGAGCACTGTATTTCTAAAAATCCTAACTCGGTTTGAAAGTGTTGTCTCGCAAAACAAGCAGGATTCAGGCCAAAGCGGTGCGCAGTACCGCTTTTGGCCGGAGGTGGGGCGCCGGAGACGAACAGATGCAGATCATCGTCGTTCGGAAATGCACAGAAAGGCCCGAGGACAGTTCAGCTGACCTCGGCAAACTTCGGAAAGGCTCGTGAACGGAGTCTTTCCTAGGTTTGCCGAACTGTCCTCGTGCCTTTCCGGCCGTTTCGGAGGCTCACCGGGGCCCCCCGCCTCTGGCTGCATGCGGTATTGCATGCTATTGAAGTCAGTGCGGAACAAATTATTTTCGTTTCCATTGACTTCAATGGGGAAACTCGATTTGATATGTGAGTACTTTGGATTACGAGCATTCTCCTGGAACGGATTATACTCGTAATCCGAGGTTCCACTGTATATATAAAAAATGTAATTTTATTATTATTTCTTAAAAGTATTTTTTGAAAATGACATAAGCTTAAAAAAAGATCTTTTCCACAAAATCATACATTCAGGTCCTACAGGCAATCTGAAATGGTTTCTATGAAAATGCCTATAACTGTTCAGTTTAAATTCAACTACAGGGATGCAGTACTTACACGCAGGCATGGGAGGACTGCAGTTACTGGTAGAGCAACAGGAACTGCTTATTTTTATTACTCCATTAGAATAGGTAAAACTTTCCTTCTGAGAGCACATTGATTTTTCCCCACAAGATCTCTTGTACCGCTTCACTTCCTGCCCATCTGTCAAAAGAGAGAGAAAACAAGATATGTCAAAGGGGTACGTGGCATCTTAGACTTAACTTGATCATAACACATTCACTGAAAGCAGAACTATTGCTTACTGGATTCCCGATAGGGAGATGTTCTCCTACTTCCACATGGATTTCCTGAGACAGGAAGGGAGAGGAAATCTCCCCGCTTACCCTTTTACTCCACTGTAACTCTGTCGCCAAAGGGGCAAATAAAAGTTTCCTTTCAAAGAAGAAAGCAGAGGCTCACCTCTCCCACTGCCCACACTATTGAACACCATTCTAATGAATATAGACCATAAAGTCTCTTTGGAAACCAGAACTTCTAGGACTGTAGATCGCCTGGTCCCCAAAGAGACCATAAAGTCTCTTTGGAAACCAGAACTTCTAGGACTGTAGATCGCCTGGTCCTCTGCTGCTGCTGTTGGTGGTTCTATTTCTTGACCCCTATGTCACCACTGTGTCCTGTAGAGACTGTAGAGAGGGTTCTACAGTACTTAGCACAGTGGGGGACCAATTTTGTAGGCTTTCTTTATATCTCCATTGGCCTATAACCAAGCGATCTGCTGAGTTTTATTTCAGCTGTATCACCAAACATTCTAAATTGCAATGGAAATCAACTGAAACGTCTGCAGTGCCAGTCAAAGGACCACATCAGGTGTTCCCCACCTTCTGAAGAAGCAGACCGTTTCCTCAGGTTGAGCTTTTGGCGACTTTGAAAGTCTGCCATCCAGTTTTTTATTATTAACCTCTAATGCCGCGTACACACGGTCGGACTTTTCGTCTACAAAAGTCCGACAGCCTGTCCGACAGACTTCCGGCGGACTTTCGGCGCACTTGCAGCAGACTTTCTAACGAACGGACTTGCCTACACACGACCACACAAAAGTCCGACGGATTCGTACGTGATGACGTACACCGGACTAAAATAAGGAAGTTCATAGCCAGTAGCCAATAGCTGCCCTAGCATGGGTTTTTGTCCGTCGGACTAGCACACAGACGAGCGGATTTCGGGGTCCGTCGTAGTTACGACGTAAAGATTTGAAGCATGTTTCAAATCTAAAGTCCGTCGGATTTGAGGCTGAAAAAGTCTGCTGAAAGTCCGGAGAAGCCCACACACGATCGGATTACCAGCCAGCTTTAGTCCGTCGGCGTCCGTTGGACTTTTGTAGACGAAAAGTCCGACCGTGTGTACGCGGCATAAGAGTACTAATATGACTGAACTGCATCAAAGCAACCTACCTCCCAGTCACTACTGTACAGAAATAATTGTATCAATTGCGATATTTTGGGTTCTGGATCACTAGCTAGCTGCTCTTGTAAAAGTGAACAGTCTTTATTTTTTGAAAAGGCAAACAAAAACAGCATGAAAAAAACAATCTCTGGAACAAATCAAACCTCTGGTTCATCGCCAGAATAACATTGTTCCTTAACAGGGTGTCAGGGTTGGGCTCAGCCCTTCCGTCTCTGAGCTGGCTGCTCAACTGTTAGCTAATTGCCAGTTCCTATCTCTCCACAGTTACTCAGCTGTTTATGATATCCTGCTTGTCAGTCCTGCCTACTTAACCTGTCCAGTCCAGAGGAGCTCTGCCTTCACCTAGGTCAACATCACAGAGACTATCTCCTGCATTCCTGTTTAAAGACTTGCTTTGCTGACATCCCTTCTGGCTCCCGATCCTGCTTGCTGCTCCACTACATTGATCCCTGACTTCTGGCTTGGCTGACTATCCATTCCGGTTACTGAACTTTGGCTATGTTTTGACTACATTGGTTCTTTTTTCTTTTATTAATAAACAAGTGTGATTTAACTGTACTTCTGTCCGATTTCATGGTTTCTGACACAGGGTTTAAAGTCCCCACTTGCTCCAGGGATCCAAAGAAATGGTCACTGCAGCTTAGCAGTATTTCAGTAACCAAACAGCACACTCTTGCAGGCAGGATAACCCTTACAGGGCCAAGATACCCATAGTCAGGGTTGGAGGCTCTTTCCCTCCAGAAGCCTCCAAAAAAATCCAAAACAACTGTCAATCAGTATTCCCTCTCTGCCGGATAACCCTGGAACCCATCTCTCTGTATAAGTGAGAATCCCTGAGTACTCCAACTGTCTTTTGTCATCCCTGTTAAAGCAGTATTAAACCCAAATTCCTCCTATCAGTGTACTCCTAGGGACAGGACACATTACAGGGATCCCTCCCCTTCATCGGTGCACTCCTAGGGACTGGACATGGTTTGGGCATTCCTTCCCTTTATCACTGTACTCCTAGGGACACAACACATTATGGGGATCCCTCCCCTTCATCGGTGCACTCCTAGGGACTGGACATGGTTTGGGCATTCCTCCCCTTCATCAGTGTGCTCCTAGGGGCAGGACACATTACAGGGAATTTTCCACCCCCTCCTAGAATACTCCAAAACCAAAAATGTCATATACCTGTATTTCAGATTACCAATCATTAGATATGGTGGCTGCATCAACTCACACATTGGGGACACATATATATATTAATTCCACAGCGCTGTCACTTTAAATCGTCTTTTTTCTATTCGGACTGCTGCTGGTCCTTGTATTAAACGCCTCTACTCTATTCACAGCGCTGTCCTAAAACCTTAACAATCTATCTTTTTAAAAGATAAATGTGCATTCCACTGGCCGAAAATGGCGTCACTGGATAGTCCCGTCCAACGTGTTTCGCCAGCCAACCAGGCGTCTTCAGAGGCACGGAAAGCTTATAAGCTGCACTTTCTATATGCATATAGGAGTTGCACTGAAGTACTTTGCATATGGAGCACTATAAGAAGAACTTTTGAAGCACTTTAATATATTTCTTGATGTACAAAGATAATTTCACATATGGACATTTATTATTTTGACTTTTAACAGCAGTATTGTATAATGGTACACTTTATTTGCTGCATGTATTTTTCTTTGAATGAGTTCAGTGCACATTTTATTTTTAAATAGATAGATTGATATGATTTTAGGACAGCGATGTGAATAGAGTAGAGACGTTTAATGAGGACACATACCGTACCTCCCATCCAGGACCCATCCCTAGCGTCCTGTATACAATACATATTCTTGAACCTTGCAATCAAAATCAGATTAAAAGTGGTTGAATAATTGCAGCACTGAGAACAAATTAATTTTTATTAAAGCAGTTTTTTTTCACTTACCTCCATTTAAAGTAGACTTTAAAGTTGCCATACAGAATTCAGATTCACATGTGATGGAGCTTCCTTTACAAGACTTCTCATCTTCCGCTTCACACTCAATACAGGATAAAGAGAATCCTGTAAAATAAAGGAGACATTACTAATAGCAGAAATAATGTATGACAAAATGAGCCGCTCTGACTCTCTACTTAGCTGATAACCAAATATAAAGCACAAAGCCTACATACCGTGTTCTTTTGGTTATAGCATCTGGTTTTAAAGGTCAACTCCTGGGTAAAACCCGCTGCAACCTTCCAGTCACCAAATTTAAAAAAAAAAAATCAAACATACATAACTTAAAGTGTTTGTTACCCCAGCGATTCATATTCCTGATATGTGGCTGCTGTACCATGTACTCGTATGAGAAAGTATTCTGTTATTTTTGTATTGCTTCATTTGTGTGAAATTCCTGGTGTTCCTTCTACTTTCCTATTAGAAACTGACCACACTAAGCAGGAGTAAACACCGTGGTCAGTTCTCTAGCTGTGCTGGGAACTCAGCCTATTCTCTTGTCCTGACACGCACCCGGCTGCACAGCCATTCACTGGAGAGTTCAGTGCTCTGTTGCTTCTCCTCCCCCCAGCTCTTATGCAGCTGAGAACAGATATTATGTTATGACTTATAAAAAAAGAAAAAAGGTATAATATAATTTTTTTTTTTAATCTATTCACGAATGTTTTTCCTTTCATTTCAGTTTTAAACAGAATGGGTTGTTTTTCAAACTGATCGTTTACTATCACTTTAATTCTAGGTGTAGGCAGGTTCCTATAAGGACTCACTTCTTTTCTATGCTATGCCCTTGTTTCCTGTGGCTGAGCTCATTTCCTCTGTTAGCTGAGCCAGCGAGGTGGCAATTGCTACAATGTAGATGTGTGGTGGATCTGAGGAATCGATTGGATAGATTTTCACACCAATTTACCAAAGACCCACGTAAAAAGGGCTCACTGAAATGCCCTGGGGGGAGCTCTTGGGAAACACTGCCTTCAAGATATAGGCTGTTATCCTGCTGGACCGTGGGGGGCAGGGGGTCCAGTCGGGGTTCCCTGAGGGGCTGGGAACCTAAGGACTCTGTGGACTCTTAACTGCCAGCTGTGGACTTATTGCCTTTATGGCTCACTGACTTTGTGGATTACTGCCAATCATGGACTCTGTCCCTATAGACTCAGGTATGATTACCTTATGGGCACTAGAACACCTCTGTACAGGAATGTGTGTGAGAAGCTGCTTTACAAGAACTGTTATTCCATTTTTGCCTTTCTTCAGTAAAGTTACCATTAACTTTAAGTTGCCTGGTCTGAAGTCTCCAAAAAGGCTGCCTGCACAGCGTATCAAAAGAACAGGGCTTGCAAAACAACAAGGAGACTGAGCTAGAGGAAGATGCAATACATGGGTCTAACACATAGAGTACTGTCCAGAAGAAGTTAATGTGTTGTTGCTAAGGACTACTATTTCTGTCACATGCAAGACAGTCAATCAGCCAGGAGTAGACCTGTGCACTACTACCAAAAAATTTGTTTTGTTTAGTTTTTATTCATGTTTTTTTTCTCGTTTATCGGATCATTTATGATCAGCATTCGCTACTTCGGATCATTCGTAACTTCGAATGCATTCATATTAGTTAAATTCCACTAGTTTAGATGCAGCATTCGCTACTTCGGATAATTCGTATCTTCGGATCCCCGAGTATTTGATCCCTAAGTGAAACATGACTTAATACTTGGTGGAAAAAACATTGTTGGCAAGCACAGAGACAAAGAGTTTCTTGTAGTTGGTGACCAGGTTTGCACACATCTCAGGAGGGATTTTGGTCTACTCTTCTTTACAGATCTTCTCTAAATCCTTAAGGTTTTTTTGGCTGTCATTTGGCAACTCGAAGTTTCAGCTCCCTCCATAAATTTTCTATAGAATTAAGGTCTGAAGACTGGCTAGGCCACTCCATGACCTTAATGTTCTTCTTCTTGAGCCACTCCTTTGTTGCCTTGCCAGTATGTTTTGGGTCATTGTCATGCTAGAAGACCCAGCCATGACCCCTCTTCAGTGTTCTGGCTGTGGCCAAGGCAACAAAGGAGTGGCTCAAAAAGAAGCACATTACAGTCATCGAGTGGCCTAGCCAGTCTCCAGACCTTAGAAAATTTATGGAAGGTGCTGAAACTTTGAGTTGCCGGGAGACAGCCAAGAAACCTTAAGGATTTAGAGAAGATCTGTAAAGAAGAGTGGACCAGAATCCCTCCTGAGATGTGTGAAAACCTGGTCACCAACTACAAGAAACGTCCCGTCTCTGTGCTTGACAACAAGGGTTTCTCCACCAAGTATAGTAAAGCCTTGGTTTGAGAGTAACTTGGTTTGAGAGCGTTTTGCAAGACAGGCAAAAATTTTAAATACATTTTGACTTGATATACAAGAGATGTCTTGAAGTAGCGTCATGGCACAACTGAGTATAATATGGAAGAGAGGCGCCTCTAAGTGTAGCAATATGGTTACATTTAATGAAGGTACAAAATTTAGCAACTCACATGGTTGATGATTAAAAGAGGCACATGTAAGTATGCAGGCATCCGGGGTAAAGCTGTCCACATAGACCATCCTTCTCCCCGCCATCGACATCATCTCTTTCACGCTGCGCTCCACGAGCGCTTCAAGCCTCGCTTTCAGATCGCTCTACTGCAGGGTAGTCTTCCCGGTCACAATTGCAGACTGACAGTGTTGAGAGCCGGCGGTGTGGAGGATGGTCTATGTGGACAGCTTTATGCCTGCATACTTAGATGTGCCTCTTTTAACCATCAACCATGTGAGTTGCTAAATGTTGTACCTTCATTAAATGTAACCATATTGCTACACTTAGAGGCGCCTCTCTTCTCTTTTATACACTGTGGCTCCTGCTGGATTTTGCTTCTAATCCCCTTGTGGAGGCTTCCATTTGTGGATGGACATTTTATGGTTACACAACCTGGTCACATTGCTATAATCATTTTATTTGGACTATAAACTGAAGGACCTATGAATAAATGGTTGTGGAACTAATTATTTGAGTTTCCATTATTTCTTATGGGAAAATTTGCTTTGATATACAAGTGCTTTGGATTACAAGCATGTTTCCGGAAAGAAATATGCTCAAAATCCAAGGTTTTACTGTACTAAGTCATGTTTTGCTTGGGGATCAAATACTTTTTTTACTCATTGAACTGCAACTTAATTTATAGCATTTGTTTAATATGTTTTTTCCTGGATTTTTGGTTAATATCCCGTCTCTATTATTTAAAATAAACCTATAATAAAAATGATTTCATTTCTTTGTAAGTGGGCAAACTTAGAAAATCTGCAGGGAATCAAACAATTATTCCCCCCACTGTACCCTTGCAGAGCACTTGAAGCACAAGTCCTAGTTGACACTTTTCCAATTTGTAGCAAATTTGTGTGGCAAGTCTCTAGCAAGGAGCAAAGTTGCAGTGGTGAGTCTACAGCAAGAGCTCGGCAAGTCTACAGCAAGAAAATTCATCCACAGTGACCCCATGTGGTGAGATGACTATTGCAGAACATAACTGAACCAGAACTTGCAGCAGACTTGCAGAATGTTTGCAAAGAAAGTTGACCTGGAGCCATGCAATGCAGACTTGCTGCAATTGTGCAACAGACTTGTGAAGCCTGGCAAGTCTAGCAATAGCTTAGCAAGTCATGTTCAAACTTGCAGCTCAATTGCTTGCTATCTGGGCTCCCACAGCTCTAATCTCAGCACAGACCATGTACAGCACAGTGAGGATGCTGCTACTTTTACCAGGTAATATCTGGATTTGTAAAGGCATTTAGTGCACACAAACTTTATGTACAGTGGGGACGGAAAGTATTCAGACCCCCTTAAATTTTTCACTTTTTGTTATATTGCAGCCATTTGCTAAAATCATTGAAGATCATTTTTTTTCCTCATTAATGTACACACAGCACCCCATATTGACAGAAAAACACAGAATTGTTGACATTTTTGCAGATTTATTAAAAACAGAAAAACTGAAATATCACATGGTCCTAAGTATTCAGACCCTTTGCTGTGACACTCATATATTTAACTCAGGTGCTGTCCATTTCTTCTGATTATCCTTGAGATGGTTCTACACCTTCATTTGAGTCCAGCTGTGTTTGATTATACTGCTTGGACTTGATTAGGAAAGCCACACACCTGTCTATATAAGACCTTACAGCTCGCAGTGCATGTCAGAGCAAATGAGAATCATGAGGTCAAAGGAACTACCTGAAGAGCTCAGAGACAGAATTGTGGCAAGGCACAGATCTGGCCAAGGTTACAAAAAAATTTCTGCTGCACTTAAGGTTCCTAAGAGCACAGTGGCCTCCATAATCCTTAAATGGAAGACATTTGGGACGACCAGAACCCTTCCTAGAGCTGACCGTCCGGACAAACTGAGCTATCGGGGGAGAAGAGCCTTGGTGAGAGAGGTAAAGAAGAACCCAAAGATCACTGTGGCTGAGCTCCAGAGATGCAGTCGGGAGATGGGAGAAAGTTGTAGAAAGTTAACCATCACTGCAGCCCTCCACCAGTTGGGGATTTATGGCAGAGTGGCCCAACGGAAGCCTCTCCTCAGTGCAAGTCACATGAAAGCCCACATGGAGTTTGCTAAAAAACACCTGAAGGACTCCAAGATGGTGAGAAATAAGATTTCCTGGTCTGATGAGACCAAGATAGAACTTTTTGGCCTTAATTCTAAGCGGTATGTGTGTAAAAAGCCAGGCACTGCTCATCACCTGTCCAATACAGTCCCAACAGTGAAGCATGGTGGTGGCAGCATCATGCTGTTGGGGTGTTTTTCAGCTGCAGGGACAGGACGACTGGTTGCAATCGAGGGAAAGATGAATGCGGCCAAGTACAGGGATATCCTGGATGAAAACCTTCTCCAGAGTGCTCAGGACCTCAGACTGGGCCCAAGGTTTACCTTCCAACAAGATAATGACCCTAAGCACACAGCTAAAATAATGAAGGAGTGGCTTCATAACAACTCCATGACTGTTCTTGAATGGCCCAGCCAGAGCCCTGACTTAAACCCAATTGAGCATCTCTGGAGAGACCTAAAAATGGCCGTCCACCAACGTTTACCATCCAACCTGACAGAACTGGAGAGGATCTGCAAGGAGGAATGGCAGAGGATCCCCAAATCCAGGTGTGAAAAACTTATTGCATCTTTTCCAAAAAGACTTATGGCTGTATTAGATCAAAAGGGTGCTTCTACTAAATACTGAGCAAAGGGTCTGAATACTTAGGACCATGTGATATTTTAGTTTTTCTTTTTTAATAAATCTGCAAAAATGTCAACAATTCTGTGTTTTTCTGTCAATATGGGGTGCTGTGTGTACATTAATGAGGAAAAAAATGAACTTAAATGATTTTAGCAAATGGCTGCGATATAACAAAGAGTGAAAAATTTAAGGGGGTCTGAATACTTTCCGTCCCCACTGTATATCTTTGTTTTTAAATGTACTTTTCTTTTTTTGTATCTGCAGTTCAACTTTAAGAGTCTTGGTTATTCCAGACTGGGAGAGGGGGTGTCTGCATGTCCCCGTACAGCGTAATCTCAGCGCTGTATTCATCTTAGTTTATACTGTATACCGAGGCATTTCTTTTTCCACTCTTGATCATTTTTGGCAGCGCTCCGGACAGTCTTCTCCTTGTTCCGTCCCCATGCAAGTTTTACTAATTTAGTCTCATTCCTAGCAGGAGGACGAATATTCATGCTAAGCCAGGGAGTTTTCTAACAGGGAAGAGGACGCTGAAGTATCGTACACTGTAACGTGTAATTAATTGAGAATTGACTCGTTCGCAAGTCAGACTTTCCGTCAGTGTATGGGGGAGGGGAGGTCAGATTCTCTGCACCGCCAAGAGTGAAATGCTGAGCAAACTAAACTATGCTCTTTTATTCAAATAAGGAGTGGAAAGTCTCTGACTCACAAACCACCGGATATAACAACATTATGAAGAGTTCTGTTCATTTTTTATTTCAAGAAGAAAGTTACCCAAATGTTACTAACATCAAAGAAGAATTCTGGCTGTACTATACCAGCTTTGACCAAATTTAACTGTATATAGTATATACCATACCTGGCTGATGCCCCCTGGAAGCTGAAAATCACTGAAGTAGACACCGCTACTACACCGCTACTACAGTGATCTCCACTTGCTTCTGGGTCCTGTGCTAACCCAGATGGCAAGCAATTGAGCTGCAAGTTTGAAAATGACTTGCTAAGCTATTGCTAGACTGAAAGAAATGGAGGATTCCCCATGGGGCTTTTTAGCAACAAGTATGAGTCAAAAAAGTTCATAAAAATCACTAGTCTTATTATCAAAAGATCTGGCACTCATATGCTCCTAATCTGAATATACAGATACTGTGCATCTATTCATGGATGTTATAGCATCTTAATAATTTCAACATAATACCCAGGTGTCTCGGCCCTTGCGTTCTAAACACACTAAGCTGTGACCACTTGCAAGCCTCACCGGGCCGGGGTTGCCCCTTTGGGGTGGAGGCGAGGACTATTCTCCGGTGGGGTCCGTGACCATCTGTGGGGGAATCTTCTGTTTTTCTTTGTTTTTTTTTTTTTTTAATAAAGAGAAGTCTCTGAATTAGCGAGCCCATTTGCTGGAAAGGAAATGTAAGAACCCCCTGAAGAAGACCATACTCTCTAAGGTCGAAATGCATTGGGGCATTTCCTAAACATCGGATGGTACTACTATAATTAATAACACTGTGGGGAAACATCCTCTGATGTATATATTTTTTAAAAACCATACCACATGGTATCATCAATTGACTGATTTTCCTTCCCAGGCCAAACTGTCTCACATTCCTTATACCAGAGCTCATATTTTAACTTTTGTACTTTATTGATGCCCAACTGTCTTTTGGTAATAAAACTAGTGATTTTTATGAACTTTTTTGACTCATACTTGCTGCTAAAAAGCCCCATTTCTTTCAAATACTTGTATCGGGGTGTGCAGCCCTATCAGACTCCCATGCATGTGTCATTCTATGCTATAGCTATTGCTAGACTTGCCAGGCTTCATAAATTTGTTATAATTGCATAATTGCAGCAAGCTCCGCATTGCATGACTCCAGATCAACTTTCTTTGCAAACAAGTCTGCAAGTTCTGGTTCAGTTATATTGTGCAATAGTCCTCCCACCACAGGGGGTCACTGTGGCTGAATTTGTCATGCTGTAGACTTGCAGAGCTCTTGCTGTAGACTCACCACTGCCACTTTGCTCTTGCTAGAGACTTGCTACACAAATTTGCTACAAATTGGAAAAATGTCAACTAGAACTTGTGCTTCACCTGCTCTGCAAGTGTACAGCATGCCGGTGAAAATGTGCAGCAAGTTAACAGACTTACAACTCAACACTGCCACAAATTTGAGGCAAGTTATCCTCGCTATCTGGGAAGTGACCAGTGACTGATGCATCATCATGACCCTCGGCTACGAGCACCGGCACCCCTGCAGTGCAGCGGGTGCCTGCTATCCTGCTTAAAGGAGCCGACGTACAGCTACGGCTGACTCGCGAGAACGTGCTGACCTGGCGCTGTATAATGACGTCGGCTGGTCGGCAAGTGGTTAAGGAGCGTAGTTAAATCAAACAAGCTCAGTCTGTCTCCCAATGCAATCTCCCCCAGGTCAGTCTGTCCTCCAGTATAATCCCCCCACGTCAGTCTGTACCCAAGTTAAAGCATCCCCCCTACCAATAAAATTAAAAACACTGGAAGCCAACGTGAGGGGAGAGGGGTATAAAAGGACTGGTGCTGCAGGGCTGTAACTGATGTGTCCAGGTTTCAGGTGGACTGAAACCTGGACACAGGATTTAAAGCCCGGACTGTCCGGGTGAATCCCGGACAGGTGGCAACCCTAGCTGAAGGGCTCAGTTTGCAGGTAAGTTTGTCCTAATGTGCTAGCATGCGGTGCATACTACTAGGGCAGCTGCTTTGGGTCCAAAAAGAATGATTGGGCCCGGGGCAGCTGCCCCTTTTGCCCCGCTTTAAAGATGACCATGACTACAGGCGCAATTCAGGGAAAGAGTAGCGTTTTCTAAACTGAATGCAAGGCGTTCACTGATTAGACGAGATGGAGAGTGTGATGTCACTGCCCCCTCTCTCTCCTCCATCCAATCAAAGAATGTTTTGCAATCATTCAGAGAAAGGAAAAGCGATCTCTGAATGGCGCTTGTGCCAAGCGGGCAATCTCCTGTGCTCAGCAAGTAGGAGTGCAGCTGCTCAGCGTGGGACCCGGAAGCAAACAGAGATCACTGGAGTAGTGGTGCCTAAATGATTACCTAGTGATTTCTAGCTTCGAGGGCACTTGCCAGGTATGATATATACATAGATATAAGATAGACCAATGGAATTATGTATATAGTAGCAATGTCTGGAATTATTCTTTAAAATTGCAACCAAAAAAAAAAACAAAAACAAATATTTTCTTTTGAAAAGCAAGTTGGCTTTGATGGGCTTGCAGAATTTATGGTCTTCAGTGAAAATTCCAGGTCTTGTTATCTACTTAATTTTCGGCTTTCAAACATTTGCATTTTTTCAAACAGCAAATCTTTCATTTTCTGATTCCTTATAAAGTTTGAAAATGTGACACTGTCTATCTTCACATTCACTATGCATTTAACATGCTGCAAAGTAAGGATTTCAAGCTGAACTCTGAGAATAAGGCAAAATCTATCCTTGCAGTAAAGAATCGTGGACTCTTAAGAAGATCATTTTGCGCTCTGTTTTTTATAATTCACGTGGACTTCTTAATGTGGTTGGCCAACTCTCAAATTCAACCACCATAGAAAATAAAATGCCCAGTGCCTTACATAGTTCTCTTCTTAGACGTATCCCTGGCTTTGACTGGCTTCCGCAATCCATGCAGCCATTCTCCCGCAGTGTCTGCTGTAAACAGCTTTGAGGTGTGGTCATATGCTGTCCTCCTCACATACAATGCATGGTTAATAGCCCTGCACTGTGTGTGATTACTGCACCCTGTACTGTAACCACCTGCCCCTGTACTGTACCCTCCTTCTCTCCAGTACTGTGCCCTCCTGACCCCTGCACTGTGCCCTCCTGACCCCTGTACTGTGCCATCCTGTACTGTTCCCCACCTTCCCCCTGTACTGGTCCCCCCTGTATTGTTCCCTCCTGCCCCTTTAAACTGTGCTCTGCTGCCCACCGTGCCCTCCTGCCCCCTCTATACGATGCTGTCCATGCTGTTCCCTCCTGTCCCTCTGTATTGTGCCCTCCTCTACCCCCTGTATTGTGCCCTCCTGTACCTCCTGTACGGAGGTCTCCTGACCCCCATCCCTCTTGCCCACTCTGTACTGTGCTGTCCGTACTGTTCCCTCCTGTCCCCCTGTACTGTGCTCTCCAGTTCCCTGTGTGCAGTGCTCTCCGGACCCCGGTACTGTGCCCCCCTCACCTGCCTGTACTGTGCCCTTCTGCCCCACTCTGTACTGTGCTCTCCTGCCCCCCTGTACTGTGCCATTCAGCTACCTGTGTGCAGTGCTCTCCTGACCCTGATATTGTGCCCCCCTCACCTGCCCATACTGTGCCCTTCTTCCCCCTCTGTACTGTGCTCTCCTGCCCCCCATGTTCTGTGCCCTCCAGTTCTCTGTGTGCAGTGCTCTCCGGACCCCGGTATTGTGCCCCCTCACCTGCCCGTACTGTGCCCTTCTGCCCCCTCCGTACTGTGCTTTCCTGCCCCCCTGTTCTGTGCCCTCCAGTTCCCTGTGTGCAGTGCTCTCCGGACCCCGGTATTGTGCCCCCCTCACCTGCCCGTACTGTGCCCTTCTGCCCCCTCCGTACTGTGCTTTCCTGCCCCCCTGTTCTGTGCCCTAGAGTCCCCTGTGTGCAGTGCTCTCCGGACCCCGGTATTGTGCCCCCCTCACCTGCCCGTACTGTGCCCTTCTGCCCCCTCTCTACTGTACTCTCCTGCCCCCCTGTACTGTGCCCTTCAGCTACCTGTGTGCAGTGCTCTCCTGACCCCAGTATTGTGCCTTCCTCACCTGCCCGTACTGTGCCCTTCTGCCGTCTCTGTACTGTGCTCTCCTGCCCCCTGCACTGTGCCCTTCTGACCCTCTGTAATGTACTTCCTGCTTCCCTTCCTGTACTGTGCCCTCTTACCCTCCCTCCTACTTTGCCCCGCTGCCCCCCATACTCTTCCCTTCTGATCCCCTGTGCTCTACTCCACTGACTTTTTTTATATTGTTTGGATATTCGTGTTAATTAGTTTTTGATTTATGGCATGTTTTCCTTTTTGTTTAAAATCAATTTTATTGAAAGTACTAATAAATACTTTATGTTTAATTCTATCAACTATTTATACTTTACTTCTTGAAAGTAGGTACGTAAATTGGGGAAGGCTGGTAGGGGCCCCAGAGCATTACTTTGCCCAGGGGCCAATGATGCTATTAGGATGTCCCTGCCTAGCAGCACCCACCTAAAATCTTATACTCAACTGTCCACATTCCTGTGAGATCCACATGGTAAAGCCCATGAGGAGCCCCCCCTGTAAACTCTTCCAGCTGGTCTCTTTCTTCTTCTATGCATGTGCAGAATATCCAACTAATTTCTATGGAAAAGCCCTTGATCATGCTACCCAAAAGTTCAAGGCCTGTCCTTAAGAATGATTGGGATTCAGTTTGCAGCAGTGTTGTGGATTTCACAGGAGCGTGGACTGGTAAAGTATGAGGCTTTGTGGAAGGGGGTTGCTGGAGAGTGGGAGGAAGCTGACTTAAAGCAGGGGGTGTCAATTTATAAAGTATAGGGGGCCTCAGCTGTGGCCTTGAAAGCATAAAAATCCTGAACATAATATTTAATTATTTAGTATGTGTAATTTTCTAGGAGACTATTAGAGACAGCAGACATATTAGAGAAGATAGTCAGAGACAGCAGAGGCATTAGAGAAGATGGTCAGAGACTGCAGGCGTATCAGAGAAGTGGTCGGAGACTGCAGACATATTAGAGGAGATGGTCAAAGACTACAGACCTTTTAGAGGAGATGGTCAGAGACTGCAGACATCTTAGAGGGGGTGGTTAGAGACTGGACATATTAGAGAAGATGGTCAGAGACAGCAGACATCTTAGAGGAGTTGGTCAAAGTCTGCAGACATCTTAGAGGAGATGGTCAGAGAGTGCAGACATCTTAAAGGAGATGGTCAGAGACTGCAGACATCTTAAAGGAGATGGTCAGAGACTGCAGACATCTTAGAGGAGATGGTCAGAGAGTGCAGACATCTTAAAGGAGATGGTCAGAGAGTGCAGACATCTTAGAGGAGATGGTCAGAGACTGCATACATATTAGAGGAGATGGTCAAAGACTGCAGACATCATAGAGAAGATGGTCAGAGACTGCAGACATATTAGAGGAGATGGTCAAAGACTTCAGACATATTAGAGGAGATGGTCAGAGACTGCAGACATATTAGAGGAGATGGTCAAAGACTGCAGACATCTTAGAGGAGATGGTCAAAGACTGCAGACATCTTAGAGGAGATGGTCAAAGACTGCAGACATCTTAAAGGAGATGGTCAGAGACTGCAGACATCTTAGAGGAGATGGTCAGAGATTGCAGACATCTTAAAGGAGATGGTCAGAGAGTGCAGACATCTTAGAGGAGATGGTCAAAGACTGCAGACATCATAGAGAAGATGGTCAGAGACTGCAGACATATTAGAGGAGATGGTCAAAGACTGCAGACATCTTAGAGGAGATGGTCAAAGACTGCAGGCATCTTAGAGGAGATGGTCAAAGACTGCAGACATACAGTATTAGAGGAGATGGTGGTCAGAGACTGTAGACATACAGTATTAGCTTCGATGAAGGCTTCATAGCCGAAACACATCAGCGTATAGCCTGCATCCGTGTACCCATGTAACCAATAGAGTTCTTTTATTTAAGAGGATCTGAGTTGCCAGCCTTCCTGATTTAAGAATCGTATTAGGAGGAGGAGATGGTGGTCAGAGACTGCAGACATATTAGAGGAGATGGTGGTAAGAGACTGCAGACATATTAGAGGAGATGGTGGTCAGAGACTGCAGACATATTAGAGGAGATGGTGGTAAGAGACTGCAGACATATTAGAGAGATGGTGGTCAGAGACTGCAGACATCTTGGAGAGGATGGTAAGACTCAGTTACAGTGTTGTTGGAGGATGGAAACAGAAGACAGTCAGGGACTGGGGACTAATTATGTGAGACTGCTAGAGATCACTATCATTACAGGCCCCCTGCAAACCAATGCTCCCCCTTCCACTACTGGGGTTTGCAAAGGGCCACACAGTAAGTATCAAAGGGCCGCATATGGCAAAACATTCACAAGGACGGGCTTGGCCCCGCCCTCGTTCCTTCCTCACTGGCCGTGAGTGACAACTCGCTGCTGTCTCTGAGCCAATGAGGAGGGAGAGAGCCGGGACAGCAGCCGCTCCCCTGCACATCGCTGGATCGGGATCGGGCTCGGGTAAGTATTAGGAGGGGCTGCAGGGGGAGCTATGTACTGAAGGTTTTTTACCTTCATATAGGTAAAAAAAAAAATTTCAGTCTTTACAACTACTATAAACTACCTAAGTACAAACAAACACACCCTCATTTTAGAATCTGAAAACATTAGGCTTTGGGGTGTGTCCCTGTAATATAAACTAACATTTTTGTTTTAAATATTGTTCTTTTTTACAAAAAAAAAAAAGACAGTGGAAAAAAATAAATAAAAATGTAACACAAAAAAGGCTAAAAAACAAAAATACAAAGGACACTAAGGGGTCTATTTTTTAAATTCTTTTTATTAAAAAGGGGGGGGGTCTATTTTTAAATGTTTTCACGCAACTTTCCTCCACAATTCACATATTCACTTAAATTTAATTTTAAAAATGTGTCAACCATTTATAACTAGACCCCCAAATAAATTGAATGAAACTCCCCCCAAATACGAACAAACACACCATTGTTTTACAATCTGAAAACAATAGGCCTTGGGGTGTGTCCCTTTGATAGAAAAAAAATATTTTAGCTTGAAATATTACTCTTCATTTCACAGAAAGAAAAAGAAAAAGAAAACAACAGTAAAAAAAGTAAAATAAAGAATATAGTGCACCAGAACATAGAAGGATAAAAATAAAGAACACTAAGGGGTCTATTTTTCAAGATTCACACACCTTTCACCCAGAATTCACATATTTTTTCAATGTGATTGAATTAAAAAATGTGTAAAACATTTATAAATAAACCCCTAAAAAAAAAAATTGCAAATATATTAAAAAAAAATCGCAAATATATTAAAAAAAAAATCGCAAAATTAAAAAAAAAGAATAAATTGTCTTTTTTTTTTTCCAAGTAAATTTAACCTAAGCAGTTCAAAGAAAGACACATTTTTATAAATAAACCCCTAAATAAAAAAATAGACTACCCCAAATGCAAGAAGAAAAAAAAATCGCTAAATTTGAAAAAAATATATAAATTGTCTTTTTTTTTTTTCTTCAAGTAATGTTAACTTAAGGAGCTCAAGAAAAAAAACAGAGCGTCAGCCTTGGCAAAATTGAGACCAAATTACTTAGCTGATCCCTACAAATGAATGGCAGAATAAAACAGTATCAGGAATCGGGGAATACAATGTGTGGGTTAAAGATCTTTGCAAGATGCCTTTTGTGTTCGTTCATCTTTCAAAATGCAGAACTGCTTAGCTAGAAAGCTTGGCAGAGCAACAAGTCGTCACACACTCTCCGAGACATAAAATAAGTTACAGTAAAGTTTCTTACCGGTGACCACCAAAGTGGAGAGGATGCAGGAGAATAGAAGAATGGAGCTCCCCATGATTGCAGAAGAGGATGAAGAGAAGATGCTGGGCTCGTTGACTGTCCTTTAATTAACTTCAGGGCGTTGGCTTCTTGGAGTGATACAATCAGGGAGGGAGTGCTCAAGAGGCAGCAGAGAGCGAAATGCTTACGGTGGCCTCAAAATGATTTTTCCAAGTTAGTGTAGCTGGTATATTTCTGGAGAAAAGGAGGGGAGGGGGGGTTTGCTGAGAGTGGACCTAACATCATACATACAGTATCTCACAAAAACTGAGTACACCCCTCACATTTTTGTAAATCTTTTCTTCTACCTTTTCATGTGACAACACTGAAGAAATGACACTTTGCTACAATGTAAAGTAGTGAGTGTACAGCTTGTATAACAGTGTAAATTTGCTGTTCCCTCAAAATAACTCAACACACAGCCATTAATGTCTAAACCGCCACCAACAAAAGTGAGTACACCCCTAAGTGAAAATGTCCAAATTGGGCCCAAAGAGTCAATATTTTGTGTGGTCACCATTATTTTCCAGCACTGCCTTAACCCTCTTGGGCATGGAGTTCACCAGAGCTTCACAGGTTGCCACTGGAGTCCTCTTCGACTCCTCCATGATGACATCACGGAGCTGGTGGATGTTAGAGACCTTGCGTTCCTCCACCTTCTGTTTGAGGATGCCCCACAGATGCTCAATAGTGTTTAGGTCTGGAGACATGCTTGGCCAGTCCATCACCTTTACCCTCGGCTTCTTTAGCAAGGCAGTGGTCGTCTTGGAGGTGTGTTTGGGGTCGTTATCATGTTGGAATACTGCCCAGCGGCCTGAGTGAGTGTTAATGTGAGTGTGTGTGCGTGTGTTTTAAGTATGTTGGATTTAGTTATTGTGCACTTTTTTCATGTATATTTGATTTTATGGTACAATTGTGTTTTTTTGCAAATGTTCAATTGTTGAAAATGTTCACATTTTATGCACATTATATGCAACAGCAGTATTTGCACTGTAAACCTTTTTTATTTATATAAAGTGTTCGTGAACTTAAACTGTATCGCTATGCTGTGATTCCTGTAGGCTTTGCGTGCGTGCGGGGGGGGGGGGGTTGGGAGGGCCTCCATGTCCATTTTGCTTGGGGCCCCCAAATTCCTTAAAACGGCCCTGATTTGTGGGCTTTTATCCCGCCTTGCGGCGCTTTCTGAAGCGCCGAGTAGCTTCTGCCCGGCGCTCGTAGTATCTATTACTACGACGGTTTGATTGACATCTGAGTTTGATGTTACTTTTTGTTTTCGCTCTCCCATTGCGCCCGGGAGAGAGAAAACAGGAAGTATGAGAGGAGTGGACCCCTCCATCGCCGCTGTGGAAGGAGACACCGCAGGAGAGGACAACACACAGCAAGGTACGTACTGCTGTGCTCCCGCGGAGAATGCGGGGGAGGGGGGATCGATGTGACACAGGCAAGGCTTTATTTGGTGGGACACAGGCTGGCTGTATTTGGTGGACACAGGCTGCATTTGGTGGGACACAGGCAGGCTGCATTTGGTGGGACACAGGCTGCATTTGATAGGACACAGGCTGCATTTGGTGAGACACAGGCTGCATTTGGTGGGACACAGGCTGCACTTGGTGGGACACAGGCTGCATTTGGTGGGACACAGGCTGCATTTGGTGGACTCAGGCTGCATTTGGTGGGACACAGGATGCATTTTGTGTGGCACAGGCTGCAATTTATGGGACACAGGCTGCATGTAAGGAGGGACTCCGCTGGGGACACCTGATGGCATCTGGTGGCAGGCGACGTGGCTAGTGACACGCTCAGGGCTCCCACTGATTCTGCATTATGTTATGTTGATTGATTTCTTTTTTTATTACAATGTAATAATATAAATAATGCGCTTCAATCATCCTGACACCATAACAACCATGGTGCCAGGATGATTGAAGTGCTAACACCAGGTGTTTGGAATATCTTTCAGACGCTAACCACACCACCTTAGAGCCACGCCCACTATTTCGCTGAAATCACGCCCATTTTCACCAAGTGGGAGTGGTCAAAAGGAAGGGCAGGGGCTGGCGCCCCCCCATCCTAAAACCTCACCAGCTGCCACTGTACTGTATGTTGTGGTATTAGGTGCATGCATGCTATGTAATGGGTAAAGGGTAAATGAGTAAACTTTTCCAAGTTTTTGTTACATCTCACAGAGGTTATAGCACTCCCCTTGGCAATGCCTTCATCTGCTTTTCTTTCCAGAAGGATAGATCCATGTTTGTTTAGGCATCAGTTTGAGATGCTTCAGATTCAGAATCCAATGCAGATTAAGATGATCTTGGGCGCAGTCAGAACTGGTTTCTCAACGAGGGCAAAACCAACACCATTATAATCCTTCTATGGCATCATCCCACTTGTTATGCCAATAGTTATTTCACTTCAACCTCAGAGTCCCAACTGGGACTACAGGAGGTAAATAGGGACTTTAACTGTCCCTTAGAAGGAACACATATTAACAGATATAAAAAAAATATATAAAAATAACTTTATTACAGTTGGTGGGCAAGTGCACTGTGATTTGTACATCAGTTTGAGAAGCTTCACAGTCAGAATCTATTGCAGTTTAAATTGACCAGAAGATGACCTGCAGTTGACTTGCTTCATCTGTTCTTGCATTCCTATAGACTTGTATGTGGAGAAAAGCAGTTCTAAAATTACCGAAAGCTCTTTGACACGTGCCCTTATAGTGACACCCCTGGCATAGACCCAAACAGTGGAGAAACACAAGCAGTTGTCCTGCTTCTGCTTCTTTTGCATTCCCATAGACTTGTATGAGGAGAGAAGCAGCTCTAAAATTAATAAAACCCATTGACACATGCCCTTCACAGTGAAAACCCTTGCTTGGGCCCATACAGTGGTGAAGAACCAGCTGTTTTTTGTATTTCCATAGACTTGTAGGTGGAGAAAAGTAGTTCTGAAGTTAAAAAAAAGCATGTTGAAACATGCCCTTATATGGGCACCTTTGGCTTAGACCCCAATGGTGGCACCAAGGCAAATTGGACTATCCTTAATAGCTCTTACCTCAACCTTGCAAACATTTACCTCAGCCTGCACATTTTTACTTGTTCTGTGTGACACCATCGCTTGGTGAGTGTTTTGGAGGTGGGATTTAGGGGTACATGTGTTTTTCTCATTTCCTTGACAAAGGTAGACTGTGAGCCATTGAAGAGTTGGGCAGAATAAACTCCTCTTTTTTGGACACATACTCCTGGTTAAGACTAGGAATGAGCTTGAGCATAGTCAGAACTGGGTTCGGTCAGAACCTGTGAGTTAGCTGTCATTGCCTTTGTATATGTGTCACCCTACAGTGGCACATATATAAAGGGGCGAGGATTTCCAAGACATCATTGACCTATTATGGTCAAATGACCATATTAGGTTAATGACATTGACCTTATATGGCCATGTGCCCAGAGCGCATGTGTCAAAAGTCTATGATCCCCAACTCATAGACATTTTTAGGGCCTGTGTTGACCATCTTCATTGGGCAAGTGCAGTGGGTTTTGTACGTCAGTTTGAGATGCTTCTCATTCGGAATTCAGTTGACCAGAAGTTCACTTGTGGTTGAGCCGCTTCAGCTGCTTTTGTACACCCATTCACTTGTATAGGTAGAAAAGCAGTTCTAAAGTTAATGAAAGCCACCCAACACACATCCAGTGACGCGCCAGGTTTAGACCAAACATTTTGGAGATCTTTCCCATTGTGGTCTTTCAGAACAGTTGGAAAGCTTTGATATAGTAAAATACCCAATTAACTGCTGCTGACAGTAGGGAAGGTGGAGAGGAGCTGATGCCTCGAGGAAAGCGTTCTACCTCCCCCACATTCTGTGAGCCGTTATGATACCAGAAGTGGCAGAGCTATAGGATAGGCTTTGCTACAGACTTGCCTCAACTTCCACTTTTAATATCTACAGTGAGGGAAAAAAGTATTTGATCCTCTGCAGATTTTGTACGTTTGACAAAGAAATGATCAGTCTATCATTTTCTTGATAGGTTTATTTTAATAGTGAGAGACAGAATTACAAAAATATAAGGAAAAACGCATTTCAAAAAAGTTATAAATTGATCTGCATTTTAATGAGTGAAATACATATTTGATCCCCCATCAATCAGCAAGATTTCTGGCTCCCAGGTGTCCTCTATACAGGTAACAAGCTGAGATTAGGAGCACTCTCTTAAATAGGGTGCTCCTAATCTCAGCTTGTTACCTGTACAAAAGACACCTGTCCACAGAAGCAATCAATCAGATTCCAATCTCTCCACCATGGCCAAGGCCAAAGAGCTGTCCAAGGGTGTCAGGGACAAGATTGTGGACCTACACAAGGCTGGAATGGGTTACAAGACCATGGCCAAGCAGCTTGGTGAGAGGGTGACAACAGTTGGTGCGATTATTCGTAAATGGAAGAAACACAGAATAACTGTCAATCTCCCTCGGTCTGAGGCTCCATGCAAGACCTCACTTTGTGGAGTTTCAATGATCATGAGAACGGTGAGGATGATCATTGAAACTCCACAAGGTTTGTCAATGATCTCAAGGCAGCTGGGACCATAGTCACCAAGAAAACAATTGGTAACACACGTAGGTGTGCACAGCCTATATCATTAGGGTGTTCACCCCAAAGCTCAAACACACATGCATATGTGTGTGTTTGTGTGCGTTTACATGTGTATGGCCCTGGTACAATATTCTCCCTGCTGGCAGGGTGAAAGAGAAGTGCGTAAGTACTTCTCTTATGGCAGAGCAGGTAAGAGGGAAATCTACCTTCTGGCACACAGAGCGATAATGCTAATGTGCACTAGGTGATTAGGGTGTGCCCGAGCACATCTGGCACACCCTGCACGCACGCCTATGGTAACACATTACGCTGAAATTCTGCAGCGCCCGCAAGGTCCCCCTGCTCAAGAAAGAAAGTAAGTGGGCTCAAGCACCATATAGCCATATGGTGTGACTAAATCCCCATATTTTTTGAAAATGTTCAGGTGTTTCAAATAGCCTTGCAGGAGGTAAATGTCATTTTTGCATGTGTGCGCTGTAATATTTTGTTCTGTTTATATGGTCTTATGGCTGCACCATCTTTAATGCATCTTTTAGGGTGTGCCCCCCATACCTTTGTTTGCCTGCTCAAAAAAGCACATGTACAGGCCCATCTGAAGTTGGCTAATGAACATCTGAATGATTCAGAAGAGAATTGGGTGAAGGTGTTGTGGTCAGATAAGACCAAAATCAAGCTCTTTGGCATCAACTCAACTTGCCGTGTTTGTAGGAGGAGGAATGCTGCCTATGACCCCAATAACACCATTCCCACCCTCAAACATGGAGGTGGAAACATTATGCTTTGGGGGACGATGGACGGGGCCATTTACCCTCAAATCTTGGGTGAGAACCTCTTTCCCACAAGCCAGGGCGTTGAAAATGGGTCGTGGATGGGTATTCCAGTATGACAATGACCCAAAAGAGAGGCCACAAAGGAAAGGCTCAAGTAGAAGCACATTAAGGTCCTGGAGTAGCCTAGCCATTCTCCAGTCCTTAATTCCATAGAAAATATGTGGAGGGAGCTGAAGGTTGGCGTTACCAAACGTCAGCCTGGAAACCTTAAAGTGTTTGTTAACCCTAATGCCCCGTACACACGGTCGGACTTTGTTCGGACATTCCGACAACAAAATCCTAGGATTTTTTCCGACGGATGTTGGCTCAAACTTGTCTTGCATACACACGGTAGGGTTGCCACCTCATCCCTTTAAACCCGAACACATATTAATTACACAGGTTCTGTGGCTGATTAAGGTGGTAATTAAACTCACTCGGTGCCTTATCTGCATTTAATTAGCCTCAGAACCTGTGTAATTCATATGTGTTTGGGTTTAAAGGGATAAGGTGGCAACTCTAACACACGGTCACACAAAGTTGTCGGAAAATCCGATCGTTCTGAACGCGGTGACGTAAAACACGTACATCGAGACTATAAACGGGCAGTGGCCAATAGCTTTCATCTCTTTATTTATTCTGAGCATGCGTGGCACTTTGTCCGTTGGATTTGTGTACACACGATCGGAATTTCCGACAACGGATTTTGTTGTCGGAAATTTTTATATCCTGCTCTCAAACTTTGTGTGTCGGAAAATCCGATGGAAAATGTGTGACGGAGCCTACACACGGTCGTAATTTCCGACAACAAGGTCCTATCACACATTTTCCGTCAGAAAATCTGACCATGTGTACGGGGCATAAGAATACAAGCGGGGGGAGGAGCTCTGACATGTAGCAGCCCGTGACTGGATGCCGGAGCCCCGTCTTCACCCGCCCACCCGAAGCTCCTGCCACGCTAGAGGAGAGGGGAGAGTAAGCTGCGAGTGGCGGTAATGGCTGGAGATGCGGGGGGGTGCGGAGCAACAGAGAATGCGACCACCCGTGATATTAAACCGCCACTCTCTCACGGACGTTCAGACACTCGGACATCCTCATCAAAAGGCAGGCATCAGTGCGGTTGTCTCTCTCTCGCTCGTAACCTCATCTGCCCCCGACTCAGTCGGACTCAGTTTGGCATGCTATCCCACGCTGCAAGCTGCAAGCTGCATAGCTGCATGGAAGAGACATGCACCTGGGGAGGATATGCTGGCTGATGCGGGAGCCGTGCTTTCCCCCACTTCCTCGTCGAGTACCTAAAGAGGGAAGCAGAGGCTGCGAGTGGGCTGGTGACAGGACCTGACCTCCGCCCTCATTGCTGCGGACCGCTGCTTCGTGGGGTGAGAGAAGCATGGGGAAGCGGGAGGGCTACAAAAGTAAAGTATAAATAACCGTACATGTTTCAAACTGTTTAAATGGAACTGTTTGCTTCATGAGAAAAGCATGTGAAAAGCATGAAAATATGAGAAAGGAATGCTGCGTGGGGTGAGAGAAGCATGGGGAAGCATGGGGATATGGAAAATTTACTAACTTCAAAATAAATATTGGAGATTTTGAATATCACTATCCCAAGGGAGGAACAGCGGGTAATCCAACCAAAATTCCCCTTTGCATGTCTGAAAGGAGGGATTGGGGAATCTGGGAATAAAACTGACTGCATACGTAGGGATGTTCAAAGGCCCATTATATACCGACGCTCAATAAGATTAAAAAACACTTGGAGAACCTGAGACATAAGCCCCTTTCATGGACAGGAAGAATTATTGCTTTAAAAATGAATATCCTACCAAGGTTGACCTATATTTTCCAAATGATCCCAATAACAGTACCCCAGGACTATTTTAGGGAAACTAAGATCAATGGTATTAAAATATATCTGGGCACACAAACGGCCCAGAGTCGCATATGCAATATTGGCGAAAGCCAAAAGGTCAGGAGGTTTGGCAGCTCCGTATTTTGAGAAATACTATCAGGCGATTTGTATTTCTCGAATAGCAGAATGGATTCATTATAAAGAGGGGAGAAGCTGGGTAAATATGGAGATTTCACAAAGTAAGGTAGATTTAGGGAAGATGGTTTGGGTATCACAACAGCACCGAGATTTAGCTAATAGTACAAACCCACTAACTAGAAACGCTTTCAAAATTTGGGATGACTTAGGAAGAATGCACCACCTGGATTATAATTCACCATTATTATCGATACTGGGCACAAATTATTTCAAGCCAGGGAAAGAGGAACATATATACTTCACTAGATGGTCAAAAAAACAAGATATAATAAGAGGAAATAGGATTTGCACTTATGCGGAAATCACACAAAAATGGGGAAACATGCCACTAGATAAATGGAGGTACACACAACTACAACATTTTGCACAAACACTACCACAACCGTTACGGGAAAAAAGGACACATGAGGACAATAGAGAAACTTTTCTGCTCTCCCCTCAGTTTAAATCAAAGTATATCAAAAATTTATAGAATACTAGTTAAAGAAACAGAACCGGAATTCCCTCCATATCTGGGGAAATGGGAAGAGGAGATAGGCCCGCTCAGAGATGAGGAACATAGAAGGAACATTTTGAGAATGGCTTGTTTGTCTTCAGGAGATACGAAGACAGTTGAAATGTGCTATAAACTCCTGGCGAGATGGTATGTGACCCCCCCCAGAGGGCGCACAGGATCGGGGCAGAGGGACCTCCAACTTGCTGGAGGGGATGTGATGCCCCGGGGACCTTTGCACACCTCTGGTGGGAATCCACAAAGATCCAACCCTACTGGGAGGGAATCTTGGCAGCAACCTATCAAATTACAGGAGAACATATTCAGAAGAACCCGTGGGACTGTCTATTTCACGATATAAGAAAAACGGCACCTCGATATAAGAATACCTTAGTAACATTTCTTTTAAATGCGGCCAAAAGTTTGATCCCGAGTCTCTGGAGGTCCCAGGAAGTTCCGAGCATGAAGGACTGGGTTGTAAGGGTTGAAGTGATAAAAGTCATAGAAGAAACTATTCATATAGAAGAGGACTCACTAGAGAGATTCCGGAATATATGGGGTAAATGGTGGGAGTTCAGGGAGTCGGTAACCTGGAGTAACTGATGAAGGTGTAGGGAATGGAAAAGAGGAGGGGGGGGGGTTATGGGATGGGTTTCTTTTTATTTTCCTTTGAGGGAGAGTTTTCTGGGTAGGGGGAATAACTGTTTAGAGTATAGATAAAGGAATATGATGTGCTTAACATGTGAATGTGTTTATACAATAAAAAAGCGAATATAACTTCTAACCGTCGTCTGCTGCCAGATGCAGTGTCACTTGTCACCGTCACATGCCACCAGGTGCAATGTCACTTGCCACCCGCAGCCTGCCCACTGTGCAGTGTCACTTGCCACCTGCAGCCTGCCCACTGTGCAGTGTCCCTTGCCACTCGCAGCCTGCCCACTGTGCAGTGTCACTTTCCACCTGCAGCCTGCCCACTGTGCATTGTCACTTTGCACCCACAGCCTGCCCACTGTGCAGCGTCACTTGAACCTGCAGCCTACCCACTGTGCAGTGTCACTTAAACCTGCAAAATGCCCATTGTGCTGTGTCGCTTGCCACCACAGCCTGCCCACCTTAGAGTGTCACTTGAACTCGCAGCCTGCCCACTGTGCAGTGCCGCTTGCCACCACAGCTTGCCCACCTTAGAGCGTCACTTGCCACTGCAGCTTGCCACCGCAGCCTGCCACCAGTCTAACACACCAGTGCCCCGGCCTCCCAGGGAAGGGGAACACCCCCCTGCCTCTGTGGCTCCTCCCAGTGGCAGTGTGGCACAGGGGTTGGGGAGTCCCCTGCTTTAAAGCATGCTGGAGCCCGGAGATGATAGAGGAGGTTTGTGCTGGCGGACGTCCATGGTGTAGGTGGAGCCGGCGCGGAGATGATAGAGGAGGTGAGTGGAGTTGACATCCATGGTGGAGGCGGAGCCTGCGCAAGCCCGGAGAAGATAGAGGAGGTGGGTGGGTGCCGGACGTCCGTGGTGGAGGCGGAGCCGGCCCGGAGATGATAGAGAGCCGTGCAGAGAGCACTAGGCATGGAGGAGAAGGAAGTTAACTCTTCCTCTGCTTTGAATGCAGGGCAGGGAGGCCTGGCCGTGACGTCACTGGTTGCTAGACGCCAGGTGGCTGTAGTAACCAGTGGCCTGGCCAGTAGAAGAGTCTCTCAGGTGATGGTGGAGGTGGAGCGAGCTCCAGCGCTATGGCGGGGTTTGCTCCTCTGTCAGCTTTTCATTCCGGGACACTGTATTGTCCTTGAATGAAGGTGCCCGGGACCTGGGACAGACCTGCCGATTGCGGTACTGTCCCAGGCAATGTGGTCACCCTTGTGCAAACCTGGTGGCCAACTACAAGAAACGTCTGACCTCTGTGACTGACAACAAGGGTTTTGCCACCAAGTACTAAGTTATGTTTTACGGAGGGGTCAAATACTTATTTCACTCATTAAAATGCAAATAAATGTATAACTTTTTTGAAATGTGTTTTTCTGGATATTTTTGTTGTTATTCTGTCTCTCACTGTTAAATAAACCAACCATTAAAATTATAGACTGATCATTTCTTTGTCAGTGGGCAAACGTACAAAATCATCAAGGGTGCAAATACTTTTTTCCATCACTGTAAAGCGCCCCTGTGCATTGTAGGATTTCATTACTTAAACGTTAGCCCAGCTTTCCATAGCACACAATGAATACGCCTTCTGAGCCCTTCATTATTAAATGTCAATATTCACAAATAAGATTTCCAACCCAGGTTTTTAATCTTTTTTTATTATTATTAAATAAGACTAAAATTGTCCAGCAATTACGGTGACTTACTACACCTTGTCTGGTAGAAAAGTTGTCCAGTTCTCCTTCCTTTGTCGATCGTATTGCACCAATGGAACCAGTCCCGGACTGGGAGTTCCACATTTATGTATGGAACCCAAGTTTGCTAGCTGTGCATAGATTTAATGCTAACATATAAACTCCAGGGAAATAGCCTTGAGCCTTTTTAAGAAGACCTTGATGTAGCAGAATAGGTTATATGTATAGTTTGCTGAGAGTTGATCAATGTATTAGATCACAACAGAGTACTTTATATTTGTGATAATCAAGGGTTGGTATAGATAGAATGTCAGTATATAAGAGTCCCGGCTCTATGCCATAGCTTGGGTACACATTCATACATAGGGAGACTCCTAACTAACCCTAAAATAACATTGTCCAGTTGAAGTATATGCATCAGTTAAAGTGTATCTAAAGCCAAAACTTTTTAATTTCGCATAGACTGTGGAATAGTTATAACCCACCAGGCTTTTCTTTTTTTTTTGCCACCCGCGTCCCATCGGGTGGTCTTCAATCTGAGCTTAACTTTGTACAGGCTCCTCTCCTCTACTGAAATGGAATATTTTGATTTCACTGAACACTGCAAGCTTCTCGCGATGTGCATTAGAAGCTGCAGCAAGTCAGATGGGACCTCAAAAAAATGTTATAAATAAAACAGCGCTGTGTAAAAAATGAGTAAACAGCTGCCAACACACCTATAGACCCAGGCAGTAGAAAAATATACATATACATATATATATACATATACAGTGTAGGCGCTAAAAACTCAAAAAAGAGATTATAATAGAACAAGTGAAAAAATCATGTAAGGTATGTATATATTAGTATACCATATGATTTAATGTGACATAAAAACCAAATAGTATCTATATAATATGTAAAAATGTGAACCAATGTACAGAAAACTTCTGTAGAATTAGTGTAAATTACGAATAATACACTGTATGTAATATATAGCATTAAAGTATCAAAGCATGTGAAAGGTGATACAAAATAAATCATGTGAAAAGTGATACAAAATAAATTATGACAATCCAAAAAAAGTTATAAATAGAATTAGCCCAACAAGGAGCAAACACATTAAAGTCCACCAACAATATAAAGGAAGTGAAAAAGCCACCACCCAGGGTCTTAGGGGGCTTACCAGAAGTAAATGACTCTGAACGACTTATGTCGGCCAAGTCGCAACAGGCTATGAGACCAACGGGTCACACGAGTATGGTACTTTAAACGCCCAAAATGGATTGAGGTTGGAATAAAAGGTGTGTGAAGAAGCTGTGTGAAAACAACCGAAATTCCCAGAAAAGGCACTGATGTTTAGGAAGAAGTCGTCACCAGAAGATATTAGAGGCTTACCAGAGGTTGTTGACCTGGGGAGACTTATGTCATCCAAGTCAAACAGGCATGGTGACCGACTGGTCGAAAAAGTATTTCCCCTTTAAATATCCTCAATGAAATCCAAAACAGGGCAGCAGCTTAACGTTATTCTCAACAGTCGTGGAAATAGTATCTCAAATGGAAGGCCACAAACTAAAATTCATATGCCATGCGAGAGATGGATAGAAGAAACTCACATAGCGTAATAACGTAAATACTGGTTTATTAAAAAATGTTGAAAACAAACTCACATTTTGGTAGATCATCAAAAGTTTTACAAGTCAAGTAACGGTAATAGTGAGGGGTCCACCCTCACTATTGGGTGGATCCCTCACTATTACCGCTACTTGACTTGTGAAACTTTTGATGATCTACCAAAATGTGAGTTTGTTTTCAACATTTTTTAATAAACCAGTATTTACGTTATTACGCTATGTGAATTTCTTCTATCCATCTCTCGCATGGCATATGAATTTTCGTTTGTGGCCTTCCATTTGAGATACTATTTCCACGACTGTTGAGAATAACTGTGGACGTTAAGCTGCTGCCCTGTTTTGGATTTCATTGAGGATATTTAAAGGGGAAATACTTTTTCGACCAGTCGGTCACCATGCCTGTTTGACTTGGATGACATAAGTCTCCCCAGGTCAACAACCTCTGGTAAGCCTCTAATATCTTCTGGTGACGACTTCTTCCTAAACATCAGTGCCTTTTCCGGGAATTTCGGTTGTTTTCACACAGCTTCTTCACACACCTTTTATTCCAACCTCAATCCATTTTGGGCGTTTAAAGTACCATACTCGTGTGACCCGTTGGTCTCATAGCCTGTTGCGACTTGGCCGACATAAGTCGTTCAGAGTCATTTACTTCTGGTAAGCCCCCTAAGACCCTGGGTGGTGGCTTTTTCACTTCCTTTATATTGTTGGTGGACTTTAATGTGTTTGCTCCTTGTTGGGCTAATTCTATTTATAACTTTTTTTGGATTGTTATAATTTATTTTGTATCACTTTTCACATGATTTATTTTGTATCACCTTTCACATGCTTTGATACTTTAATGCTATATATTACATACAGTGTATTATTCGTAATTTACACTAATTCTACAGAAGTTTTCTGTACATTGGTTCACATTTTTACGTATTATATAGATACTATTTGGTTTTTATATCACATTTAATCATATGGTATACTAATATATACACACCTTACATGATTTTTTCACTTATTCTATTATAATCTCTTTTTTGAGTTTTTAGCGCCTATTTGCATATTTTTCCAAAGCCAGATGGGACCTGCTTAATTTCCTGGCTGGAGGACCTTCAATACCATCAAGCTTTTTTTGCACCCAGCCTGATGGTCCCTGGCAGAGCCAGGACGAGGTCATTCAGTGGTGAGGGTGCAAAAATGCCAAACAGTACCCCTGCTCCCCCCTGATGTGGGCACTCCTGATTATCTTCTGGAGTTGGGATATATGATACTGGTACTACAGTGCAACTTCTGCCTGTCTGACAGCAGCAAGGTGCAACAAAAAAAATGTCAGGTGGCTGGCTGGAATCCTCAGAGTGCCAGTACCCAAAATGGACTGCACTACCCTAAGTATGGCACTATGCAGACAATGGATCTCCCCAATGGAGACATCACCGGTCCTCTTCTTGGATGCCTCCTGTCAGATAGAGCAGCCCCCAGGCAGCAGGGAGGGTCAGTAAAAGATGGAAGGGTTGAGGGCAAGCTCTCAGCTCAGTTGAATGTACTTAATGGGCTGCTGCTTGGCGCTACCCGCCAAACACATAAAGACACTGCGCCCAGGGCAGCTCCCCCTTCTGCCCCCCCCCCCCCTAGTCCCGGCCCTGGTCCCTGGCCTGAAGTGCCGGGACAAGGTCATCCAGTGTGCAGGGTGAAAATGGAAAATTGCACCCCCTGCCTATCATACCCATCAGTGCCTGGATAAGGTTATCCAGCGGGCAGGGAAAAGATGCCAAACTGCGCCCACCCCCCCATTCTCTCAGGGTTAGGGTCAGGGTGCCCCCATCCCTACAATAAACCATTGTGCCCAGGGCAGCCTCCCCTCCTACCCAACCCTTGTCCCAGCCCTGATTCTCACCAACTCCGGCTCTCTGTTGAAGGGGGCAGGGCCAATATATCAACATTCGCTCAAATGTTTGTAATGTTTGTCGCATGCAATTAAACAGTACCAATAGCTGAAAGGTTTAAAATCGGTGCACAAATATGAGACTAACCGTTCCAAATTGTTCCTGGGTT
The DNA here is from genome assembly GCF_042186555.1 of Aquarana catesbeiana. NCBI lineage: Eukaryota > Metazoa > Chordata > Amphibia > Anura > Ranidae > Aquarana > Aquarana catesbeiana. Next base: position 17,340,625 of record NC_133333.1, read on the forward strand.
GTGGGCAACTAAAAGGAAAAGAAATGTCCCTGCGTTAGTGGTGTCACTAAAATGAAAAAGTGTACCTGAGTCGGTGATGAGACTGGAAACCCATCAATAAGTAGTGTGCCATTCTTGTATAATGTGAGGAGATTTCCAACACTTCCATGCTATTTGTTTTTGGCTACTGTAGAAGAGAAGCAGGGAGCTGCTGGAGCTCCATGTGTGCCCCTGCCTCTACATAGAGACACTGCGTCTGGGGCACGTGTCCCTTCTGCCCACCCTTTGTCCCGGCCCTGCTGGCCCCCCCTTCATTGGATTTCAATTCTTTAGATCATGGAGGCAAATTCTGATACTTACAGTAAAACATTTCTAGACCCAAAAAACAAAATGCAGGTTTTGCCATTTACCAGCCTTTAGATGTGGTGGCTGCATTCCTTTTCCCTTTCAAGCTATTTTTTCTTTGTTTTTACTTTTTGACCCTGTCAGTAACACACTTCCAGACCTAAAGTGGCAAAGCTCACTCACTACACTCTATCTACAGAGTAGCAGCATCCTCACCCTAGGTTGCTCACTCCTAATTTTCACTACAAGCACCACCCCCTCTCCTAATCTCCATTACATGGGTAGGAGCAGTTTTGTAGTTCACAGAAAATAGCTTGGAAGGAAGATAACATTGTTTGAGATTCCATTTGGGTGCACAGGAAGTTACAAGGACACTGGATTTCTGGCAGGATTTACAGTTTCTTTTCCTGCACTTGTAGAATATGTATTTTTTTTTTTTATAATCAAGATTGTAGAATATGTACATAGCCTGAAAATAAAAGGAAACAAATGCAGTCACCACGTTGAAGGACTGATATACATTATATATTATATACTTTATATACATAATATATATATATATATATATATATATGGATATATATATATATATATATATATATATATATATATATATATATATACACTTTAAGCAAAATAGCCAGGTCCCAGTCTGTGATTGGAGAGTTAAGGAGCAGCAACAGACTGGCAAAGTCATCTCTCTGCTCCCTCTTTCTGTCAGCATATTCTATATACTTTAAACCACTTAGCGGATTTACTCATATTGTCAGAGATGGTGGTGGGCCATAAATAGCACTGTAGGGGTAAGGACTAATCAGCACATGATGGGCCTGAAAATCAAAAGGAAGATGGCAGAAAGGAACCACAGTAATGGGCTGTAAAGAAGAACATCGCTACTGGAACACGAAGAATCGTAGATCATTGTGAATGGTTTCATTTTATCTGCTTTTAGTTTAGGAGCCTCACAGGTTTGGTTAGTAGTACAACCTCTAGCGGACAATAAATAGCTGTGTTCGCCTGTAGAGGAAATAAAAAAGGTGATTTTAATAGGATGGAAAGATGACAAATTTGTCATAAAAATGAAGATACGACAGTACTTTATCCAGCTGATAGTTTGAACTTCAGGCAGATGTAGAGTAAGTAAGGAAGGAAAAAGCAAAGGAAGTAGAAAGGAAAGGAAAAGAAGAAGGAAAGGAAAACAGAAAAGAAAGGAAGAAGGAACTGAAAAAGGAAATGAAAAAGAAAAGGAAAGGAAATGAGAAAGGAAATGAAAAAGAAAAGGAAAGAAAAGGAAATGAAAAAGAAAAGGAAATGAAAAAGGAAAGGAAAAAGGAAAGGAAAGGAAAGGTAGGGAAAGGAAAGGAAAGGAAAGGAAAGGAAAGGAAAGGAAAGGAAAGGAAAGGAAAGGAAAGGAAAGGAAAATAAAAGAAAGGAAAGGAAGAAGGAAAGGAAAAGAAAGGAAAGAAAAGGAGAGGAAAGGAGAGGAAAGGAGAAGAAAGGAAAGGAAAGGAAAGGAAAGGAAAGGAAAGGAAAGGAAAGGAAAGGAAAGGAAAGGAAAGGAAAGGAAAGGAAGAAGGGAAGGAAAACGAAAAGGACAGGAAAGGAAAATGGAAAGAAAAGGAATGGAAGAAGGAAAACGGAAAATGGAAAGGAAAGGAGAGGAAGAAGACAAGGAAATGAAAAGAAGGAAAGGAAGAAGAAGAAAAGGAAAGGAAGAAGAAAAGGAAAGGAAGAAGCAAAGGGAGAAGAAAAGGAAAGGAAAGGAAGAAGCAAAGGAAGAAGCAAAGGAAAGGACGGGAAATGAAAGGAAGAAGTAAAGGAAAATGAAAACGACAGGAAAGGAAAGGAAAGGAAAATGAAAGAGACAGGGAAGGATAGGAAATGGAAAGGAAAGGAAAAGAAGAAGAAAAATGGAACGGAAAGGAAAGGAAGAAGGAAAGGAAAAGGAAAAGGACAGGAAAGGAAGAAGGAAAATAAAAGAAAAGTACAGGAAAGGAAAAGGAAAAGGAAAAGGAAAAGGAGAGGAAAGGAAAGGAAAGGAAAGGAAAGGGAAAGGGAAAGGGAAAGGGAAAGGGAAAGGGAAAGGAAAAGGAAAAGGAAAAGGAAAAGGAAAAGGAAAGGGAAAGGGAAAGGGAAAGGGAAAGGAAAGCAGAAAATAAAGGAAAGGAAAACAGAAAGGAAAACAAAAAAGGACAGGAAAGGAAAATACAAAGAAAAGGAGAAAGGAAAAGAAAGGAATCAGTGGGGCCCCATAATCCTATGCCACCCCAGTTATTAAATGGGGCCCTTACTACTTACTGGTTATCAGAAGTGAGATATGAGATGACCCCTCTCTGGGATGTTTCTTTATACATGTTCTGTACATACTTAGATAACTGTGAATAACCCACCAATTAAGTAAAAATTCCATCCTCCACTCTTCCAAAACAGCATTGTTGCAGATTATTCCCTTATTCCCTCAGCACTGATCCTGCCATTGTGAGCATTTAGTGGTTACATGGGGTGGTACAGATAGAAGGGCCTATAGTGTTCAACTCCTGTCCCTTGCAATGCGGTCCAAATAGCAATGGCACATTTCATGGCTGAGGAGAGCGGATATACAAGGCATACATCTGAGTGTATCTGAGAAGGACTATATCAGTTCTAGCACTCCTCACTTTCTAATAGGCCCTAGAAACATCAGTAAGGTACACTGACTTCAACAGGCAACAGCTCTTCATCAGATATTTGAACAGCCAAAGATCCTAATTTTTTCATAAAGAGTACCTGTCACTATAGTATTCCGATGTATACAAAGCGACTCCTGTCCGGTACAATTCACAAAAGTGTTGCAGTCACAGCTTTTGGCAGTGGTGTAGCAGGATTTGCAGATTACCCCATTGCCTATAATCTTCCCATCCTTTGTGGCAGGTCTGTCTGGTGCAACTGATAGCAAAGAAAATACATAAATTAAATACATAGCTATAAAATGCTAGCGCATGTTTAAAGCCAAAAACCTTTGTAGGGAATAGTTAGAACCCCTACCATCTATTTTCCATTGGAGAGATTTCATTTCCTGACCTGTAGACACAACAGGAAGTGAGAGAAAATCTCTCCAAAGTAAGGGAGAAGACACTTGTCTTCACTGGAACATTTCCTCACTTTTGCTGTTCTAGTAACAACTCACACAATTCTGTATTGACACACATGCCATGTGCTGCATTCCTGAAAAAGGGTCAGGTGAGGTTTTGGCCCTGCTGCCTTAACTCAACGCATTGCGACATAATGCATGTTAACGTGTTTGAGTTAACATACCAGCTAGGTGTCAATGAGTTATTCTGGAGCTGTCTGCTGTAGTACCCTTTCTCTGCCATAAGATGTCCTCAGTCTTTCAGGCTGAATGACACTCAGCATCGTTCAACCCAGAAGACTGAAGAAATATTGTGAGTGCAGAATGCCTTGGACCCCCCAAACACACAATAGTGTCCTCAAGTCACAATGTATTAATGCAGTTACACACCAGATGCTGACATCATCACATCAGTGCTGTTCTCTGCATCATCTAAAACTACCCACCAGATCCAAAGATCCAAGAGGAAGAGGACCCAACAGGTCATCTGACCAAGCTAAGCATATCTGGAAAAGATAGGTATATAAAAAAAAACCTAAAATGTTGTTGGGGGATGGGCTTTAAGAATTATTGTTGGGCGAACGGTTCGGGCCAAGCAGAAGTTCGACCTGAACTTTGTCTGATCAGGTGTTCTCCGAACACCCAAATTTTCTGTGTGTTCGGCATGCTGTTCACCCACCGAATGCACAGTCAATGTTGTTAAGGAGCAGGGCCAGGAAGTTGGCTGTCGCGTCCTTAACAACGGATGAGTCATCAGCTGGCAGCTGACTTCCCCACTTACAGCTGAAAGAAAAAAAAATGCCGCTTAAAAAACCAAAAATAAACTTTTTTTTTTTTGGGTCCGGCGGTGCTTGACAATAGATGACAATGGATCTACATATGGGGACATTGTTTTTTTACTTTTTATGATTTTTTTAATAAAGGACTTGCCAAAAAACTCTTGTGATGTTTTTATTTATTTTTGACAGTTTTTTTGGTGAATGAGTAGGGGTACAATGTACATAGGAGGGGGACGGGATACGGGGGTTTGTTAAAGGGGGCTTCCAGATTCTGATAAGCTCTCTGACCATAGATCCCCACAACCACCGCCCAGGGTTGTGGGGAAAAGGCTCTTCTCCCCATCAACATGGGGACAAGGTGCTTTGGGGTGAGGGGGGCAAAGCCCCCCCATATTTTGAGAGCATGTGGCCTGGTATGGTTCAGGAGGGGTGCGCTTGCTTCCCCCCATTTTCCTGGCCTGCCTGGCAGATAAGAGTCTGGTATGAACTGGGGGGGGACCCCATACCATTTTTTTCTTAATTTTTTTTAAATAGCCGGGTGCCAGAAATTGCAACCGCGAGTCAATTTAAATGTGATTGATTTAACTCATTTTTGCTGCAGCAGGTTCTATACATGCTACAGATGCGCCACTTTACAGGCAGACTAAGGGGACCCCCCCCGGGCACTATATTTAAAGAATGTTTTCATTTGCATTATTTCACTTTAAGCATTGTTAAAATCGCTGCTTCTTTTTTTCATTGATACATGTCCCCCAGGGCAGTACCCGGGCCCCCATACCCTTTTTATGGTCAATAACTTGCATATAGGCCTTCAAAATAAGGACTTTAGGTTTTTCATGTTCAGCTCCCATAGACTTCAATTGAGTTTTTCACTTTTCCTCTGGGATTTCTGGGGGGGGGTGTTCAAATGAAGGGGATCCTCTAAGGGGTGGGAGTCTGGAGCCAGGGAATTGGATGCAAGGCCCTGTAAGTGAATTAAGAATTTCTTCTTTTTTTCTCTTATTCTGATTGTAAATATAATATAAATATATATTATATGGGGAGAAGGAGTGTAGGAGATACATTGCACATGTCCTTTGTATTTTTCCCCATGGTTGATTACTTACTGGATACTTACTGGTAGGCTCGGGTGGAATGCAGGAGGACTTGGTGCAGCATGTTGAGTTACTCTTGACTGTTCCTTTTTGAAACCGCACAGTGGTAGGATGGAACATGTCACATTTTCCACACATCATCAAAAACAACGTTGTATATGTTGTACCTATATGTGGAAAACTTGGAATTATTAAGACTGATTTATATAATGCCAAACTACTTACTGAGAAACAACCATTTTGGACATCAAGGGGTAATTGCATAACTAAGTTTCCTGTGGTTGTCCTTTTTAGACCCAAGAGGGGGTCGTCTTAGGTGCTAAAGTGGGAAGGGGGCACAAAATAGCCGGGTGCCAGAAATTGCAACCGCGAGTCAATTTAAATGTGATTGTTTTAACTCATTTTTGCTGCAGCAGGTTCTATACATGCTACAGATGCACCACTTTACAGGCAGACTAAGGGGGGGCCACTGCTTCCACATAAAAAGTGAAAGTTTTTCTCTGAAGCATGAAATGTGACTGTCTTTATTGTTTGTGGCTTCAGTGACAATCAGATCACATTGTAAGGGCTATTCATTGGGAAATACATAAATATTCATTAGTTTTTTTCCACTTTTCCCATGACTTTAAAAGCTGTGAAAATTCAGTAGATATATATTTTATTCGTTTTGATACCTAAAGAAAATGCTCCAAATTTCCTTACAAAAATCAATATTTCATATTTCATTTGCTATACTGGAAATCTTGTAATATAATGTCATTGGCTACCTGAAATCTGCATAGAGCTTGAAATAACATTTTAGGCATGCCCTGCAGGTTTTAACGAGCCTTGCGCACTAAAGGAGGGCTCTAGATTTTGTTTATTACAACAATGTGATTATAATGACAGCAGACCCCCCCCAAAATGGCGTTCGGTTTGAGAGAATTGCTGGCAGGGCTTATGTTCTTTCATATATATATAGTTAATCTGGAAGGGATTCTTGGTGTGGAGTCTCACTGTCCTCAGCAGGAGCCTGCCCCCTTTTTTGTTCTAATTACCTCAATTTACACAAGAAATCTATTTTTGGCTAATTAGCACAAACCTAGATAATATGTTTTTTCTTGGCTGAGGCTTCCTGTCTTCTAATTGCTTCCAGATCATACATCTGAATTGGAGAGAGGAACAGTCTGCAAAAGGGATATAGCTGGATGCAGCTATATCGGTTTTTGTTTATACAGGCGGTTACAAACAAGATCGGGTCTGTAGGTCTGTTCTTAAAGTGACACTAAAGGTTCGGGTTTTTAAAAAAAAGAAAAAACAAACATGTCATACTTACCTCCACTGTGCAGCTCTTTTTTGCACAGAGTGGCCCCAAACCTGGTCTTCTGGGGTCCCTCGGTGGCTCTCTTGGCTCCTCCCTACATCAGATAACCCCCTAGGAGAAGCGCTCTCCTGGGGGGGTTGCCTTGCGGGCGCGCTCCCGAGTCCAGCATTTGCGTCCATAGAGGCCTAATGCAGGACTCAGTCCCGCCCCCTGGCGATCGCGTCATTGGATTTTATTGACAGCAGTGGGAGCCAATGGCTGCTCTGCTATCAATCTATCCAATCAACAGCGAAGAACCCCGGTCAAGGAGACAGCACGTCCCCGCCGGCTCAAGTTCCAGGGCTCAGGTAAGTAAAATGGGGGGGGGGGGCCCGGTCACTGACAGGTGTTTATTCACCTTAATGCATAGGATGCATAAAGGTGAAAAACCATGAACCTTTACAACCCCTTTAAGTTGAATCGGTTTGTAATTTGGAACAGGTACATTTTGTAGCTTCAGCCAAAAAAAAATATTTTTAAGCTTTTTGGAAAATATAGGGCAGGGTTATTACCCCCGTGACGTTTGTTTTGCTGTGTGTGCTCCTATTCAGAAGATTTCACCTCACTTTCTACCCCAATGACAATTGGATTTTGAAAATTTTGGGTTATTGTGGAAACAAGGATTGGTGATAAAGCATCAGTGGAGAGACCTTTTTCCCATAATAACCCTTACAGGAAAGAATTTCCCTTCCTAGGGGTAGATTTAATCTCACTTCCTGTTGTCTCCTTCCGTTTGTAAGTAGGAGTCGTTTGTAAGTCGGATGTTTGTAACTAGGGGACCGCCTGTATATATATACATTTGTAAAAAAATTTGAAGACCATTTATCATCTGACTTTCCACTTCACAATTGTGCCAATTTTATGTTGGTCTATCACAAAAAAAAATCACAATAAAATTTATTTACGTTTTTGGTTGTAACATGACAAAATGCGGGAAAATTTCAAGGGGCATGAATACTTTTTCAAGGCATACAGTGATTAAAAAAAAAATTGACTCCTTTGTATCTAATTAAATCAAATACAGAAATAATAATAATAATAATAATAATAATAATAATAATAATAATAATATATTATTTATTTTTTTATTTCTATATTTTATTTTATTAGATACAAATGAGTCTATTTTTTTCTTCAAATCACTGTATGAATGTCACAGCATTTGCAACGTTGTTGGGAATATTTCTCATAATATGTTTAAAGTGAGTGTAAACCCACTTTAAAAAAAACAAAACAAAAAAAACTAACACCTGCAAGACAAAGGCATAATGAGCTAGTATGCTAGTATACGTACATGCCATTGCTTCAGTTTGCTTCAGTGCGCATGTGCCGATGCACATGGGATATCTCCTAAACCATGCAGGTTTAGGAGATATCCTGGGTAGCTACAGGTAAGCCTTATTATAGGCTTACCTGTAGCAAAAAGTGGTCTGTAAGAGTTTACAACCACTTTAATATGTGTATTAAACATACATATTCTCATCTTCTCCAACTGCTATCCCCTTTTGGGGCCTATCCATCCACATTAGTGGCCATAATGTAGTACTTTCCTGAAATACCTCAATCAGGAGGCCACTAGCTGGAGCTGATGATCAGAAGAAATAGACATATTAGACACATTACAAGAATTATTAGCGACGACTGTGCAACTGCTGTGACATTACACAGCAAAGCTTTTTTTGGGGGGTTAACAGACCTCTTAGCAAAAGCTAAGAGTGCACCAGTTTTGAGATTATCAAGCTTGCAACTGTTGCACTGTTAGTTGTTACTTTGTATCTTTGAAGAATTAAACTAAATAAGCAATTACAAAATACAGAAATATGTTGCAACTACCTGTTTGTGATTCCTGTAGACAGGAGGTAAAACATGGGTTATCCTCAGGTTGCGTGAACACTATTGACCTGTAAGGCATGAGCGTTGCTGCTATATATATATATATATATATATATATATATATATATATATATATATATATATATATATATATATATATATATATATATTATATTCAGGACTAAAAAAAATGTAAATCATTTTTTCATGTTTAGCAAGATAAATATGAAATGTTTAAGTTAATTATGTGTCATGTTGCCCCCCCTCCCCATTCCCCTAGTTATTCCATCACTAGGTTGTGTGCAGCTTCAATGGTGGTGGTGATGGTGGTGGGGGACACTGACATCACATTCAAGATGGTGGTACCCAGAGCGGAAAGAGACCAGAATCAGCAGGTGTACAAGGAAAGAAATTCTTTCTCTTTCCTATGATCGTTTGCTCCATCTAGTGACCATAATGCGGCATTTTGCTGATTGCAGTATTTCAGAAACAGACAAATTTGAAAGGAAATTCCAATACCTATAATTGAAGTTAGTAATAGTTAACCCCTTCCTGCCGACCGTACGCAGATATGCGTACTCGGCTTTCCGGGGTTATACCGGGATGATGCCCGCAGCTGCAGGCATCATCCCGGTACCGTTGTTTACAGCGGGCGATCGGCTACCCGTGTATAACAACCGATGTGGCTAAAAGCCGCTCGGTTGTTATACCGGAGGAGCGGGAGGGGACATCCCCCCCCTCCTGCCGCTGTTACCGGGCCTCCCGTGCGATCGGGAGGCCCGGTGTCCAATCGGGTACCTTCGGCGGCTGGGGGCGGGCTGGAAAGAAGCTGTGAGCGGCTTCGTTCCAGCCTTCTTGTTGTAAACGCGGAAGCGACGTCATGAAGTCACTTCCCGTTTACTCGGCTGCCAATGGCGCCGAATTAAAAAAAGTACACAGTATTCAGAATCGCCGTTTTCGGTGATCTGAATACTTTGAAGTGTAAAGGAGGGATGGGGGGTCTTTTAGACCCCCCATCCCTCCATAAAGAGTACCTGTCACCACCTATTACTGTCACAAGGGATGTTTACATTCCTTGTGACAGCAATAAAAGTAAAAAAAAAAAAAAAAATTTTTTAAACACAATTTATAAAGTAAAAAAATAAATAAAATAAATAAGTAAATAAAATTTTTTTTTTTAAAGTGCCCCTGTCCCCGCGAGCTTGCGCAGCGAAGAAAACGCATACGGAAGTCGCGCCTGCATATGTAAATGGTGTTCAAACCACACATGTGAGGTATCGCCGTGATCGTCAGAGCAAGAGCAATAATTCTAGCCCTAGACCTCCTCTGTAGCTCAAACCTGGTAACCGTAAAAAATTTTTAAAGCGTCGCCTATGGAAATTCATAGGTACCGTAGTTTGTCGCCATTCCACGAGTGCGTGCAATTATAAAGGGTGACATGTTTGGTATCTATTTACTCGGCGTAACATCATCTTTCACATTATACAAAAAAATTGGGGTAACTTTACTGTTTGGATTTTTTAAAATTCATGAAAGTGTCCCTTTTCCAAAAATTTGCATTTAAAACACCGCTGCACAAATACCGTGTGATAAAAAATATTGCAACAATCGCCATTTTATTCTCTAGATTCTCTGCTAAAAAAATATATATAATGTTTGGGAACTCTAAGTAATTTTCTAGCAAAAAATACGGATTTTAACTTGTAAACACCAAATTTCAACAATAGGCTTAGTCATGAAAGGTGTTAAGTTATAATTAGTTTGTTATTATTTCAGATTTTCAAATTTTCTGGTTTTCTGGTTTTTGAATTTCCGAATTTTCGAATATTCGAATTTACATATTTGTTACGTTCACTAATAGCCACATTTGAAAGGAAATTCCAATACCTATAATTTAATAGTTAGCTATTATTAGTTAGTTAGAAAACCTGAAAATTCTAAAGAATAACTAACTAACTAACTATATGTGGCTATTAGACCCCTTTCACACTGCCAGTGTTTTTTCAGGCACTACAGCGCTAAAAATAGAGCCTGTATAGTGCCTGAAAAAAGCGGCTCCATTCACTCCAGTGTGAAAGCCCGAGGGCTTTCACACTGGAGCCGTGCGCTGGCAGGGCATCACAAAAAGTCCTGCCAGCAGCTTCTTTGGAGCGGTGAAGGAGCGGTGAACCCACCACTGCTCCCCATTGAAATCAATGGGGCAGCGCTGCGATACCGCTGGCAAAACGCCGCTGGCAAAACGCCGCTCCTGCTGCGTTTTGCGGGCTGATTTAACCACTATTCGGTCGCTAGCGGGGGGTTAAAACTGCCCTGCTAGCGCCCGAATAGCGCCGTTAAAACGACGGTAAACGACGAGGCGCCCTAGGCAGCTTGGTGTAAAAGTGTCTTAGTGAACATAACGAATATGTAAATTCGAATATTCGAAAATTCGGAAATTCGAAAATTCAGAAATTCGGAGATTCGGAAATTCAAAAATCAGAAAACCTGAAAATTCGAAAAATCTAAAATAATAACTAACTAATAATAACTTAACTAGTACTAACTATTAAAGTATAGGTATTGGAATTTCCTTCCAAATTTGGCTGTTAGTGAACGTAAGGAATACGAATTTATCTGAAGTTACGAATTATCCGAAATAACGAATGCCGCATCTAAATGAATGGAGCGGAACGAATTAATGATAAATCATTTTAAAACGTTTTTATTTGTACTATTGTTATTTATTATTATTAATTTGTTCCATTCCATTTGTTTAGATGTGGCATTCGTTATTTCGGATGATTCGTAACTTCGGATAAATTCGTATTCTTTACGTTCACTAATAGAATTTGAAAGGAAATTCCAATACCTATAATTTAATAGTTAGCTATTATTAGTTAGTTAGTTATTCTTTATCATTTTTAGGTTTTCTTTCTTATTTTTGGATTTTCTAATTTATAAATTTTCTCATTTCCGATTTTTTTTTTTTTTTCCCCACTTCAGTGAGACTTTTTTCAACTTTGCAGTTCAACTTCGTCCTGGCTCGTTTTCACATCATTGTGGCATTTTTATAATTCTCTTTTTTTAAATTATTTTTTTAATCCCTATTGAATTTTAATAAATCTATTACATCGTATTATAGAGAAAATTCAATACTGTCCATGATACTTTTTTTATTTGCACTAACATACAATTTTTCAGGACAAGCTTTCGGGGTATGTCCCCTTCTTCAAGGTCCAAGCTTGAAAAATTGTATGTTAGTGCAAATAAAAAAAGTATCACGGACAGTACTCAATTTTCTCTGTCACAATTGCACTAATACGGCTACAATCAAATCAAGTACATCGTATTACGTTAGATAGGACCTTACTTCGGCTGACGCCAGCCCTTAATACACATACAAAAACATAGTTACCCCCAGTATACCCACCCCTCGCACCCCCCCTGAAACACCTTCCCCTCCCTCACTCTTTACTCCTACTGGTTCTAGTCTTCTCTTTTCCCTACCTCTTATACTGCAACAAACTACCCATCTTCTGTGGGGCCACACTTCATTTTTTCTTTATTGACCCATCACCTCGGCGCACCTAATCGAGCACTTATACTCTACCCATCCCCTCCATTTCTCTTCATATTCTTCCATTCCCGTCCCCTCTCTGAACCTTAGATATTCAAGATTTTGGATTTCGTTGATTTTATTAAGCCAATCCTGCAGCTTAGGTCTCCTTTTTTCTTGCCAATATTTAGGTAGAAGGCTTTTGGCCGCATCCAAAAGTGGTGGTAGCAGTGTTCTCAAATACTTCCTAGTTGGCATTCTAATCCCATGGAATAAACATCCCCAGGAGTCATCCAGCACTCCAATATTGGTTATCTCTTTGATAATTTGCCTGATCTTCCCCCCAAAATTGTTTAATTTCCGGGCAGTGCCACCAAATATGCGCCATTGTTCCAATCTCTTTGCCCCCCCCGCCAACAATGTTGCGATGTTTCACTCTGGAACTTATGTGCTCTATCAGGGGTTATATACCATCTCGCCAGGCACTTGTAGTTTAACTCTCTCGTCTTACAATTAACCGATGTGGCATATGCCCGCCTCAATAGCTTCCCTATCTCAGGTTCTTTGAGCTGTATACCCAATTCCATCTCCCACTTCTTAATATATGGCGGTATCTCGGATCCCTTCAATTCTATTAACACTCTGTAAATCTCGGAAATCCCCCTCTTCCCTACTTTATTGACACACAGTATCTCCAGGGGACGTAATGAATTTTCTAACTTGTGATTTTACGAATTTTCTAATTTTCTAATTTACGAACATGCAAATTTACGAATTGCAATCATAACGAATGACCTGAAAAATGAAAAAAAAACCCTAAAAAAATAAAGACAAATGAAATGAAAACAAACACATTTTTTGGCAGTGCACATGTCTACCTGTCAGCACCCCCTCATACTACTACTACTATTACTATTATTATCATTACTATTATTATTATTAATAATAATAATATAAGACTCTTGAAAAAGATTAAAGCCCAATATCTCCCTGGAAGTTGTGTTTGTGCAGGGGGTGTGTTGGACCCCGGTAGGTAGACCACTGTCTCTCTGACACAGCAACGGGCCATAAGGGTTTAGTTAAAGAAAAGAACATCCAAGACTTGTAAAAACATTTTTAATACATCACACCTAATCTATGACTTAGAACACGCTACAATGGGGCTTTAACTTACCCACTGCGCCTTTCTCATAGTAGGAGATGCATGCTGTATCTAAGGGACTGCAGGTTACTAACTTTTTTTTACACGTTGCCTGAGTCGAATTTGCACATTGGTGACATTGCAGTGGATCTGTAAAAAAAAAATACATTTCATAGATAAAGAAAGAAAAATGACATCAGTATGTAAAATTCCCCCAAATCTCAAAAAACAAAGAGATCCCACCAGTATTTTTCCTTCTATGGGGTGGCTGGCCAGAAATCAGCTTTCTGTTTGAAACACAAAAACGTTCCTTTAACCACTTGCCTACCGGGCACTTACACCCCCTTCCTGCCCAGGCCATTTTTCAGCTTTCAGCGCTGTCGCACTTTGAATGACAATTGCGCGGTCATGCTACACTGTACCCATATGACATTTTTTATCATTTTTTTCCCACAAATAGAGCTCTTTTGGTGGTATTTAATCACTGCTGGGTTTTTTATTCTTTACAAAAAAAAAAAAAGACCAAAAAATTTGAAAAAAATAATTTTTTTTACTTAGTTTCTGTTAGTTAATTTTGTAATTAAGTAATTTTTCTCCTTCGCTGATGTGCGCTGATGAGGCGGCACTGATAGACTGAACTGGTGGGCATTGATGAGGCGGCACTTATGGGCACTGATTAGGTGGCACTGATATGTGGCACTGATGAGGAGGCACTAATATGCTGCATTTATGGCCACTGATAGGTGGTATCCAAGTCCTAGTCCGTAGGGTTAAATATTGAGTTGGCCCACCCTTTGCAGCTATAACGGCTTCAACTCTTCTGGGAAGGCCGTCCACAAGGTTTAGGAGTGTGTCTAGGATTGTGTCTTCCAGAAGCACATTTGTGTGGTCAGGCACTGATGTTGGACGTTAAGGCCTGGCTCGCAGTCTCCACTCTAATTCATCCCAAAGGTGTTCTATCGGGTTGAGGTCAGGACTCTTTGCAGGCCAAACAAGTTCTTCCACCCCAAACTCGCTCATCCATGTCTTTATGGACCTTGCTTTGCTCACTGATCAAAATCATTTGGTAGAGGGGGGATGATGGTGTGGGGTTGTTTTTCAGTGGTTGGACTTGGCCCCTTAGTTCCAGTAAAGGGAACTCTGCATCAGCATACCAAGACATTTTGGACAATTTCATGCTCCCAACTTTGAGGAAACAGTTTGGGGACGGCCCCTTCCTGTTCCAACATGACTGCGCACCAGTGCACAAAGCAAGGTCCATAAAGACATGGATGAGCGAGTTTGTGGTGGAGGAACTTGACTGGCCTGCACAGAGTCCTGACCTCAACCCGATAGAACACCTTTGGGATGAATTAGAGCAGAGACTGCAAGCCAGGCCTTCTCATCCAACATCAGTGCCTGACCTCACAAATACGCTTCTGGAAGAATGGTCAAACATTCCCATAGACACACTCCTAAACCTTGTGGACGGCCTTCCCAGAAGAGTTGAAGCTGTTATAGCTGCAAAGGGTGGGCCAACCCAATATTGAACCCTACGGACTAAGACTGGGATGCCATTAAAGTTCCTGTGCGTGTAAAGGCAGGCGTTCCAATACTTTTGGTTATATAGTGTATATGTCGCTTGTATTTAGTCATTATTTCCATATTGCAGAGTTCCGCTTTAACTTCAACCATTTCCAGCGGGGAATAGTCAGCTTCCTTAATCATCTCTTTGATGCCACCCGGGGTGAAGAGAAGAAATGTCATCTATGAGTCACTCATTTTATTGCTGTCTGTCCCTCTCTACTTTATTTGTCTAGGTCACCATTGTCATGGAACAGAAAGTGATTGGATACATACATTTCTACTATCGTCACCATATGAGAAGCTGAGGATCAGGGCCGCTGGAAAGGCAGTACAGCCAGCGCTCCTGTACTGGGCCCGGGCCCCACCAGTGCAAAAGGGGGGCCCGGGCACCTGTTGGGCAGGAGCGACTGCTGTACTGCCATTCAGCCAACTCGCCCTGACTCCCCCTGACTCCTCCTGACTCCCCCTGACTCCCCCTGACTCCTCCTGACTCCTCCTGACTCCCCCTGACTCCCCCTGACTCCTACTGACTCCCCCTGACTCCTCCTGACTCCCCCTGACTCCCCCTGACTCCTCCTGACTCCCCCTGACTCCTCCTGACTCCCCCTGACTCCCCCTGACTCCTCCTGACTCCCCCTGACTCCTCCTGACTTCCCCTGACTCCTCCTGACTCCCCCTGACTCCCCCTGACTCCTCCTGACTCCCCCTGACTCCCCCTGACTCTTCCTGACTCCCCCTGACTCCCCCTGACTCCTCCTGACTCCTCCTGACTTCCCCTGACTCCTCCTGACTCCTCCTGACTTCCCCTGACTCCCCCTGACTCCTCCTGACTCCCCCGACTCCCCCTGACTCCCCTGGAGCTCCACGGCTTCTCCTCCTTTTTCATCCTTCAGCTGCACTGCAGGGGGATTGGTGTCTGCATCCCCAACCCCCCTGCTGCGCGGGCCCCTCTTCTGTGTGGCCCCCTCCCTTGCAGCATTGCCAGCTTCCCTCCTCTCCTCTGCCTCCAGCAGCTACTGACTGCACACAGGGGGATGTTTCAGGATGGAGAGCGGGGTGTGCGCAGTAAATATGTCCTATTTACCAGCCTTTTCCTTTCCTGAATTGACACAGTGAGCATTCGGCACCGATCACTCATTGTGTCCATTCATCACTGAAGCATAGTAAATGGTGTTTACTATGCTTCAGTTTGTGAATGAATGGGGAGCCTCAAAGCGCTTCCCATTCATTCACTGCCTAGTGCAGTGGCTCTCAACTCCGGTCCTCGGGACCCACTAACAGGACAGATTTTACGACTTACCTTGGGGAGATGCAGACTAGAATACTGCAATTACTGAGCAGCAAATGATATCACCTGTGATGTATTTCAGTTATCCTGCAAACCTGGCCTGTTAGTGGGTCCTGAGGACAGGAGTTGAGAACCACTGGCCTAGTGGATATGAGGCTGCAGAGAAAGGGAACGAGGAATCTCTGTCCTCAGTCCCTTTTCTCTGTCTCAAATGTGAGCCATCAGGGGTCCGTTTACCAGTGGCGGCCCGTCCATTAGGGTAAAATTCAGCCACCCCCTCTATGAATAATGGATAGATTCATGCATAGCATGGACCTATTCATGGCCGCCGTGGGCACCCTCAATTCAGACATCCGGCCCCTTTCAGGATGCTGGGCGCATGAATTACAGTGGCCGGAGGGTGTTTTTTTTAAGCACTTGATTAGAGCCATAGGCTCTAATAGGCTTCAAAATAGGGTGTTGTAACACTGGTCCTCAATCTGGCCAATCAGAAGCAGGTCTGAGACTCGTTTTCCGATTGGCCAAAAAGTGAAGAGTCCCAATTGGCCATCGAGGAAGAGGGAGGAAGCGGAAGCCACCAATTCCCAGTGGAGAGCAGGGGAAGGGAGACCCATTGCTGCCGCCGAGGAGCAAGGGAAGCCGCCGGTGAAGCACTGCATAGATGGGGTAAGTGCACTTGACCCGTCGACCGACCACCGGCAGGGGGTTTTACTTTCTTTTAACAGCCTTGTTCGGGGGGCCTCTGGTAAAATATAAGGCAGTGGTTCTCAACCTGGGGGTCGATTGCCAATTTGCCAGGGCGTCGCGAATGCTGGTCCAATCTGGAGATGGACCCGAAGTTACTGTGTGTACGCCGGAGTCTGTCCGTCTTGGCCAGCGAGACGTAACTTCTGGGAGAGGAGAGACCGCGCGGAAGTGACGTCGCCGCCATCTTGGTACTCTCGTCCGCAGTAAGGCTACAGTTAGAAGTTGGCAAGCGGACATCTTTTTACACCCACCGAAGTCTTGCATTTCACATGTCATTTTCCCTGTAAACTGAGCTTATATAATATATAAGGCTTATATAGTATACAAGCTCAGTTTACTGGGAAAAATACGTGTAAAATGCAAGACTTCGGTGGGTGTAAAAAGATGTCCGCTTGCCAACTTCTAACTGTGGCCTTGCTCCGGATGAGTGTACCAAGATGGCGGTGACAAAACATCACTTCCGGTTAACACACTAGACAGGTTGCTGATTCTGACGGAACACCTGAGTGACTTTGGTAATTTCACTAAATGTAGACTGTTTAATGGGTTTGAATTGATTTTAGCATGCATGGAACCTTGGGGGGCATAAA
The DNA here is from genome assembly GCF_042186555.1 of Aquarana catesbeiana. Lineage (NCBI taxonomy): Eukaryota > Metazoa > Chordata > Amphibia > Anura > Ranidae > Aquarana > Aquarana catesbeiana. Next base: position 17,357,973 of record NC_133333.1, read on the forward strand.
CAAACTAAAAAATTCAGAGAAAAATACATCAATTGCCGCCACTGTGCCCATCAATTGCCGCCACTGTGCCATATCAAATACTCTCACTGTGCCCCCGCCCGCTGTCTGCCCGCACTTACCCTGTCTCTCGGTGGGGCATTTTCTTCATTTGTAACATATATGTTAATTTTAAATAAAACAGTGGCGGCCGGTGGTAATTTTTTTTGAAGGAGGGGAGGGTGGTGGCAAACAGTACCATTCCCCCCACCCCCAAAAAATTACTACCGGCCACCATTGGTTTAGACTCCTGATATTTTACCAGAGCTCCTCCAATGAGGCTGTGAAAAGAATGTAAAAAAAAAAAAGAAGAATGGAGGGGGGAGGGACTGTCAGGTAGGCTGTAGGGGGCCCCGTGATTTCTAATAGCAGCCCCGATGAGGAGTCTTGGAATATCCGAGACGTAGAAGAGGTCAGGGGCTGCATCAGCACACCGGGCTCCGTCCATAACTAAATATCACTTTTGGGTGGACATGCCCTTTACATAGCTCCCAACTGACCCTGATTTCAAGGGACTGTTCCTGATTTGGAGCAATGTCCCTCTGTCCCTCTTTCCTCCTCATTTGTCCCTCATTCTGGTCTGATCTATATAGATGTATATAAAATGCACTTTTTATCTTTCAAAAAGTGTTTCCCAGCGCTAAACCTTTCATCCAATTTCTAAATTGCTGCATTTGTACATTTTAAAAGCCAATATAAAAGAATAGTAGTGGTTAAAAAAAAGCACTTGTTGATTTAATGAACCTTTTTTTTTTTTGGGTTAATTCTCCTTTAAGGGGGTGTGGCAGGGGGCGTGTCCTATGCTTACATACATTTGCTAGTAGGTGCCCCTCATTCCCATCTCAAAATGTTGGGTGGACATGCCCTTTACATTGTTCACAGAGGCTTACTATCATTCTCTTATCACAATGGGGCCGGGACAAGGGGGTGGGCAGGAGGGACAGCTGCCCCGGGCACAGCGGAGCAAGGGGGGCAAAGAATGGACACAGGGCAGTAAACCTATTCCACGGCATGCATTAACAGTGGGGGGGGGGGGGGGGTTGCAGTTCCACATCCTTGCCCTGGGTGCTAGACGAACCCGTCCCGGTATTGTGTACTCGATATCCAATGCATCTCCTTGCTGTCATCTGCCTGTGTATTTCTTTCCTTGCTCTAAGTGCTCTATTATCCTCGGAAAGCAATTTAATCAGCTGATGAGCAGACTGGACTGAGAGGACCCCGCTGCATTAATCCCCCAGTGACATGTTACGGTTTATAAGTGAGCATTGAAAACCAAAACTTTATTTATAGCATGCTTACTGACACTAACAGGCCACTTATCCTGCCATATGTGATGTCTGATCTGCTGCTATTTATGTGCCCTTCTCATTCACTTATCTAGAATTAGCAGTCATATAAACCAGGGATATGCAATTAGAGGACCTCCAGCTGTTGCAGAACTACAAGTCCCATGAGGCATAGCAAGGCTCTGTCAGCCACAAGCATGACACCCAGAGGCAGAGGCATGATGGGACTTGTAGTTTTGCAACAGCTGGAGGTCCGCTAATTGCATATCCCTGATATAAATGATACAACCCCCTAGGTTCACCATATATATTGCAAATTCATTGCACAACCTTTAGATCTGCCAAGACTGCGTAATATGAGGATCTACCTAATATTCAATCAATTTGTGTCCAATCAGTCAAGCACTACCTGGTTTATTGATAGATCTGATGGAGATCATACAATCAGATTGTAACATGTGTGGCGACAGGGGAAGTCATTCCTGAAATTGTGCAAATTGTTACCAATCCAAACTTTTCTAATCAAACCTCAGCAAGGTGGTAATTTACATTATTAATAATAATAATAATAATCATAATTTGCATTAATAATAAATAATAATAATAATAATAATAATAATAATAATAATAATAATGATAATAATAATAATAATAATAATAATAATAATAATTTACATTAATAATAATAATAATAATAATAATAATAAATAATAATAATTATATCAGCACAATTATATTTAACTGTTTTATTTTACCAATTAGTTTTTTACAAATTATTTGCTTGAAAATCAAGCAAAGTTCAATACAATTTTCTAATTGGAATATTTCTACTCTAATGCCCCGTACACACGGTCGGAATTTCCAACAACAAATAATAATTGACATTATTATTATTAATAATAATAATAATAATTGACATTAATAATAATAATAATAAATAATAATAATAGTAATAATAACAATAATAATAATAATTGACATTATTAATAATAATAATAATAAATAATAATAAATAATAAATAATAATTTCCATTATTAATAATAATAATAATAATAATAAAAAATAATAATAATAATAATACACAATTATTTTTAACTGTTTTATTTTACCAATTAGTTTTTTACAAATCATTTGCTTGAAAATCAAGCAAAGTTCAATACAATTTTCTGATTGGAATATTTCTACTCTAATGCCGCGTACACACGGTCGGAATTTCCGACAACAAATGTTCGATGTGAGCTTGTTGTCGGAAATTCCGACCGTGTGTAGGCTCCATCGGACATTTTCCATCGGAATTTCCGACAAACAAAATTTGAGATCCGGTTCTCAAATTTTCCCACAACAAAATCCGTTGTCGGAAATTCCGATCGCGTGTACACAATTCCGACGCACAAAGTTCCACGCATTCTCGGAATCAAGCAGAAGGAGCCGCACTGGCTATTGAACTTCAGTTTTCTCGGCTCGTTGTACGTGTTGTAACGTCTCCGCGTTCTTGGCGTTCGGAATTTCCGACAAGATTTGTGCGACCGTGTGTATGCAAGACAAGATTGAGCCAACATCCGTCGGAAATAAATCCAGGATATTGTTGGCGGAATGTCCGATCGTGTGTACGCGGCATAATGGCGAGTACACACGATCGGAATTTCGGCCCGCAAAAGACCGATTAGAGATTTTCGACGGAAAATGCGACCGTGTGTATGCTCCATCGGACTGTTGCTGGCCGAATTCCAGCCAGCAAAAGATTGGGAGCAGGTTCTTAATTTTTCAGTCGGAAAAAGTTCCTATCCGAAAATGCGATCGTCTGTAGCAATTCCGACGTGCAAAATTCCTATGCATGCTTGGAAACAATTCGACGCATGCTCGGAAGCATTGAACTTCATTTTCTCGGCTCGTCGTAGTGTTGTACGTCACTGCGTTCTTGGCGGTCGTAAGTTCAGTGAACTTTTGCGTGACCGCGTGTATGCAAGGCAAGCTTGAGCGGAATCCCATCGGAAAATCCGTCATATCTTTTTCCGACGAGAAGTCCGATCGTGTGTACGCGGCATAAGAGTTCTATACACATTCATGCAGGCTGCATTCATTTCCCCCATAATTTCTGTAATAGATTAATGCCTAGGATTGCCAGTTCCATCTAGTGGCCAAAACGTGGTATATTTTCCCGCTAAGGTATTTGAGAAAACCATTCAGCATTTTGGCCACTAGATGAAGCTGAGGATCATAGGATTTAAATCCAGCAAGCCGACTGTCGGCTGTCAGGGGAAGCAATCTGCACAGCGGCGGCCTGTCCAATAGGGGAGCACAGGCGCTGATTCCCCCCTCCCCTATCCATGCGTCCAGCCCCCTGATCTACATTAAGAATGAGCTCAGGCGTGTTCGCAACTCTTGATGACCGATGGGGTAAGTGCCGGGGGGGGGTGGGTGACCCAACCGTCCGACCTACCTAGAGTTGGGGAGGTGCCGCTGGCCGACCGGGGGGGCGTGGTTGGTTGTTTGCCACCCCCCCACAAAAAAAAAAGACCAGCCGCCACTGGATCTGCAATGCATTTGTTTCCAGGGCAGGTGAGACATCAGGGGTCTAAAAGATCTTATTAAAGAGAACCTGTTACCACAAAATGCCTCACATAGGGGATTTTTTTGTCCCCTGTGTGATGTAAAAAAAATTTTAGATTTTTTTTTTTAGTGTTACATCCAAACACTTAAAATCTTCCCCCAAAATTTTTTGGGACCCCCCCACCCCCCACGTGCGAATGTAAATGCACCTGTAGGAGGAGCCAATGCTCAAAAATGACGATTGAGATACACATGTTGTATATTATTCACAGTAACTCTAAACTGATGACCTGTAGGAACTTTTAAAGCATCACCTTTGGAAAATATAGGATAATGAAGTTTGACGCCGTTTCATGGGCGTACGCAGTTTAACCACTTAAGGACCAGGCCTATTTTTCAAACTTGTTGTTCACAAGTTAAAATCATTTTTTTTTTGCTAGAAAATAACTTAGAACCCCCAAACATTATATATTTTTTTTCAGACACCCTAGAAAATAAAATGGCGGTCGTTGCAATACTTTATGTCACACCGTATTTGTGCAGAGGTCTTATACACGCAATTTTTTTTTGGAATAAATACACTTTTTTTAAATAATAAAAAAAAAAAAAACAGTAAAGTTAGCCCAATTTTTTTTTTAATATTGTGAAATATAATATTACGCCGAGTAAATTGATACCCAACATGTCACGCTTCAAAATTGCGCCTGCTCATGGATTAGCAACAAACTCTGACTCTTAAAAACCTCCATAGGCGACGTTTAAAAATTTCTACAGGTTACCAGTTTTGAGTTACAGAGGAGGTCTAGGGCTAGAATTATTGCTCTCACTCTAACGATCGCAGCGATACCTCACATGTGTGGTTTGAACACCGTTTACATATGTGGGCGCTACTTATGTATGTGCTCGATTCTGCGCGTGAGCTCGGAGGGACGGGGCGTTTTAAAATTTTTTTTTTTTTTTTTTAACTTTTTATTTTTACACTGTCCTTTTTAAAAAAAAAATGTATCACATTTATTCCTATTACAAGGAATGTAAACATCCCTTGAAATAAAAAAAAAAACATGACAGGACCTCTTTAATGTGAGATCTGGGGGTCAAAAAGACCTCACATCTCACATTTACACTTAAAAGCAAATAAAAAAATCGTCCTCTTTAACGTCTTCAGATCGGCGCTATAGCAGAATGACGGCTACAGCGCGGAACTTCTTTGCCGGGAGTACGTCAACAGACGTCCTCCTGCAGGGTGAGCGCGGCACGCTCTGTTGATCAGCGATTCTATGAGACTCAGCTGATCACAGATCAGAGTAAGGGGTCGACCCCTTACCACATGATCAGCTGTCAGCCAATGACAGCTGATCATGTGATGTAAACAGAGACGGTAATTGGCTATTTTTTCTCTTCGCGCTGACAGCGTGAGAAGAAAAAAAAAAAGACGATCACCGGCAGCTCTCAGAGAGACATTGGTCCCGATCAAGGAGAGCTCCCGCCAGCTCATCTGTGCCCACCTGTGCCACCTGCCAGTGTCACCTACCAGTGCACAACAGTGCTGCCTACCAGCGCCACCCATCAGTGCCCACAGTGCCACCCATCACTGCCCAGAGTGCCACCTATCAGTGTCACCAATCAGTGCCTCATCAACAGTGCTGCCCATCAGTGTCACCTACCAGTGCCCATCAGTGTCACCTACCAGTGCCACCCATCAGTGCCCATCAGTGTCACCTATCAGTGCCTATCAGTACCATCTATCAGTGGTACCTATCAGTAACACCTATCAGTGCCCATCAGTGCCACCCATCAGGGCCCATCAGTGCCAACTTATTAGTCACCCATCTGTGCCCATCAGTGCTGCCTTATCTGTGCCTATCAGTGCCCATCAGTGAAGCCAATGAGTGCCCACCAGTGCCGCCACATCAGCGCATATCAATGATGGAGAAAAAATACCTGTTTGCAAAATGTATTAACAAACTAGGAAACATGATTTTTTTTTTTTCAAAAATTTCCATCTATTTTTGTTTATTTAGCAAAAAATAAAAACCCCAGCTGTGATTAAATACCACCAAAAGAAAGCTCTATTTGTGTGAAAAAAATGATAAAAATTTCATTTGGGTACAGTGTTGTATGACCGCGCAATTGTTGTTCAAAGTGTGACAGCGCTGAAAACTGAAAATTGGTCTGGGCCGGAGGGGGGTTTAAGTGCCCTGTGAGCAAGAGGTTAAGGCCGTTGGGCGGAAGTGACGCCTGACGTCGCTTTTGTCATCCAACGTCATTGAGTCGAGAGTGGGGGGGGGGGGGCATCATTCCTTCAATCAGCTCACAGCCTATCTGCTGCCATAACCCCGGTATTCTCAGTCAACGTACCGACGTACAGCTACTCACTCTGCTCAACCTCATCTTTTATATTTAACAGAGGAATCGGTCAGATTTTGTGTGCATGTGCCCTAAAATTTACTTTAGTGGATCCTCGACTGAAATTTTGTGTTTCGTAAACTGTTGTGCTAATGTTATGTGACAAAAACAAAAAATTGGAACGACCACCATTTTATTCTCCGGGTACCTCTATGATTAGGCCCTCGTGGGCAGAGCGAAATGCATCAGAGGGGTGTGGCTTAGGAGAAGTTCCAGGCTGAGGAGCAGAAAGGCGGCAAAAAAATTCCCAGATCCTTTTGTAAAATTGTGCGGCACCAAACTGAATTGTGCGCACAAAATTGCGTGCAGTCGCTTATGCGTGGGGGGGGGGGGGGGGCAACATGCCCGCTCTCCATCTTATCTGCCCACAGCTGACATGAAAAACATACAGGGCCATGGCATTACCTTCTAGCTATAAGAAAACAGGGCATTGGCCACACATGTGCAGCATGCACTCAATGCCAACCATGGGCATCTGGAGCAAGGGGGCAGAGAATGCGTACATCCATCCTACATCATGCATTCACTGGGAGGAGGGGGGAGTAGTTACACATCCTTGCCCTGGGTGCTGGATGAATCTGTCCCACTACTGGTTGTAAGTACCCCCGGCATTGTTATATGGTTTGTTCCATCCCTCTCCAATTCCCAAGGTGCTTCTTTTCTTGGACAGCTTGGCTCGCATATAAAAGTAATGAAAAATATAAATGAAGCCATAAGCAATAAAAAATGATTCATAAACTGAATACTATAATTACATACTTTGTCAAAAGTATTGGGACACCTGCCTTTACACGCACATGAACTTTAATGGCATCCCAGTCTTAGTCCGTAGAGTTCAGTATTGCGTTGGCCCATCCTTTGCAGCTATAAAAGCTTCAACTCTTCTGGGAAGGCCGTCCACAAGGTTTAGGAGTGTGTCTATGGGAATGTTTGACCATTCTTCCAGAAGAGCATTTGTGAAGTCAGGCACTGATGTTGGACAAGAAGGCCTGGATCACAGTCTGTGCTTCAATTCATCTCAAAGGTGTTCTATCGGGTTGAGGTCAGGACTCTGTGCAGGCCAGTCAAGTTCCTCCATCCCAAACTCGCTCAACCATGTCTTTACAGACCTTGCTTTGTGCACTGGCGGGCAGTCATGTTGGAACAGGAAGGGGCCATCCCCAAACTGTTCCCACAAAGTTGGGAACATGAAATTGTCCACTCTTCTGGGAAGGCTGTCCACAAGGTTTAGGAGTGTGTCTATGGGAATGTCAGCATACCAAGACATTTTGGACAATTTCACGCTCCCAACTTTGTTGGGAGCATGAAATGAGCCATTGCTTCAGTGCGCATGTGCCAATGACGTCGGCCCATGCTGATACAGGGGAGGTTTAGGAGATATCCGGGGTAGCTACAGGTAAGCCTTATTAGGCTTACCTGTAGTAAAAAGTGGTTGTAAAGGGTTTATTTTTTATTTTATTAAAATGTATTTCTTTTCACCTCCTTATTAACCCTTAGTTAACTCTAATCAGTCCTAGTTAACTCCTCTCTCCCCTTTTACCCTTAGAATTTTATTTTTCCTATTTTTAACTTCAATTTTTTTTCCCCATACATATTTTTTGTATCTCCATTTGTTTTTTCCTTGATGAATTCTTCAGTCACAAAAAAATGTGCAAAATTGGAAAAAAAAAATGATTTTTTCCCCCAGTTATATCATTTTAGTGCAATTTGTAAATTAAAGAATAACATTTATATTTTTTTTATTTACAGTAAAAACTTTTTTTTTAACATTCCTTTTATAGATTCCATATTTTTTTTTTTTTTTTTAATTAGATTTTATTTAAAGAAGGTTTTAAATTTTTCCCACCAAGGAAACAAACAAATGCCAAATGCAGCAACGCATAAAAAAAACAAATAGAAATATTTTTTAGCAACTATATTACCAAAAGAAAGCTAAAATATTTTTTTTTTTTTAAATTAGATTTTATTTAAAGAAGGTTTTACATTTTTCCCACCAAGGAAACAAACCAATGCCAAATCCAGCAACACATAAAAAAAAAAATAGAAGTATTTTTTAGCAACTATATTACCAAGAGAAAGCTAAAATAAAATTATTTTTTTAGATTAGATTTTATTTAAAGAAGGTTTTACATTTTTCCCACCAAGGAAGCAAACAAATGCCAAATCCAGCAACACATAAAAAAAAAAAAAAAAAAAAAGAAATATTTTTTAGCAACTATATTACTAAAAGAAAGCTTAGCCCCCCCCCCCCCCCAACTCCCCTGGTCTCCAGCATTATTGACAAATAAACAGGCCCATAGTGGAAATATATAAATAATGTCACTGGTCCATAAAGGGTAAAGTACAAAAGTTAAAGCGATAAATATATACAGTTACCAGAATGCAATATTTTTTTTATTATAATTGTCCTTAAAAGTAAAAAAAAAAAAAAAAAAAAAAAGAAAAGTAACAAGTGTATTTTTTTTGCACTAAGTATTCTAATTTCAGAATGCACATAAAAGATCTGAAATATGTGAGGCCAGTAGTGCCGTTACCTGTGAATTACTCACCTTGAGGTGTGGCTGATGGTAGGACCCAGATGGAGAGGACCAGAGGTAGCAGCATGATGCTGCCAAGCCTCTCGGAGGACGGAGGATGCTGCGAGGACACAACGATTATGTGCTGTGGACAGCCTGTTTTTGTGTTTCTGATTTACTTTATTTCAGGGCGTTGGCTTTATATGATTACGCTGAAAAAACACGGATTGGGAGGGGGGGGGGGTCGGGGGAGTATAAAATGCAAGTTGCTAAGAGCTACTTACAGGCTGAGATTACATCAGACATGATTGAACTGTCAGGGAACGGCCTGAGATGTGTTTTATCTTTTTATGGCGAGGGAAGAGAGCGCAGACATTAAATGCCGGATCGGAAAGCAACAGTTGGAATGAGATTGTATTGTTTACTACAGGGATTAAAGAGCGAGAAGTTTCTGCGAGGAATGCAGAATCACAATTAGGCCCTTATGTAGCTATTCCCCTCCTCACCCCTCCAACCCAACCCGACCCAAAAAGGGCAATAAATCAGCCAATCAGAAATCCTTATTCAGTGACCCCCCCCCCAACTGCTGGCATATGACATATGCATTTCATCACACTGCTCTTTGTATTATATTATTAAGGGTCAGACCACACAATGCAAATAAATTAATTAAACACAATAAAATAAAAGAATATGACAATATGAACTAAAAAAGAGAAGAGAAGAGAAGAGAAGAGAAGAGAAGAGAAGAGAAGAGAAGAGAAGAGAACAGAAGAGAAGAGAAGAGAAGAGAGAGAAGAGAAGGATAAGACAACATAACTAAAAAGAATAAGGGAATAGAAGAGAAGAGAAGAAAAGAGATTAATAAGACATCAACAAAAAAGATACGGAAGAGAGAGAGGAGAGGAGAGGAGAAGAGAAGAGAAGAGAAGAGAAGAGAAGAGAAGAGAAGAGAAGAGAAGAGAAGACAAGAGAAGAGAAGAGAAGAGAAGAGAAGAGAAGAGAAAAGAGAAGAGACGAGGAGAGGAGAGGAGAGGAGAGGAGAGGAGAAGAGAAGAGAAGAGAAGAGAAGAGAAGAGAAGAGAAGAGAAGAGAAGAGAAGAGAAGAGAAGAGAAGACAAGAGAAGAGAAGAGAAGAGAAGAGAAGAGAAAAGAGAAGAGACGAGGAGAGGAGAGGAGGGAGGAGAGGAGAGGAGAAGAGAAGAGAAGAGAAGAGAAGAGAAGAGAAGAGAAGAGAAAAGAAGAGAAGAGAAGAGAAGAGAAGAGAAGAGAAGAGAAGAGAAGAGAAGAGAAGAGACGAGGAGAGGAGAGGAGAGGAGAGGAGAGGAGAGAAGAGAAGAGGAGAGAAGAGAAGGATAAGACAACATAAACTAAAAAGAATAAGGGAAAAGAAGAGAATAAAAGAGAAGAGAATAATAAGACAACATCAACAAAAAAGAATAATGGAATAGAAGAGAAGGAAAGAGATTAATAAGACATCAACAAAAAAGAATACGTGAAAAGAAGAGAGAAGAGAAGAGAAGAGAAGAGAAGAGAAGAGAAGAGAAGAGAAGAGAAGAGAAGAGAAGAGAAGAGAAGAGAAGAGAAGAGAAGAAAAGAGAAGAGAAGAGAATAAGACAACATAAACTAAAAAGAATAAGGAAAAAGCAAAAAAAGGAGAGGAGAGGAGAGGAGAGGGGAGGTGAGGGGAGGGGAGAGAATAATAAGACAACATGAACGAAAAAGAATAAGGGATCCTTGTATCCCTTTGGTCATAGAAGTAATCCTCCTCAAAGTCTTCGTAGTCCTCAATGTCCTCAATGATTAAACATCCAGTGCAGTAACCCTAAGAACATTGCCAGGGATGTCATATCCTATGCAACAAGCCACCTTTGAAATCAGGTTCTGGGGGGGGGGGGGGGGGGGGGTGATAAGCTGTTCACAGTAGCAGAGACTTGGGAATTCTGGGAAATTTTGATCACATAGAGCAGGTGTCTCCAAATGTTCTAAACAAAGGGTCAGTTTACCGTTCTTCAGACTTAAAGGGAGCCGGACTGTGGTTATTGGGAGTAGAAAAGGTCCTGATGTCAGGGGGGAATAAACAATGCCCAATCTTTGGTGTCAGTGGGAGGAATAGTGCCCCATTGTTGGTGTCTTTAGGAGGAATTTTGCCCTATCATTGGTGTCATCTGGAGGAATTGTGCCTCATCATTGTCATCATGGAGAGGAATTTTGCCCCATCTTTGGTACCATTGGGAGGAATTGTGCCCCATCTTTGGTGTCATTGGTAGGAATTGTGCCCCATCGTTGGTGTTATTGGGAGGAAATGTGCCCCATCGTTGGTGTCATTGGGAGGAATTGTGCCTCATCTTTGGTATCATTGGGAGGAATTGTGCCCCATCTTTGGTATCTTTGGGAGGAATTGTGCCCCATCTTTGGTATCATTGGGAGGAATTGTGCCTCATCATTGGTATCATGGAGGGGAATTTTGCCCCATCTTTGGTATCATTGGGAGGAATTGTGCCCCATCTTTGGTATCATTGGGAAGAATTGTGCCCCATCTTTGGTATCATTGGGAGGAATTGTGCCCCATCTTTGGTATCATTGGGAGGAATTGTGCCCCATCTTTGGTGTCATTGGGAGGAAATGTGCCCCATCATTGGTGTCATTGGGAGGAATTGTGCCCCATCTTTGGTATCATTAGGAGAAAATGTGCCCCACTGCCCCATCTTTGGTATCATTAGGAGGAAATGTGCCCCATCATTGGTATCATGGAGAGGAATTTCGGGGTCAAAGCCAACCACAACCTGGCTCCCAGCTACATCACTTACCTAGCCTCAAAATACCAACCTAATCATTCTCTCCTCTCCTCACAAGACCTCCTGCTCTCAAACTCCCTTGTCACCTCATCCCATGCTCGCTTTCAGGACTTCTCCAGAGCCTCCCCCATCCTCTGGAATGCTCTACCCCAATCTGTCTGACTTTCTCCTACTTTGTCCACTTTCTGACGATTCCTGAAAACTCATCTCTTCAGAGAAGACTATCTGGCCCCCACCTAACAACTCTACATTTATCTTCTCAATCAGCACATCCCCCATAGTTATTACCTCTTGTATCTCTTGACCTTCCCTCTTAGATTGTAAGCTCTAAGGAGCAGGGTCCTCTGATTCCTACTGTATTAAAGTGTATTGTATTTGTACTGTCTACCCTCAAGTTGTAAAGCACTGCGTAAACTGTTGGCGCTATATAAATCCTGTACAATAATAATAATCATTGGTGTCATTGGGAGGAATTCTGCCCCTTCATTGGTGTCAGTAGAGGGGTGAATATCTCCCGTTGTTGGTATCAGTGGATGAAGATCGTGCCCCAAGGGCCAGATCAAAGCAAGCAAAGGGTTGCATCTGGCTTCCGGTCTGCAGTTTGGAGACCACTGACATCATAGAGATTAAGTGACTGATGGCATGCCGAAAAAAGAGAATTAAAGCAGTATTAAACCCATAAAAAACCCCATTTATTATATTGCAGCTTACCAATTCATAACCCTGTCATGTTTGTTTTCTATTACAAGTGATGTTTACATTCCTTGTAATAGGAATAAAAGTGACACCATTAAAAAAAAAAAGAAAAGAAAAAAGAACCGTGTAAAAATAAAAAATAAAAGGTAAAATAAATAAGAAAAGAAAAATAATTTTTTTTTAAACGCGCCCCGTCCCGCCGAGCCTGCATGCAGAAGCGAACGCATACGTGAGTAGCGCCCGCATATGAAAACGGTGTTCAAACCACACATGTGAGGTATCGCCGCAATCGGTAGAGCGAGAGCAATAATTCTAGCCCTAGACCTCCTCTGTAACTCAAAACATGCAACCTGTAGAATTTTTTAAACGTCGCCTATGGAGATTTTTAGGGGTAAAAGTTTGTCGCCATTCCACGAGCGGGCACAATTTTGAAGCGTGACATGTTGGGTATCAATTTACTCGGCGTAACATTATGTTTCATAATATAAAAAGAAAAATTGGGCTAACTTTACTGTTGTCTTATTTTTTAATTCAAAAAAGTGTATTTTTTTCCCCCAAAAAAAGTGCGATTGTAAGACCGCTGCGCAAATACGGTGTGATAGTAAGTATTGCAACGACCGCCATTTTATTCTCTAGGGTGTTAGAAAAAAAAATGTATAATGTTTGGGGGTTCTAAGCCATTTTCTAGCAAAAAAAAAAAATCTGTTTTTAACTTGTAAACAACAAATCTCAGAAAGAGGATCGGTCCTTAAGTGGTTAAATTTGTTAGTGTATTTAAATCTGCTAGTACATCTAACACCCCCTTCCCCTCAGACTGATAATGCGGCTGTCCAAAGGTGTTTCTATTGCTCTTTCATACAGAGGGGGCGCTCTAATACAGGCGGTGTGTTGCTGGCCAGATCACCAGGTGAAAACAGAGGTGGGGAAAAAAGCCTAAAAAAAAAAAAAAAAAAAAAGAAAACAAATGCAGCCTCCAAATCTATGCAGAATATTACATTTTTGGGTTTAATACCGCTTTTATTTTTAATATCACTATAAAATTCAAAACAATAAGTGTAATAATTATAGAGATATCAACTGTCATTTCTATTCATATAAAAAAATGTGAGATTTCATTTTTAGACATTGTCCCCAAGTTGTCCCTACGTTGGGTTCCTCGTATGAAGGTGGGCGGGGCGGTCGGTCGGTCAATGGTCCACCCCCTTCTACTCCTTCTACTTTCCAAACCCTGAGAACTTGCACAATGTCTTCCAGCCAGATGGAAATTCAGTCACTTAATGAATTATTCAGCCCATTATAAAGCATCGGCCAAATACATCATTATTATCAATTAACTTTAAGTGATAAGATTCTCGCAATTCGCAGAAGTAAATAAGGAGATGGCCGTCATTAGGGCTAAATAACAACAAAAAAAAATGATTCACTTTACAGAAAAAAAAAAAAAAAGAAAATCTTTCACTGGCAACTTTCTGTACTGCAATATTTAATAGTGAAGTCATTAACAAAAAAAGAAAGAAAAAAAAAAAAAAATCGCCATGTTAGAGATACTAAGATAATGAAGACTGAGGTTTGCATTACCGATTTCAGTTGAAGTTGGGCTGTCCATAGATTACAGAGCAGTAGTTGTCAACTTTCTTGATATACACTATATTGTCAAAAGTTTTGGGACGCTGGGCTTTACACGCACATGATCTTCAATGGCATCCCAGTCTTAGTCCGTAGAGTTCAATATTGAGTTGGCCCAACCTTTGCAGCTATAACAGCTTCAACTCTTCTGGGAAGGCCGTCCACAAGGTTTAGGAGGGTGTCTACGGGAATGTTTGACCATTCTTCCAGAAGCATACTGGTTAGGTCGGGCACTGATGTTGGACGAGAAGGCCTGACTCACAGTCTCCACTAATTCATCCCAAAGGTGTTCTATTGGGTTGAGGTCAGGACCAGTCAAGATCCTCCACCTCAAACTCGCTCATCCATATCTTTATGGACCTTGCTTTGTGCACTGGTGTGCAGTAATGTTGGAACAGGAAGGGGCCATCCCCAAACTGTTCCCACAAAGTTGGGAGCATGAAATTGTCCAAAATGTCTTGGTATGCTGACGCCTTAAGAGTTCCCTTCACTGGAAATAAGAGGTCAAGCCCAACCCCTGATAAACAACCCCAAACCCCAAAAGTTTGGGGTGAAGGAACTTGACTGCCCTGCACAGAGCCCTGACCTCAACCCAATAGAACATCTTTGGGATGAATTAGAGTGGAGACTGCGAGCCAGGCCTTCTTGTCCACATCAGTGCCTGACCTCACAAATCCTCTTCTGGAGGAATGGTCAAACGTTCCCATAGACACACTCCTAAACCTCTGTGCAGGCCAGTCAAGTTCCTCCACCCCAAACTCGCTCATCTATGTCTTTATGGACCTTGCTTTGTGCACTGGTGTGTTGTCATGTTGGAACAAGAAGGGGCCATCCCCAAACTGTTCCCACAAAGTTGGGAGCATGAAATTGTCCAAAATGTCTTGGTATGCTGACGCCTTAAGAGTTCCCTTCACTGGAACTAAGGGGCCAAGCCCAACCCCTGAAAAACAACCCCAAACCCCAAAAATTAGGGGTGGAGGAACTTGACTGGCCTACACAGAGCCCTGACCTCAACCCAGAAGAGTGGACACAGACAAACAGCTATTTCTTCAGAATAACAAAAGGTAGAATCTGCAAAAAAGTCCCTGCAATGTACGGAGATCACCCACAGAGGAATATTTATTTCTCAACAAAAGTGGAATTACTCTTCAAGAAACTTCTCAGTATAGAACTATGTAGTATAATGATGATGTAGGAGTGCAAACTTCAACTGTTCTTTTCACTTTTATTTGTAATGTATTAAAGCAATGGATAAAAATGATTGCCAGCCTGGGGCACTGACGTCATGTCCCTCTTACCTCCTTTGTCATGTATTCTCATTGAATGTAGCAGACAGACGGGGACAGAAAGTCACTATAATGATATCCTTGTATTGCCGGTGGTGAGCCGGGTCTGACAAGCAGCTCCAAGGCTAACAGTTCTCATGAGAATAGTATGACTTTCTTCAAAGTCACAACCAGCTAATAAAAATAATGATAGAACTGGGGTGAAAAATAAGTATATTGACAGATTGTCAATTGTTTGAAATCTCATAATATGAAGAAAATACACAGATGATCCACGGAATATACTTGAGGATCAGGAAAACAAAAGGTTTTCCCTTGCTGGAGCAAATTGGACCATACTTTGCCTTCCTCTGGATCAGAGGTCCCCAAACTGCAGACCACAGGCCAAATGTGTTCCTTTGCTTGACTTTATCCAGCCCTTGGGGTACTATTCCATCCACTGACACCAAAGGCAGGGCACTATTCCTCCCACTGACACCAGAGATGGGGAAATAATTCACCTACTGACACCAATGATGGAGCACTATTCCTCCAACTGACGCCAAGGATGGGGTACCTTTCCTCCAACTGACACCATAGATGGGGCACTATTCCTCCCACTGACACCATAGATGGGGCACTATTCCTCCCACTGACACCATAGATGGGGTACTATTCCTCCCACTGACACCAATGATGGGGCACTATTCCTCCCACTGACACCATAGATGGGGTACTATTCCTCCAACTGACACCATAGATGGGGCACTATTCCTCCAACTGACACCAATGATGGGGCACTATTCCTCCCACTGACACCATAGATGGGGTACTATTCCTCCAACTGACACCAATGGTGGGGTACTATTCCTCCCACTGACACCATAGATGGGGCACTATTCCTCCAACTGACACCAATGATGGGGCACTATTCCTCCCACTGACACCATAGATGGGGTACTATTCCTCCAACTGACACCAATGGTGGGGCATTATTTCTCCCACTGACATCAAGGGTGAAATTTTCTTTTTCTCCCACTGACCACCAAGCCTATGGCATTGTTTACTCTCACCGATGCCAGGGCATTCTGTACTCCCATTGGCCACAGTCCGGCCCCCCTAAAGTTTGAAGGGTAGTAAACTGGCCCTTTGTTTTGAACGTTGGGAGACCCCTGCTCTGGATCAAATGTAGGTACAGGGTTCTGTATGTGGAGGTTTCCTCTTAATTTATTCAATTGTTTATTGGTTGAACTAGTGACTTGTGTCCTTCTTTGACCAAACTACAGTATGTATAACTGTGGAGACTCATACAATGTCTGGACTCCAAAGTGCACAATTCCCCACCAATCAGACAACTCTATATACCAATATTAGAAAAAAAACACAAAGTGAGAAACTTGAGGTTCTCATAATTAACATGTTTCTAAACTCAGATGGCCACTGATTGTCAGAGAAATAACAGAAGCCAGACAGTCAATATCGGCACTTTCCCGTGGTAGAATGGTGCTCCAGCGCGGAACGGCACGGGCGCATGCGCATTGGAGCGCGCATAACGTGAATCTCCTTGCTGACCTATAAAAGGCTGCTCAGTCCCATGTTTAATTGATGGTTCGTCTCTCGGCTTCCTGTGTTCTTGCCTCAGTACTCTGCTATCTTGTACATACCTGTTGTGACTTGGATTGACCCTGACCTGCTCTGATCTTCTCCAGTACTTCGACCCCGGCTTGCCTGAGGACTTCTCTACTCTACCTGCTGTCAGTGTTTTGACCTCAGCTTGTTTAAAGGACTTTCTCCTGTCTCACCTACCTGCCTTCCTGTGTATGACCGCGGATAGTACTAAGGACTCGCTTCTACTTGACTTCCTGTGTTTGACCCCCCCGGCTTCCTCCAAGGACTTCTCTGCAGTCTCTACTTACGGAATCCGCCGGGTTAGAGCCCCAGCCGGTCATTTTACTCCAGACTGGTGCCAAGCCTACCACAGCACGGTGTACCAGCTCTTACTCCATAGGAATAAACTGCATAGTGCTGACATACAGTGCCTTGAAAAAGTATTCATACCCCTTGAGATTTTCCCCATTTTGTCATGTTACAACCAAAAACGTAAATGTATTTTATTGGGATTTTATGTGATAGACCAACACAAAGTGGCACATAATTGTGAAGTGGAAGGAAAATGATAAATGGTTTTCACATTTTTTTTTATAAATAAATATGTGAAAAGTGTATGGCGCCCCCCGGAGTCAATACTTTGTAGAACCCCCTTTTACTGCAATTACAGCTGCAAGTCTTTTTGGGAATGTCTCTACCAGCTTTGCACATCTAGAGAGTGACATTTTTGCCCATTCTTCTTTGTTAAATATCTCAAGCTCTGTCATATTGGATGGAGAGCGTCTGTGAACAGCAATTTTCATGTCTTGCCACAGATTCTCAATTGGATTTAGGTCTGGACTGTGACTGGGCCATTCTAACACATGAATATGCTTTGATCTAAACCATTCCATTGTAGATCTGGCTGTATGTTTCGGGTTGTTGTCCTGCTGGAAGGTGAACCTCCGCCCCAGTCTCAGGTCTTTTGAAGACTCTAACAGGTTTTCTTCTAAGATTGTCCTGTATTTGGTTCCATCCATCTTCCCATCAACTCTGACCAGCTTCCCTGTCCCTGCTGAAGAAAAGCATCCCCACAACATGATGCTGCTACCACCATGTTTCACAGTGGGGATGGTGTGTTCAGGGTGATGTGCAGTGTTAGTTTTACACCACACATAGCGTTTTGCTTTTAGGCCAAAAAGTTCAGTTTTGGTCTCATCTGACCAGAGCACCTTCTTCCACATGTTTGCTGTGTCCTCCACATGGCTTCTCACAAACTGCAAACAGGACTTCTTATGGCTTTCTTTCAACAATGTCTTTCTTCTTGTCACTCTTCCATAAAGGTCAGATTTGTGGAGAGCACAACTAATAGTTGTCCTGTGGACAGATTCTCCCACCTGAGCTGTGGATCTCTGCAGCTCCTCCAGAGTTACCATGGACCTCTTGGCTCTTCTCTGATGAATGTTCTCCATGCTGTCAGCTTAGGTGGACGGCCATGTCTTGGTGATAATGGTGACATCATTGACCTAAGGTGGCCATATTTGGACAATGTCCTTGGTATCAATTCTTGAAGCCCTTTCCCAGCATAGCTTAGCAGTACACGGGGCATGCTGATAGGAAGAAAGAGTAGAGTGACAGAGAGAAGAGCTCATCAGTCTGCTGCTTCTCCCTTCACTGTCCAGTCAAGTTTGGCTGAAGTTGAGCTTTAATCTTATTGTACATTGACTTATAATATGCAGTTCTAAAAATCCACTGCAGTACTCTTCCCCTGCAGACCATGTTATTCTCAGTGTAGGTGTTCATTTCTCCATCTGTATCAGAAGAGGAAAAAAAAAATTTTGCATAGGCCTAAAATACATTTGTTTCTTCATGAAGACACGACATACCTGAACTATGTAAATAGTATTTTAATACTTACATAATGCTTACAGGAACTGGACAGCAGCTTTGCATATGTTGCCTTTTGTTTCATTTTTTATGATAAGTGTGATGGTTACACTGCCAGATCCCACCGACGCCCCCAAAATGTAACAGTTAAAGTGGAACATAATTGTATCCGAGCACCACAAACCGGAAACCCCATTAAAGTGGTTGTATAGTGTTTTTTTTTTTAACTTTTACCTACAGGTAAGCCTATAATAAGGCTTACCTGTAGGTAAAAAAAATATCTCCTAAACCTTTACAGTTTAGGAGATATTCCCCTTGCTATGCGCCGCTGACTGCAGCGGCGCATGCGCACAGGGGATTCTCGGCTGAAGGCCCAGCAACTGCCGGACCTTGCCGGGTAAGAAATCTCCCGCGTGCATGCGCGGGAGTGATGACATCGCGGCTCCAGCCACTCACAGCGCTGGAACCGCGATACCCGGAAGACACGCCGAGGCAACATGACAGCTCCCTCGGCGTGGACCAGGTAAGATACCGACGCCTCGTTCTAAGGTAAGTATTCCATAATGAGCTAGTATGCGGTGCATGCTAGCTCATTATGCCTTTTGCTTTACAGGGGTAAAAAAAAAAATTTCAGCGGGTATACAACGGCTTTAAACTCATTTTTAATATTCAAAGCAAACTCCCCCATCCATCCATGTCTCCATGCTTTATCTTGTTGAGAGATCAGCATTCTTCCCACTGACCAAAACACCCTCCTAGTACTTCTAGCCATGGCTATCTTGAGTAAGGGTAGATGATTCATGTAGCATTTACTTCCTGGAATCCACCTGCCCTTAGCTCAGGTATGCAGGCAGGAGGGTGTGTGTGTAGCTGAGAAAGTTCCTCCTCCCCTCCTCCAGATGAAAGAAAAAAAAAATGCCCATGAAGACTCCTGGAATGTATGACATCATTTCGGCCTAGGAAGCAACTGAAAAAATGTAAAAAAAAAAAATATATATATGTGTGTGTGTACTGTGTAAAAAATAAAAAAAATACTATATACTGTATATATATATATATATATATATATATATACAGGGCTTTTTTTCAGGGGGAACTTGGTGGAACTCAGTTCCACCACCTCTGGCTCAGACCCTTTGGTGCCTGCTCACCACAATCACTTGTAAACAACGAAGTCCGGTTTCTGTGTTTACAAGTGACAGCTCTGCACTCTGTATGTAATGCAATCCTGATATTTAATGCCCCTGTAAGACCCCCCTACTGTTTTCATGAAATTTGACTGACCACACCCACTATTTGATGTGATTTGAAGGGTGTGTGTGGGAGGAGGGGTCTTGCCGGGGCCGTGGTTAGGTTCCAGCACCTATTGTTTGAGAAAAAAAGTCCTGTATATATACAGTATCTCACAAAAGTGAGTACACCCCTCACATCTTTGTAAATCTTTTCTTCTATCTTTTCATGTGACAACACTGAAGAAATGACACTTGTCTACAATGTAAAGTAGTGAGTGTACAGCTTGTATAACAGTGTAAATTTGCTGTCCCCTCAAAATAACTCAACACACAGCCATTAATGTCTAAACCACTGGCAACAAAAGTGAGTACACCCCTAAGTGAAAATGTCCAAATTGGGCCCAATTAGACATTTTCCCTCCCTGGTGTCATGTGACTCGTTAGTGTTACAAGGTCTCAGGTGTGAATGGGGAGCAGGTGTGTTACATTTGGTGTTATCGCTCTCACTCTCTCATACTGGTCACTGGAAGTTCAACATGGCACCTCATGGCAAAGAATTCTCTGAGGATCTGAAAAAAAAAGAATTGTTGCTCTACATAAAGATGGCCTAGGCTATAAGAAGATTGCCAAGACCCTGAAACTGGGCTGCAGCATTCCGAATTCGGATAATTTGTTTTGTTATTATATATTTCAGATTCGTTGAAATTCGTTACTATTGTGTTTCGGAAATTCGGATTCCATCCACATCTCCAAATCACAAAAATTCCTTCCAAATGTCAATTTGTAACAAAACGTATCGCACTTGTCTATTACTGATAGATCGGGAGAATTAAACGATCATTCGATGTGTTGTACGCCTATTGATCATATCGATTTATCTACCGTGCTAAAATCAGATTTTCCATTCAGACTTTTCAAAATAACTTTAATAACCACTAGCCGCCCGCCCACTGCCATATGACGTGATCGCCTTCCTGGGCCACTAGGGGGCGCGCGCCCGGCGCATTACTGGGGTCCCGATGCGCGTGACCAGTGGCCGCGATGTCCGCCGGGCACCCACAATTCCCCAGTAACTGAGCAGGGCCATAGATCTGTGTGTTTAAACACACAGATCCACATCCTGTAAGAGGAGAGGAGACCAATGGTGTCTTCCTTGTACATAGGGACACCGATCAGTCACCTCCCCCAGTCAGTCCCCTCCCCCCCACAGTTAGAATCACCTCCCAGGACACACATTTAACCCCTCAATCGCCCCCTAGTGTTAACCCCTTCCCTGCCAGTCACTTTTACACAGTAATCAATGCTTTTTAATAGCACGGATCGCTGTATAAATGTGAATGGTCCCAAAAATGTGTCAAAGGTGTCCAATTTGTCCGCCAAAATATCGCAGTCACGATAAAAATGGCAGATCGCCGCCATTACTAGTAAAAAAAAAAAAAATAATAATAAAGATGCCATAAATCAATAACCTATTTTGTAGATGTTATAACTTTTGCGCAAACCAATCAATATAAGCTTATTGCGATTTTTTTTAACCAAAAATGTGCAGAAGAATACGTATCGGCCTAAACTGAGGAAAAAAAATTGTTTAAAAAAAAAAAAATCGGATATCTTTTGTTTAAAGCGCAAGAAATAAAAACCACAGAGGTGATCAAATACCACCAAAAGAAAGCTCTATTTTTGGGGGAAAAATGATAAAAATTTCATTTGGGTACAGTGTAGCATGACCGCGCAACTGTCATTCAAAGAGTGACAGCGCTGACAGCTGAAAAATGGCTTGAGCAGGAAGGGGGTGAAAGTGCCCGGTATTGAGGTGGTTAATGAAATTTACTGGTGTAGTTCAAAATCGGCGATTGACGCAGTTTGAATATTTTTTAATAATCAATAGATCGGATCCTAATATCCAGATGTGTGATGAATCAATCAGGTTGTTATCTTTACAGCCCCATAAAGGATATAACACAGATTGTAACATGTACTGCCATCTTGTGGTGATTTAAGTAAACTTCAAGTCTCAAATATGGATTATAACGTGTGCTTAAAAAGTGAAAGGGATTAACGGATTGTTACTTTTTTTTTTTCTTCTTTTTTTTTTTTTTAACAATAGATTTTTATTGAAGGGATTTTCTTTTTTTTTTTTTTTTTTTTTTTTTTCATCTTTTAACAGGAGGAAAAACACAACTAAAAGCTTTTCAGGGTTTGTGCTACAAAAAGAATCTGCGATCTCCAGCGCCTGTCAGTCCACTCCAAAGGAACATGGATGGATGGATGGATGGATGGATGGATGGATGGATGGATGTTGAGTTCATCTGCACCAGTGGTAGTAAGGGGCTCCAGAAAAGACTCAAAATCTCAGCTATTATTTGTTGTTTCTTGATGAATTTTTTTTTGCTCCGAGATATTTAACCACTTGTAGACCAGGCCTTTATCTGACACTTCTCACATACATGTAAAAATCTGTGTTTTCTTTTTAACTGGAAAAAAATACGCTTTAAACTTCAACCCCGGAAGGATTTACCCCCCTTCATGACCAGGCCATTTTTTTGCGATACGGCACTGCGTTACTTTAACTGCTTGCCGAATGCAGCACACAGATGTATGTCAGCAGAATGGCACAGGCAGGCAAATGGGCGTACCTGTATGTCCCTTTGAATTTGCTGCCTATCGGGCGCGCGCACGCCCACCGCCCGCCGCGGGTCTTGGGAACTCTATGTTCGCCGGCGGCCCGCGTTTGAGGTGTGCAGGAGCAGAACGGGGAAGTGCCTATGACAAGGCATTCCCCTGTTCTGCCTAGTGACATGACAGAGATCTACTGCTCCCTGTCATCGGGAGCAGTAATCGCTGTCATGTCAGTTGTAACCCATCCCCCCCACAGTTAGAAACACTCCCCAGGACACCCTTAACCCCTTGATCGCCTCTAAGGCCCCTTTCACACGAGGCAGACTCCACTTCCACGGAGTCCGCCTCGGTCCGCATCCTATGGAGTCCGTCGCTCCATAGGCTAACATGGAACGCCCGTTCAGGTCCGCCATCAAAACTGACAGGCGGACCTGAACGGTCTGATCACGTGAAAGGGGCCTTAGTGTTTAACCCCTTCCCTGACAGTGTCATTTACACAGTAATCAGTTTATTTTTTTTATAGCACTGATCGCTGTATAAATGACAATGGTCCCAAAATAGTGTCAAAAGTGTCCGGTGTGTCCGCCATAATGTCGCAGTCCCGATAAAAATTGCAGATCGCCGCCATTACTAATAAAAAAAATGAATAATAAAAATGCCATAAAACTATCCCCTATTTTGTAGACGCTATAACTTTTGCACAAACCAATTAATAAACGCTTGTCGCGATTTTTTTTTTTTTACCAAAAATATGTAGAAGAATACATATCGGCCTAAACTTAGGAAGAAATTTGTTTTTTTATATATTTTTGGAGGATATTTATTGTAGCAAAAAGTAAAAAAATATTGTTTTTTTTCCAAAATTGACGCTATTTTTTTGTTTATAGCACAAAAAATAAGAACCGCAGAGGTGATCAAATACCACCAAAAGAAAGCTCTATTTGTGGGGAAAAAAAGAACGTCAATTTTGTTTGGGTCTAAAATCGCACGACCGCGCAATTGTCAGCTAAAGCGACGCAGTGCCGACTCACAAAAAGTGCTCTGGTCGGAAAGGGGGTAAAATCTTCTGGGTCTGAAGTGGTTAACAGACAATTGAGCGGTCGTGTAACGTTGTACCCAAACAAAATTGATGTCCTGAGCTTTGTTTTGGTGGTATTTGATCACCTCTGCGTTTTTTTTTTTTTTTTGTTGCGCTATAAACAAAAAAAAGACAATTAAAAAAAAAAAATAAAACAATATTTTTTACTTTCTGCTATAAAACATTCCCAATAAAAAAATGTAAAAAATCTAATTTCTTCATCAATTTAGGCCAATATGTATATTTTTGGTAAAAAAATAATAATTTGCAATTAGCGTATATTGATTGGTTTGCACAAATGTTATCCCGTTTACAAACTATGGGATACATTTATGGACTTCTTTCTTTTTTTACTAGTAATGGCGGCGATCGGTGATTTTTAGCAGGACTGTGACATTGCGGCCGAACAAATGGGACACTAATTGACACTTTTTGGGGACCGTTGACACCAATACAGTATCAGTGCTTAAAAAAAATGCACTGTCACTGTATTGATGACACTGACAGGGAAGGGGTTAACATCAGGGACACTCAAAGGGTTAACTGTCTTCCCTATGTGTGCTTTCTCAGACCCCTTTCACACTGAGGGGCTTTTCAGGCATTTTAGCGCTAAAAATAGCGACTGTAACGTGCCTGAAAAGTGCCTCTCTTGCCTACCCCAGTGTGAAAGCCTGAGTACTTTCACACTGGGGCGGTACGCTTAACCACTTCAATACCGGGCACTTTCCCTCCCTTCCTGCCCAGGACAATTTTCAGCTTTCAGTGCTGTCAATTTTTAAATGACATTTGCGCGGTCATGCTACACTGTACCCAAACAGAATTTTTATCATTTTGTTCCCACAAATAGAGCTTTCTTTTGGTGGTATTTGATCACCTCTGCGGTTTTTATTTTTAGCTAAACGAATAAAAAAAGACCGAAAATTTTGAAAAAAAAAAAAAGTTTTCTTTGTTTTTGTTATAAAATTTTGTAAATAAGTACGTTTTCTCCTTTACTGATGGGCACTGAAAAGGCTGCACTGATGAGGTGGCACCTATGAGGTGGCACTGATGAGGTGGCACTGATGGGCACTGACGATGGGCACTGATAGGCGGCACTGATAGGTGGCACTGATATGCGGCACTAATGGGCATTGATAGGCGGCACTGATGGGCACTTATAGGTGGCACTGGTGGGCACTGATAGGCAACACTGATGGTCACTGAGAAGCTGCACTGATGGGTACTTATGGGTGGCACTGATAGATGGCACTGATGGGCACTGATGGCTGGCACTGGAAGATTTCACTGATAGGCAACACTGGTGGCACTGGCAGGCATTGGGGATGGGCACTGATTGGTAGCTGCCTGGGCACTGATTGGCATTTCCCTGGTGGTCCTGGGTGGGCATCCGAGGGGGGCTGCGCTGATAAACAATCAGCACAGACCCCCCCCCCCCGTCAAAGGAGCAGCCGATCGGCTCTCCTCTACTCGCATCCCTCAGACGCAAGTGAGGAAAAGCTGATCAATGGCTCTTCCTGTTTACATCGTGATCAGCCGTGATTGGACACGGCTGATCACGTGGTAAAGAGTCTCTGTCAGGGAGCCACATCTGTGGCTTTCTCATCAGACCCTGAGACATGATTTGTCCAAATGCCACATATGTGGTCAATGGGGCAGAAGATGGGTTCAGCGGGACATAGGACGGGGTCAGCAGGGCAGAGGATAAGGCAGCACTGATGGGCACCAATAGGTGGCACTGAAGGGCACTGATAGGAGGCACTGATGGGCACTGATGGGCGCAGATAGGTGGCACTGATATGCGGCACTGAAGGGCACTGATAGGAGGCACTGATGGGCACTGATGGGCACAGATAGGTGGCACTGATAGGCAGCACTGATGGGCACTGATATGAGGCACTGATAGGTGGCAATGATAGGAGGCACTGATGGGCACTGATAGGTGGTGCTGTTAAAAGGCACTGATGGGCACTGATAGGTGGCAATGATAGGAGGCACTGATGGGCACTGATAGGTGGTGCTGTTAAGAGGCACTGATGGGCACTGATAGTCGGCACTGATGAAGAGGCACTGATTATTATTATTATTTGTGATTTATATAGCGCCAACAGTTTACACAGCGCTTTACAATGTAGAGGGGGGCACAGCACAATTACAGTTCAATGCAGAAGGGACAGGAGGGCCCGGCTTGTAGAGCTTACATTCTAAAGGGAGGGGGAGGTGGTACAAAAGGTAATAGCTGCGGGGGATGATTTGATGGGGGTGGCTCGGGTATAGTTCTTATGTGGGTGTGGGATAGGCTTCCCTGAATACGTGAGTTTTCAGGGATCTCCTAAAGATGGACAGGTTAGGGGCTGATCGGACATACCGGGGCAGAGAGTTCCAGAGGATGAGAGAAGCTCTGGAGAAGTCCTGTAGGCGAGCATGGGAGGAGGTAACAAGGGAACTAGAGAGCAGGAGGTCCTGGGAGGAGCGGAGGGGGCTATTTTGGCGATATCTGCAGATGAGGTTGGTGATGTAGATGGGGGCAATGTTGTGGATGGCCTTGTATGTTGTGGTTAGTATTTTGAATTTTATACGGTGGGGGAGGGGAAGTCAGTGAAGGGATTGGCAGAAAGGGGCAGCAGTCAGGGATCGGTTAGGGAGGGGTATTAGTCTAGCAGCAGCATCATAATAGACTGAAGGGGGAGGAGCCTGCGTAAGGGTCGGCCATTAAGGAGAGAGTTGCAGTAGTCGAGGCGGGAAATAATCAAGGAGTGAATAAATTGCTTTGTGGTGTCATTAGTCAGCAAGGGTGGAATTCTAGAGATGTTACAGAGGTTAAGGCGGTACGATTTAGCCAGTGATAGGATGTGGGGGCTGTAGGAGAGGTCAGAGTCAAGGATCACACCCAGCACCCTGGCATGTGTGGAAGGACCAATGGTTGTGTTGTTAATCTTAACGGTAAAATCATGGGAGGGGGGGGGACCGGGAAGGAGGAAATATAACAAGCTCAGTTTTAGAAAGATTGAGTTTGAGGAAGTGGTGTGACATCCATACCGATATGTCATTCAGTAAGGTTGAGATCCGTGAGCTGAGATAGGTAGGAGGAGAACCAGGATAAAGCAGAATCACAGGGGCCAAGGGGGTGTAGTTTGTTGAGGAGGAGCAGGTGGCAGCACTGATTATTGGCACTGTTGGGGCTGCACTGATCAATCAGGACACTGATGATCAATGTAGATGTCCGTATAAGGATTGACCAAGTCAAAAAATTGGCGGACTTTGTGGGCACACAATGAGAGGGAAAATCAATAAAAAGGTATACATTTTATTGTAGCATAATTAAAATAAAATAAAAAAAACAAAACGTTTGGGGGTTTTGGTGAAGAGGGGTTCATAAGCCTACTAAACCCCTACACAACAGGCCACTTTTCTGACAGTAACCACCCCCACCTCTTGACAGTGAACCAACACTGGCCTCCTCTTCTGAGCCCTGTTTTGGTGTTCCCCTATACACTTCTTCCCCCATACATTTCTCCCTCTTCCTGTTGTGCAACACCAACCTCCTCTTCTGACACCCCCTCCAGTGAACCCTCTTTTGGTGTCTCCCTATACACTTCTCCCCCCTACCCTTTTTGTGGTACAACACCATCCTCCTCTTCTGACCACCCACCTCTCCTGAACCCTGATTTGGTGTTTTCGAAAGCACCTCCATACTCCTTATGTCTTTCTTTCAGGGTATCCTTTTTATGTGTTCCCACAACCACGTTGCCCTTCCTCCTCTTCTTTCTGGTGTTCCCACACCCACCTGTGACATTTCTTCCTCCCAATACCTCCCCCTTTTCAAGGCTCCCCAACAATCCTGACTCAATCTCCCCTTTTTATCAGTCACTTCCCCCATCTATACTCCACCTCATCTTAGCAGGCCCACACAGGGCTAGATCAAGTCAATAACCTTTCCCTAGCCTGAAATTCAGCATGCCACAGCAGGGATTTGAACTCACAACCTCACGATAACACATCAGGAGCTTTACCCATTGCACCACCACTGGAGGTGTTTGCACAGGCCAATAAAAAACAGGGCCATATCAGTCATGGTAAATGTCTACTCTATACCAAGGGATTTAAATATACCCTAGATCTCTCCATAAAGAAGGGAAGAGACACAGCCATATGCTCTACTGCAGTAAGACGGCGACAGTGGCCTGCCCACTATGTGGTCCTTGTTAGTATAGCGGTGAGTATCCCCACCTATCACGTGGGAGACCGGGGTTCGATTCTCTGGTGGGGACATGAGTTTTCATTTTCGACACACACTACACGAGCTATGCTTAACTCAAGTCCTTTAAATGGTCTTTTAGGAGGGGCCTTATTGGTCTGGAAATTAATCTTCTGGCGACCCGCTCAAAACACATAGTCTAAAGGGTTTCTGTCCAGTGTCAAATTTGACACTACAGAAGGAGGGCAGAGATGCTTTAAAGCATGTGCGCAATTGTACGCTGGCGTATTCATTTCTCCCATTTCCTCTCATCTTCAAATCTCTCAACCAGCTGCCTCTCTACCCCTGCATGGTCATTGGCACCCTGTCCTTTCCCACTTGTCAAATAACACAGAAGCTGGTAGAGGACTCTCTCCCTCCACGCACTTCTGTGTGCTTGTGTCGGCCGGTACATGATGCTTGCTTACAGCCTGGTGGATGTCCCGGGTGCCGATACTGCAATCGCCCACATTGTTTGTAAATATGGGGTTTGGGGAGGCGGCTTCATTCTCCACCTGCCGCCTGTTATAACTGTGTGTAGCACGGAGCGGAGTGAAGTGCTGAGAAACTCCTCCTCTGCTCCGTGATACATTCCTCATAGGCAGAGCTGCAGGTAACGTCACCGTGATGAGAAAAAAACCCTGGGGGGAGGGGGGTCTGTGAAAGAGCTGGGGGGAGGGGGGTCTGTGAAAGAACTGGGGGGAGGGGGGATCTGTGAAAGAGCTGGGTGGATCTGTGAAAGAGCTGGGGGGAGGGGGAACTGTGAAAGAGCTGGGGGGAGGGGGGTCTGTGAAAGAGCTGGGGGGAGGGGGGTATGTGAAAGAGCTAGGGGGAAGGGGGATCTGTGAAAGAGCTGGGGGGAGGGGGGTCTGTGAAAGAGCTGGGGGGAGGGGGGTCTGTGAAAGAGCTGGGGGGAGGGGGATCTGTGAAAGAACTGGGGGGAGGGGGGATCTGTGAAAGAGCTGGGGGGAGGGGGATCTGTGAAAGAGCTGGGGGGAGGGGGTCTGTGAAAGAGCTGGGGGGAGGGGGGATCTGTGAAAGGGCTGGGGGGAGGGGGGTCTGTGAAAGAGCTGGGGAGAGGGGGGATCTGGGAAAGGGCTGGGGGGGAGGGGTGATCTGTGAAAGGGCTTTGCTGTTCATCCCTTGTGATAGCAAAAAAGTTGATTCAAAATACATAAATAAAAACAAAGAAACAGCGTTTCTAATTTAAACAAAACATTGTCGTGCAAACACATACGTAGGTCCAGCACGCATATGTTAACAGTAATCGCACCACACATCTGAGGTATTGCCGCAAACGTCAGACCGAGGGCACTAATAATCAGGGCTTTTTTTCTGCCGGAACGGAGTTCCGCCACCTTTGGCAGCCCTGTCCTCTCCCGCTTGTCAAATAACACAGAAGCTGGTAGAGGACTCTCTCCCTCCACGCACTTCTGTGTGCTTGTGTCGGCAGGCACATGATGCTTGTTTACAGCCTGGTGGATGTCCCGGGTGCCGATACTGCAATCGCCCACATTGTTTGTAAATATGGGGTTTGGGGAGGCGGCTTCATTCTCCACCTGCCGCCTGTTATAACTGTGTGTAGCACGGAGCGGAGTGAAGTGCCGAGAAACTCCTCCTCTGCTCCGTGATACATTCCTCATAGGCAGAGCTGCAGGTAACGTCACCGTGATGAGAAAAAAACCCGGGAACAGCTAACAGAACTGTGACGGCTGCATTCTGCAAGAGGTGACAGCTGTGGGGGAGAAGGATAATCTGTGAAAAGGTGAGAGAGCTTTTTATGTGGGGGGAGATCTGTGAAAGAGCTGGGGGAGGGGGGATCTGTGAAAGAGCTGGGGTAATCAGCCCCACCTCTTTACAGTGAACCAACACCAACCTCCTCTTCTGAACCCTGTTTTGGTGTTCCCCTATAAACTTCTCCCACCTACCCTACCCATGGTACAACACCAACCTCCTCTTCTTACCCCCCTCTCAGAACCCTGTTTTGGTGTTTTCCAAAGAACCTCCATGCTCCCAATTACTTTCATTCAGGGTGCATATACTTATCCTTTTTATGTGTTCCCACAACCACTTTGCCTTCCTCCTCCCCTTTTTGGTGTTCCCACACCCACCTGTGAAGTTTCTTCCTCCCAATCCCTCCTCCTTTTCAAGGCTCCCCAACAATCCTGACTCCAAACCCCCTTTTTATCAGCCACTTTCCCCATCTATAGTCCGCGTCCCCTTACCCAACCCATTTTATCAGGTCCAAACTGGGCTAGATAGGGAATCCTCTGCACCCAATCAGGTCAATACCTTTTCCCCCTCACCTGAAATTCAGCATGTCACAGGAGGGATTTGAACTCACAACCTTACAATAACACGTCAGGTGCTTTACCCATTGCACCACCACTGGAGGTGTTTGCAAAGGCCTATAAAAAACAGGGCCATATCAGTCATAGTAAATGTCTACTCTATACCAAGGGATTTTAATACACCCTAGATCTCTCCATAAAGAAGAGAAGAGACACAGCCATATGCTCTACTGCAGTAAGATAGCGACAGTGGCCTGTCCACTATGTGGTCCTCGTTAGTATAGCGGTGAGTATCCCTGCTTGTCACGTGGGAGACCAGGGTTAGATTCCCCGATGGGGAGATGAGTATTAATTTTCGACACACACTACATGAGCTATGCTTAACTGAAGTCCTTTAAATGGTCTTTTAGAAGGGGCATTATTGGTCTGGAAATGAATCTTTTGGCGACCTCGCTCAAAACACCAAGTCTAAAGGGTTTCTGTCCAGTGTCAAATTTGACACTACAGAAGGAGGTCAGAGATGCTTTAAAGCATGTGCGCAATTTTACGCTGGCGTATTCATTTCTCCCATTTCCTCTCATCTTCAAATCTCTCAACGAGCTCCCTCTCTACCCCTGCATGGTCATTGGCACCATCCCAGGTTTGGCCCCAGAGACCTCGGTATGGCAGCGTCTAAGTTCCTGTCCCTTCTTTGGTCAAGTCTGGATGTAAAAGTGCTGCAAGATGGTCTAGGGAAAGTAGACTAGTAGGTCCTATGAGATGAAAAGGGACACATGCCTACTCCCCCCCCCCCAACCCCTTTTTGGTGTTGCCGTACCCACCCAGGCTTCACCTCCCCCCTTTCTGAACCCCTTATCTGTGTTCCCCCAACTACCTCCTCTTCTCCCCCCGCTCTTGCTGAACCCTATTTCAGTGTTCCCCCACCCACGGCACTGCTCTTCTCCCCAAACCCTTTCTTGGTGTTTTCCTACCCACCTATGCTCCACTCCCTCCCCCACCCTTCCTGAAGACCTTTTAAGTGCTCGCCCACCTACCTCCAGTTTTGCTGTTCACCCCCTGTGATAGCAAAAAAGTTGATTCAAGTTACATAAATAAAAACAAAGAAATAGCGTACCTAATTTAAACAAAACATTGTCGTGCAAACACATACGTAGGTCCAGCACGCATATGTTAACAGTAATCGCACCACACATCTGAGGTATCGCCGCAAACGTCAGACCGAGGGCACTAATAATCCAGCAATAAACCATTTTTTTCTCCAGGGCCTTTGATAAAATAAGATATGGTGTTTGGCGGTTCTAAGTAATTTTCATGCAAATTCTAATTTTTGCTTTTTTCATCTGCCCACACTGGGCTAGATAGGTGATCCTCTGCACCCAATCCCCCCATATTACTGAGCCCAAGCAATTCAATACCTTTCCCCCCAACTTCAAATTCAGCAGGTGGTTAGAGTTAGATAGGCTGCCTCAAAAACACATGATAATAAAATGGGGGTTTTGGTGAAAAGGGGTGCATAAGCCTACTAAACAGCAGTCCCCTTTTCTGACCCCAGGAACCATCCCCACCTTTTTACATTGATCCACCACCAACCTTCTCTGAACACTGTTTTGGTGTTGCCCCTATACACTTCTCCCACCTACCCTTCCTGTGGTGCAACATCAACCTCCTCTTGTGAACCTTCTTTTGGTGTCCCCCTATACAACACCAACCTCCTCTTCTTAACCCTGTTTTGGTGTTTTCCAAAGCACCTCCGTGCTCCTAATTTCTTTCATTCAGGGTGCATGTACTTATCCTTTTTATGTGTTTCCACGACCACTTTTCCTTCCTCCTCCCCTTTTTGGTGTTCTCACACCCACCTATGAAGTTTCCTCTTCCCAATCCAACCCCTTTTTAAGGCTCCCCAACAATCCTGACCCCATATTCCCTTTTTATCAGCCACTTCCTCCATCCATATTGCACCTCCCCTTAGCCAACCCATACTACCTCATTTTATCAGGCCCAAACTAGCCTGGATAGGCGATCCTCGGCACCCAATCAAGTCAATACCTTTTTCCCCTCACCTGAAATTCAGCATGCCACAGCAGGGATTTGAACTCTCAAACTCACGATAACACATCAGGTGCTTTACCCATTGCACCACCACTGGAGGTGTTTGCAAAGGCCTCTAAAAAACAGGGCCATATCAGTCATGGTAAATGTCTACTCTATACTAAGGGATTTTAATACACCCTAGATCTCTCCATAAAGAAGAGAAGAGACACAGCCATATGCTCTACTGCAGTAAGAAGGTGCCAGTGGCCTCTCTACCATGTGGCCCTCGTTCGTATAGTGGTGAGTATCCCGGCTTGTCATGTGGGAGACCGGGGTTTGGTTCCCTGATGGGGAGACAAGTTTTCTTTTTCGACACGCACTACATGAGCTATGCTTAACTCAAGTCCTTTAAATTGTCTTTTAGGAGGGGCCCCGCTCAAAACACCAAGTCTAAAGTGTTTCTGTCCAGTGTCAAATTTGACACTACAGAAGGAGGACAGAGATGCTTTAAAGCATGGGCGCAATTTTACGCTGGCGTATTCATTTCTCCCATTTCCTCTCATCTTCAAATCTCTCGACCAGCTCCCTCTCTACCCCTGCATGGTCATTGGCACCGTCCCAGGTTTGGCCCCAGAGACCTCGGTATGGCAGCGTCTAAGTTCCTGTCCCTTCGTTGGTCAAGTCTGGATGTAAAAGTGCTGCCAGATGGTCTAGGGAAAGTAGACTAGTAGGTCTTATGAGATGAAAAGGGACACATGCCTACTCCCCCCCCCCCCAACCCCTTTTTGGTGTTGCAATACGCACCCAGGCTTCACCTCCCCCCTTTGTGAACCCCTTATCTGTGTTCCCCCAACTACCTCCTCTGCTCTCCCCACTCTTGCTGAACCCTATTTCAGTGATCCCTCACCCACCGCACTGCTCTTCTCCCCAAACCCTTTCTTGGTGTTTTCCTATCCACTTATGCTCCACTTCCCTCCCACCCTTCCTGAAGCCCTTTTAAGTGCTCGCCCACCTACCTCCAGTTTTGCTGTTCATCCCTTGTGATAGCAAAAAAGTTGATTCAAATTACATAAATAAAAACAAAGAGACAGTGTATCTAATTTAAACAAAACATTGTCGTGCAAACACATACGTAGGTCCAGCACTCATATGTTAACAGTAATCGCACCACACATCTGAGGTATCGCTGCAAACGTCAGACCGAGGGCACTAATAATCAGGGCTTTTTTTTCTGCCGGAAATTGCCGGAACCTTTGGCAGCCCTGTCCTCTCCCGCTTGTCAAATAACACAGAAGCTGGTAGAGGACTCTCTCCCTCCACGCACTTCTGTGTACTTGTGTCGGCCGGCACATGATGCTTGTTTACAGCCTGGTGGATGTCCCGGGTGCCGATACTGCAATCGCCCACATTGTTTGTAAATATGGGGTTTGGGGAGGCGGCTTCATTCTCCACCTGCCGCCTGTTATAACTGTGTGTAGCACGGAGCGGAGTGAAGTGCTGAGAAACTCCTCCTCTGCTCCGTGATACATTCCTCATAGGCAGAGCTGCAGGTAACATCAACGTGATGAGAAAAAAACCCTGGGGGGAGGGGGGTCTGTGAAAGAGCTGGGGGGAGGGGGATCTGTGAAAGAACTGGGGGGAGGGGGGATCTGTGAAAGAGCTGGGTGGATCTGTGAAAGAGTTGGGGGGAGGGGGGTCTGTGAAAGAGCTGGGGGGAGGGGGGTCTGTGAAAGAGCTGGGGGGAGGGGGATCTGTGAAAGAACTGGGGGGAGGGGGGATCTGTGAAAGAGCTGGGTGGATCTGTGAAAGAGCTGGGGGGAGGGGGATCTGTGAAAGAGCTGGGGGGAGGGGGGTCTGTGAAAGAGCTGGGGGGAGGGGCGGTCTGTGAAAGAGCTGGGGGGAGGGGGGATCTGGGAAAGGGCTGGGGGGGAGGGGGGATCTGTAAAAGGGCTGGGGGGGAGGGGGATCTGTGAAAGAGCTGGGGGGAGGGGGGTCTGTGAAAGAGCTGGGGAGAGGGGGGATCTGGGAAAGGGCTGGGGGGGAGGGGGGATCTGGGAAAGGGCTTTGCTGTTCATCCCTTGTGATAGCAAAAAAGTTGATTCAAAATACATAAATAAAAACAAAGAAACAGCGTTTCTAATTTAAACAAAACATTGTCGTGCAAACACATACGTAGGTCCAGCACGCATATGTTAACAGTAATCGCTCCACACATCTGAGGTATCGCCGCAAACGTCAGACCGAGGGCACTAATAATCCAGCAATAAACCATTTTTTTCTCCAGGGCCTTTGATAAAAAAAGATATGGTGTTTGGCGGTTCTAAGTAATTTTCATGCAAATTCTAATTTTTGCTTTTTTCATCTGCCCACACTGGGCTAGATAGGTGATTCTCTGCACCCAATCCCCCCATATTACTGAGCCCAAGCAATTCAATACCTTTCCCCCCAACTTCAAATTCAGCAGGTGGTTAGAGTTAGATAGGCTGCCTCAAAAACACATGATAATAAAATGGGGGTTTTGGTGAAAAGGGGTGCATAAGCCTACTAAACCCCTACACAACAGTCCCCTTTTCTGACCCCAGTAACCACCCCCACCTCTTTACAGTGATCCAACACCAACCTCCTCCAAACCCTGTTTTTGTGTTCCCCTCTACACTTCTCCCACCTACCCTTCCTGTGGTGCAACACTAACCTCCTCTTCTGACCCCTCCTCTAGTGAACCTTCTTTTGGTGTCCCCCTATACACTTCTCCCACCTACCCTACCCATGGTACAACACCAACCTCCTCTTCTTACCCCACTCTCAGAACCCTGTTTTGGTGTTTTCCAAAGAACCTCTGTGCTCCCAATTTCTTTCATTCAGGGTGCATGTACTTATCCTTTTTATGTGTTCCCACAACCACTTTGCCTTCCTCCTCCCCTTTTTGGTGTTCCCACACCCACCTGTGAAGTTTCTTCCTCCCAATCCCTCCTCCTTTTCAAGGCTGCCCAACAATCCTGACTCCAAACCCCCTTTTTATCAGCCACTTTCCCCATCTTTAGTCCGCCTCCCCTTACCCAACCCATTTTATCAGGTCCAAACTGGGCTAGATAAGGAATCCTCTCCACCCAATCAGGTCAATACCTTTTCCCCCTCACCTGAAATTCAGCATGTCACAGGAGGGATTTGAACTCACAACCTTACAATAACACATCAGGTGCTTTACCCATTGCACCACCACTGGAGGTGTTTGCAAAGGCCTATAAAAAACAGGGCCATATCAGTCATAGTAAATGTCTACTCTATACCAAGGGATTTTAATACACCCTAGATCTCTCCATAAAGAAGAGAAGAGACACAGCCATATGCTCTACTGCAGTAAGATAGCGACAGTGGCCTGTCCACTATGTGGTCCTCGTTAGTATAGCGGTGAGTATCCCTGCTTGTCACGTGGGAGACCAGGGTTAGATTCCCTGATGGGGAGATGAGTATTAATTTTCGACACACACTACATGAGCTATGCTTAACTGAAGTCCTTTAAATGGTCTTTTAGAAGGGGCATTATTGGTCTGGAAATGAATCTTTTGGCGACCTCGCTCAAAACACCAAGTCTAAAGGGTTTCTGTCCAGTGTCAAATTTGACACTACAGAAGGAGGTCAGAGATGCTTTAAAGCATGTGCGCAATTTTACGCTGGCGTATTCATTTCTCCCATTTCCTCTCATCTTCAAATCTCTCAACCAGCTCCCTCTCTACCCCTGCATGGTCATTGGCACCATCCCAGGTTTGGCCCCAGAGACCTCGGTATGGCAGCGTCTAAGTTCCTGTCCCTTCTTTGGTCAAGTCTGGATGTAAAAGTGCTGCAAGATGGTCTAGGGAAAGTAGACTAGTAGGTCCTATGAGATGAAAAGGGACACATGCCTACTCCCCCCCCCAACCCCTTTTTGGTGTTGCCGTACCCACCCAGGCTTCACCTCCCCCCTTTCTGAACCCCTTATCTGTGTTCCCCCAACTACCTCCTCTTCTCCCCCCGCTCTTGCTGAACCCTATTTCAGTGTTCCCCCACCCACGGCACTGCTCTTCTCCCCAAACCCTTTCTTGGTGTTTTCCTACACACCTATGCTCCACTCCCTCCCCCACCCTTCCTGAGGCCCTTTTAAGTGCTCGCCCACCTACCTCCAGTTTTGCTGTTCACCCCCTGTAATAGCAAAAAAGTTGATTCAAGTTACATAAATAAAAACAAAGAAATAGCGTATCTAATTTAAACAAAACATTGTCGTGCAAACACATACGTAGGTCCAGCACGCATATGTTAACAGTAATCGCACCACACATCTGAGGTATCGCCGCAAACGTCAGACCGAGGGCACTAATAATCCAGCAATAAACCATTTTTTTCTCCAGGGCCTTTGATAAAATAAGATATGGTGTTTGGCGGTTCTAAGTAATTTTCATGCAAATTCTAATTTTTGCTTTTTTCATCTGCCCACACTGGGCTAGATAGGTGATCCTCTGCACCCAATCCCCCCATATTACTGAGCCCAAGCAATTCAATACCTTTCCCCCAACTTCAAATTCAGCAGGTGGTTAGAGTTAGATAGGCTGCCTCAAAAACACATGATAATAAAATGGGGGTTTTGGTGAAAATGGGTGCATAAGCCTACTAAACCCCTACACAGCAGTCCCCTTTTATGAACCCAGGAACCACCCACACCTTTATACAGTGATCCAACACCAACCTCCTCTTCTGAACCCTGTTTTGGTGTTGCCCCTATACACTTCTCCCACCTACCCTTCCTGTGGTGCAACATAAACCTCCTCTTGTGAACCTTCTTTTGGTGTCCCCCTATACAACACCAACCTCCTCTTCTTAACCCTGTTTTGGTGTTTTCCAAAGCACCTCCGTGCTCCTAATTTCTTTCATTCAGGGTGCATGTACTTATCCTTTCTATGTGTTTCCACAACCACTTTTCCTTCCTCCTCCTCTTTTTGGTGTTCTCACACCCACGTGTGAAGTTTCCTCTTCCCAATCCATCACCCTTTTTAAGGCTCCCCAACAATCCTGACTCCATATTCCCTTTTTATCAGCCACTTCCTCCATCCATATTGCACCTCCCCTTACCCAACCCATACTACCTCATTTTATCAGGCCCAAACTAGCCTGGATAGGCGATCCTCGGCACCCAATCAAGTCAATACTTTTTTCCCCTCACCTGAAACTCAGCATGCCACAGCAAGGATTTGAACTCACAACAACACCTCAGGTGCTTTACCCATTGCACCACCACTGGAGGTGTTTGTAAAGGCCTCTAAAAAACAGGGCCATATCAGTCATGGTAAATGTCTACTCTATACCAAGAGATTGTAATACACCCTAGATCTCTCCATAAAGAAGAGAAGAGACACAGCCATATGCTCTACTGCAGTAAGAAGGTGTCAGTGACCTCTCCACCATGTGGTCCTCGTTCGTATAGCGGTGAGTATCCCGGCTTGTCACGTGGGAGACCGGGGTTTGATTCCCTGATGGGGCGGCAAGTTTTCTTTTTCGACACACACTACATGAGCTATGCTTAACTCAAGTCCTTTAAATTGTCTTTTAGGAGGGGCCCCGCTCAAAACACCAAGTCTAAAGTGTTTCTGTCCAGTGTCAAATTTGACACTACAGAAGGAGGACAGAGATGCTTTAAAGCATGTGCGCAATTTTACGCTGGCGTATTCATTTCTCCCATTTCCTCTCATCTTCAAATCTCTCGACCAACTACCTCTCTACCCCTGCATGGTCATTGGCACCGTCCCAGGTTTGGCCCCAGAGACCTCAGTATGGCAGTGTCTAAGTTCCTGTCCCTTCGTTGGTCAAGTCTGGATGTAAAAGTGCTGCCAGATGGTTTAGGGAAAGTAGACTAGTAGGTCCTATGAGATGAAAAGTGACACATGCCTACTCCCCCCCCCAACCCCTTTTTGGTGTTGCCGTACCCACCCAGGCTTCACCTCCCCCCTCCCCCCCTTTCTGAACCCCTTATCTGTGTTCCCCCAACTACCTCCTCTGCTCCCCCCACTCTTGATGAACCCTATTTCAGTGATCCCCCACCCACCGCACTGCTCTTCTCCCTAAACCCTTTCTTGGTGTTTTCCTATCCACCTATCCTCCACTTCCCCCCCACCCTTCCTGATGCCCTTTTAAGTGCTCGCCCACCTACCTCCAGTTTTGCTGTTTGTCCCTTGTGATAGCAAAAAAGTTGATTCAAAATACATAAATAAAAACAAAGAAACAGCGTATCTAATTTAAACAAAACACTGTCGTGCAAACACATACACATATCAGTCATAGTAAATGTCTACTCTATACCAAGGGATTTTAATACACCCTAGATCTCTCCATAAAGAAGAGAAGAGACACAGCCATATGCTCTAGTGCAGTAAGATAGCAACAGTGGCCTGTCCACTATGTGGTGCTTGTTAGTATAGCGGTGAGTATCCCTGCTTGTCACGTGGGAGACCAGGGTTTGATTCCCCGATGGGGAGCTGAGTATTCATTTTAGACACACACTACACAAGCTATGCTTAACTGAAGTCCTTTAAATGGTCTTTTAGGAGGGGCCTTATTGGTCTGGAAATTAATCTTCTGGCGACCTCGCTCAAAACACCAAGTCTAAAGGGTTTCTGCCCAGTGTCAAATTTGACACTACAGAAGGAGGACAGAGATGCTTTAAAGCATGGGCGCAATTTTACGCTGGCGTATTCATTTCTCCCATTTCCTCTCATCTTTAAATCTCTCAACCAGCTCCCTCTCTACCCCTGCATGGTCATTGGCACCGTCCCAGGTTTGGCCCCAGAGACCTCGGTATGGCAGCGTCTAAGTTCCTGTCCCTTCGTTGGACAAGTCTGGATGTAAAAGTGCTGCCAGATGGTCTAGGGAAAGTAGACTAGTAGGTCCTATGAGATGAAAAGGGACACATGCCTACTCCCCTTTTTGGTGTTGCCGTACCCACCCAGGCTTCACCTCCCCCCTTTCTGAACCCCTTATCTGTGTTCCCCCAACTACCTCCT
This sequence comes from Aquarana catesbeiana, assembly GCF_042186555.1. Classification (NCBI taxonomy): domain Eukaryota; kingdom Metazoa; phylum Chordata; class Amphibia; order Anura; family Ranidae; genus Aquarana; species Aquarana catesbeiana. Next base: position 17,397,137 of record NC_133333.1, read on the forward strand.
CTTCTCCCCCCGCTCTTGCTGAACCCTATTTCAGTGTTCCCCCACCCACGGCACTGCTCTTCTCCCCAAACCCTTTCTTGGTGTTTTCCTACCCACCTATGCTCCACTCCCTCCCCCACCCTTCCTGAAGACCTTTTAAGTGCTCGCCCACCTACCTCCAGTTTTGCTGTTCACCCCCTGTGATAGCAAAAAAGTTGATTCAAGTTACATAAATAAAAACAAAGAAATAGCGTATCTAATTTAAACAAAACATTGTCGTGCAAACACATACGTAGGTCCAGCACGCATATGTTAACAGTAATCGCACCACACATCTGAGGTATCGCCGCAAACGTCAGACCGAGGGCACTAATAATCCAGCAATAAACCATTTTTTTCTCCAGGGCCTTTGATAAAATAAGATATGGTGTTTGGCGGTTCTAAGTAATTTTCATGCAAATTCTAATTTTTGCTTTTTTCATCTGCCCACACTGGGCTAGATAGGTGATCCTCTGCACCCAATCCCCCCATATTACTGAGCCCAAGCAATTCAATACATTTCCCCCCAACTTCAAATTCAGCAGGTGGTTAGAGTTAGATAGGCTGCCTCAAAAACACATGATAATAAAATGGGGGTTTTGGTGAAAAGGGATGCATAAGCCTACTAAACCCCTACACAGCAGTCCCCTTTTCTGACCCCAGGAACCGTCCCCACCTTTTTACATTGATCCAACACCAACCTTCTCTGAACACTGTTTTGGTGTTGCCCTATACACTTCTCCCACCTACACTTCCTGTGGTGCAACATCAACCTCCTCTTGTGAACCTTCTTTTGGTGTCCCCCTATACAACACCAACCTCCTCTTCTTAACCCTGTTTTGGTGTTTTCCAAAGCACCTCCGTGCTCCTAATTTCTTTCATTCAGGGTGCATGTACTTATCCTTTTTATGTGTTTCCACGACCACTTTTCCTTCCTCCTCCCCTTTTTGGTGTTCTCACACCCACCTATGAAGTTTCCTCTTCCCAATCCATCCCCTTTTTAAGGCTCCCCAACAATCCTGACCCCATATTCCCTTTTTATCAGCCACTTCCTCCATCCATATTGCACCTCCCCTTACCCAACCCATACTACCTCATTTTATCAGGCCCAAACTAGCCTGGATAGGCGATCCTCGGCACCCAATCAAGTCAATACCTTTTTCCCCTCACCTGAAATTCAGCATGCCACAGCAGGGATTTGAACTCTCAAACTTACGATAACACATCAGGTGCTTTACCCATTGCACCACCACTGGAGGTGTTTGCAAAGGCCTCTAAAAAACAGGGCCATATCAGTCATGGTAAATGTCTACTCTATACCAAGGGATTTTAATACACCCTAGATCTCTCCATAAAGAAGAGAAGAGACACAGCCATATGCTCTACTGCAGTAAGAAGGTGCCAGTGGCCTCTCCACCATGTGGTCCTCGTTCGTATAGTGGTGAGTATCCCCGCTTGTCATGTGGGAGACCGGGGTTTGGTTCCCTGATGGGGAGACAAGTTTTCTTTTTCGACACGCACTACATGAGCTATGCTTAACTCAAGTCCTTTAAATTGTCTTTTAGGAGGGGCCCCGCTCAAACACCAAGTCTAAAGTGTTTCTGTCCAGTGTCAAATTTGACACTACAGAAGGAGGACAGAGATGCTTTAAAGCATGGGCGCAATTTTACGCTGGCGTATTCATTTCTCCCATTTCCTCTCATCTTCAAATCTCTCGACCAGCTCCCTCTCTACCCCTGCATGGTCATTGGCACCGTCCCAGGTTTGGCCCCAGAGACCTCGGTATGGCAGCGTCTAAGTTCCTGTCCCTTCGTTGGTCAAGTCTGGATGTAAAAGTGCTGCCAGATGGTCTAGGGAAAGTAGACTAGTAGGTCTTATGAGATGAAAAGGGACACATGCCTACTCCCCCCCCCAACCCCTTTTTGGTGTTGCCATACGCACCCAGGCTTCACCTCCCCCCTTTGTGAACCCCTTATCTGTGTTCCCCCAACTACCTCCTCTGCTCCCCCACTCTTGCTGAACCCTATTTCAGTGATCCCCCACCCACCGCACTGCTCTTCTCCCTAAACCCTTTCTTGGTGTTTTCCTATCCACCTATGCTCCACTTCCCTCCCACCCTTCCTGAAGCCCTTTTAAGTGCTAGCCCACCTACCTCCAGTTTTGCTGTTCATCCCTTGTGATAGCAAAAAAGTTGATTCAAATTACGTAAATAAAAACAAAGAAACAGCGTATCTAATTTAAACAAAACATTGTCGTGCAAACACATACGTAGGTCCAGCACGCATATGTTAACAGTAATCGCACCACACATCTGAGGTATCGCTGCAAACGTCAGACCGAGGGCACTAATAATCAGGGCTTTTTTTTCTGCCGGAAATTGCCGGAACCTTTGGCAGCCCTGTCCTCTCCCGCTTGTCAAATAACACAGAAGCTGGTAGAGGACTCTCTCCCTCCACGCACTTCTGTGTGCTTGTGTCGGCAGGCACATGATGCTTGTTTACAGCCTGGTGGATGTCCCGGGTGCCGATACTGCAATCGCCCACATTGTTTGTAAATATGGGGTTTGGGGAGGCGGCTTCATTCTCCACCTGCCGCCTGTTATAACTGTGTGTAGCACGGAGCGGAGTGAAGTGCCGAGAAACTCCTCCTCTGCTCCGTGATACATTCCTCATAGGCAGAGCTGCAGGTAACATCAACATGATGAGAAAAAAACCCTGGGGGGAGGGGGGTCTGTGAAAGAGCTTAGGGGAGGGGGGTCTGTGAAAGAGCTGGGGGGAGGGGGATCTGTGAAAGAACTGGGGGGAGGGGGGATCTGTGAAAGAGCTGGGGGGAGGGGGATCTGTGAAAGAGCTGGGGGGAGGGGGGTCTGTGAAAGAGCTGGGGGGAGGGGCGGTCTGTGAAAGAGCTGGGGGGAGGGGGGATCTGGGAAAGGGCTGGGGGGGAGGGGGGATCTGGGAAAGGGCTGGGGGGGAGGGGGGATCTGGGAAAGGGCTGGGGGGGAGGGGGGGATCTGTGAAAGGGCTGGGGGGGAGGGGGATCTGTGAAAGGGCTGGGGGGGAGGGGGATCTGTGAAAGAGCTGGGGGGAGGGGGGTCTGTGAAAGAGCTGGGGGGAGGGGGAATCTGTGAAACAGCTGGGGGGAGGGGGATCTGTGAAACAGCTGAGGAAGGGGGGGATCTGTGAAAGGGCTGGGGGAGGGGGATCTGTGAAAGAGCTGGGGGAGGGGGATCTGTGAAACAGCTGGGGGAAGGAGGGGATCTGTGAAAGAGCTGGGGGGAGGGGGGATCTGTGAAAGAGCTGGGGGGAGGGGGATCTGTGAAACAGCTGGGGGAAGGGGGGATCTGTGAAAGAGCTGGGGGGAGGGGGGATCTGTGAAAGAGCTTTGCTGTTCATCCCTTGCGATAGCAAAAAAGTTGATTCAAAATACATAAATAAAAACAAAGAAACAGTGTATCTAATTTAAACAAAACATTGTCGTGCAAGCACATACGTAGGTCCAGCACGCATATGTTAACAGTAATCACACCACACATCTTACATAGTTACATAGTAGGTGAGGTTGAAAAAAGACACAAGTCCATCAAGTCCAACCTATGTGTGTGATTATGTGTCAGTATTACATTACATATCCCTGTATATTGCGGTCATTCAGGTGATTATCTAATAGTTTCTTGAAGCTATCAATGCTCCCCGCTGAGACCGCCGCCTGTGGAAGGGAATTCCACATCCTTGCCGCTCTTACAGTAAAGAACCCTCTACGTAGTTTAAGGTTAAACCTCTTTTCTTCTAATTGTAATGAGTGGCCACGAGTCTTATTAAACTCTCTTCTGCGAAAAAGTTTTATCCCTATTGTGGGGTCACCAGTACAGTATTTGTAAATTGAAATCATATCCCCTCTCAAGCGTCTCTTCTCCAGAGAGAATAAGTTCAGTGCTCGCAACCTTTCCTCATAACTAAGATCCTCCAGACCCTTTATTAGCTTTGTTGCCCTTCTTTGTACTCGCTCCATTTCCAGTACGTCCCTCCTGAGGACTGGTGCCCAGAACTGGACAGCATACTCCAGGTGCGGGCGGACCAGAGTCTTGTAGAGCGGGAGAATTATCGTTTTATCTCTGCAGTTGATCCCCTTTTAATGCCAATATTCTGTTTGCTTTATTAGCAGCAGCTTGGCATTGCATGCCATTGCTGAGCCTATCATCTACTAGCTTAGCTTAGTATCGTCTGCAAATACAGACAAATACAGACATTGAACTGTTTATCCCATCCTCCAGGTCGTTTATGAACAAATTAAATAGGATTGGTCCCAGCACAGAACCCTGGGGAACCCCACTACCCACCCCTGACCATTCTGAGTACTCCCCATTTATCACCACCCTCTGAACTCGCCCTTGTAGCCAGTTTTCAATCCATGTACTCACCCTATGGTCCATGCCAACGCACCTTATTTTATACAGTAAACGTTTATGGGGAACTGTGTCAAATGCTTTTGCAAAATCCAGATACACCACGTCTACGGGCCTTCCTTTATCTAGATGGCAACTCACCTCCTCATAGAAGGTTAATACATTGGTTTGGCAAGAACGATTCTTCATGAATCCATGCTGATTACAGCTAATGATATCATTCTTATTACTAAAATCTTGTATATAGTCCCTTATCATCCCCTCCAAGAGTTTACATACTACTACATCTGAGGTATCGCCGCAAACGTCAGACCGAGGGCACTAATAATCCAGCAATAAACCATTTTTTTCTCCAGGGCCTTTGATAAAAAAAGATATGGTGTTTGGCGGTAATTTTCATGCAAATTCTAATTTTTGCTTTTTTCATCTGCCCACACTGGGCTAGATAGGTGATCCTCTGCACCCAATCCCCCCATATTACTGAGCCCAAGCAATTCAATACCTTTCCCCCAACTTCAAATTCAGCAGGTGGTTAGAGTTAGATAGGCTGCCTCAAAAACACATGATAATAAAATGGGGGTTTTGGTGAAAAGAGGTGCATAAGCCTACTAAACCCCTACATAGCATTCCCCTTTTCTGACCTCAGTAACCACCCCCCACCTCTTTACAGTGATCCAACACCAACCTCCTCTTCTGAACCCTGTTTTGGTGTTCCCCTATACACTTCTCCCATCTTCCCTTCCTGTGGTGCAACACCAACCTCCTCTTCTGACACCTCCTCTAGTGAACCTTCTTTTGGCATGCCCCTATACACTTCTCCCACCCTACCCATGGTACAACAGCAAACTCATCTCCTTACCCCCATCTCCTGGACCCTGTTTTGGTGTTTTCCAAAGCACCTCTGTGCTCCCAATTTCTTTCATTCAGGGTGCATGTACTTACTTATCCTTTTCATGTGATCCCACAACCACTTTGCCTTCCTCCTCCCCTTTTTGGTGTTCCTACACCCACCTGTGAAGTTTTTTCTTCCTAATCCCTCCCCCTTTTCAAGACTCCCCAACAATCCTGACTCCATCTCCCCTTTTTATCAGCTACTCCCCCATCGATATTCCACCTCCCCATAACCAACCCATTCCACCAGGCCCAGACTGGGCTAGATAGGCAATTCTCGGAACCCAAACAAGTCAATACCTTTTTCCCCTCACCTGAAATTCAGCATGCCTCAGCAGGGATTTGAACACACAACCTCATGATAACACATCAGGTGCTTTAACCATTGTACCACCACTAGAGGTGTTTGCAAAGTCCTGTAAAAAACAGGGCCATATCAGTCATGGTAAATGTCTACTCTATACCAAGAGATTTTAATACACCCTAGATCTCTCCATAAAGAAGAAAAGAGACACATCCATATGCTCTACTGCAGTAAGATGGTGACAGTGGCCTCTCCACTATGTGGTCCTCGTTAGTATAGCGGTGAGTATCCCGCGCCTGTCATGTGGGAGACCGGGGTTCAATTCCCCACCGGGGAGAAGAGTTTTCTTTTTCGACACACACTACATGAGCTATGCTTAACTCAAGTCCTTTAAATGGTCTTTTAGGAGGGGCCTTATTGGTCTGGAAATTAATCTTCTGGCGACCCGCTCAAAACACCAAGTCTAAAGGGTTTCTGTCTAGTGTCAAATTTGACACTACAGAAGGAGGACAGAGATGCTTTAAATTTATGCTGGCATATTCATTTCTCCCATTTCCTCTCATCTTCAAATCTCTCAACCAGCTCCCTCTCTACCCCTGCACGGTCATTGGCACCGTCCCAGGTTTGGCCCCAGAGACCTCGGTATGGCAGCGTCTAAGTTCCTGTCCCTTCGTTGGTCAAATCTGGATGTAAAAGTGCTGCCAGATGGTCTAGGGAAAGTAGACTAGTAGGTCCTATGAGATGAAAAGGGACACGTGCCTACTCCCCACCCCAACCCCTTTTTGGTGTTGCCGTACCCACCCAGGCTTCACTTCCCCCCTTTCTGAACCCCTTATCTGTGTTTCCCAACTACCTCCTCTTCTCCCCCCACTCTTGCTGAACCCTATTTCAGTGATCCCCCACCCACCGCACTGCTCTTCTCCCCAAACCCTTTCTTGGTGTTTTCCTATCCACCTATGCTCCACTTCCCTCCCACCCTTCCTGAAGCCCTTTTAAGTGCTCGCCCACCTACCTCCAGATTTGCTGTTCACCCCCTGTGATAGCAAAAAAGTTGATTCAAATTACATAAATAAAAACAAAGAGACAGTGTATCTAATTTAAACAAAACATTGTCGTGCAAACACATACGTAGGTCCAGCACGCATATGTTAACAGTAATCGCACCACACATCTGAGGTATCACCGCAAACGTCAGACCGAGGGCACTAATAATCAGGGCTTTTTTTCTGCCGGTACTTGCCGGAACCTTTGGCAGCCCTGTCCTCTCCCGCTTGTCAAATAACACAGAAGCTGGTAGAGGACTCTCTCCCTCCACGCACTTCTGTGTGCTTGTGTCGGCAGGCACATGATGCTTGTTTACAGCCTGGTGGATGTCCCGGGTGCCGATCCTGCAATCGCCCACATTGTTTGTACATATGGGGTTTGGGGAGGCGGTTTCATTCTCCACCTGCCGCCTGTTATAACTGTGTGTAGCACGGAGCGGAGTGAAGTGCTGAGAAACTCCTCCTCTGCTCCGTGATACATTCCTCATAGGCAGAGCTGCAGATAACGTCACCGTGATGAGAAAAAAACCCGGGAACAGCTAACAGAACTGTGACGGCTGCATTCTGCAAGAGGTGACAGCTGTGGGGGAGAAGGACAATCTGCAAAAAGGTGAGAGAGCTTTTTGTGTGGGGGGAGGGGGGATCTGTGAAAGAGCTGGGGGGAGGGGGGATCAGTGAAAGAGCTGGGGGGTGGGAGGATCTGTGAAAGAGCTGGGGGAGGGGGGATCTGTGAAAGAGCTGGGGGGAGGGGGGATCTGTGAAAGAGCTGGGGGGAGGGGGGATCCGTGAAAGAGCTGGGGGGTGGGAGGATCTGTGAAAGAGCTGGGGGAGGGGGGATCTGTAAAAGAGCTGGGGGGAGGGGGGATCTGTGAAAGAGCTGGGGGGAGGGGGATCTGTGAAAGAGCTGGGGGGAGGGGGGATCTGTGAAAGAGCTGGGGGAGGGGGGATCTGTGAAAGAGCTGGGGGGAGGGGGATCTGTGAAAGAGCTGGGGGGAGGGGGGATCCGTGAAAGAGCTTGGGGGTGGGAGGATCTGTGAAAGAGCTGGGGGAGGGGGGATCTGTGAAAGAGGTGGGGGGAGGGGTATCTGTGAAAGAGCTGGGGGGAGGGGGGATCTGTGAAAGAGCTGGGGGAGGGGGGATCTGTGAAAGAGCTTGGGGGAGGGGGGATCTGTGAAAGAGCTGGGGGGAGGGGGGATCTGTGAAAGAGCTGGGGGGAGGGGGGATCCGTGAAAGAGCTGGGGGGTGGGAGGATCTGTGAAAGAGCTGGGGGAGGGGGGATCTGTGAAAGAGCTGGGGGGAGGGGGATCTGTGAAAGAGCTGGGGGGAGGGGGGATCTGTGAAAGAGCTGGGGGAAGGGGGGGATCTGTGAAAGAGCTGGGGGGATCTGGGAAAGGGCTGGGGGGGAGGGGGGATCTGTGAAAGGGCTGGGGGGGAGGGGGGATCTGGGAAAGGGCTGGGGGGGAGGGGGGATCTGTGAAAGGGCTGGGGGGAGGGGGGAGGGGGGATCTGTGAAAGAGCTTTGCTGTTCATCCCTTGTGATAGCAAAAAGGTTGATTCAAAATACATAAATAAAAACAAAGAAACAGTGTATCTAATTTAAACAAAACATTGTCATGCAAACACATACGTAGGTCCAGCACGCATATGTTAACAGTAATCACACCACACATCTGAGGTATCGCCGCAAACGTCAGACCGAGGGCACTAATAATCCAGCAATAAACCATTTTTTTCTCCAGGGCCTTTGATAAAAAAAGATATGGTGTTTGGCGGTAATTTTCATGCAAATTCTAATTTTTGCTTTTTTCATCTGCCCACACTGGGCTAGATAGGTGATCCTCTGCACCCAATCCCCCCATATTACTGAGCCCAAGCAATTCAATACCTTTCCCCCAACTTCAAATTCAGCAGGTGGTTAGAGTTAGATAGGCTGCCTCAAAAACACATGAGAATAAAATGGGGGTTTTGGTGAAAAGGGGTGCATAAGCCTACACAGCAGTCCCCTTTTCTGACCCCAATAGCCACCCCACCTCTTTACCGTGATCCAACACCAACCTCCTCTTCTGAACCCTGTTTTGATGTTCTCCTATACACTTCTCCCACCTACCCTTCCTGTGGTGCAACACCAACCTCCTGTTCTGACCCCTCCTCTAGTGAACCTACTTTTGGTGTCCCCCTATACACTTGTCCCCCCTACCCATGGTACAAAATCTCCTCTTCTTATCCCCTTCTCCTGAACCCTGTTTTGGTGTTTTCCAAAGCACCTCCATGCTCCCAACTTCTTTCATTCAGGGTTCATGTACTTATCCTTTTTATGTGTTCCCACAACCACTTTGCCTTCCTACTCCTCTTTTTGGTGTTCCCACACCCACCTGTGAAGTTTCTTCTTCACAATCCCTCCCCCTTTTCAGGAATATCCATCTCCCCTTTTTATCAGCTACTTCCCCCATCTTTATTCAACCTTCCCTTACCCAAACCATACCACCCCATTTTGTCAGGCCCAAACTGGGCTAGATAGGCGATTCTCAGGACCCAATCAAGTCAATACCCTTTTCCCCTCACCTGAAATTCAGCAAGCCACAGCAGGGATTTGAACTCACAACCTCACGATAACACATCAGGTGCTTTACCCATTGCACCCCCACTGGAGGTGTTTGCAAAGGCCTCTAAAAAACAGGGCTATATCAGTCATGGTAAATGTCTACTCTATACCAAGAGATTTTAATACACCCTAGATCTCTCCATAAAGAAGAGAAGAGACACATCCATATGCTCTACTGCAGTAAGACGGTGACAGTGGAATGTCCACTATGTGGTCCTTGTTAGTATAGCATTGAGTATTGTCACGTGGGGGACCGGTGTTCAATTCCCCATCAGGGAGAAGAGTTTTCATTTTCAACAAACACTACACAAGCTACTAGTCCTTTAAATGGTCTTTTAGGAGGGGCCTTATTGGTCTGGAAATTAATCTTCTGGCGACCTCGCTCAAAACACCAAGTCTAAAGGGTTTCTGCCCAGTGTCAAATTTGACACTACAGAAGGAGGACAGAGATGCTTTAAAGCATGTGCGCAATTTTACGCTGGCGTATTCATTTCTCCCATTTCCTCTCATCTTCAAATCTCTCAACCAGCTCCCTCTCTACCCCTGCATGGTCATTGGCACCATCCCAGGTTTGGCCCCAGAGACCTCGGTATGGCAGCGTCTAAGTTCCTGTCCCTTCGTTGGTCAAGTCTGGATGTAAAAGTGCTGCCAGATGGTCTAGGGAAAGTAGACTAGTAGGTCCTATGAGATGAAAAGGGACACATGCCTACTCCCCCCCCCAACCCCTTTTTGGTGTTGCCGTACCCACCCGGGCTTCACCTCCCCACTTTCTGAACCCCTTAGCTGTGTTCCCCCAACTACCTCCTCTTCTCCCCCCACTCTTGCTGAACCCTATTTCAGTGTTCCCCGACCCACGGCATTGCTCTTCTCCCCAAACTCTTTCTTGGTGTTTTCCTACCCACCTATGCTCCACTCCCCCTCCACCCTTCCTGAAGCGAAAGAGCTGGGGGGGGGGTCTGTGAAAAGGTGAGAGAGCTGGGGGAGGGGGATCTGTGAAAAGGTTGGAGCTTTGGGAAGGGGGAGGGCAGGATTTGTGCAAATGGGAGAGCTGGGAAAGGGGGGTTTGTGTATGGGGTTATAGCAGGGAAGGGGGTGTGTGCGTATTGTGCAGAGGTGAAAGCTGTGAGGATAAGCTGTAGATGGGGTGCTGAGGTGAGTTGTGGACTGGGGGTGTAATCTGTGAATGGAGGGGTGCAGAGGTGAGATGTTAATGGGGTACAATGGTGAGTTGTGGACGGGGGTGCTAAGGTGAACTGTGAAGAAAGTGCAGAGTTGAACTGTGGATGGGGGCAGAAGAGGTGAGTTGTGGATGGGGAGGTGTGTAGGTGAGCTGTGAATGTTGGGTGCAGGGTTGAGCTGGGGATGGGGCGCAGAGGTGGTGGTGGGATCCTGTGGTGGGATCCTTTCAGGCCAGCCTCCCGAGCTCCAGCTCGAGGTAAACCCCACCCTCAAGGGCCACCGACAGACTCTTCTCAGCACTGCTTCTCCATCTTCCACCAGACTTCCTAGCTGGCATGGCTCATTTCTATAAGGGCTCCTTAGACCCCTGCCAGGTCCACTTCATGGGGATTGGCTAAGAGCCCCAACATTTTTAAGACAACCCCTCCTAGCTTCTGCCCACTTACTTCTAGTATTCTCCAACATGCTAGAACCAGGGAGAGGCACCAGAGAGCTGCCAGGATAAGTCACCCAGCCCTAACCTCTAATAACCCTGACCTAGATTCCATGACTTAGGTTTATCCCTGTGTCAGCACATCTGGGGTCTATTAGATCTTAACCACTTGCCGACCAGCCGCCGCAGTTTTGCTGCGGCAGAATGGCACGGCTGGGCGAAACGACGTTATGTTATGTCGCTTTGCTCTGTGGCCACTAGGAGCGTGCAGTGCGCCCGCTGCTCGCCCCGGAGCCGATGCAAGTGGCCAGCAGTCACCATCACCACTGGGCTCCCGTGATCGCTGTTGACACACCGAGAACCGGGATCTGTGTATGTAAACACACAGTTTCCGGTTCTCCGAGGGGAGAAGAGACTGATCGTCTGTTCATACAAAGTATGAACAGCGATCTGTCATCTCCCCTACACAGTCCCCTCCCCCCTTCAGTTAAAACACAGAGAGGGAACACAATTAACTCCTTGATCCCCCCTAGTGTTAACCCCTTCCCTGCCAGTGACATTTTTGCAGTAATCAATGCATTTTTATAGCACTGATCGCTGTATAAATGCCAATGGTCCCAAAAATGTGTCAAAAGTGTCCAATGTGTGTGCCATAATGTCGCAGTTCCAATAAAAATCGCAGATCGCCGCCATTACTAGTAAAAAAAAAAAATGATAATAAAAATGCCATAAAACTATCCCCCTATTTTTTAGACACTATAAGTTTAGCGCAAACCAATCAATAAAGGCTTATTGCGATTTTTTTTTACCAAAAATATGTAGAAGAATACATATCGGCCTAAACTGAGGAAAAAAAAAGTTTAATATATTTTTGGGGGATATTTATTATAGCAAAAAGTTTAAAAAATTGAGTTTTTTCAAAATTGTCACATTATTTTTGTTTATGGCGCAAAAAAAAAAAAAAAACAAAAAAAAAACCGCAGAGGTGATCAAATACAACTAAAAGAAAACTCTATTTGTGGGAAAAATAGGACGTCAATTTTGTTTGGGTGCCACGGCGCACGACCGCGCAATTGTCAGTTAAAGCTACGCAGTGCCAAATCACAAAAAGTGCTCCGGTCAGGAAGGAAGCAGGGAGTGAAGCAGTTAAGCACATTGCTACTCACACTAGCTACAGGTTTGTAGCTTAAATATTGATATTTGCAGTGAAAACAGTCATTTTGGCTACTCCTTTTGAACTGTTAGTAAAAATTTTACCCTATCAGTAAATTTCATTTCAGGAGGTTTGGCGATCCTGATTATGACCTCCAGAGTTTTGGAAATTCATGACTTATATGAAAAGCACCAGTGGTAAAATATGTGTGATCTTTTCTTTTGCTGCCACCATATGTACTTATGTATAAGTTAAAATTCAATAAACAAATATGACAAGGGAAAAAAAAAAAAAAAAAGAAAAAAGAAAAAGCACCAGTGGCTGGAAGTTCCTTAAAATGTCTTTTGATAGAAGAATGGAATGCACAACACAAAGCCAGAAGACCAAACATCCTCCTCCTCTGATGAGGCCGTTAACTCCATGCTTTCCTTAATACTGTGGTTTTCGTAGATTGCTCAAGTTATCTGACCCAACCTATATGGACAAACGACAATCTGTATATTTAAACCCAAAACGCATTGAAATAAATAGAACAGCTTCCTCCTAATTCTTGTGTCTGATTGTTTTCTACAGACCTGGATGACATAAACTGAGTTAGTTAAGAAAAACAAGATTCAGGACAAGAGGATGGGACATTCAAAAGATGCTAAAACTTCTCCAAAGAAACCACAATACAGTATATACAGGCGCACCCCCAAAAATTTGAATCTCCTCATAACGTTAATTTATTTCAGTAGTTCAATTAAAAAACAATGAAAACCATATATAACCATATATTATATAGATTCATTACACACAAAGTGATATATTTCATCATTTGATGATTATGGCTTACAGCTCGTGAAAACTAAAATTTAAGTATCTCAGAAAATTAAAATATTACGAAAGACCAATAAAAAATAAGGATTTTTAATAAAGAAATGTTGGCTTACTGAAAAGTATGTCAATGTACAGTATAGTAGGCACTCAATACTTGGCTCCTTTTGCATGAATTACTGCATCATGGCGACCTGGCAATCAGCCTTTGGCACTGCTGAGGTGCTATGGAAGCCCAGGTTGCTTTGATGGTGGCCTTCAGCTAGTCTGCATTGTTGGGTCTGGTGTGTCTCATCTTCCTCTTGATATCTCTATGGGGTTTAGGCCAGGGGAGTTAGCTGGCCAATCCAGCACAGTGATACCATGATCATTAAACCGGGTATTGGTAGTTTTGGCAGTGTGGGCAGGTGCCAAGTCCTTCTGGAAAATGAAATCAGCATCTCCATAAAGCTGGTCAGCAGAGGGAAGCATGAAGTGCTCTAGAACTTCTGGTAGAGGGCTGCAGGACTTTCATCCGAAAAGAGGTCTTTGGACCATTGAACAACAGTCCAGTCCTTTTTCTCCTAAGCCCAGGTAAGACGCTTCTAATGTTGTCTCTGGTTCAGGAGTGGCTTGGCACAAGGAATGTGACAGTTGTAGCCCATGTCCTGGATACATCTGTGTGTGGTGGCTCCCGAAGCACTAAAACCAGCCATAGTCCACCTCTTGTGAACCTCCAACAAATTCTTGATTGGCCTTTGCTTCACGATCCTCTCAAGGCTGCTGTTATCCCTGTTGCTTGTGCATCTTTTTCTACCACACTTTTTCCTTCCACTCAACTTTCCATTAATATGCTTGGATACAGCACTCTGTGAACAGCCAACTTCTTTAGCAATGACCTTTTCCCTCCTTGTGGAGGGTGTCCATGACTGTCTTCTAGACAACTGTCAAGTCAGCAGTCTTCCCCATGATTGTGTCCCAATTGAGAGACCATTTAAAGACTCTGGAAACTTTTACAGGTGTTTTGAGTTAATTAGCTGATTAGAGTGTGACACCGTGAGTCTACAATGTTCACCTTTTTTACAATATTCATATTTTCTGAGATACCGAATCTTGGGTTTTCACTAACTGTTTGGGGATTCTAAGTAAAAAATATATATAATGTTTGGGGGTTCTAAGTAAAAAAAAATATATACAATGTTTGGGGGTTCTAAGTAAAAAAATATAATGTTTGGGGGTTCTAAGTAAAAAAATATATATAATGTTTGGGGGTTCTAAGTAAAAAAATATATATATAATGTTTGGGGATTCTAAGTAAAAAAAAAATAAAATGTTTGTGGAAACTAAGTAAAAAAATATATATAATGTTCGGGGATTATAAGTAAAAAATATATATAATGTTTGGGGGGGGGGGAGGGTCTCAGTAAAAAATATATATATAATGTTTGGGGATTCTAAGTAAAAAAAAATATATAATATTTGGGGGTTCTAAGTAAAGAAATATATATAATGTTTGGGGATTCTAATGCCCCGTACACACGGTTGGATTTTCCGACGGAAAATGTGTGATAGGACCTTGTTGTCGGAAATTCCGACCGTGTGTGGGCTCCATCGGACTTTTTCCACGCATGCTCAGAATAAATAAAGAGATGAAAGCTATTGGCTACTGTCCCGTTTATAGTCCCGACGTACGTGTTTTACGTCACCGCGTTCAGAATGATCGGATTTTCCGACAACTTTGTGTGACCGTGTGTATGTAAGACAAGTTTGAGCCAACATCCGTCCGAAAAAATCCATGGATTTTGTTGTCGGAATGTCCGATCAATGTCCGACCGTGTGTACAGGGCATAAGTAAAAAAATATATATAATGTTTGGGGATTTCAAGTAAAAAAAATATATTTAATGTTTGGGGATTCTAAGTAAAAAAAAAAATATAAAATGTTTGTGGAAACTAAGTAAAAAAATATATATAATGTTTGGATTCTAGGTAAAAATATATATATAATGTTTGGGGGTTCTAAGTAAAAAAAAAAATCTAATGTTTAGGCATTCTAAATAGAAAAAAATATATAATGTTTGGGGGTTCTAAGTTTCTTTTAGTGGTCTTTTCCCTTTCCCTATTTCTCAAAAATTGAATATTTCTGATCTATGATAAATTCACGCAGCCTCCTCCTCCTCCTCCTCTTCGCTCTTTCCTCTCTTCCTCCACTACAGGAAAGCAGAACAAGATTTAAGCGTTCCAAGCCTCGTTCTGGTCTCCTCCAGCATAGGCGGAGAGGAGAGGAGAGGGTGGAACCTGGAAATGAAAGAGAGAGTTCAGAATGTACAACTATTGATGGAAATCCTTGTGAGCTGGGGGTGGGGGAAGAGTCAGCTGGACGGCTCTTTGTAAGGCAGAGAGTTAAAGTTCTGTCCCCCCTTCCGGACGAATGAACTTCAATTAGGTTGGATCGTCACCCACCGAAGGGCGGTAAGAATTTTGCAAACAATTTCTGATAAGAACACAAAGCTTTGACACCAATTGCTTCCAGACCTGGACTTTAGTACAAGCCCTCAGTCGGGGGCCACCGTTAGAAATCACGGGGCCCCAGTCAGCTAGGGTGGCCACCTCATTCCTTTAAACCCGAACACATATTAATTACACAGGTTCTGTGGCTGATTAAGGTGGTAATTAAACTCACTTGGTGCCTGACATGGACATTTATAGATCGGCAACTCCTATCCTCATATTGATTAGTGGTTCCAAATTATTAATAACTACTGCAGTAGGGAACAGTTATCTGGAAAGATGCGGAGTGTATCTCTTGTGTCTGTTCCCTAATGCAGTAGTTATTATTAATTTGGAACCACTAATCAATATGAGGATAGGAGTTGCCGATCTATAAATGTCCATGTCACTGCCCTATCTGCATTTAATTAGCTTAAAGTGGAGTTCCACCCAAAAGTGGAACTTCCACTCATCGGATTCCTCCCACCCTCCGGTGTCACAGTTGGCACCTTTCAGGGGGGAGGGGGGTACAGATACCTGTATATTACAAGTACCTGTACCCACTTCCGGCATAGATAGCCGCAGAATCTGCGGTTATTTACGCCACTTCCTGCTCCCTCCCCGCTATCTGCTGGGAAACACACGGGTCCCAGAGGCAGCAGGGACCATCCGTATTGCGCTGCGCGACTTGCACATGCGCAGTAGGGAACCGGGAAGTGAAGCCGCACGGCTTCACTTCCTGATTCCCTTACCGAAGATGGAGGCGGCAGCACCCGAGGACGGAGAGACGGTTCGGCCTCGGGTGCCAACATCGCGGGCGCCCTGGACAGGTAAGTGTCCATGTTTTAAAAGTCAGCAGCTGCAGTATTTGTAGCTGCTGACTTTTAAAAAAAATTTTCGGCGGCGCTCCGCTTTAAAAACCTGTGTAATTCAAAGGTGTTCGCGTTTAAAGGGAGGTGGCAACTCTACATACAGCCTACCTGACAGACCCCCCCCCCCCCCCTTTTCCCATATTACAAAAATAAAACGTTTTTAAATGTTCTTTTTCAATTTTTAAAATAGTTTTATAGTTTTCTTTTTTTTACAATTTTAAACAACTTGATGACCAAGCCTTTTCTGAAACTTTTTGTTTACAAGTTTCTTTTGCTAGAAAATTACTTAGAACCCCCATACATTATATACACACATACATACACACACATATATATCTCTATCTATCTATCTATCTATCTATCTATCTATCTATCTATCTATCTATCTATCTATCTATCTATCTATCTATCTATCTATCTCATATCTATCTATCTATCTATCTATCTTTATCCTACCTATTATCTTTCTATCATTATTCTATCTATCTATCTATCTATCTATCTATCTATCTATCTATCTATCTATCTATCTATCTATCTGTCTGTCTGTCTGTCTGTCTGTCTGTCTGTCTGTCTGTCTGTCTGTCTATCTATCTATCTATCTATCTATCTATCTATCTATCTATCTATCTATCTATCTATCTATCTATCTATCTATCTATTAGATAGATAGATAGATCTATATATATCTAGATCTATATATCTATATAGATAGATCTATATATATATATCTCTATATATAGATATATCTATATATAGCTATATATAGATATATCTATATATAGCTATATATAGATATATCTAGATATATATAATAATTATTATTATTATTATTATTTTTTTTTTTAGAGAAGTGATTCTCAAACTGTGTGCCGCGTGAGATTTTCAGATGTGCCGTGGGAGTTTTGAAAACCCCTCGCCACCCAGACCAATTCTGACATTTCTCTCCTACATGTAAAAATCATCATTTTTTGCTAGAAAATTACACAGAACCCCCAAAGATATTTATATATATATATATATATATATATATATATATATATAAAAAATATGAATATAAATATAATATATATATATTTTAGCAGAGACCCTAGAGAATAAGATGGCAGTCGTTGCAACTTTTTATGCAGCAATTTTTCAAACGTGTTTTTTTTTTGAGGAAAAAAAAAAACGTTTCATGCATTAAAACAAAAAAACGTAAAGTTAGCCCAATTTTTTTGTATAATGTGAAAGATGATGTTACGCCGAGTAAATAGATTCCTTAAATGTCACGCTTCAAAATTGCGCACGCTCGTGGAATGGCACCAAATTTCGGTACTTAAAATTCTTTATTCTTAATTTTTTTTTTTTACAGGTTACATGTTTAGCGTTACAGAGGAGGTCTAGTGCTGGAATTATTGCTCTCACTCCAACGTTCGCGGCGATACCGCACATGTGCGGTTTGACTGCTGTTTACATATGTGGGCGCGATTTGCGTATGCGTTCGCTTCTGCGAGCGAGCACGCGGGGGCAGGGGCGCTTTCATTTTTTTTTTTTTTTTTTTTTATTGTTCATTTTACTTTTATTTTTCTATTTTGACACTTTCTTTTTACTTTTTTTTATCACTTTTATTCCTATTACAAGGAATGTAAACATCCCTTGTAATAGGAATAGTGCATGACAGGTCCTCTTTACAGAGAGATGTGGGGTCTATAAGTCCCCACATCTCTCCTCTAGGCTGGGATGCCAAAAAAAAAACATGGATGTGTGAGTTTGTGGTGGAGGAACTTGACTGGCCTGCACAGAGTCCTGACCTCAACTCCATAGAACACCTTTGGGATGAATTAGAGTGGAGACTGCGAGACAGACCTTCTCATCCACATCAGTGCCTGACCTCACAGATGGAAGAATGGTCAAACATTCCCATAGACACACTCCTAAACCTTGTGGACGGCCTTCTCAGAAGAGTTGAAGCTGTTATAGCTGCAAAGGGGGGCAACTCAATATTGAACCCTACGGACTAAGACTGGGATGTCATTAAGGTTCATGCAGGCGTCCCAATACTTTTGACAATTTCGTTGTATGTCTATGCAACGGAAGGCTGATATCATTAGAAAACCTTTTTCCTAAAAAAGTACCTAAATGTCTTATCACCTAAAATTGTAAAATCACTTATCACATGTTCTTCATGCCAACTGGTACTGAAATGTCAGTTTTCATTATTTGTTTTGGAAACCACCTAAAAGTTTGTGTTAAAGTGTTACTAAACCCAGGACTCTGCATTCACTATATCTGGTCTCCCACAGTACACAGAACACGGAAATGCAATTATTTTAGTAAATATAAACTGCCAAATACTTTTTCTCATCAGCAGTATATAGCAGTCTTGTGACTTCTATCAGTGTCTGGTTAAAGCTTGTAGGAGGAGTTTTCATTCTACTCTGACTGTCCTAAGAGGCTGCAGAACCCCTGACAGGGTTGATTGTCAGGAGGTCCTGCAGCCTCATAGGACAGTGCTGATTGGCCCTGTGCTGATCACATGCACCCCCCCCCCAAAAAAAAAAAACCTCTCTAGCAATACATACCAAACTGAGCATGTGCAAAGTGACTCCACGGCTCTGTATTATCAGGAAATAGATTGGGGACTGTGGAAGAAGGGGAGGATCAGAGAAGACAGGATCAAACAGCCTTTTTACACAATGGAGAGGATTATCCCCTTAGGTTCCACAGTGAGTATAACAAGCATGATTTACTACATATACAGACCGATTTTACTCTTGTGGGTTTAGTAACACTTTAATTTCACTGGTTTGATTCAATGGACACCTACAATGTTTGGGGTATAACTATGAGCAAAATTAACCCAGTAACCCCTTTTGCTGTCAGAACTATTTTTTTGCACACTTGTTTAAAAAAGAATCATTTTAAGCCTGAAGATTACATAAAACCCCAAACATTAAATATTTTCTGAAAGCAGACACCCTAGAGAATAAAATGGTGGTAGTTAGACATGTGCGCCCTCAATAAATTTATTTTGTTCCGTTCCGTATTACAATGAATTCGTATTTCGTAATTCGTGTCCGAAATTCAATTCGGATTCGTACGAAATACGAACTTTCAATAGGTTTGTTAACTCTTCGTAACAATTACGAACGTTCGTTATGAGGAATTTATCATTATGAGGGGCTCCCCCCATCCCTGTGCTGTGCTCATTATGAGGGGCTCCCCCCATCCCTGTGCTCATTATGAGGGGCTCCCCCCATCCCTGTGCTGTGCTCATTATGAGGGGCTCCCCCCATCCCTGTGCTGTGCTCATTATGAGGGGCTCCCCCCATCCCTGTGCTCATTATGAGGGGCTCCCCCCATCCCTGTGCTGTGCTCATTATGAGGGGCTCCCCCCATCCCTGTGCTGTGCTCATTATGAGGGGCTCCCACCATCCCTGTGCTGTGCTCATTATGAGGGGCTCCCCCCATCCCTGTGCTGTGCTCATTATGAGGGGCTCCCCCCATCCCTGTGCTGTGCTCATTATGAGGGGCTCCCACCATCCCTGTGCTGTGCTCATTATGAGGGGCTCCCCCCCGTCCCTGTGCTGTGCTCATTATGAGGGGCTCCCTCCATCCCTGTGCTGTGCTCATTATGAGGGGCTCCCACCATCCCTGTGCTGTGCTCATTATGAGGGGCTCCCTCCATCCCTGTGCTGTGCTCATTATGAGGGGCTCCCACCATCCCTGTGCTGTGCTCATTATGAGGGGCTCCCACCATCCCTGTGCTGTTCTCATTATGAGGGGCTCCCCCCATCCCTGTGCTCATTATGAGGGGCTCCCACCATCCCTGTGCTGTGCTCATTATGAGGGGCTCCCCCCATCCCTGTGCTGTGCTCATTATAAGGGGCTCCCCCCATCCCTGTGCTCATTATGAGGGGCTCCCACCATCCCTGTGCTGTGCTCATTATGAGGGTCTCCCCGCATCCCTGTGCTGTGCTCATTATGAGGGGCTCCCCCCATCCCTGTGCTGTGCTCATTATGAGGGTCTCCCCCCATCCCTGTGCTCATTATGAGGGGCTCCCACCATCCCTGTGCTGTGCTCATTATGAGGGGCTCCCCCCATCCCTGTGCTGTGCTCATTATGAGGGGCCCCCCCCATCCCTGTGCTGTGCTCATTATGAGGGGCTCCCCCCATCCCTGTGCTGTGCTCATTATGAGGGTCTCCCCCCATCCCTGTGCTGTGCTCATTATGAGGGGCTCCCCCCATCCCTGTGCTCATTATGAGGGGCTCCCACCATCCCTGTGCTGTGCTCATTATGAGGGTCTCCCCCCATCCCTGTGCTGTGCTCATTATGAGGGGCTCCCCCCATCCCTGTGCTGTGCTCATTATGAGGGTCTCCCCCCATCCCTGTACTGTGCTCATTATGAGGGGCTCCCCCCATCCCTGTGCTCATTATGAGGGGCTCCCCCCATCCCTGTGCTCATTATGAGGGGCTCCCCCCATCCCTGTGCTCATTATGAGGGGCTCCCACCATCCCTGTGCTGTGCTCATTATGAGGGGCTCCCCCCATCCCTGTGCTGTGCTCATTATGAGGGGCTCCCACCATCCCTGTGCTGTGCTCATTATGAGGGGCTCCCCCCATCCCTGTGCTGTGCTCATTATGAGGGGCTCCCCCCATCCCTGTGCTGTGCTCATTATAAGGGGCTCCCACCATCCCTGTGCTGTGCTCATTATGAGGGGCTCCCCCCATCCCTGTGCTGTGCTCATTATGAGGGGCTCCCACCATCCCTGTGCTGTGCTCATTATGAGGGGCTCCCACCATCCCTGTGCTGTGCTCATTATGGGGGGCTCCCACCATCCCTGTGCTGTGCTCATTATGGGGGGCTCCCACCATCCCTGCGCTGTGCTGACTTCCTGGGGATTTTAACTTTCAGGGTTCGTTAACTTTTCGTAACAATAACGAACGTTCGTTAGGAATTTGGATCCGAAATTCGTAAACGAAATTTCGTATTTCGTACAAAATTCGGAAGCATAGCAATTCGTATTTCGGAAATTCGTACGAATCGAAACTAATCTCACATGTCTAGTGGTAGTTCCAATTTTTTTTATATGCCTAATGCTACTAGTACAATGGTTTATGAAACACAACATTTTAATAAAAAAAAACACACTAAATTTAATTTTAGGGCACACAAATGCAATATATTACTAAATTTGGTAATATATTACTAATTACTAATACTAAATAATATAGTACTAAATTTTGGTAACATATAAAAAGATGAGGTTGCAGAGTAAATAGATACCCAACATGTCAAGGCTTAACCACTTTACAGCCGCCCGCCGCACATATACACATATATGCCGCTCTGCGCCAGATCACGTACCTAGTAGAGCTGCACGATTAATCGTTAAAGAATCGATATCGCGATTCTACCCCCCCCCATCTTAAAAAAAAGCATTTTCTCGATTCACTACAGAGAGTTCTCTGCTCAAGCCGACAGCTGTCAAAAAAAAAAAAAAAGAAAAAAACAGGCAGCTGCCAAGTTTATCACAACTTTGCTAAAGAGAAACTTGGTAACACAGATAGATAAACATTCTCTTAGATCGAAGGGATGAACTTTGTAAATAAGGTCAGTTTACCCATTTAAAGCGGAGTGCCGCCAAAAAAAAAAAAAAAAAAAAAATGTAACGTCAGCAGCTACAAAAAGTGTAGCTGCTGACTTTTAATAATCAGACACTCACCTGTCCCAGAGTCCAACGATGCAGGCAAACACAGCCTCGCTCCCCTCCCCCTCCTCTCTGCGGTGCTGGCATTTTTGCTGTGGGCATGTGCCGGGCATGCACTGCGCATGTGCGAGCCACGCTGTGCGCTGTAAATGGCCGGGCAATCATCTGGGACCTGTGACCTGTCCCTGAAGATTGCAGGGAGGGAGGGGGGAGAGGTGAACTTCCTTCCGGCGATGCAAAGCCCTAGGAGGAAGTGGGAGCTGGGTGCCTCTAAAAAGAGGGTATCCGCTCCCCCCCCCCCAAAAAAAATGGCATGCCAAATATGACATGTCAGGGGGTCACCATCACTTAAAGCGGAAGTTCCATTTTTCCATTTTTGGGTGGAACTCCGATTTAAAGACCAAACCTTTTTTGACACTTGTTGCTAAAATCAGTATTTTTTGCTAGAAAATTACTTAGAACCCCCAAACTATATACATAAATACATTTACATGAGTCCCGGACCCCGTACTAAGGATCAGGACCCGGAGCGTCTGATTCCGGCTCACCTGATCACTGTGATAGCCTCTGATTGGCTATGACTCAGCCTTTTGGCTAAGATCAAGTGTAGTATCTGTTCTTATCAGTGATCGAGGGGAGGTTTTGTGCTGTCATTCTGACCTGACCAAGTTTGGAGTGGTGGCTATGAGTCTCTGCTAGAGTGATGGGGGCTTGGAATGTTAGTACCAGCTGGAACAGAAACCGGGGCGCCCGCAGGCAGTTGGGGCACGGGCAGGGCCGGCGCTCCCGCTAGGCAAACTAGGCTGCCGCCTAGGGCGCACTGCTGGCGGAGGAGGACACTGAGGAGCCAAGGTGGGCACAGCTGAGGAGGCAGAGGAGGACAGTGGGGAGGGGACACTGGGGAGTCAGACAAGGTGGGCACAGCTGGGGAGACGGAGGAGGACACTGGGGACCTGGACGAGGCGGGCACAGCTGGGGAGGCGGAGGAGGACAGTGGGGAGGGGACACTGGGGACCTGGACGAGGCGGGCACAACTGGGGAGGCGGAGGAGGACAGTGGGGAGGGGACACTGGGCACCTGGACGAGGCGGGTACAGCTGGGGAGGCGGGGGAGGACAGTGGGGAGGGGACAATGGGGACCTGGACGAGGCGGGCACAACTGGGGAGGCGGAGGAGGACAGTGGGGAGGGGACACTGGAGACCTGGACGAGGTGGGTACAGCTGGGGAGGCGGGGGAGGACAGTGGGGAGGGGACACTGGGGACCTGGACGAGGCGGGCACAACTGGGGAGGCGGAGGAGGACAGTGGGGAGGGGACACTGGGGACCTGGACGAGGCGGGTACAGTTGGGGAGGCGGGGTAGGACAGTGGGGAGGGGACAATGGGGACCTGGACGAGGCGGGCACAACTGGGGAGGTGGAGGAGGACAGTGGGGAGGGGACACTGGGGAGCCGGACAAGGCGGGTACAGCTGGGGAGGCGGAGGAGGACTGTAGGGAGAGGACACTGGGGAGCTGGACGAGGTGGGCACAGCTGGGGAGGCGGAGGAGGACAGTGGGGAGGGGACACTGGGGAGCCGGACGAGGCGGGCACAGCTGGGGAGGCGGAGGAGGACAGTGAGGAGGCGATAATATAGAGCCAGACGAAGCGGGTAAAGCTGGGGAGCCGGACGAGGCGGGCACAGCTGGGGAGGCGGAGGAGGACAGTAGGGAGAGGACACTGGGGAGCCGGACGAGGCGGGCACAGCTGGGGAGGCGGAGGACAGTGGGGAGGGGACACTGGGGACCTGGAAGAGGCGGGCACAACTGGTGAGGCGGAGGAGGACAGTGGGGAGGGGACACTGGGGAGCCGGACAAGGCGGGCACAGCTGGGGAGGCGGAGGAGGACAGTAGGGAGAGGACACTGGGGACCCGAATGAGGCGGGCACAGCTGGGGAGGCGGAGGAGGACAATGGGGAGGGGACACTGCAGACGTGGACGAGGCGGGCACAGCTGGGGAGGCGGAGGAGGACAGTGGGGAGGGCATAATGTAGTGCCAGACGAAGCGGGCACAGCTGGGGAGGCGGAGGAGGACAGTGGGGAGGGGACACTGGGGAGCCGGACGAGGCGGGCACAGCTGGGGAGGTGGAGGAGGACAGTGGGGAGGGCATAATGTAGTGCCAGACGAAGCGGGCACAGCTGGGGAGGCGGAGGAGGACAGTGGGGAGGGGACACTGGGGAGCCGGACGAGGCGGGCACAGCTGGGGAGGTGGAGGAGGACAGTGGGGAGGGGACACTGGGGAGCCGGATGAGGCGAGCACAGCTGAGGAGGCGGAGGAGGACAGTGGGGAGGGGACACTGGGGAGCCGGACGAGGCGGGCACAGCTAAGGAGGCGGAGGAGGACAGTGGGGAGGGGACACTGGGGAGCCGGACGAGGCGGGCACAGCTGGGGAGGCAGGGGAGGACAGTGGGGAGGGGACACTGGGGACCTGGACAAGGCGGGCACAGCTGGGGAGGTGGAGGAGGACAGTGGGGAGGGGACACTGGGGAGCCGGACGAGGCGGGCACAGCTGGGGAGGCAGGGGAGGACAGTGGGGAGGGGACACTGCGGACATGGACGAGGCGGGCACAGCTGGGGAGGTGGAGGAGGACAGTGGGGAGGGGACACTGGGGACCTGGACGAGGTGGGTACAGCTGGGGAGGCGGGGGAGGACAGAGGGGAGGGGACACTGGGGACCTGGACGAGGCGGGCACAACTGGGGAGGCGGAGGAGGACAGTGGGGAGGGGACACTGGGGACCTGGACGAGGCGGGTACAGTTGGGGAGGCGGGGGAGGACAGTGGGGAGGGGACAATGGGGACCTGGACGAGGCGGGCACAACTGGGGAGGTGGAGGAGGACAGTGGGGATGGGACACTGGGGAGCTGGACAAGGCGGGCACAGCTGGAGAGGCGGAGGAGGACAGTAGGGAGAGGACACTGGGGAGCTGGACGAGGCGGGCACAGCTGGGGAGGCGGAGGAGGACAGTGGGGAGGGGACACTGGGGACCTGGACGAGGCGGGCACAACTGGGGAGGCGGAGGAGGACAGTGGGGAGGGGACACTGGGCACCTGGACGAGGCGGGTACAGCTGGGGAGGCGGGGGAGGACAGTGGGGAGGGGACAATGGGGACCTGGACGAGGCGGGCACAACTGGGGAGGCGGAGGAGGACAGTGGGGAGGGGACACTGGGGACCTGGACGAGGTGGGTACAGCTGGGGAGGCGGGGGAGGACAGTGGGGAGGGGACACTGGGGACCTGGACGAGGCGGGCACAACTGGGGAGGCGGAGGAGGACAGTGGGGAGGGGACACTGGGGACCTGGACGAGGCGGGTACAGTTGGGGAGGCGGGGGAGGACAGTGGGGAGGGGAAAATGGGACCTGGACGAGGCGGGCACAACTGGGGAGGTGGAGGAGGACAGTGGGGAGGGGACACTGGGGAGCCGGACAAGGCGGGTACAGCTGGGGAGGCGGAGGAGGACTGTAGGGAGAGGACACTGGGGAGCCGGATGAGGTGGGCACAGCTGGGGAGGCGGAGGAGGACAGTGGGGAGGGGACACTGGGGAGCCGGACGAGGCGGGCACAGCTGGGGAGGCGGAGGAGGACAGTGGGGAGGCGATAATATAGAGCCAGACGAAGCGGGTAAAGCTGGGGAGCCGGACGAGGCGGGCACAGCTGGGGAGGCGGAGGAGGACAGTAGGGAGAGGACACTGGGGAGCCGGACGAGGCGGGCAGAACTGGTGAGGCGGAGGAGGACAGTGGGGAGGGGACACTGGGGAGCCGGACAAGGCGGGCACAGCTGGGGAGGCGGAGGAGGACAGTAGGGAGAGGACACTGGGGACCCGAATGAGGCGGGCACAGCTGGGGAGGCGGAGGAGGACAATGGGGAGGGGACACTGCAGACGTGGACGAGGCGGGCACAGCTGGGGAGGCGGAGGAGGACAGTGGGGAGGGCATAATGTAGTGCCAGACGAAGCGGGCACAGCTGGGGAGGCGGAGGAGGACAGTGGGGAGGGGACACTGGGGAGCCGGACGAGGCGGGCACAGCTGGGGAGGTGGAGGAGGACAGTGGGGAGGGGACACTGGGGAGCCGGACGAGGCGGGCACAGCTGAGGAGGCGGAGGAGGACAGTGGGGAGGGGACACTGGGGAGCCGGACGAGGCGGGCACAGCTAAGGAGGCGGAGGAGGACAGTGGGGAGGGGACACTGGGGAGCCGGACGAGGCGGACACAGCTGGGGAGGCAGGGGAGGACAGTGGGGAGGGGACACTGGGGACCTGGACAAGGCGGGCACAGCTGGGGAGGTGGAGGAGGACAGTGGGGAGGGGACACTGGGGAGCCGGACGAGGCGGGCACAGCTGGGGAGGCGGGGAGGACAGTGGGGAGGGGACACTGCGGACATGGAC
This sequence comes from Aquarana catesbeiana, assembly GCF_042186555.1. Lineage (NCBI taxonomy): Eukaryota > Metazoa > Chordata > Amphibia > Anura > Ranidae > Aquarana > Aquarana catesbeiana. The sequence continues at coordinate 17,423,431 of NC_133333.1, forward strand.
GAGGCGGGCACAGCTGGGGAGGTGGAGGAGGACAGTGGGGAGGGGACACTGGGGACCTGGACAAGGCGGGCACAGCTGGGGAGGCAGAGGAGGACAGTGGGGAGGGGATAATGTAGAGCCAGACGAAGCGGGCACAGCTGTGGAGGCGGAGGAGGACAGTGGGGAGGGGACACTGGGGACCTGGACAAGGCGGGCACAGCTGGGGAGGCAGAGGAGGACAGTGGGGAGCAGATAATGTAGAGCCAGACGAAGCGGGTACAGCTGGGGAGGAGGACAGTGGGGAGGGGACACTGAGGACCTGGACGAGGCGGGTACGTCTGGGGAGGCGGGGGAGGACAGTGGGGAGGGGACACTGGGGACCTGGACGAGGCGGGTACAGCTGGGGAGGCGGGGGAGGACAGTGGGGAGGGGACAATGGGGACCTGGACGAGGCGGGCACAACTGGGGAGGTGAAGGAGGACAGTGGGGAGGGGACACTGGGGAGCCGGACAAGGCGGGCACAGCTGGGGAGGCAGAGGAGGACAGTAGGGAGAGGACACTGGGGAGCTGGCCGAGGCGTGCACAGCTGGGGAGGCGGAGGAGGACAGTGGGGAGGGGACACTGGGGAGCCGGACGAGGCGGGCACAGCTGGGGAGGCGGAGGAGGACAGTGGGGAGGCGATAATGTAGAGCCAGACAAAGCGGGCACAGCTGGGAAGCCGGATGAGGCGGGCACAGCTGGGGAGGCGGAGGAGGACAGTAGGGAGAGGACACTGGGGAGCCGGACGAGGCGGGCACAGCTGGGGAGGCGGAGGAGGACAGTAGGGAGAGGACACTCGGGACCCGAATGAGGCAGGCACAGCTGGGGAGGCGGAGGAGGACAATGGGGAGGGGACACTGCAGACATGGACGAGGCGGGCACAGCTGGGGAGGCAGAGGAGGACAGTGGGGAGGGGATAATGTAGAGCCAGCAGAAACGGGGACAGCTGGGGAGGCAGAGGAGGACAGTGGGGAGGGGATAATGTAGAGCCAGACGAAGCGGGCACAGCTGGGGAGGCAGAGGAGGACAGTGGGGAGGGGACACTGGGGAGCCGGACGAGGCGGGCACAGCTGAGGAGGCGGAGGAGGACAGTGGGGAGGGGACACTGGGGAGCCGGACGAGGCGGGCACAGCTGGGGAGGCAGGGGAGGACAGTGGGGAGGGGACACTGCGGACATGGACAAGGCGGGCACAGCTGGGGAGGCAGGGGAGGACAGTGGGGAGGGGACACTGGGGAGCCGGATGAGGCGGGCACAGCTGGGGAGGTGGAGGAGGACAGTGGGGAGGGGACACTGGGGACCTGGACAAGGCGGGCACAGCTGGGGAGGCAGAGGAGGACAGTGGGGAGGGGACACTGGGGACCTGGACAAGGCGGGCACAGCTGGGGAGGCAGAGGAGGACAGTGGGGAGGGGATAATGTAGAGCCAGACGAAGCGGGCACAGCTGGGGAGGCAGAGGAGGACAATGGGGAGGGGACACTGGGGACCTGGACAAGGCGGGCACAGCTGGGGAGGCAGAGGAGGACAGTGGGGAGGGGATAATGTAGAGCCAGACAAAGCGGGTACAGCTGGGGAGGAGGAGGAGGACAGTGGGGAGGGGACACTGGGGAGCCGGACGAGGTGGGCACAAGGACAGCTGGAGAGGTGGACACCATCAGGTCTCCAGACTTAGGCAAAACTAGTCTGCTCTGACCCTGCTCCTTGTTGTACTCACCCATGCCCTAGTCAAGACTAGCACCACCCCCCGGGAGCGTTGAGGGGGGGTGTTACCTAGGTTTGATATAGGTCAGTGCCAGGGTTAGTGTTTGGGTCAAGGTCGGGGTCAAAGGTCAAAAGGTCAAAGGGTCAGTATTTTTTTTTTTTTTTAATTAGTGTCAGTGTGTTTTAGGTAGGATAAAAAAAGCAATATGCACACTATTGTTTCTGGGCTGTACTACAGGTACAAACAACAACTAACATACACAGATGTGATATCGCTGCCATCGTCAGGAGCAGGAGAATTTATTTGGGGTTTTCTGTGGTGAAAAGTTTTGGTAGTAGAAAGAAATTTACAGCTAAATGTATTTTTATTTTTTTCTATTTTGGGCCAGTTTTCCTTTTGATTAAAAAAAAACCCCCAAAACTTCCTGGATACACAAAGTAGTTGTGATGATTTGTATGGTTTTACCAGCACATGTCAAAGCTGCAAAATTGTGCTTAGGCATTTAGATTTGTTTTACCCTTAGGCGTGAAGAGGTTAAGTCAAATTTTCTCTGTTTTTTTTTTTTGTTACTCTCAGTTGTTATTGAGGAGGAGGAGGAAGACAACAGTGAAACTGGTGAAAGTTTAATAGCAGATCACAGTTCATTCTATTGGCTCTTCTGTTGTTGGGGGATGGGTGATAGTGAGGCTCAGAAGTCAAAGTGACCTGAGATCTTAGAAGACGCAGTTCTGGGGGCTCTGGATGTGCGTTGTGAGTACATAGAATCCGACTTCAAGAATACGATAAACTTTTTCTTTTTATATTTTTAAAGTTTTTTTGTTTATTGTGTTGAAGGAGAATTGCGTAACAAACCTTACAACATATCACAGAACAGAGTTTAGTGAGCACATCGCCTTTATTTGTGTTAGTTACATACAGTATATCCTAAATATATATATATACATACATACATACACACCCTTCATGACCAGGCCATTTTTTGCAATATAGCACTGCGTTAGTTTAACTGACAGTTGCGCGGTCGTTGTGCCCAAAAATAAAACTGATATCCTTGTTTTCACACAAATAGAGCGTTCTTTTGGTGATATAAACGGTTGTGCTATAAACGAAAAATTACAGAAAGTTTTAGTAAAAAAACAAAAACAAAAAAAAAAAAACAATATTTTTTTTTACTTTCTGCTATAAAACACATCCAATAAAAAGAATGTTAAAAAAAAAAAAAAAAAAAAAAAAATGGTATTTCTTCATCAATTTAGGCCACTATGTATTCTGCTACATGTTTTTGGTAAAAAAAAAATTCCCAATACGCGTATATTGATTGGTTTACGGGACTATTATTACATTTTAATCAAATTTCTTTATAAATTTAGGCCAGTATATACCCTGCTGCATATTTTTTGGTAAAAAAATAAATAAAATAAATCCCAATACGTGTATATTGATTGAAATGTAATAATGATCCCGTAAACCAAATCAATATACGTATATTGGGATTTTTTTATGTTTTATTTGTTTTAACCAAAAATATGTAGCAGAGTATATATTGTCCTAAATTTATAAAGAAATTTGATAGAAATGTAATAATGGTCCTGTAAACCAATCAAATGTCTTTATAAATTTAGGCCAATATATACTCTGATACATATTTTCGGTAAAAAAAAAAAAATCCCGATAAGCGTATATTAATCGGTTTACAGGAACGTTCTAGCGTCTTCAAACTATGGGGTAGATTTATGGAATTAAAATTTTTTTTTTTTTTAGTTTTTTTTTTTTTTTCCTATACTAGTAATGGCGACGATCAGTGACTTCTATAACGGGACTGCTATATTGCGGCGGCCAATACGACACTAACTGACACTTTTGACACTTTGTGGGAACCAGTGACCCCAATACAGTAATCAATGCTAAAAATATATAAATACAAAAGCAATGCACTTTAGAATGCAAAAATTCTCACTTTAGAAAGCAAAAATAGTAGGGCTGCTACCTAAAAACATAAACATAACAAGAGATGAAAAACATAAATATATAACAGTGTATATATAATATAGTCCACAGTAGCGCTCTTAAATGTGTCCAAAAATGACAAAAAATGTCCTTAATAATGAAAAAAAAAAATTTCTATGTGTGTGTATATGTGTGTGTATATATATATATATATATATATATATATATATATATATATATACACCAAAAAGACAATCCTTTTTGAAGAGTGCGAAAACAATATGTGTATATGATGACACCAATTCCTCCACCACAGAGATGAATGGGAGATCAACTCCCGTTAAGATATAGGGTTAATTGCACATATGGATGAGGTTTGCGGTGTCTATGGGGGGTGGTTTCACTCAGCAGTTTGCCGTGCTGACAGATCCTGCTAAGTGTCAGCTGAATACTTGGAGATCAGACGAGCAATAGACCAGTTAAGGTAATGCTTGGAGATCATCGTGTGTAATTATATGCATATGGGGTTGTGCCGAGCTGATTGGTTGATAAGCAAGGAAGAGGATATTTTAAACTTGGTTGCCGTGAAATGTCGCCACCCCCTGTGACGTAGTCGGAATTGACGAAACGCGTCGGGGTGGCTATAGGGCCACTGTATGTTGAAGCTGGGATGGTGTTCTGATGTCTAGCGATCAGCTTGTGCTGTGACCAATCACAGCTGGCGCCACCTACCCGGAAATGCAGAACCGTGTGTGTGTGTGTATATATATATATATATATATATATATATATATATATATATATATATATATATATCATTCTGCACAGAGCGGCCGCCCTGAGCAGTAAACCCACATGGGCCGCGGTCATTATCTGTATATTTATATTGATCAGCGACCCACCTAATATTGATTAGGTCCCCCTTTTGCTGCCAAAACAGCTCCGACCCAACGCGGATTGGACGCCACTAGACCTCTGAAGGTATGCTGTGGTATCTTGCACGAAGCCACCAGTAGCAGATCCTTAAGGTAGGGTTGCACCAATAACAGTATTACCGAGTGATTAGTCACCAGTACCCGCTATCGGCGAGTACTTGACCAAAAGTATTGGTACTCGCTGGCAAAAAAAACAACGGTATTGGTGCAACCCCTCCTTTCTGCCCTGTAATATGGGGGGGTGGGGCCTCCATTGATTGTTTTTTTTTCTGGCACCTCCCACAGATACTCGATTTGAATTGAGATCTGGAGAATCTGGAGGCCAAGTCAACGCATCAAACCCCGTTGTGTTCCTAAAACCATTCTTGAACCATTTTTGCAGTGTGGCGGGGCTCATTATCCTGCTCAAAGAGGCAGCTGCCATCCGGTTATACCGTTTTTATGAAGGGGTGTACTTGGTCACTAACAATGTTTAGGTAGGCGGATTCATTCTCCAGCTCCCCAGATTCTGCAGGTTGGTGCCTGCCTGAGATATTGCACTGAAAGGGCTCTGGGGCGATGTTATAAGTCTGCTGCAGGCAGGAGGAAGCAATTCCTACGTTTCCTCTTCACCCTCAGTGAACGGAATGTGCATTAGAATGTCGTAGAAGGTCACAAGGCCAGAGGCTGCAGCTGGGGCTGAGATGATGTCATCGGTCTGCTGTAGGCAGGAAGAAGCATTTCCTCAGTCTCTTCTCCCCCAAAAAAGCATTTCCTCTGTCACTTCTCCCCCAAAAAGCATTTCCACAGTTTCCTCACCCCCAGAAATTAGACTGTGCACTATAATGTTGTAGCAAGTCACAAGGTGAGAGGCTGCAGCTGGGGCTGAGATGATGTCATCGGTCTGCTGCAGGCAGGAAGGAGCATTTCCTCAGTCACTTCTCCCCTAAAAAGTATTTCCTTAGTCTCCTCGCCCCCCAGTAACTAGACTGTACATTATAATGTTGTAGCAAGTCACAAGGTGAGAGGCTGCAGCTGGGGCTGAGATGATGTCATCTGTCTGCTGCAGGCAGGAAGGAGCATTTCCTCAGTCACTTCTCCCCAAAAAGCATTTCCTCAGTCTCCTCACTCCCAGTAGGTAGAAGCATTTGCTCAGTCTCGTCTCCCCAAGAGGTATTTCTTCAGTCTCCTCACCCCCAGTAATTAGACTGTACGTTATGATGTTGTAGCAAGTCACAAGGTGAGAGGCTGCAGCTGGGGCTGAGATGATGTCATCTGTCTGCTGCAGGCAGGAAGGAGCATTTCCTCAGTCACTTCTCCCCCAAAAAGCATTTCTTCAGTCACTTCTCCCCCAAAAAGCATTTCCTTAGTCTCCTCGCCCCCAGTAACTAGACTGTACATTATAATGCTGTAGCAAATCACAAGGTGAGAGGCTGAGATGATGTAAACGGTCTGCTGCAGGCAGGAAGGAGCATTTCCTCAATCTCTTCTCCCCAAAAGCATTTCCCCAGTCTCCTCACTCCCAGTAATTAGACTGTACACTATATTGTTAGAGCAAGTCACAAGGCGAGAGGCTGCAGCTGGGGCTGAGATGATGTCATCAGTCTGCTGCAGGCAGAAAGAAGCATTTCCTCAGTCTCCTTTCCTCACAGTGATCAGACTGTCCATTGTAACTTTGTAGCACGTCACAATGAGAGCCTGTGAGCGAGGTGACCAGCCCCCTCTGTTTGCTGATGTAATCGTGCCAGAGGCTTGAGCTTCAGTGATCTCTTCATTCAGACAAGCAATCTGCCCCCCCCCCCCACATTTTACTGCTCAGTACTTTGCACTCTGCTGTTACTTCCTCTTCCTTCTCCTGTCTGAAGATCAGCTTCCTGCACCTCCCCAGCTGCTCAAAAACGGAGGCCTGATAATGCGGATTGAGTGAGTTCAGTACAAGAAGCAGAGATAACCTCATCGCACATTCCGTAATCTTATTTTTCTACCAGCGAAAGCGGAACGTAACCCTTTGCGGCAACTTTTTTTTCTCTCTTTGTTCCACTCCTCCTCCCTCCTAGGGCTTGTTCACATGGGCAGTGCCCTCCGAAGAGCGTTGTACCCAAACAAAATTGACGTCCTTTTTTCCCCACAAATAGAGCTTTCTTTTGATGGTATTTGATCACCTCTGCGTTTTTTTTTTTTTTTTGCGCTATAAACAAAAAAAGAGCGACAATTTTGAAAAAAAAAGCAATATTTTGTACTTTTTGCTGTAATAAATATCCAAAAAGCATATATTGTTTGTTTATTTATTACAGCAAAAAGTACAAAATATTGCTTTTTTTTTCAAAATTGTCGCTCTTTTTTTGTTTATAGCGCAAAAAAAAAAAAAAAACGCAGAGGTGATCAAATACCATCAAAAGAAAGCTCTATTTGTGGGGAAAAAGGACATCAATATATATGTATAATTTTTTTTTTTTTTTTTTTTTTACTTGTAATGGTGGCGATCTGCGATTTTTATTTTTTATTTTGACTGAGACATTATGGCGGACACATCGGACACTTTTGACACTATTTTGGGGACCAGTGACATTATTACAGCGATCAGCACTATAAAAATGTACTGATTACTGTGTAAATGACACTGGCAGGGGAAGGGGTTAACACTAGGGGGGCGATCAAGGGGTTAAGTGTGTTCCCTGACTGTGTGTTCTAATTGTAGGAGGAGGGGACTGACTAGTGAGGATGAGAGATCGTGGTTCCCAGGTCATAGGAACTCAAGATCTCTCTCTCCTCTCCTCACAGAACTGGGATGTGTGTGTTCTGCCTCTCGTGCCCGCGATCGCTCGTGGCCGGTGGTCACGAGCATCGGCAGCCCCGCTGTGCGATATTGCACCTGCTATCCCACTTAAGGGAGCTGACGTATAGCAATGACAGTTCGCGGGATCGTGCCGACCCGCCGCAGTATAATGACGGTGGCTGGTTGGCAGGTGGTTAACCCTGTAACTATTGCACTGCTACGCTGTAATCACATGCTCGCGGTTGTGGTGCGGCCCCATAGACTCACATTGGTCATGCGGTTTAATTTTTGGCATAGCCGATTTGCATGTGCAAGGCCCTGAATGGCAGCATGCCCAGGATCAGGTAGGTGGTGGGGGGAATGGCTGGCAGAAGGGGTGGGCAGGAAGGACAGCCGCCCCGGGCGCAGTGGGCAAAGAATAAGGGGGCAAAGAACAGAGGCAGGGTGGTAAACCCATTCTACAACATGTACCAACAGTGGAGGAGGAGGTTGCAATTCTGGATCTATGCCCTAGGAGCTGGACAACCCTGTCCTGGTACTGGTGGGGGGGGGGGGGTGGCAGTATAACCGCTAGATTTTACCCCTAGCCGCACATGTGAATGAAGACATATTTGGGTAACACGGTTCCTTGTGTTGCAGTAATGCACGCAGGTACATGCACTTCTCCACATGATGATGGGAATAGTTCCTAACACTGAGCCCCATACCTATGAGTGACCCCGGGGTGGGGGGACTCTCCTGTATGGAGATGTATAGGAGTGACCCCGGGGTGGGGGGGACTCTCCTGTATGGAGATGTATAGGAGTGACCCCAGGGTGGGGGGGACTCTCCTGTATGGAGATGTATAGGAGTGACCCCGGGGTGGGGGGGACTCTCCTGTATGGAGATGTATAGGAGTGACCCCAGGGTGGGGGGGACTCTCCTGTATGGAGATGTATAGGAGTGACCCCGGGGTGGGGGGGACTCTCCTGTATGGAGATGTATAGGAGTGACCCCGGGGTGGGGGGGACTCTCCTGTATGGAGATGTATAGGAGTGAGCCCGGGGTGGGGGGGACTCTCCTGTATGGAGATGTATAGGAGTGACCCCGGGGTGGGGGGGACTCTTCTGTATGGAGATGTATAGGAGTGACCCCGGGGTGGGGGGGACTCTCCTGTATGGAGATGTATAGGAGTGACCCCGGGGTGGGGGGGACTCTTCTGTATGGAGATGTATAGGAGTGACCCCGGGGTGGGGGGGACTCTCCTGTATGGAGATGTATAGGAGTGACCCCGGGGTGGGGGGGACTCTTCTGTATGGAGATGTATAGGAGTGACCTCGGGGTGGGGGGGACTCTCCTGTATGGAAGTGGGCACTGTGGCATTATTAGAGGTGGGGGGCACCACAATAAGATTCGGGGGGGGGGGATATGTGTTGGAAGGGGGAATTTTGGGGGTGGCAGGGGGCAAATACTATTCTGTGATGATGTGCTAAGAGTGGTGATTTAGGGGGATTTATGTTGGAAGGGGTAATGGGGGGGGGAATAAGATTTTTCCTAAGGGTGGGGGGGATTGAGGGGGGATTTGTGCTGGGAGTGGGGGTTGAGACGACGTGTACTAGGAGGGAAAATTTTAGGGGTAGAGGATTATTGCTGGGGGGGGGGGCTGTTATTTTATTGGGGTCGGTAGGGCATTTGAGGTGCGGGATTTGGGTAAAGATTTGTGCTGGGAGTGGGGGATAAAATGTGTACTAGGAGGGGAAATTTTAGGGGTAGAAGATTTTTGCTAGGGTGGGGGAATTTTAGCTGGGGGGCAAATTTGTACTGGGAGAAGGGGGGAATTTATGCATAAAAGGTAAGCATGCAAATTAGTGCTCCGTTTTTTTTTTTTTTTTGTGGAGGGATCTTTGCTGACACATAATGCTCCATACATTTTGCGGTGGGGGGGGGGGGGGGGGGCAGTTTGGAATGCTCGCCCTGGCTTCTAGATTACCTGGTCCCGGCACTGATGTAGGCTGCTGGTAAACACCGTCACACTGCTGCTCTAATATGGGGCACTATGCTGGCTGCACATATACAGGGCCAAATGGTAGGCAGGACAGGCAGTTGCCTCAGTCGTTTCAGCAGCGAGGGGGTGCAAAATCTGATTCTGCTGGTAAGCTCACAGCTCATGGTTGGGGGGGGGCATAGGGGGATGCAATTTTGCCTTCTTGCTTTCTGTGCTGAAGAACCGTGTCCTAGCATTGCATGTTTGTACCAGCATAGGCAGGGAAGTTGTCACCTCCTACATAATACACCCATAGTGATGCCAACACACCCGGACATGATCTGTAGGCATGAGGCTTATTAGAAATGCAGCTCATGTTGTGGTAGGCTGTGATGTATGGAGGCGCATTTCACAAAGCTTTCACACAAGAGGAAGTATCTTTATTTAACCATGTGCCTGGGGTTGCCAAACCTGAACAGGCCCTGTCCCGAGCCACATTCCTGTCTGAATAATGTGTCTAGGTTTCAGGTGGACTGAAACCCGGACACATGATTCAAATCCCGGACGGTCCGGGTGATTCCCGGACAGGTGGTAACCCTACATGTGCCTGCAATTTTCAAGTGTGATCGAATGTCACTGAAAATAACTGTCACTTGGTGGAAATTTAGTATTTCACCGTGGGATCACACTTAAAGGGGGAGGGTAAGATGGTGCCTCTCCAGGCCACACCCCCCCTCCCCCCGCCGCTTCCCAGTCGTTTCCGAGCTTACTGAACCTGTCGGTAAAAACCCAAAAGTGATCCGGTGCGCCTGTTTGCTGGGCAGGAAGTCAAGTGAGGGCAAGATGGTCCCCACTCGGCTCTATGCCCTTGGAGGATTGGAGCAACTTCTGACATCACTTCTTCAGTTCTCGGGCATAAGCAAATTTTTTTTTTTTTTTAAGTCGTAATGTCATATTTTTGTTTTCTTTTGCTTTTAAAGGTAAAGAAGAGATTTGGGGTCCTTTTGACCCCCAGATCTTTCAATAAAGAGGACCTTTCGTGCCTATTTCTATTACAGGGGATGTTTACATTCCTTGTAATAGGAATAAAAGTGATAAAAAAAAACAAAAAAAAACAGTGTAAAGAAAAAAAGTTAAACAAATAATAATAATAAAAAAAAAAGTAAGGCGTCCCATTACTATGAGTTCGGGCACAGAAGCGAACACATACATAAGTCGCGCCCGCATGTGAAAATGGTGTTCAAATTAGTATCTAGGTTCAATCTTTGACTGAAGGTGGACAAACGTCAGACGGAGACCAGTAGTCAGCAGAAACTGATCTAATTTATTGATACAATATGCTCTTCTTTTATATGATTACAAATGGGCGTGTACATTCATTAATAAGTGCACATTTGACAACATATGATTAACTGCTTCCATACCGGGCTAATTCTAGCATTCCATGTAAAAATCATCATTTATTTTTGCTAGATAATTACTCAGAACCCCCAAACAATTTTTTAATATATATATATATATATATATATATATATAATATATATATACAATTTTTTTTAAGCAAAGACCCTAGGGAATAAAATGGAGGTCATTGCAATTTTTTATATCACACGGTATATATCCCCAAAAAGCCTTTCCCCAGTCTCTTCTTTCCCGAAAAGCATTTCCTTAGTCCCCTCGCCCCCAGTAATTAGACTGTACATTATAATGCTGTAGCAAATCACAAGGAGAGGCTGGGGCTGAGATGATGTAATCGATCTGCTGCAGGAAGGAGCATTTTCTCAATCTCTTCTCTTCTAAGCTAATTCTAGCATTCTTTTGCTAGAAAATTACTCAGACCACCCCAAACATATATATATATATATATATATATATATATATATATATATATATATATATATGTTATTATGTTTGGGGGGGGTCTGAGTAATATGATATAATATTTTGTTTGGCAGAGACCCTAGAGAATAAAATGGTGGTCATTACAATTTTTTTATATCAAACAGTATAGCGCAGCAATTTTTCAAACACGATTTTCATGAATTAAATTAAAAAAAAAAGAAAAACACTAAAGTTATCCCAATTTTTTATTTGTATAATGTGAAAGATGATGTTACTCTGAGTAAATAGATACCTAACATGTCACACTTTAAAATTGCGCACGCTCGTGGAATTTCAACGCACTGCGGTACCTAAAAATCTCCATAGGCGACACTGTAAACATTTTTACAGATAACCAGTTTAGAGTTTCAGAAGAGATCTAGTGCTAGAATTATTGCTCTCGCTCTAGTGATTGCGGAAATACCTCACATGTGTGGTTTGAACACCATTTACATATGTGAGCACGACTTACGTAGGGATGGGGGTGCTTTACATAGGGATGGGGGGGTGCTTTACTTTTTTTTTTTTCTTATTTATTTACTTTTTATTTTTACACTGTCCTTTTTAATTTTTTTTATTTTACTTATCACTTTTATTATATATGTAAACATCCCTTGTAATAGAAATAAGCATGACAGGTCCTCTTTATTGTGAGATCTGGGGTCAAAAAGACTTCAGAGCTCTCATTTACCCTTAAAAGCAAAAGAAAAAAACACTTTGACTTAAAAAAAAAAAAAAAAATTCTTTATGCCCCAGAACTGGAAGTAGCACTGGAGGTTGCTCAAGTCCTCCAAGGTAGTGTCATTTCTAGGGCGACTTTCGTGAGATTTTCATGCGACTTGTACATTCAATGGCACTCATGTTGCAAGAAATTTGCGTCAAGGTAAAGTCGCATAGATTGCAACGGGTGCCATTGAAAGAAATGGGCTACGACTTGTCATGCGACTTTATGTGTCCAAAGTCACATGGCAAGTCGCACTAGTGTGAAGGGAGCCTAAACGTCAAGATTAAGATATTGGTTTTGGGTGTCCGGCTTTAAATTTCTCTATCTACAGCTGGGTAAGTAATCAGTACACCTGAACGCCTAACTGAATACTCTCATCTACCTTACAGCAGCTTAAGGAAGAGAAAACATCAATAATGGCGGCTATTTTTTGGATTCTCCCGATCTTTTTGGCTCTGGTACCATCTGGTGAGTGTTTTTTCAATTCTAGAGCAAATATGACATTTTGTGTATATTTTTATAATTTTGTTTATTCTAAAGGAGTTACATTATTCTAAATACATAACAAATATCAAAGCCGGCATCCAGGCAGATATAAAAGATACAAATGAACGTACTTGTGAGTTGACAGTTCCAAATCTCATGACAAGTCACAACCCGTTGCCGGCTAGGGATGAGCCTGATGTTAAAAAAGTCTATGGGAGAAATCAAAAGTGCTAATTTTCAAAGCTTATATGCATGCTATTGTCATAAAAAGTGTTTGGGGACCTGGGTCCTGCCCCAGGGGACATGGATCAATGCAAAAAAAAGTTTTAAAAATGGCCATTTTTTCGGGAGCAGTTTTTTAATAATGCTTAAAGTGAAACAATAAAAGTGAAATATTCCTTTAAATTTCGTACCTGGGGGTGTCTATAGTATGCCTGTAAAGGGGCGCATTTTTCCCGTGTTTAGAACAGTCCCTGCACAAAATTACATTTCTAAAGGAAAAAAAGTCATTTAAAACTACTCGCGGCTGTAATGTATTGTCGGGTCTCTGCAATACAGAAAAAGTCATTGAAAAAAACGGCATGGGATTCCCCCACAGTCCATTACCAGGCCCTTTGGGTCTGGTATGAATATTAAGGGGAACCCCCGAACCAAAAAAAAAAATTGCGTGGGGGTCCCCCCATATTCCATACCAGACCCTTATCTGAGCACACAACCTGGCAGGCCGCAGGAAAAGAGGGGGGGGGGAGAGAGCGCCCCCCCCTCCTGAACCGTACCAGGCCACATGCCCTCAACATGGGGAGGGTGCTTTGGGGTAGCCCCTCAAAGCACCGTGTCCCCAAGGGCCTCATCCCCACAACCCTTACCTGGTGGTTGTGGGGGTCTACAGGTGTGGGGTAATCGGAATCTGGAAGCCCCCTTTAACAAGGGGACCCACAGATCCTGGCCCCCCCCCTGTTTGAAATGGTAACGGGTACATTCATTTCACAAAAAAAGTGTCAAAATGTTAAAAAAAAAACAAGACACACCTTGGGACAAGTCCTTTATTAAAAAATAAAAATGTCCCACGAAGTCCATTCATCTTCTTCTATGGCTCCGCCGACGGATCGAAAAATAAAAGATCCGCCTCCATGGGAGGCACCCGCCATATGACGCTTCAGCGATGATGACAGTTCTTTTATAAGTGAAGGTGGGGCCACACGGTGATGTACCCGGGTGGCCCCGCACCCCTCTGACGCCACGAGGAAGCCATTGGGAAGTCCCTGTGCGTCAGAGGGGCGGGTCACCTGGGTACGTCACCCTGTGGCCCCCCTCAGTTATAAAAGATGCCGTTTTTTTCAATGACTTTTATCTGTATTGCCAGAACCTAACAATTCATTATAGCCGCGAGTAGTTTTAAATGACTTTTTTTTTTTCCTTTAGAAATGTCATTTTGCTCTCGGATTGTTCCAAACACGGGGAAAATGCGCCACTTTACAGGCATACTATAGAGACCCCCCAGGTACAAAATTTAAAGGAATATTTCACTTTTATTGTTTCACTTTAAACATTATTAAAATCACTGCTCCCGAAAAAACTGATGTTTTTAAAACTTTTTTGTGCATTGATCCATGTCCCCTGGGGCAGGACCTGGGTCCCCAAACACTTTTTATGACAATAACTTGCATATTAACCCTTAAAATGAGCACTTTTTGATAATTCATGTTCGTGTCCCATAGACTTTAACAGTGTTCGCGTGTTCGAACAAATTTTTTTGCCTGTTCATATAGCTGCAACTCATATCACATCGATTATTTAAAAGTAGATGTGTGCAATTCGTTTCATTCCGAATTCGTTTTTTGACGAAATTCGACAAATTGGTTAATAACGAATTGTTAGAAGATCCGAAAATTCTGAAATTCGAAAATTCGACAAAGAACGAAAATCCAAAAATAAGAGTGAAAATCCGAAATAATAACGAACTAATAATAACTATTACTAACTATTAAATTATAGGTATTGAAATTTCCTTTCAAATTTGGCTGTTAGTGAACGTATCGAATATGAATTTATTCGAAGTTGCGAATTCTCCGAAATAACGAATGCCGCATCTAAACAAAATGTAACAAATTAATAATAAAAAAAGTTTATTATTATATATTATTATTAATTTGTTACATTCCATTTGTTTAGAGCCCATTCACACAGGGGCGACTTTGGATCCGACTCGAGTCGCCCAAAGTCGCGCGACATGATAAAATCAATGTAGGTGAATGAGAGCCGACTTAATGCACACTACTGAAGTCACTTTGACTTCAGAAAAGGTTCCTGTACTACTTCAATCCGACTTTTAGGCGACTAGTACCCATTGATTTCAATGGAAGTCGCCTCCAAGTCGGATGACCGTTCATAGTGAGGCAACTTTACAGGAAGCTTTACAGGAACTTTACAGGAACAAGAATGATGTCACAAGAGCTGATAAGCTCTGATTGGCCACTTGTAAGTTCCCTGTCCTGGAGGCGACTTCAAGTCGTGTTGTAAGTCGCCCCAAGTCGCGCTGAAGTCGCCCCAAGTCGTGCTGTGATTCATACTCAAGTCGCGTCCAAGTTGCCTCCCAAAGTCGCTCTGGAAGTCGTGTTGCCCCTGTGTGAATGGGCTCTTAAATGCGGCATTCATTATTTCGAATAATTAAATATAAATGAACGTTTAACCCCTTCTATTAACTCCTTCTTCACCTCTTAGCTTTTTTTTTTTTTTTGTGTATTCATGTTTAAAGTTGAAAAAAATTGGATATTTTTTTTTAGCAGAATTACAATGAAAATATTTTGTGCCAGAAATATGTGCATTTTTGGTGTCTTCGCTTTGGGCGCCATTTCAGCTTGTCTGATTTTGGTAAATTTTAACGTCTTTGCTATGACCCGTGTACTTTAGGTTCCTCGCTGTCCTGTGGGCTCTGCGGAAGTACAAAAGACACTTCGTGCACCGGCCCCAGCAGGACTTGTCTTCCCGGCTCTGCCTGTCTGGTTATATACACCTCGTTTGAATCAGGTGAGTTCCCATTTAAGACCTGAAGGCGGGGCTAGACCCTGAATGCGTAGTTGGCAACAGAGATCCATAAATGAGTCTTCTCAGCCTTTGTGCTTCTGTAATTAATAGCAAAAGGTTAGTTTACAGAAAATTTGTAAAACATTTTTTACAAAAAAGTAAAATGTTCTCGGTTTTTCACACCCAAGGGCAAAAGGGGCAGCTGCCCCGGGCCCAGTCATAGTTGTGGGGCCCAAAGCACCTGCCCGTTGAGCCTGCAAATAGTTAGGTGGATTCAAGAGGGCCCAAGAAAATGTTTTCTCAGGGTCCAATCAATATTAAAGACTGCCCTGAGTAAGGTAGTCTTGCATATTATAAATGTTCTTCCACAAAGTTTCCCATCAGCACAGAAACCCAATATGACAGCGTGGGAACAAAACAACAAAGAGGAACACTAGGCCTGGAAGAAGGACAATGCTGGACTCCATGGACTAGCACTCGCATCAAAGAACTAAGGGGTACCGCTCCGGGCTCCTGTGTTCCAATCAGATGATTTAAGCTGGGGGGGCATTAGATACATGAAAGAGAAGTCCCAAACCCTAAATACCAACACAATCCGATGGTCAGCATAGTAAGAGCAGCTTCAGCCTAGAACTGACGCGTTTCGTCCCACCCATTTCAATACAGAGGATATTTAGAATGGTATAAAAATAAAATAGCTAGGTAGGGGTGGAGTCCCCTATTAAGGTAATAACTGTTACGTGCATCGCTGCATTGTATGTCTAGGCATGCATGGGATGGTAATGCAATTCCCAGCCATGATGTAGACATGCCGTTCAGCTTTGCCAAATTCCGTGTCTGCGCATGAGTGGGATGTCAGAGCAAGATGCCAGCATGGGAACAAAACAACAACAAGAACACTGGGCCTGGAAGAAGAACAGCACTGGACTCCATGGACTAGTACTTCTATAAAAGAACTAAGGGGTACCGCTCTAGGCTCCTGTGTTTCAATCTAAGGTCTCACGCTGGTGGTGCTGGCTGGAAGGAACCTGTCCTAGCTTAGTGCACTAGATACAGGAAAGAGAAGCCCCAAATGCCACACACCAACACAACCTGACAGTCGGCATTGTTTGAGCAGTTTGAGCCTAGCCCCGACGTGTTTTGTCCCACCTATGGGGGAAAACTGTGTTGGGGGCATGGCCTGGATGGAGCTAGGTTAAAGCTGCTCTTGCTATGCCAACCGTCGGATTGTTTAGGTGTGCGGCGTTTGATTCTTCTCTTTCCTGTATCCCAGGACTAGTAGTTGTGTTTTTTTTAAAATTTCAATACAGAGGATATTTAGTAGTGTGGTAGACCTGCCTCTCAGCTTTGCCAGATTCCTTGTCTGCGCATGCATGGCATATCAGGGCAAGATGGCAGCGTGGGAACAGAACAACAAAGAAGAACACTAGCCCTGAAAGAAGAAAATGGACTGGTACTTACATAAAAAAAGAAGGGGTACCGCTCCAGTCTCCTGTGTTCCAATCTGAGGACTCGTGCTGGGGATGCTAACTGGAATGAGCCTGTCCTAGCTCAGAGCGCTAGATACAGCAAAGAGAAGTCCTAAACCCCACATACCGACACAACCCGATGTTCGGCATAGTAAGAGCAGCTTCAGACTAGCTCCTACGCGTTTCGTCCCATCCATGGGGCAAAACTCATTGGGGGTGTGTGGCCTGGACCGAGCTAGGTTGAGGCTGCTCTTACTATGTCAACCATCAGGTTGTGTAGGTATGCGGCGTTTGGGACTCTTTCCTGTATCCCAGTATGCCTGTATAGCTTGTTAGGGGCGGGGTTCCCTATTACGGTAAAAAATGTTACGTGCGCCACTGCATTGCGGTGTCATTCATTTTGAATGGGACCCCAATGCATTAGGTCAACCAGAAGAAAGTTAAACTAAAGAAAAATGGCCGAAGTGAGGCTGCAGATCCTCCCAGAAATCCCATATAATGAACAATTGTCTGAACTAATTTTCAATGCTGAATGTAACAGAATGTGTCCAATTTCAGGAGGCTACCCCTGGGCTCTGTACAGCCTGACCTGCGGCGCTCAGAGGGTATGCGGAATAACTGGCACTGCCAGCCAACCTGAGGATGGGAGGGTAAGAATGGCTACTTCCTGCTGCACCACCGACAACTGTGTCCCGGAATTACCCACCTGTAAGTCATTCCCTTCTATATGGTACTTTAAAGCTGATCTTTCATCTGCTGATATTTTGCTTTCTCTTGTCCCCCCACCCCCCCCCCAACATCAACATGTCAATTAAATTTTTGCATATAAAATCTTCCCGTTGCCATTACATACCGTATTTTAGACCCAGTGATGTCATCACTTTGTCTCTGTGCCTCTCAATGCAATGGAGAAAGATAATGTTTGGTGGGAGGGGCTGAACATAGTTTCCTTAATCACTTGCACTTATACCCTCTTCCTGCCCAGGCCAATTTTCAGCTTTCAGCGCTCTCACACTTTGGATGACAATTGCGCGGTCATACAACACTGTACACACATGACATTTTTATCATTTTTTTTTCACACAAATAGAGCTTTCTTTTGGTGGTATTTAATCACCACTGGGTTTTTTATTTTTTGCAAAATAAAAAAAAAAGACCTCAAATTTAGAAAAAAAACAAACAAAACATTTTTCAGATTTTGTTATAAAATTTTGCAAACAGATACATTTTCTCCTTCACTAATGTGCGCTGAAGAGGCTGCACTGATGGGTGCTGATAGGTGGCAGTGGTGGACACAGATAGAGGCAGCACTGAGGGGCACTGATGGGTGGCACTGATGGTCACAGGTTGCACTGATGAAGCGGCACTGGTGGGCACTGATGAGGCTGAATTGATGGGGGGCACTGATGGGTGTCACTGATAGGCAGCACTGATGGTCACTGATAGGTGGCATTGATGGTCACTGATAGGTGGCACTGGTGGGCACAGATAGGTGGCACTGAGGCTGCACTGATGGGCACTGGTAGGTGGCACTTATAGGCAGCCCTGATGGTCACTGATAGGTGGCACTGGTGGGCACAGATAGAGGCAGCACTGATGGCACTAATGGGTGTCACTGATAGTCACAGGTTGCACTGATGAAGTGGCACTGGTGGGCACTGATGAGGCTGAACTGATGGGGGCACTGATGGGTGGCACTGGTAGGTGGCACTGATAGGCAGCACTGATGGTCACAGGTGGCACTGGTGGGCACAGATAGGTGGCACTGGTAGGCGGCACTGATGATGAGGCACTGATAGGCAGCACTGATGGTCACTGATAGGTGGCACTGGTGGGCACAGATAGGTGGCATTGATTAGTGGCACTGGTAGGCGGCACTGATGATGAGGCACTGATTGGCAGCACTGATGGGCACTGATATGTGGTGCTGGTGGGCACTGATTTGCAGCACATTCGGGCGCTAAGGGGACCGATGTCCCTCTAATCGAAGCCACAGCTTTTTCCTTCACAAAAAAAAAACGATAACCGGCATCTGTTTATTTCCGTGATTGGCCCTTTAACCGATCTATGATCAGCAGAGTTCCATCACAGAGCGCGCTGCCCAAGAAAGGGAGGACGTCTATGGACGCTCTCCCGGCAATTTAGGCAGCACCCTGACTCTGTACTCCCCTCAAGAGCACTCAATCCCAAAGCGAAAGGGCTGGCTCTTGGGAGGAGTTTTGCCAATATGCAAATGTCTTGATGGGCGCATGACAGTCTGGAGGAGTGGGCATTTGCATACAGACCGCCCTAGGTAACGCCCACGTGTGATACTGAGGCTTCGTGATTGAACAAACTGAAATCCAATGAATGAAAAGGGGTGTGGCCAAAGACAGACAGGCTGGGGAGAAATGGCCAGATGGTGCAGGACATCCTCCAGCCAGGAAATGAGGCTCTACCTGACTTGACGCAGCTTCTAATGTGAGAAGCTCACAGTGTGCAGTGAAATCTGAATATGCAAATTCATTATTAGATAGAAGCCTGTAGCACTGTACAAGGCTGAATGTAAGAACCCCAGGGACTGTGAGAACCCCAGGGACCGTGTCCATGATACCCTGACAGTGCCACGGTGAATATGAATATCACAGCAAAAGCCACAATGTTATTTTTTATTGTACATTGAAATTTAATAAAAATAATGTTTATGGTGGAATGGGTCTTTGTTACATTTTTAGTTTTTCGTAAATGCTGAGGGAAATTTGAAAACACCTTAAAAATCCCCTTTCCTACTTCCTGCTCTCCCCTTTTTAGTGCTCTGTGCTGGCAGAGTAGAGTAATAGCCACACCTCAGTGTTCTGTGCTGGCATAGCTGAGTACTGGGAACTATTCCTCCCACTGATACCAGCAATGGGGCACTATTCCTCCCACCGATACCAGCAATGGGGCACTATTCCTCCAACTGACACCAGTGATGGGTGACTATTCCTTCCACTAACTCCAATGATGGGGCACTATTCCTCCCACTGACACCAATGATGGGGCACCATTCCTCCCACTGACACCAATGATGGGGCACCATTCCTCCCACTGACACCAATGATGGGGCACTATTCCTCCCACTGACACCAATGATGGGGCACTATTCCTCCCACTGACACCAATGATGGGGCACTATTCCTCCCACTGACACCAATGATGGGGCACTATTCCTCCCACTGATACCAGCAATGGGGCACTATTACTTCTCCTCATAATCCCAATGATTGGACATTTTCTTCTACCACTGGTCACAGTCCGGCCCCTCTAAAGTTTGAAGGACAGAAAAATGGCCCTTTGTTTATAAAGATTGAGACCCCCGATCTAGACAGTACGGTCACCTGCTGACTTAGCACAATCCACAGGCAGCTTAGCTCTTCAATAAGACACAGACATTAAATCCATCCCAATTTTACTTTGGCCAATTGCAGTACAGAGGATTTCTTTCCAGTTTTTTGTAAGAAGGCAATGACTTTCCTAAGCCTTGTCTCTGTGAATAACAAGCACTGACTAAGGGAACAAGGGAACTAACCAGCACTAAACAGAAGTGAAGGACAGAGGAAGATGCCAAATTCACATCATAAACAAGTTGTAGTTGCACAAAACTGCCACTAGTTGTAGCATACTACAAGCCAATAACAACCTAATGCAGTTCAATACTAATATTTATATATATATTTATTATTTAGATTTACAATTTATTTTTTTCAGTTTCTAGTGACATTCTGTCTCTCTCTCTCTCTCCCTTAGTGCCGGAGGTCAGCTCGGTATGGAATGGTTTGGTGTGTCCATCCTGCGTGAATTCCAAATCCACCTTCTGTTCTGCTTCTACGACCATGCGATGCAAAGGCAATGAGACGATGTGTGTTACCCAGACTATAAAAGTCTCAGGTATAGATCACACATCCAAAACTTCTTTTCTCTTTGTGACTTGGGGTCCCTTTTTTTTTTTTGTTTTGTTAATATGCTAAGCCTTTCCTTGTGTGTTTTAGTCACATGAAATGCAGGGTCCTCTACAGTCCTCTTCCAGTGGTGGCGCTCCATGATGTAGACCACAATGCTGACGTGATAAAATTGGTACTGCTTTCTACATCAATACACTGTGAATGGAGGGCGCTGTCCCCTACGGAACTATGGCACCCTACATTTATAATAGGGTTGCACCGATACCAATACTAGTATCGGTATCAGCGCCAATACCGAGCATTTGCACGAGAACTTGTACTTGTGCAAATGCTCAGATGCTTGACCCGATACTTGGGCAGCCTCAGGGGTGATCGGTGCGGTGGTGGGGGAGTTACAAGCACAGATTTCCCTGTATAGCTTTTATGACAGCTGCTTCTCCTCCCCTCCCTCCCACGGCTGTCAGGGAGATCAGAGCCTGTAACTGCCCCCCTCCGTTCACCCCCGGCTGTTCCCCTCTGCGCTCCCTGCATCCTCCTCTGGGTTCTGAACCGTTTTGTTCTCCGGGTCCCCGTCTGTGTCCTCCTTCAACCCTCCATATCCTCCTCCGGTCCCCCCATGTCCTCCTCCGGTCCCTCCTCCGGTCTCCCCATGTCCTTCTCCAGTTCCTCCTCCGGTCTCCCCATGTCCTCCTCCGGTCTCCCCATGTCCTCCTCCGGTCCCCCCTATCCTCCTCTGGTCCCTCCATGTCCTTCTCCGGTTCCTCCTCCGGTCTCCCCATGTCCTCCTCCCGTCTCCCCACGTCCTCCTCCGGTCCCCCCATGTCCTCCTCCAGTTCCCCCCGTCCTTCTTTGGTCTCCCCATGTCCTCCTCCGGTCCCCCCTATCCTCCTCTGGTCCCTCCATGTCCTTCTCTGGTTCCTTCTCCGGTCTCCCCATGTCCTCCTCCAGTCTCCCCATGTCCTCCTCCAGTCTCCCCATGTCCTCCTCCGGTCCCCCCATGTCCTCCTCCAGTTCCCCCCATCCTTCTTTGGTCTCTCCATGTCCTCCTCCGGTCCCCCCTATCCTCCTCTGGTCCCTCCAAGTCCTTCTCTGGTTCCTCCTCCGGTCTCCCCATGTCCTCCTCCAGTCTCCCCATGTCCTCCTCCGGTCCCCCCATGTCCTCCTCCAGTTCCCCCCGTCCTTCTTTGGTCTCCCCATGTCCTCCTCCGGTCCCCCCTATCCTCCTTTGGTCCCCACCGTCCTTCTTTGGTCCCCCCCGTGCTCTTCCGGTTCCCCCATGCCCCAGATCTGTCAGGAAGGAGAGCGGAGGAAGGAGCTGGTAAATCTGTCATTTACCGGCTCCTTCCTATTCCGAATGCACAGAGTCAGTGATCATTGACTCTGTCCATTCATAAATTAAACATCGTAAACTGTGCTTCACCTTATGAATGGAGAGGAGCCTCTGTCTCCTCTCCATTCATCTTCAGTGCAGCTGAGACTGCAGAGAAAGGGACTGGGTAATCTGTGTCCTCAGTCCCTTTTCCTGTCTGAAAGGGGAGATATCAGGGGTCTGTTTGGGTCCATGATATCTCAACAAACCCCCCCCCCCAAAAAAAAAAAAAACACACACACACCGTCCACTCCAATAACCCAGTGACACATGTGCCACTGTCACATGACATAAAAAAAAAAAAAGTATCGGTAATCGGTATTGGCCAGTACTTGAAAAAAGTATCAGTACTTGTAATCGGTCTTAAAAAAGTGGTATCGGTGCAACCCTAATTTATAGTATATCCTTAAGCTGGTCATACACTGAAAGCTGAAAGAAAAAAACCTAATGCTACATACAGTTTATACAGCGCTGACAATGGGCGCATGTATTAAATATGCTTTAAAAAAGTTGTAAACCCTCGAGGTTTTTTACCTTAATGTATTCTATGCATTAAGGTGAAAAACCTCCTATGATGCAGTGGCCCCCCCGGAGCCCCCCTTTTTACTTACCTGAACCCGGTCTTTCCAGCAATGGGGAGGAGCACAGCAGCTCCAGCCGGTGTCTCAGGTCCTGATTGAATAGATTGATAGCAGCGCAGCCATTGGCTCCCGCTGCTGTCAATCAAATCCAATTAAGCGGGGGACTAGTCCTGCTGTCTGTGTCAATGGATGCAGCAGCAGGACTCGGGAGTGCGCCCGCACGAGTGCCCCAAGGGAGAGCGATTCTCCAACGGGGCACTCGAGAAGAGAAGGAGCCAGGAGCACCGGTGAGGGGCCCCAGAAGAGGAGGATCGGGGCCACTCTGTGCAAGACCAACTGCATAGAGGAGGTAAGTATAACATGTTTGTTTGTTTTTTTTTTTTTAAAACAAGACTTTATATATCCTTTAATTAAAATATCTTTTCAAATATAATTTTTTTTTTTACGATATTTAAAACTTCAAACTATGTAATACTATGTAATTTTAAAACTTATTTCACATACAATATATATATATATATATATATATATATATATATATATATATATATATATATATATAAAAACAAGTAAACCGCGCTAAATATGAGTCCAATTGACATTCAGTGAAATTAAATTCAATTAAGTCCAGAATAATGCAATAAATTCTTCTAGGTGATGAAGTGAAGAAAAAACAACTGTGTGGTGAACTGCTTACCAGAACGTAAGCCAAATCAGACAGATGGCTTAAAACCCAGCCTGGGCCTTTAGGAGCACTTTCTCAATGGGGAACTCAATAGGTTCCCCATTGAGAACGTCAACCTGTGACAAAACGCGTCTGGGAGGGACGTGCTGACGTCACCACGTTACCCTGTTGTGGACGGGAGCTGTCTGAGTGTCGGCCGGCATTGCTGTTTTTCGTTTTTTAAATGTAATGCCGCGTACACACGGTCGGACTTTTCACCTGCAAAAGTCCGACGGACGCCGCCGGACAAAGTCCGGCGGAAAGTCCGACCGTGTGTGGTCTCCATCGGACTTCCGACGGACCGTTTCGGTCAGATTTTTGCGGAAATCCGACGTACTTTAGATTTGAAGCCTGCTTCAAATCTTTACGTCGTACCTCCGCCGGACTCAGTTCCTGACGGAAAGCCCGTTCGTCTGTATGCTAGTCCGAAGGACCAGATACGACGGAGGAGCAGGTTGCTGCATCTCGCGCTCGCTGCAATAGGAAAAACAAATCTTCCTATTGCGGCGAGCGTGGGGCATACCAGGCCCTTAGGTCTGGTATGGATTATAAAGGGGAACCCCTACGCCGAAAAAACGGCGTGGGGTCCCCCTAAAATCCATACCAGACCCCGATCCGAGCACGCAGCCTGGCCGGTCAGGAAAGGGGGTGGGGACGAGCGAGCGCCCCCCCCCCTCCTGAACCGTACCAGGCCGCATGCCCTCAACATGGGGGGTGGGTGCTTTGGGGGAGGGGGGCGCCCTGCGCCCCCCCCCCCAAAGCACCTTGTCCCCATGTTGATGAGGACAAGGGCCTCTTCCCGACAACCCTGGCCGTTGGTTGTCGGGGTCTGCGGGCGGGGGCTTATCGGAATCTGGGAGCCCCCTTTAATAAGAGGGCCCCCAGATCCCGGCCCCCCACCCTATGTAAATGAGTATGGGGTACATGGTACCCCTACCCATTTACCTAGGTAAAAAGTGTCAGTAATAAAACACAACACAGGTTTTTAAAATAATTTATTAAACAGCTCCGGGGGGGTCTTCTTCCGTCTTCGGGGGTCCCTCCGGTTCATCTTCTCCCGGCGTCCGGTTGGTTCTTCTCCGCTCTCCGGCCTCTTCTCCCGGTGTCGCAGGTCTTCGGCCGGCCCCTCCGCTCTCTTCATGTAGCTCTATTGCGAGCGGAGGTCCGGACTTCTGGGCTTCTGAGCTTCTTGGCTTCTCTTCTCTTCTCTTCTCTTCCCCCAGATGTTGACACAACGCTCTCTCCGGCTGGACTGGTCTCTGAGGGCTGCGTTGTGACTTATATAGGCGGAGACCCCGCCCCCATATGATGTCACAGTCCCTGGGCATGCTGGGACTGTGACGTTTTAGGGGGCGTGGTCGACCAGATATATTTGGTGTTTTACATCTTATTTCCAAGGACACCACCCATTGCATGCTGCATGTCACATTTTTTCACGCCCCTGATTTGCTATGCATTCAGGGTGCATTTATGATTTACATGATTAATTTTGTGTGAACACCCCCCTTTGTTTTGATTGAACAAGTTTATGTCAGTATCACGCTATGGTCTTTGTATTTTTATTTGATTAAACCTTATGTGGACCCGCTCTGCTGCATGAGCGTGACGGATTCTGCCCATCTTGGAGTGCTCCTAAAGGCCCAGGCTGGGTTTTAAGCCATCTGTCTGATTTGGCTTACGTTCTGGTAAGCAGTTCACCACACAGTTGTTTTTTCTTCACTTCATCACCTAGAAGAATTTATTGCATTAATCTGGACTTAATTGAATTTAATTTCACTGAATGTCAATTGGACTCATATTTAGCGCGGTTTACTTGTTTTTATTTATTCTGTTGGTGGGCCCCACTTATAACCGCAGCTTATTGAACTTTACTTTATTATATGATACTTGTATTAAGGTGTCATTCTATTTCTATTCACATTTTTTGCTTTTTCACTGATATTTAATTTTTCCAAGCGCAATTTTGTTTTGTTTCTATTATATATATATATATATATATATATATATATATATATATATATATATATATATATATATATATATAAATGAACTTAAATGATTTTAGCAAATGGCTGCATTCATACATATAAATACATATAAAATACATATAAATAAAAATAAAAATACACATCCATACATATAAAATAATAATAATTATATGCATACATACACACACGTGTGTGTTTGTGTGTGTATATATATAAAATTTATATTATTATATATGTATGGATAGATAGATACAGTGGAGACGGAAAGTATTCAGACCCCCTTACATTTTTCACTCTTTGTTATATTGCAGCCATTTGCTAAAATCATTTAAGTTCATTTTTTTCCTCATTAATGTACACACAGCACCCCATATTGACAGAAAAACACAGCATTGTTGACATTTTTGCAGATTTATTAAAGAAAAACTGAAATATCACATGGTCCTAAGTATTCAGACCCTTTGCTGTGACACTCGTATATTTAACTCAGGTGCTGTCCATTTCTTCTGATCATCCTTGAGATGGTTCTACACCTTCATTTGAGTCCAGCTGTGTTTGATTATACTGATTGGACTTGATTAGGAAAGCCACACACCTGTCTATATAAGACCTTACAGCTCACAGTGCATGTCAGAGCAAATGAGAATCATGAGGTCAAAGGAACTGCCTGAAGAGCTCA
Organism: Aquarana catesbeiana; assembly: GCF_042186555.1. Taxonomy (NCBI): domain Eukaryota; kingdom Metazoa; phylum Chordata; class Amphibia; order Anura; family Ranidae; genus Aquarana; species Aquarana catesbeiana. The sequence goes on from NC_133333.1 coordinate 17,449,594, forward strand.
GAGACAGAATTGCAGCAAGGCACAGATCTGGTCAAGGTTACAAAAAAATTCTGCTGCACTTAAGGTTCCTAAGAGCACAGTGGCCTCCACAATCCTTAAATAGAAGACGTTTGGGACGACCAGAACCCTTCCTAGAGCTGCCTGTCCGGACAAACTGAGCTATCGGGGGAGAAGAGCCTTGGTGAGAGAGGTAAAGAAGAACTCAAAGATCACTGTGGCTGAGCTCCAGAGATGCAGTCGGGAGATGGGAGAAAGTTGTAGAAAGTCAACCATCACTGCAGCCCTCCACCAGTCGGGGCTTTATGGCAGAGTGGCCAACGGAAGCCTCTCCTCAGTGCAAGACACATGAAAGCCTGCATGGAGTTTGCTAAAAAACACCTGAAGAACTCCAAGATGGTGAGAAATAAGATTCTCTGGTCTGATGAGACGAAGATAGAACTTTTTGGCCTTACTTCTAAGCGGTATGTGTGGAGAAAACCAGGCACTGCTCATCACCTGCCCAATACAGTCCCAACAGTGAAGCATGGTGGTGGCAGCATTATGCTGTGCGGGTGTTTTTCATCAGCTGCAGGGACAGGACGACTGGTTGCAATCGAGGGAAAGATGAATGCGGCCAAGTTCAGGGATATCTTAGACGAAAACCTTCTCCAGAGTGCTCAGGACCTCAGACTGGGCCGAAGGTTTACCTTCCAACAAGACAATGACTCTAAGCACACAGCTAAAATAACGAAGGAGTGGCTTCACAACAACTCCTCTGTGACTGTTCTTGAATGGCCCAGCCAGAGCCCTGACTTAAACCCAATTGAGCATCTCTGGAGAGACCTAAAAATGGCCGTCCACCAACGTTTACCATCCAACCTGACAGAACTGGAGAGGATCTGCAAGGAGGAATGGCAGAGGATCCCCAAATCCAGGTGTGAACAAACTTGTTGCATCTTTCCCAAAAAGACTCATGGCTGTATTAGATCAAAAGGGGCTTCTACTAAATACTGAGCAAAGGGTCTGAATACTTAGGACCATGTGATATTTCAGTTTTTCTTTTTTAATAAATCTGCAAAAAATGTCAACAATTCTGTGTTTTTCTGTCAATATGGGGAGCTGTGTGTACATTAATGAGGAAAAAAAATGATTTTAGCAAATGGCTGCAATATAACAAAGAGTGAAAAATGTAGGGGGGTCTGAATACTTTCCGTCCCCACTGTATATTGTTTTTAATAAAATAATATTCAATGTAAGATTTTAAACTTGAATTTATTAAGACGTTGACTTAAATATTTTTGTTGCTGTAAAGATTTAGGTGGAGTTTTCATTTAAAATAATTTACCTTTTTAAAATGTTTAAAATTTTCTTTCTGTGGTCATTTTTTTCGTCCAGCCATATCCGTAGAGACATCTTTTCGTGGTTGTGCCTCACAAGCCCTCTGTGACGTCTTCGGCCGCACGTCTAAAGGAGAGTCTGAAGGAATTACCTATACCTGCACCAGTGGAAACATAAGTCTCATGCCGCATACGCACGACCAGTCTTTCCGTCGGGAAGAACTCTGACGGTCTTCCCGACGGAGTTCCGCTGAAACGGACTTGCCTACACACGATCACACCAAAGTCCGATCGTTTAGAACGCGATGACGTACGACGGGACTAGAAAAGGGAAGTTCAATAGCCAGTAGTAGCCAATAGCTGCCCTTGCGTCATTTTTGGTCTAGCCTACAGACGAACGGTTTTCTCGATAGGGATTGAGTCCGTCAGAAAGATTTGAAACGTGTTCTATTTCTAAGGTCCGTCAGAATTTTAGAAAGGAAAAAGTCCGATGAAGCCCACACACGATCTGAATGTCCGATGGAATGATTCCGTCGGACCTTTTCTGCCGGAAAGTCCGCTCGTGTGTACGCGGCATTGAAAGAAGCTTCCTAAAGGCCAACAGAAAATCTGACTTTGACTGCTGTTATTCTTCCGTTTAAAGCATCTATTCATTTACAATAACCCAAAGTAAAGATTTTTTTTAAACGTCTAATTTTTTTTTTTTTTTGCTTTACATTTTTTTGATGTAGTCATTTTGTGCTTTGTCTTGTTTGTTTGATAAATACAGCTTATTTTGTGTACTTCTTTGTGGTATATTTTATATGTCTATGGTCAGGAATGATTATAAAGAGAAGAGTGGGCATGGATGGAAGGGAAGGAGAATGGACGGGGAGAGGAGATCGGGAATGGATGAAAGGAGAATGATGGGAGAAGAAAATGAGCATTAATATTGTTCATAATATTATTATTATTATTAGGCATTTATATGGATGGAAGGAGAGTGAGCATTATTATTATCACTCATATTATTACTATTATTATTAGAGGCATTTACACCATATGGATGGAAGGGAAGGAGAATGATGGGAGAAGAGAGAGAGTGGGCATTATTATTATGACACTTATTTTTCTTCTTCTTCTTCTTCTTCTTATTATTAGAGGCATTAAAGAATATGTAAGCTTTTTTGCTTTTTTGCTTTTTTTTTTTTTTTCCTTTTTCCTTTTTCGGATCATTCGAAATTTGAAAATTCGGAAGTCCGGAAATTCGAAAATCTGAAAATCCGAAAATTAGAAAAAACGAAAATTCAAAAATTCAAAATAATAACTAACTGATAATAACTAACTTTGACATTTATAGGTATTGGAATATCCTTTCAGATTTGGCTGTTAGTCAACTTAACGAATACGAATTTATCCAAAAATAACGAATGCCGCATCTAAACAAATGGAACGGAACAAATGACTGTATTTATCGGTGTATAAAAAACGTGAGGCAGCCTCACCATTTCCATCCATGCGGTAGCCTCACCATTGCCATAAAAGAAGCAGCCTCACCAATGCCATCCATGTGGCAGCCTCACCATTGCCATCCATGCGGCAGCCTCACCATTGCCATCCATGCGGCAGCCTCACCATTGCCATCAAAGAAGCAGCCTCACCATTGCCTCCGTGAAGCAGCCTCACCATTGCCATCAATGCAGCAGCCTCACCATTGCCCTCAAAGAATCAGCCTCACCATTGCCTTCAATGAAGCAGCCTCACCATTGCCTTCAATGCAGTCTGATCGATGCCCATCTGCAGCCTGGAGGGGACAGGGAGGGGGGCGGGACGAGCGCCAACAGGTTACATACAGTGAGAATCTCCTATGATAGAGAGAACAGTGGTCCAATGGCGGCCCAGGAGATGGGACTTCCTATTACAGAGTACGCCAAGTAAACAGGAGATTCTCACTGTATGTAATCTGACGGCGCTCGCCCCGCCCCCCTCCCTGTCCCCTCCGAGGCAGCTAAAATTGAAGTATTGGTGTATAACACGCACACACGCTATTTGCACCCGATTTTCAGGGTGAAAAAGTGCGTGTTATACGCCAATAAATACAGTAATAATAAATAATAATGATAAAACATTTTTATTATTATTGTTATATATTATTATTAATTGGTTACGTTCCATTCGTTTAGATGCGGCATTCGTTATTTCGGATAATTCGTATTCGTTACGTTCACCAACAACCAAATTTGAAAGGAAATTCCAATACCTATAATTTAATAGTAATAGTTCAGTTATTATCTGTCAGTTATTATTTTGGATTTTCGTTCATTTGAATTTTCGTTCTTATTTTCGAATTTCTGAATGTTCAGAAAAATTCATTAAACGGGTTTTCATTAATTCCGGTATTTCCGAGATAACAAATTTGTTGAAATTTGTTAAACGAATTATACTTGCACATGTCTAATGTAAACCCAACACTTCATATTCCTGATATGTGCCTGCTGTACCATGTACTTGTATAAGAAAGTCTCCTGTCTTCCTTTATGTCCCTGGAGTTCCTGCCAGTCCCCTCTGCTTTCCTATTAAAAACTGACCACACTGAGCATGAGAGCAAAACATTGTCAGTACTCTAGCTATGTTGGGAACTCTGTCTGTTTTCCTCCAATGATCAGACTTGTCCTGCCCCCCCCCCCCCCCCCACACACACACACACACACACACACAGCCAGTGTGCTGTTGCAGTGCAACTTCAATGACCCGCCCTCTGCTTTCTGAAAGCTCAGACAAACTTTAGCAATTCTACACTTTGAATGAATGTACTGTAGAGGAGAGAGAGAGAGAGAGAGCTGCAGATAAACGGATATAACTTATGTAGGAGGATTTGCATCATCTCTGTGTATTACCTGTCACTTCACTGGGTGTTTTAAGGGTTTACAACCAGATTAATATTAAAGGGGAACTTCACCTAAAAAAGGAAGTTCCGTTTTATCTCCTCCACCCCCCTCATCTTCCCCTTTTTGGCACTTTTTTTTTTTCTTTTTCTTTTTTTTTATGGAGCGGGTACCTAGTTTTGACAGGTGCTTGATATAATTTCCACTGGAATCACAATCCCAGCAGAAGTTGACCCCAGCCCGCAACCGCCTGGGACACATCACAGGAAAACAGTAAAGTTAGCCCAATTTTTTTGTGAAAGTCGATGTTACGCCGAGTAAATTGATACCCAACATGTCATGCTTTAAAATTGCACTCCTTGTGGAATGGCGACAAACTACGGTACTTAAAAATCTCCATAGGCGACGACTTATTTTTTTTTTTTACAGTTTACCAGTTACAGAGGAGGTTTAGTAGTAGAATTATTGCTCTCACTCTTATGCCCCGTACACACGGTCGGATTTTCCGACGGAAAATGTGTGATAGGACCTTGTTGTCAGAAATTTCGACCGTGTGTGGGTTCCATCACACATTTTCCATCGGAATTTCCGACACACAAAGTTTGAGAGCTTGCTCTAAAATTTTCCGACAACAAAATCCGTCGTCGGAAATTCCGATCGTGTGTACACAAATCCGATGGACAAAGTGCCACACATGCTCAGAGTAAATTAAGAGACGAAAGCTATTGGCTACTGCCCCGTTTATAGTCCCGACGTACGTGTTTTACGCCACCGCATTCAGAATGATCGGATTTTCCGACAACTTTGTGTGACCATGTGTATGCAAGACAAGTTTGAGCCAACATCCGTCGGAAAAAATCCATGGATTTTGTTGTCAGAATGTCCGATCAATGTCCGACCGTGTGTACAGGGCATAATGATCGCGGCGATACCTCACATGTGTGATGATCGTCCAGCGGCACTGGATGACGTAATTCTCTTACGAAACGCGTAGGGAGGAGCGACGTGCTGACGTCACCTTGTGTTGTTGTTTGAGCATCCAGAAGGATGGGTCTGTCCGGACGTGCACCGGCCGGCACTTTGGACTTCAGGCGTTCCTTTCAGGCGTTACTTTGCTTTTAATCTTTCCAATAAACCTAAAAGTTTTTTTACACTATTGGAACCTTTAAATTTTTTACATGCCACGGGTATCCATTCATGGGCTTGATTACCAATGAGGACATCTGGAGGATAACAAACGAATTTTGTGTACTCTGGAGCAAGGTGTGTCTACACTATATGCTTTCCCTGATCCTCTGTAACGGGGGATCACGGATATCTGGTAAGAAGTGATTCTTTCTAAAGTGGTGGTGGATGCAACACAGTTTTTCGCTCATCAGTGATTGAAGATAGATTTCATTTACAGATGGACTTTATCTCTGAATCTGGCACAGGTGGATGTCATATTGCACTACTTGTTACACTAATGCCCCGTACACACGGTCGGACATTGATCAGACATTCCGACAACAAAATCCATGGATTTTTTCCGACGGATGTTGGCTCAAACTTGTCTTGCATACACACGGTCACACAAAGTTGTTGGAAAATCCGATCATTCTGAACGTGGTGACGTAAAACACGTACGTCGGGACTATAAACGGGGCAGTAGCCAATAGCTTTCATCTCTTTATTTATTCTGAGCATGCGTGGCACTTTGTCCGTCGGATTTGTGTACACACGATCAGAATTTCCGACAATGAATTTTGTTGTCGGAAAATTTTATATCCTGCTCTCAAACTTTGTGTGTCGGAAAATCCAATTGAAAATGTGTGATGGAGCCTACACACGGTCAGAATTTCCGACAACAAGGTCCTATCACACATTTTCCATCGGAAAATCCGACCGTGTGTACGGGGCATAAGACTTTTTTGTTTTGTTTGCACATTAAATTTTTATTACTCATTCATCATTTCTTATTGGACTTTTTTATCTACTTTTGGTTCACCAAACCGTCATTTCGGTATTGTGAGATTTTTATTTTTAATATCAACCACATCTACACACCTGTTCACTCAGTTTATCACTCAGTCCAGGACTTACACAGCATTGTGAATAGTTTTATTATGGATGTGTTTACTTATTGATTTATGGTTTACATCTGTTTAACTCACAGATTTAGCGCGGCTCTATTCTTTTTTCATATTTTTCACTGTTTGATGTTAAATAGGAGAATCGCTGCTTCCAATATTTGACATTTATCATCATTTATAGTTACACTTTATCTTAGCACAGTTTCTTTTTTCTTTTTTCTACACCAATTTTTTTGCCAACCACACCAATCTCAGTTTGACCACCTGTGTATTTCAGCAACAGTGTTCCAGAACACTGCCACACCAGTTCCAGTGTCACCAGACCGGGCTAAACCAGCAAAAAAGTCCTGATCATTAGCCAGAGCAGTACCGTTCCTCCAGAACCAGAGCAAGCAACAGTGTTTCTGATGGCTAGCCACACCAGTCCCAGTTTGACCAGACCAATGTATTTCAGTAACAATGTTCCTGAGCACTACCACGCCAGGTCCAGAGTTGCCAGACCAGGGTAAGTCAGCAACAGGGTCCTGGTCACTAGCCACACTAGTACAGTGTCTCCAGAACCAGTGTAAGCCAGCAACAGTGTTCCTGAACACTGCTTCACCAGTGCCAATGCCACCAGACCAGAGCAGTCAGCATCAGTGTTTCTGATGGCTAGCTACACTAGTCCCAGTTTGAGCAGACCAATGTATTTCAGTAACAATGTTCCTGAGCACTGCCACGCCAGTTACAGAGTCACCAGACCAGGATAAGACAGCAATAGTGTCTTGATCACTAGCCACACCAGTGCCACCAAAGCTAGTAAAGCCAGCAACATTTTCTTGATTGTTAGTCACTCCAGCTCCAGTGTCACCAGAACCAGTGCAGCCAGCAACAGTGTTTCTGATTATCACTACATCAGTGCCAGTGTCATTAGACCAAAGCAGCTAGCAACAGTGTCCTCGATTAATAGCCGCACTAGTGCCTGTGTCACCAGAGTCAGTGCAGCTAGCAGCAGTGTCCTGTCTCTACCACACCAGAGGTCACCATTGCCAGTGTAAGCCAGCCCCAGTAACCTGATCACCAACCACACCAGTACGGTGTTTTCTAAGATCATAATATCATTGTTAGCCAGAAGGTGAGGAGACCTTTCAAATTCTGTGTGTGACTGATGACAGCAGAGGGAAGGTGACCTCACATGGTATTCAGATTCAGAGTATGAACCTGTGGAAAGCAGCACCTATGATTCAGAAGATGAAGGACTCCTTGATAAAAGAACCAGGCTTACTATGTTACCAGGCACTGGACATCCTACCGTAGGCACCAGCTGTGTGGTACATCCTGGTGAAGTGGAAAGCACTAAGCTGTGTGGTACATCCTGGTGAAGAGGAAAGCACCCGCAGCGTGGCACATCCTGGGGAAGTGGAAAGCACCAGCAGTGTGGTAGATCCTGGTGAGGTGGAAAGAACCAGCAGTGTGGTAGATCCTAGTGAGGTGGAAAGCACCAGCAGTGTGGTACTTCCTGATGAAGTGGTAAGCACCCGCAGTGTGGTACATAATGGTGAATTGGAAAGCGCTAGTAGTGGGGTCTTGCAACATCAACCATGAAAAATTAGGGCCCATACGAGAGTCCCAGAGGCATGTTGAAATCCTTTGTGGCTTTCCTTAATTCAGCAGTCCCTGGCATCCCACTAATTACAGCCCAACCAGGTATTTCAATGAAAACAGAACATCTTATACCTATTCAAATTGTGAATTTTGATTTCAGTTTTCAATTTTAGAAATTCACTGAAGAATTATTCAATTTAATTGCGGAGCAAGTAACCTGTAGTACGCCCAGGTCATTGCCAGTAATCCCAACTCCTTTTATGCCCATTTGAATGGAAGCCTATCACTGTTTCTGAACGGAAAACCTTTCTCAGCAACATCCTAAACATGGCAATCACCCAAAAAATGAATATCACCCCTATTGAGTCACACACCCAATTCACCACATGTCGCCATTCTTCAGTATGTCCACCTAAAAAAAAAATTAATTTCAATGAAAATTCACTGTGCCCTCCCCAAAGAAAATTAGGCTACTTGTCAATTTTATTCCTAAAAAATGCCTGAAATGTAAAATATCTGCATTGATGAGTCCTTCACACATTTCACCACCAGATTTATCATAAAACATTATCTCCTCAATAACTGTGCCAGGCATGTGGTGAAGTTATATAAACTTTGTGGGATGAATACAAGGTTCACAAATGACTTTTGAATTTATGAAGGGAGAGATAGCCATCTGGAGCCCCAACTGAAACTGTGCCATGAGTTTCTATCTAGGTGACGACATGGTCATTCAATGGAGAGGGTGACTTTTCTGGGTGGGGACACGCACAGCAATAAACACCTTGTAAAAAAACGTCATCGCTCACCTGTACCGTTCAGGCCTTATTGGAGAGTGCTCTGCCAACTTTAAGTTTAGACCTCAAGTTATAAAATCAAGAATATCAAAGTACAAAAGTGACATAATAAATTTTTTATGTTTATTGTTTGTACTGTACATTGTACTGAACAGGCCTCTCCATGGTCAACCAAAGAAGTTGAGTGCACGTGCTCAGCGTCATATCCAGAGGTTGTCTTTGGGAAATAGATGTATGAGTGCTGCCAGCATTGCTGCAGAGGTTGAAGGGGTGGGGGGTCAGCCTGTCAACGCTCAGTCCATACACACTACATCAAATTGGTCTGCATGGCTGTCGTCCCAGAAGGAAGCCTCTTCTGAAGATGATGCACCAGAAAGACCGCAAACAGTTTGTTTAAGACAAGCAGACTAAGGACATGGATTACTGGAACCATGTCCTGTGGTCTGATGAGACCAAGATAAACTTATTTGGTTCAGATGGTGTCAAGCATGTGTGGCGGCAACCAGGTGAGGAGTACAAAGACAAGTGTGTCTTGCCTACAGTCAAGCATGGTGGTGGGAGTGTCATGGTCTGGGGCTGCATGAGTGCTGCCGGCACTGGGGAGCTACAGATCATTGAGGGAACCATGAATGCCAACATGTACTGTGACCTACTGAAGCAGAGCATGATCCCCTCCCTTAAGAGACTGGCCCGCAGGTCAGTATTCCAACATGATAACAACCCCAAACACACCTCCAAGACGACCACTGCCTTGCTAAAGAAGCTGAGGGTAAAGGTGATGGACTGGCTAAGTATGTCTCCAGACCTGAACTCTATTGAGCATCTGTGGGGCATCCTCAAACGTAAGATGGAGGAGCGCAAGGTCTCTAACATCCACCAGCTCCGTGATGTCGTCATGGAGGAGTGGAAGAGGACTCCAGTGGCAACCTGTGAAGCTCTGGTGAACTCCATGCCCAAGGGGGTTAAGGCAGTGCTGGAAAATAATGGTGGTCACACAAAATATTAACACTTTGGGCCCAATTTGGACATTTTCACTTAGGGGTGTACTCACTTTTGTTGCCAGCGGTTTAGACATTAATGGCTGTGTGTTGAGTTATTTTGAGGGGACAGCAAATTTACACTGTTATACAAGCTGTACACTCACTACTTTACATTGTAGCAAAGTGTCATTTCTTCAGTGTTGTCACATGAAAAGATAGAATAAAATATTTACAAAAATGTGAGGGGTGTACTCACTTTTGTGAGATACTGTGCGTGTGTGTGTATATATATACCGGTATATATATATATATATATATATATATATACACACACAGTATATTTCTATAATTCTATATAGGAGTCGGGGAAGTAGGTCATATTTTCCATGCTGCAGTCTCAAATACTGGAAGTAGGCAGGGAATGCCATCAACCTAGAGATAAGTATTAAATGCTGACAAGCATTGTAAAAACGTATGAACCGCAGAAGATGTTTATATGACACAGATACTGTACTACTGTAGCCAAGGTGATTGTCTACCTTTGTTGGTTAAAGAGGAAATGAAACCCTACATGGGCATTTATTGGTTTTGTTTTGGCTACTTTAACCACTTAAAGACCAGCTGCGGCAGTTGTACTTCGGCAAGTTGGCTCTCCTGGGCGAATCGCCGTCACTGTACGTCGGCACGTGCCCGCGGGCTCGGGCAGGTTCGATTTCCGCCGGCGACCCGCGATCGCCTAGTACAGAGGCAGAACAGGGATCTGCCTTTGTAAACAAGGCGATTCCCCATTCTGACAGGGGACTTGTCAGAGATCAGCTGTTCCCAGTGATTGGGAACAGTGATCTCTGTCATGTCCCAGGCAGCCCATCCTACCCCCCTACAGTTAGAACACACACATAGGGAACACAGTTAACCCCTTGATCACCTGGTTAAAGTCACAATACAAATGAAAAATGAAACCTGACCCTGGTCACTTCTTAATTCTGCCTCTGGTAGGAGTGAAAATCTGGCTCATCTCCACTAATAAATCTGTTATCTTCACTAATAAATGGGCCGACCCCCCCCCCCACCATTTGGTTTGCACCAGAACTTTCGAACATCGCAAATCGGACAACGAACCCCATTAAAGTCTATAGGACCCGAACTGGAAAAAACAAAAGTGCCCATTTTGAAGACTTATATGGAAGTTTTTGGGCATAGAAAGGATGATGGAACATGGTTATGGTATGGTAAACATTAACAGCATGTTGTAAATGTCTAAGGGCTCTACGACCACCATTGCAGATAATTCACCTATGGTAACAATCAGAAAAAGTGCTTTACAATTCAGGTTTTGGAGCTACCACTCACTGTATCTAATATGCTAAGCGCCAGCCCTGTCCTTCAGAGATCTCCCAAAGGCTAAAAGGTCCCCCAAACCTGAGCAGCTGACCAAGCACTGGAAATAGAAAACAGAATATAAATACAGAAGGTAGCGCTTTAAAGTATACCCAGGGACTGTAGATCAAGTGACCCTTGTACCAAAGAAAGTCATCACTTACTTGAAGGAATATACCTTGTTACCCCCAAAATAAGACCTAGCGTGATTTTCCGGGATAGCCCTACCCCGGAAATAAGTCCTAGTTAGAGTCCTTGTAAAAACATGTAATCCTTTTTGCAAAAAGATTATATAATGTGCAGTGGGGTTTATTTACTAAAGGCAAATCCACTTTGCCCTACAAGTGCACTTGGAAGTGCAGTCGCTGTAGATCTGACATACAAGGAAAAGAAAAAATAGCATTTTTGCTTGTACATGATTGGATGATAAAATCAGCAGAGCTTCCCCTCATTTCAGATCTTCCTCTCAGATCTACAGCGACTGCACTTCCAAGTGCACTTGTAGTGCAAAGTGGATTTGCCCTTAGTAAATCGACCCCACTGTGTCTCTTTTTGTAACTTTATTGTGGAAAATGCCTTATTTACAGCGCCGCTGGGCCCTCACGTGACCCGCCCCGGCTGACATCAGCAGCCCCTCCCTCTGCAGTGTTTGGAGCGGGGAAGAAGAGCTCCGGTGGGTCAAGTGAGCGCCCAGCAGCTCTGTCAATAAGATATTTCCCACAATAAAGTTACAAAAGGAGACACACTGCACATTATAATCTTTTTACAAAACGGATTACATCATTTTACAAGGACTTTAACCAAGGTTTATTTTTGGAATTACAGAATGTAATAATGCTGACTCCTAAGCTGACAGGGGGACACAGTAACTTTTTTTAAAAACATTTTATTGTTTTATTCCAGGTTTTTTAAAACATAGAGAGGGGTAAATGACACAGCACAAGCACGGTGCTGTCTATCATGCTTTAAAGGATCAGGATACATATACCGTATATACTCGAGTATAAGCCGAGTCTTTCAGCACATTTTTTTGTGCTGAAAATGCCCCCCCTCGGCTTATACTGGAGTCAAGCATTTCTCTGCTGCAGAGAATGACATTTTCCAAACCGATTTTGGGGCCCCGTATCTCAGGCCCACTTGGTGCTAGGAACCCCAGCTTTGGATATGTTGTAGTGCTGGTTCCACTGGCTTTGCACACCAAAGTTGGGGTTCCTAGCACCAAGTGGCCCCGAGATACAGGGCCCCAAATTCGGTCAACTGTGTTCATCTGCAGCAATGTCATTTCGGGACCTTTGGGTTTGAAGTTCGGGGGACCTATGGCTGCAAATGGGCACAGTGAGGCTGCAAATGGGCATTGTTGACCCTCTTTTCCACTTACAGTAGCTGCGCATTTCTCACCCTAGGCTTATACTCGAGTCAATACGTTTTCCCAGTTTTTTGTGGTAAAATTAGGTGCTTCGGCTTATATTCGGGTCGGCTTATACTCGAGTATATACGGTATATATATTCTTTTTAGTGTTACAACAACTTTAGGATCGTCATTGTACATACCGTAAATAAAGAAGACATTCCCTGAAAATAAGCCCTAGTGCATTTTTTGTAGCCAAAATGAATATAAGGCTGATAGATCTTATTTTCAGGGAAACACGGTAGTTCCAATGATTATTGATCACTGGTGAAATTTAACAAATGGGCTCAGAGTTACACTCCACAAACAGACTGACCAGTGGCGGCTGGTGGTAATTTTCTTTGGGGGTGGCAAACAGTACCACCAACCTCCCATCCCTGTCGGTTTGGGCGGGCGGTGGGCGGGTCTGGTGCACTTACCCAATCTATGCAGCGCTTTTCCCGGGCTCTCGGCAGCAGCGGCTCTCCTGTTTTCCTACTCTCCACGGGCGACGGCTGTGGCTTCCGTTTCCTCCCGCCTTCTCGGCGGCCAATCAGGAGACTTCTCTTTTCGCCCAATCAGAAAACGGGTCTCACACCCGCTTCTGATTGGCCGGATGGAGCATCAGTGTTACAACAGCGAATATTCATTCACTGTTGTAACACTTGGGTGGGCTAATGGCGCAATGCTCTGCGCCTAGAGCCCACATATTTTGAAGCCTATTAGAACCTCTGGCTTTAATCAGGTGCTTAAAAAAAACACCCCCGCCGCTGTAATTTAGGTGCCCGGCGTCCTGAAAGGGGCCAGTTGCCTAAATAGGGGGTGGCTGCGGCGGGTGTGAATAGATTCATGCTATGCATGATTCTATCCATTAGTTATATAAGGGGTGGCGTGGAGAGAGGGGGTGGCGCCAGGGGCACCCCTAATGGACGGGCCGCCACTGAGACTGACCCTGTACTTGGTGCGATATGGTGTCACCCAAAAAGGCTAAAGATATGCCTGACTTGATGGTTAAACAATTCGGGAACCACCAATGCCAAAGGGGGGTGATGGGGTGGGGGGGGCAGCAATACGATGGTCTTGTAATGCAGTAAAGACAGACAAATTCCACCAACAAAATGGTTGTGCTGCGGAAGTACAGGAACAGGATGTGACGTCACCGGAAGTAATTGACTGGAAGTGATACAAGCGCCTGGCCAGATGGCAGTGTCTGAAGCAGGAGAGGACAGAAAGGAGCCGCGTGCTTCTTTATCCTGGAAAGGAATTTATTAGAATTGCATGTAATATTAAATCAGTTTGTCAAGAACCTAGATATTTGAGTAGGCTGGGGAAGAATTTGAACTCTTGTCAGGTTTTGCTACTATCTTTGGTTCCTCAGCTGTTTGATGAGACAGGAGGTGATGACAAAACAGGGACACAGACAGCTATAGAGAGCTAACATGGGTTCTAGCCTCTCCCCACTCTACTAAAAATATATATTTTTTTGATTTTTAACTGTGTTGCTGTTGCAGATATTCCCTCACGTCTTGTCTGGTAAGATTGTTGCCACCGACACAGGAAGTGAAAGGAAGTCTCTGTCCCTGGGGAGCAGTAAATCCCTGCAGGGATTCTAATCCTGTCCGACTCTTAAAGTGGTTGTAAACCCATTACAACCACTTTAACCTACAGGTAAGCCTAGATTAAGGCCTACCTGTAGGTGCAAGAAATATCTCCCAAACCTAAAAGGTTTAGGAGATATTTGCAGGAATAGCGGCACCGATGTCTACAGCGCATGCGCCGTAGATATCGGGCGCAGGCGCACTGAGCGTGCCGTTTCTAACGGTGATCATGCCGTTAGTGGCAGCACCAGTGTTCATGCGCGGGAGTGACGTCATCGCGGCTCCAGCCAGTCACAGCGCCGGAGCCGCGATACCCGGAAGTCACTCCGGGATAGATGGCGTCGGAGGAGAAGGCGAACGAGGGCTGATGGCGGGGCTTCGATCTCAGGTAAGTATTTCATAATGAGTATGCTAGTATGCTTTGCTATGCTATGCTTTTTTTTTTTTTTTTTTAAGAGGCTTTACTTCCTCTTTAAGATTAAAAAAAAAAAGTTTTTACATTCTGTTATTGTGTTTGGAAAGATTATTCTAACAGCACCATTTCATGTTGAACCACAAACAAAGGTCTTTTCTATCAAGAGACAAGTACGGTATTACACCTGGCTGAATGATATGACTCTGGCTATTCCATGGCCAGGGGCGTTGGTAGGTCTACAAAAGATCTGGGGCTAGAGCCCATAGCAGCGTAGTAAAGAAAGTCAAGCACTTGGGCGGGGATATAGATATATATATATATATATATATATATATATATATATATATATATATATATATATATATATATATATATATATGTGTGTATGTGTGTATATATCCCCAGAGAGCCCCCCACTTACATCAGGGTCCCCAGAGAGCCTCCCCTCCCCTTGGGGACCCCTGCAGAGACTCGGGGCGACGCCACTGTCCATAGCAATATTTTACTCACAACCCCTATAGCAATCACCAAGCTTCGTACTCCTGGAGCCCATATGGCCCTTAAAATAATATAATCACATAATGTGCAAGGCTTTAACCTTCCTCAGAAATGGAAGAAAGCATTCTGTCAATGCAAAAGTCTGGGTACGGATATCCTTTTATTGCAGGAGACCCATTTCTCTAATATTAACCACCCACAATTCTTCGACAAATCTTTCAAACAATTTTACTGTACAACCCACACCTCTAAATCCTGTGGAGTAGCCATATTCATAAAAAAACTCAGTATTATTCGAAGTAGATCATATATATATATATATATATATATATATAAGGACCCTAACAGTAGGTTTTTAACCCTTTCCTGACTAATGCCCCGTACACACGGTCGGACTTTGTTCGGACATTCCAACAACAAAATCCTCTGATTTTTTCCGACGGATGTTGGCTCAAACTTGTTTTGCATACACACGGTCGCACAAAGTTGTCGGAATTTCCGATCGCCAATTACGCGGTGACGTACACCACGTACGACGAGACTAGAAAAGGCCAGTTCAGAACCAAGTGCGGCACCCTTTGGGCTCCTTTTGCTAATCTCGTGTTAGTAAAAGTTTGGTGAGAGACGATTCGCGCTTTTTCAGACTCGTGGCTTTCAGATCGTTTTCTGCCGTTCAGTTTGTGCTTGTGGGTTTGTATCTGCTCTTCAGTGCGTGCAGTGAGTTCGTATCAGAGTTTTCTGTGTGATCTTGCCTGCTCGTTGCTGTTTTTCAGGTCGCTCTTCACAGGCCTTGCTGTTCTTCAGTGCGTTCTGTTACTTCGTTCTGAGCAGCCGACCGTTTTCTAGCCATGTTGCGTATGCGTACTCCTCGTAGAGTTCGTGCTGTGCGGGGGCTTGGTGTTGGGGTCCTGACCTTGACACAAGTCCAGTCCATGAACAGGGTGGGGAGGAGTTCATGGACCAAGAATTGGTTGCTTCAGCGTGACCAGTTCTGTCATATGCCTTTGCTCCGTGAGATCCGTGAGAATAATCCTGATGATTTCAGGAACTTTCTCAGGATGACCCCGTGTTTCACCGTCTGTTGGCTTCGCTGACACCCTATATTAGCAGGCAGGATACCTGCATGAGGCAAGCCATCACTCCGGAGCAGAGGTCGGTCGCTACCTTGCGGTATTTGGCCACAGGGAGAAGTCTGCAGGACCTCAAGTTCTCGACAGGCATCTCCCCCCAGGCTCTGGGGATCATTATCCCAGAGACCTGTTCTGCCATCATACAGGTCCTGCAGAAGGAGTATATGAAGGTAAGATTTTTATCCTTTAATATCACATTTTATTGTATTGAATGTTTGCTAATATATTGTATTTCTTTCCTCATTCCCTAATTACCATGATTGTAATATGCTGTGAATGTCCCCTTTGTTCTCATGCATGCTGGATTTTTATGTAATTATTATTTTAGGTCCTTCATACATATTTGCCTTCACTTACCTCCCCAGCATGGTGTCTCCTGCCCTATATTCACCTCATGTAGTCACTTAACAATATATTTTATCTGCTCCATAGTAATGCTTTACCCCAAACACCCCCTAAAATGTTTGGAAATGTTATTTTTGATTTAAATTCAGGCAGAGTGCCAGAGGCTTTTTTTTGTGGTGTCCCCAAATTTTTTGTAACCCTCCCTCCCCCAACTGCTAAGTCAGCTGATCCCAATTCTCTATCTATCCTCAATCATCTATCTGCTGACTTTGCCAAACCCATACACACTATACCCATCTCTTTAGTGCTCAGATTTATGGATGAATTCCCCAAAGCATGTAGTGCAAGGGCCTGCCTGTATACTTTCCAATGGTACTGTTTAAAGTTTTTGTATCCTATTATTATCTTGATAGGTAATAGCAGAATGTCCAAATGTGCTCAAATGTGTACAGTGTGTATTTATATCTTTGTATTCAGACACTTCTTACCTGTCCAGTGGGCTGCCAATAGTGTAACTAAGGAGGGGCTGTTCCAAGTAATACCCTGTATTTAGGCATTCATCTCTCAATGAAGTGAAGAGGGTTACCTGTTCAAGAGTTCCCCCCCCCCTATAATGTTAGAAATGGCCCATGAGAGGGGGGGAGGGGGAATATGATAGGTGTACCTTATACTTTGTTGTTGTAAAATTCCCCTTAATAAATACTATCTGGAGGTTGACCCATAATGTTTGTGTCTAATCTGCTTGCCATGTTTCTGTGAAAAAATAGTAATGTTTATTGTTTTTTCCTCAACAGTTTCCTTCCACGCCACAGGAATGGCAGACTGTGGCCTCCCACTTTGCCCAGCGGTGGGACTTTCCTAACTGCGGAGGGGCAATTGATGGGAAACACGTCCACATCGTCCCACCACCCAACTCGGGGTCGTACTATTATAATTACAAGGGGTTTAATAGTATAGTGATGTTGGCGGTGGTGTCGGCTAATTACGAGTTCTTGTATGTGGACGTGGGGAAGAATGGCCGGATGTCCGATGGTGGAGTGATCGCCCAGACGGAGTTCTACAGGCGTCTCCAGAATGGCAGCTTGGACTTGCCACCTCCAGAGGACAATGTTGAAGGTCTCCCATTTGTGTTCGTTGCTGATGAAGCGTTTGCGCTGGGGGACCACCTGATGCGGCCATTCCCGATGAGGACCCTCACCCCGGAACAGAGGGTTTTTAATTACCGGCTGGCCAGAGCCTGAAGAGTGGTGGAGAACACATTTGGAATCCTGGCCAGCCGGTTCCGACTATTTCTGACACCCATCCATATGGCGGAGTATAAACTGAACCATATTATACTGGCGTGCTGTGTTCTCCATAATTTTTTAAGAAAACATTCAGCCAACTATGCTGGCTCAGTTGGGCCTGAGGCCGGAATCCCAAATACATCAACAATGACGGCGCTTGAAAGCGGCCGTCCTGGCTTGCCCTCCCTGAGTGCCCGTGATGTCCGGTTACGATACCTGGAGTTCTTTGCGGGTAGGGGGGCTATCAATATGCCAGACAATCTGTGACACCTTTTTCAAATAAAAAACAACCAAAAGCAATTCTTTGTGGACATTTACTGCTTGTGTTTGTTTTAGCTGACCCTGACAGAAATGTGTTGAGTGCAGAAAATGTCGTGATTGGGTAACCTTATAAAGAATAGTGTTGGCTGGTACTTCCTAAATGCAAAAACACATTTCACTACAAGTGCACTTGCAACTGCACTGAACCTGCACTTGTAGTGCAAAGTGTATTTGCCCTTAGGAAATAACCCCCATTTTTGCATAAAACAGCTATTACATCACCCCAAAAGTGTTGTAGTGTTGAGACAATAATCCACACATTCTTGAGTAAGGCACTTTTTTATACCTGCACAATCACATGTGCATTTACCAAAGGTTTTTAAAACAAAACAACATGTTTGTTGTATAACAATTTTTGGGGGGGCATTATCAAAAATCGAAATATCCATTTCAGATAAAACAGGCCTGTGTAAAACCAACAAGAAAGCCAAAAAACTTGAACTTACAAAGTTCACATTAGGTAAAACCTGAAGGCTATATCAGACATCAGTATTTAGGAACTGGGTTTGATATAGCGTTCAGATGGGGGGAAATCACCCCTGGAAAAGCCAAATTTGGAAGATGCACACCAATTTACGAATGTCAACATGTGCTATCTGCCATCAGGGGGGATCAAGGGACATGTTTTGGGGGAGCAAGCCCTTCCTCAACGCTACTTTATAATTGAGTAAGGGGTTGCACCCCCAAAACGCGTCCATTGATCTCCCGTGATGGCAGATAGCACATGTTGGCACACTGTGTGCATCCTCCAAATTTGGCTTTTCTAAACATTGTAAAAATTTTAGTAAGATAAAACAGGTGATTTTGTGGGGTTTAAATTCGCCCCAAAACATCAATGATGTTATTATTTTTTTTAATAACATCACAGATTTGTTGCTGGATGTTTTGCAATTGGAGATTACACCCCATGATCTCCCCGATCAGTATCTGGGCACTTTCAGATGTAAAGCGTTCTGGATCACGATCACCTAAAAAGAGATAAAGAACAAAAAAAACAGGTCTCAAAAATCTGCCAACATCCATCTCTTTTACCTGAGCCTGTGGTCGCAGACACTCACCTGTTGTGGTGCCAATCTCCACCACATCTTCTTCTTCCTCCTGCTCAGCTTCTTGGGTTGGTATTTCCCCTTCTTCCAGAGGGGGGGGTCTGTGGTCTCCTGGGATGAGGGGTGTCCGAGTCTTTTCTCCCCTATGTAAAACAAAAATGGTATAATTAGCACACAGATATTTGATGACAGAAGTAGAAATAGGAAACATTGCTTGGAAGTGGGGTACAATTGTCTATTTTAGCCGAGTTCCAAGATGTATATTTTTTATTGTCCTTTGTCAAGCTGCAATACTTTACCTGTTTGGTACAAGCTTCACAGATGTAGCCCCCCCCCTATAGTATACACTGGAGCACCTGTGTGCCCCCCCTAATAAAAATGGTGTTCTTGTGTCCCACACTAGTGCTCCAGTGTCCAGATGTGAAAACAGCTGCTCAGTGTCCTCTCCTTACACACAATCTAGTTGGCATTTCATTCTAGTAACAAACCCATCTACACAAACAAATATTTGGCATCCAAGTAGGCTCAAAAAAAATGTGGGAAAATGCATATGGCCTAAACAATGGTGTTCTAGAGGCCGAAAGAAAAAGGTTTGATACGAACGAATAATGGGCCCATGAACATTAAAGTTGACCTTTTTAAACGTTACAATTACTAAAAGCATATGGAGCAGAACGAACGGAATAAAGACAGAAAGAATAGGAACACAGCACAACTACTTACTTTTTTGCAGCACTCTCCGGATCTTTCGGTACTGCTCTGGCTCTCTCAACTTCAGGTCCGACCACCTCTTCCTGAGCTGATCTTTAGATCTTCGTACCCCGAAATTTCTCTCCAGACTCCGGACCACTTTACCAATGATTTTGGCCTTTCTGATGTTGGGGTTGGGGTAAGGCCCATATTTTCCGTCATAGTCGGACTTCTTCATGATGTCTACCATCTCCAACATCTCCCCAAACGACATATTTGTGGCCTTAAAACGTCTCCTTCTGGATCGGGACGTGCCTGGATCCGGGCTTTCCTCCTCCTCCTCCTCCTCGTTGTTAGAATTATCACGCACCTGTTGTAACTCCGCCATCATGCTCTTCCCCCACTGCGCCGAACGAAAAGGGGCGGGGAATAGACTAGAAAGAACGTCAGGGGTGGGCGGAGTTACACGCATGCGCAGTGTGTATAAAGCGTAACACGCGTGCGTATTACGTACGATCTGTGAGCGGAGGAAGGAGCTTTGGACGCGCCGATCGTAAGAACAAAGGTAAGAGACAAACTTGGGCCTATACTGCTTCTAGATTGAGGCCTATATTGTAACAAGATTAGGAGAGTTTGGTCTGACATTAGGCTTTGTCTTGTGTTGTGTCTTGCAGTGAACATGGATATCTTAATGAGAGATACTGACTTCATGTCACTATTCATTGATATGCTAAGTGAGCTGCCCTGTCTGTGGGAGATTACCCACCCCCATTTCAAGAACCAAGCAAAGAGGAAGGCAGCACTGGAGCAATTGTGTGAAATTGTGAAGCAGGTGATCCCCACGGCCGACATCACTTATTTAAAGATATTAATTGGTTGCCTGAGGAGCACATATCTGAGGGAGCGCAAGAAAGTCCTGGATTCACAGAGATCCGGAGCAGCAGATGACATATGTCCCCAGGATGTTGTACTACGACAGGCTGCACTTTCTGGCAGGCCAGACTGAACCCAGGCCATCCCTCTCCAGTCTTCCTTCCACGCTTCCTTCCCCCCCGGCTGAGGCTTCTGACGCCCAACCTGGGCCTTCCAGGCCACATGTGGAGGAGCCCAGATTGAGCCAGGTATAGCATTCCTCTAAATATTTCTGCTTGTCCAATCAATGCTGTTACCTAGATGTTAGTTGGGAGTACTAATTTAGGATTGTGATTGATGATGCAAAAACTAAAACCATGTCCCTTTTTTATACACAGGGAAGTCTCAGCCAGGAGGTGGCCGGGCCGAGCCGGCTGGCTGATATCAAGGTCCCTCCACCACACCTGAAAACAGAAAGTGGCAGTAGGACGAGTGCCCTAGAGGAGGCGGCTATCAGATTCTTTTGGAGGGCTACAGAGGTCCTGGGAGCACCACACACCAGGCAGGAGAACATTGCTGCATTCATAGCCTATAAAATGCAGAGGATGGAGGAGGGCCAAAAAGCCTTGTGTCAGGCCCTCATATCAGAGGCTCTGGCGAAAGGTGTGAGGGGCCAAATTACACCTCACACACAGCTTTGGGATGGTCCTCCTCCTCCTCCTGCAGGTCCTCCTCCTCCTCCTCCCTCTTCTCCAGGTCCTCCCAGTCCTCCTCCAGGTCCTCCCAGTCCTCCTCCTCCTCCTCCTCCAGGTCCTACTCCTCCTTCTGCCACATCTCCAACTGCACAGCCACAGCCCGGAAGGAAGCGTGAAAGGAAGACCAGAGAGTGATTGCCCTGGGTTCAGTCTGGTCGGCCAAAAGATGCAGCCTCTTGTGGTACCACAGCCTGGGGACACAGATGTCATCTGCTGCTACCCGAGTCTCTGTGAATCCCGGACCAGACTGCCCTCCCTTACATATGGACTCCTCAGGCCACCAATTTTGATGTTGAAGAATTGATGTCTGCCGTGGGGGTCCCAGGCTTCGCTAATTTCTCTTGTTGATCCAGTGTTGCCTTCCTCTTTGTTTGGTTCTGATCCCTTAATAAAGGATTTTTGTTTTGAATTATACTCTCCTATGTGTTTTACTTCAAAAAGGACAGTTGGTTTGTGAGGATTCAGGTACAGTTCAAATATACAATGTGAAATGAACAAGGGACACCAACAACAAACAATCTCCTGGAGATTAAATAATAAAAGATATCAATGGTGTTGGGGTAACCTGACACACAAAACACACACAAAAATATTCTGGAGTAAAAATAAAAAGAACAATGAACAAAGATCAGCCTTGGAAAAAATTCAAACATTAAATAAAAAAAAAGGCTTAAAATCCAAAATAAAAAAAAAAAAAAATATATAAAACTGTCAGATGTGACAACTAATAACAATATATTGCGGGAATCCCACTAAAAAAACACAAATAAAAGTTTGTGAGAAGTGTGTGTGAATACGAGCAGCAAAACGACTTAATTCTTGTCACATTATAAAGAAGAAGAGAGTGCGCTGTATTAAACCATTTTGAACATTGCAGCGTGACGAAAGTGCTGTATCCATTGCGAACGCTAAGTTTACCAGAACGAGCTGTCCCGTGTCGGAATTTCTTCTGAGCATGCGTGGCACTTTGTGCGTCGGAACAGGCCACACACGGTCGGAATTGACGCGATCGGATTTTGTTGTCGGAAAATTTTATCTCCTGCTGTCCAACTTTGTGTGTCGGAAAATCCGATGTAAAATGTCCGATGGCGCCCACACACGGTCGGAATTTCCGACAACACGCTCTGATCGGACATTGTCCATCGGAAAATCCGACCGTGTGTACGGGGCATAAGCCTATTTCTGACATTTGGTGTTTACAAGTTAAAATCCCTTTTTTTTGCTAGAAAATGATATCTTTATCTATATCTATATCTATAGAGATAGATATATATAGAGATATATATATATATATATATATATATATAGAGAGAGATAGATAGATATATATATATATATATATATATAGAGAGAGAGAGAGATAGATATATATATATATATATATATATATATATATAGAGATAGAGATATATATAGAGAGAGATAGATATATATATATATATATATATATCTATCTCTCTCTCTCTCTCTCTCTATATATATATATATATATATATATATATATATATTTTTTTTTTTTTTTAGCAGAGAGTCTAGAGAATAAAATGGCGATCGTTGCAATATTTTATGTCACACGGTATTTGCACAGCGGTGTTTTAAACGCAACTTTTTGGGAAAAGGGACACTTTCATGAATTTTAAAAAAACAAAACAATAAAGATATCCCAATTTTTTTGTATAATGTGAAAGATGATGTTACACCGAGTAAATAGATACCCAACATGTCATGCTTTATAATTGCACGCACTCGTGGAATGGCGAAAAACTTTGGTACCTAAAAATCTCCATAGGCGACGCTTTAAATTTTTTTTACGGTTACCAGGTTAGAGTTACACAGGAGGTCTAGTGCTAGAATTATTGCTCTCACTCTGATGATCGCGGCGATGCCTCACATGTGTGATTTGAACACCGTTTACATGTGCGGTCGTATGCGTTTTCTTTGCTGCGCGAGCTCGCGGTGACGGGGGCGCTTTGAACATTTTTTTTTTATCTTATTTATTTTATTTATTTTTATATTATTAAATTGTGTTTTAAAAAAAAAATGGTCACTTTTATTGCTGTCACAAGGAATGTAAACATCCCTTGTGACAGTAATAGGTGGTGACAGGTATTCTTTATGGAGGGATCGGGGGGTCTAAAAGACCTCCAATCCCTCCTTTGCACTTCAAAGTATTCAGATCACCGAAAATGGTGTATCTGGATACTGTATATTTTTAAAAATCCAGCGCCATTGGCAGCCGAGTAAACAGGAAGTGACGTAGTGACGTCGCTTCCGTGTTTACATTCAGGAGACTGGAATGAAGCCGTCCACAGCTTAGTGCCAGTCTGTCTCTAGCCGCCGGAAGCGGCAGATCGTATCTTGGGCCTCCCGGTGGGATGGGAGGTCCGGGAAGAGCGGCGGTAGGCGGAAGGAGGGGGGGGTGTCCCCTCCTGCTCCTATTGGATAACAATCAAGCGGCATTTAGCTGCATCGGTTGTTATCCCTGGAAAGCCAATCGCCGGCTCTAAAAAACGGTACCGGGATGATGCCTGCAGCTGCGGGCATCATCCGGTATAACCCCCGAAAGCCGAGGCCGCACATCTGCGTACGCTCGGCGGGAAGGGGATAATATTACAAAGTAAGATCCAAGGTCGGGCTACAACTATTGCCTCTATCTATGCCCCCAATGATGCACAAGCTTCATTTTTCAAACAATTTTTTGCCATCCTGGACTGTTATCTCTCCCCACACTTAATAGTAGGAGGAGACTTTAATCACACGGCACACCCGGGCTTAGATAGCAGCAGAACTACCCCCTCCTCTAAAGCCTTCCCTAAATCACTCACCAGCAGCCTGAACACACTACTCTTATAGATGCATGGCGAGCACATAACATTGGATGCAGATCCTACACTTTCTATTCGAACCCACATGACAGTTTTATATTTATATAAGATTATATTTTTTGTACCCCTACAGTTTTAGCAAACTCATCTGGGGCTGATATACATGTCTGCCCCCGGTCAGACCACCATATGGTAGCTTTCAAAGTTTCCAGAAAAGGCCTTAAACCTACAACCTACGCTTGGAGTCTTAACGACTTCTTACTGACAGACCCCTCCACCATGGACACCATTACGTCACAACTCAATGATTATTTCACAGATAATCAGCTCCCAGAAACCTCGCCCTGCACACTTTGGACGGCTCATAAAGCTGTTATGTGAGGTCATCTTATCGACATTGCCTCCAAGAAAAAATCTAACTGAGCTTCGTTCTCCCACAAAAACATTGGACAGACTATACAACCGTTATAACCTATCCCCCCCCCCCAGACCTCCTTCAACAGATAATTGACAAGAAGCAGGCTTTAGATCTCCTGCTCTCGGACAGAACTGAGAAAGCCTTAAGATGGGCTAAAGCCAAATTCATGTGATATGGTAACTCAGCATCTACGATGTTTGCACGGAAACTGAACCAGGCCATGAAACCATCCCATGCCTATAAACTACACAACCCGGCTGGGTTCTTAGTTTCACACCCAAATGATATAATGGACATATTTGTAGATTACTACAAAAATGTATTTGTAGTCTTCCAACCGACTAGTGACCCAACAACCCAGTCTTGGTTCTCAAACCTGGCACTGCCCGCTTTGTCCAGTCAGCAGACAGAGGCCTTAAATGCTCCCTGCACGGTGGCAGAAATAACAACTATAATCAAATCACTCAAAACCTCTACGGCACCGGACCAAGATGGTTACTCCACCTCCTACTACAAAAAATTCTCACATATTTTTATCACCTAAATTGGCTCCCCTCTATAACCCTATTATAAAAGGCAATGATTTTCCCGCAGAAATGTTATTAGCTAACATGTCCCTCATTCCCAAACCCCACAAAGATCACTCCCTTCCCCAAAACCTCCGTCCAATCTCTGTCGTCAATAATGACTTGAAGATTTTTGGCAGATTGCTAGCAAATAGATTGGCCTCCATTATTACGACCCTGATCTCCCCGGACCAGACTGGGTTTATTCCTGGAAGACAAATAACGGACAATATCCGCCTAGTTACCAACATAATACAGGATGCCAATTTACATTCTAAACAGGCACTTCTCCTTATCCTCGATATACATAAGGCGTTCAACGGCATTAGCTGGTCGTACCTAGACCATTTATTACCCAGTTTTGGCATCACTGGCGAATTCCTGAAAGGTTTTCACGCCTTATATAGGGACCCCCAAACTCGCATAAAGTTACCAGGCAATAACTCCCAATTCTTCCCACTACAGAAAGGTACCAGACAGGGGGTGCCCTTTATCCCCCCTCCTATTTGCCCTGGCTATAGAGCCCTTATCCCGTGCCATCTCAGAAAATGTGAATATCAAAGGATATCATAAAGGTCCCAAAGAATTTAAACTCAGCCTCTATGCTGATGATGTCCTCTTATTTCTAACGAACCCATTGATTGCACTACCCAACCTAATTTCCTTGCTAGACTCGTTCCTTGATATATCAGGCCTAGGGGTTAATTTAGCTAAATGCTCTGCCATGCCAATAAATATCCCAAACGACCTTGCAACCTCCTTACAGCGCCACTTCCCATTTACTTGGTGCACTCAAACATTTCGCTACTTAGGGATACAGCTTACCCCTTCGTTTCAGACACTTTTTCAAGCAAATTATCACCCTATAGTATCCAATGTCAGTCAGATCCCTACTAAAAATTTGGGATAAGTACCAGGTTTCGTTCCTAGGCAGGGTCACAGCCATTAAAATGGCAAATTTACCTAAGTTACTATTTTTTTTCAGGTCTCTCCCCATCTATGTTTCTAAGTCTTACATTGATTCAATCCAAAGGGATGTTAATAAATTCATATGGCATCACAAAAAGCCGAGATTCCACAAATCTCTACTGTATAGACCCCAACCTCTTGGAGGACTGGGCCTCCCGGACCTCTGGCGTTATTATTTATCGGCCAGATTAGCACAAACAGCCCAATGGCACGCTCTCCCTACCAATATACCATGGCTCACTTTCGAAGCACAAGCAATTCTTCCATTCCTCCTTTCAGGGTTACTATGGTCCAGATCAATTAAACCTAGTCAATTCACTCCCTGAAACACGATAGTATACCAATCTATATATCTTTGGTCAATTTACGGTAGGAAATTCAACCTAGCCTCGCCCCTCTCCCCCTTATATTTCTTTATAGGAGATCCCGATTTCCCCCCAGCATTTCATGATAGAGCCCAGTCCCTCCAATGGTGCATGGCTGGAGTAACTGCGTTCCAGTCCTTCAAAGAAGGACGTCACTTTAAAACCTTTCTTCAGCTACAAGCAGAACACGAATTTCCCCCCTCTGAACTATACAGATACAGGCAATTCAAGCACTTCTAATACAGTAGAGGCACCCTGGAATCCAGAGCACATAGCACTCAATATGAACACATATGCACTTACTCTTCCAGGGACAAAGAAGTTATTTCCAAACTCTACTGCTTTCTCAATGAGTTTGCCTCCAGGATTTCTCCAGAGCTTCTCCCATCCTTTGGAACTCCCTACGACCAATCTGTCCGACTGTCCCCTAATCTATCCATCTTCAGGCGATCCCTGAAAACCCTTCTCTTCAAAGAAGCCTATCCTGCCTCTAACTCTGTTTTACTTCCTCCATCAGCTCATCCCCCCACAGCTATTACCTTTTGTATCAATTGACCCTTCCTTTTTAGATTGTAAGCTCTAACAAGCAGGGGCCTCTGATTCCTCTTGTATCAAATTGTAATGTAACTGTAATGTCTGCCATCATGTTGTAAAGCGCTGCGCAAATTGTTGGCGCTATATAAAACCTGTATAATAATAATAATAATAATAAAGCTTTTGTAAAAAAAAAAAAAAAAAAAAAAAGTTTTTACTTAACAATGACATACATTTTAAGGCACCTTTTAAACTCGAAACTAATGCCCCGTACACACGATCGGACTTTCCGACAACAAAATGGTGGAATTTTGTTCGAAGGTTGTTGGCTCCAACTTGTCCTGCATACGCACGGTCACACAAATGTTGGCCAACAATTACGAACGTAGTGACGTACAAGACGTGCCGATAAACAGGAAGTTCAATAGTCATGTGATATCTCCATTACGAAGGCTAGTTTTACAAGACCGAGCGCTTCTGGGTCGTACTTGATTCCGAGCATGCGTGGACTTTTGTGCGACGGACTTGTGTGCACACGATCGGAAAGTCCGACAACAAAAATTTGTTGGCGGAATATCTGAGAACCTGGTAGCCAACATTTGTTGGCCGAAATTCTGACAACAAACGTTTGATGGAGCATTCACACGGGTCGGACTTTCCACCAACAAGCTCACATCCAACATTTGTTGTCGGAAAATCCGATCGTGTGTACGGGGCATTAGCTCTTTAGAATAGTGGGTGTGCAAAGCCACCTTTATTGCTTTATAAATGTTCCTCTAAGTTTAGGTTGAATTGTGCAAAGAAAAAGGACAGTAAAAGCCAAAAAGTAAGAAAATGTATATGGGAGAAGAAACTGTTGTTCACCTGTGGCCAGATTTACAATCTGCTTAGGGCTAATGAATTTTTTTGCCCACCCAAACAGTTTTATATAAAAATTCATCCACATTTATGAACACAAGGGATCTTATAGGGGTCCACACTATAAATGTATGTACAATTCTCACCTTCAAATTGCACTATACAGTAAGTGGCCGGCATGGATTGCATTTGGAAAGTTCTCTGTTGTCTGTAACTTAACATATTGCACAAATTAATACTTTGTACTCTACTTGGCCAATCTTTGTTACATGTATTATAAAGATAAAATTGCACAATTGTAATTGCTGTTTTATGTAGTACACTATGATATCTGTTAATAAATGATGAGTTACTAAATTGTAACATACAGTACTGTGAAAAAGCATTTATCCCTTCCTGATTTTTTTTTTTTTGCATATTTGTCACACCTTAATGATTCAGATCATCGATCAAATTTTAATATTACACAAAGATAACCAGAGTAATTACAAAATACAGTTTTAAATGATGATTAAATTTATTAAAGGAAAAAAGCTGTCCAAACTTGCCTGGCCCTATGGGAAAAAGTAATTGCCCCCCCCCCCCCCCCATTTTCTAAATCATGAATAAACTGTGATTAACCACATTTTTTGAAAAGCTGAGTTAAATTTCACTTGCAAAACCCAGGCCTGATTACTGCCAGAACTGTTGAATCAAGAAATCACTTAAATAGAAGCTGTCTGACAAAGTGAAGAACGCTAAAAGATCTAAAAAAGCAGCACATCATGCCGCGATCTAACGAAATTCAAGAAAAGAGGAGAACAGTCTGGAAAGGGTTACAAAGTCATTTTTAAGGCTTTGAGACTCCAGCAAACCATGGTGAAAGCCATTATCCACAAATGGAGAAAACTTAGAACGGTGGTGAACCTTCTCAGGCGTGGCCAACCAAAATTAATTCAAGGGCACAACAACGACTCATCCAGGTGGTCATTAAAGAACCCAGAACCATATCTAAAGAACTGCAGGCCTCACTTGCCTCAGGTAAGGTCAGTGTTCATGAGTCAACAATAAGAAAGAGACTGGGCAAAAATGGCGTCCATGGGAGAGTTCCAAGGCGAAAGTTGACTAAAAAGAACACAAAAGGCTCATCTTACATTTTTCAAAAATCATCTTGATTATCCCCAAGATTTTGGGCAAATATTCTGTGGATTGATGAGACAAAAGTGTAACTTTTTGGAAGGTGTGCGTCCCGTTACATATGGCGTAAAGCTAACACAGCATTTCATAAAAAGAACATCATACCAACAGTCAGACATGGTGGTGGTAGTGTGATGGTCTGGGGCTGCTTTGCAGATTCAGGACCTGGACGACTTGCCATAGTTGATGGAACCATGAATTCTGATCTCTGCCAGAAAATCCTGAAGGAGAATATCTGGCGATCAGTTTGTGACCGCAAGCTGAAGCACACTTGGGTTATGGTGCAGGACAATGATCTGAAGCACACCAGCAAGTCTACTTCTGAATGGCTCAAAAAAAGACATAATTAAGGTTTTGGAGTCAGGACCTAAATCCAATTGAGATGCTGTGTCATGACTTTAAACAGGCCATTTATGCTGGAAAACCCTCCAATGTGGCTGAATAAAACAATTTTGCAAAGAAGAGTGGGCCAAAATTCTTCCACAGCGATGTGAAAGACTCATTGCCAGTTATCGCTAATGCTTGATTGCAGTTGTCGCCGCCAAGGGTGACACAACCAGTTATTAGGTTTCGGGGGCAATTACTTTTTCACATAGGGCCAGGCAGGTTTGGACAGCTTTTTTTCCCATTTATAAATGAAATCATCATTTAAAAACTGCATTTTGTATTTACTTATCTTTATGTAACTGAAGCACCCTCTACCAATAGGTAGGTGCCAGCAAGGGTTATTTACTAGGGGTTTTTTTTCAGCACAGGCAAATTTAGGCAGGCCTATGCTGCAAGCTAGGCCTGTCCGTTTTGATCTGGGGGCTGGGAGTGGTCAGAGTAGCAGTGGGTGTGACCACCTGCACTTCAGCTCTGAGGCACCCCCCCCCTGTTTTCAGGGAGAAGATTCTGGAAGAGGGGCTGGGCCTGGAACTAGAGTGGCAGACAGCTTGTGTGTGAGCCCTGACCAATCCCCAATTAGTATTGGCAGGGGGCGGGCCTCATATATAAGCTGATGTGATATGCCACTGGGGGGGGGGGAGATGGATGAATAAAGTGAGGAATGGAATGCCAGGCAACAGCAGGAGGCCACCCCCATCTAGGGGGGGGGTTGCGCCGATCACAGAAGAAGGCCTGGGGCGAACTGTGAGGGAACATTGCTTCTACACGGTCATTGGCAATGTCTCTGCCACCACACGGTCGGATGGTAGAGAGCTCCTGGAGCAGAGGGGCAGGTGAAGCAGTCGGAATGCATGGTCCTGTCAAGTTCCTCATCAAGGACTCAGGGCTGTGGAAGGTCGGTGAGTGTTAGCACAGTGGGGGGCTGGAGGAGCCAGGTAGTCTGTGAGGGAACTCTGCTTTTACAGGTCATTAGCAGAGTCTTCATTGTACACACGGTGGATGATGGGGAGTCCTGGATCAGAGAAGAGACTGTGGGGATCTGTGTCAAGCCGGTGTGGCTTGAGGGCACACGATTTGCAAGTTGGGCTGGCTGGGAACAGTAGGCCATTACCTAAAGTTATGCTTTTAACCTACTAGGCCTCCGGGGAGAGGTTCTGCAGGCCTCAGGCCTAGTAGCAGCGAGCAGCTAGAGCCAGTAAAGGGACTTATTCAGAGTGGGCCCCTATTACCCAATAGAAGAAGATGTGACACACTTCATTTCAGTAACTACAAGTGTTTGCAGGAGGAAACTAGTGTGGGTAGAAGGAAGCAAGTTTGTGCAGGAGGAGTAACAGTCTGCATGGACATTTAATGTCCAGTCACATCTAATCTTCTGGCTCAAACATTGTGCTTTTGTGCTTCAATTATAAATATGATGGCAATGATAAATGATAAATCCTATGGGCATCCCATATTCCAATCCCTATCCAAGTTGTACCCCCCAATGAAACAACAAAAACAGAAAACTCGCAAAAGACTGTTCATTGTCTCTGGAAGTGATGTATGAAGTCTGGCAGTGGGGTGATTTGGCGGATTGTTTGTTATTAGCTGCAACACCATGGCTACATAACATTAAAATTAGTTTGATGATCTGAATCATTTAAGTGTGACAAACATGCAAAAAAAACAGAAAGGAGGCAAATACTTTTTTACGGCACTGTAGAAGAGGCGCATGATATAATATATATATAAAATAATATATAATATAAATTCACTCTCTGTTTGTAATTTTTTTCTTCCTCAAAACTGGAATCAATTAAATGGTTATATATAAATTTAAAATAATCAAGTAAATCCAAAATTTAGACAGATAAAAAAAAAAAACATACAATCTACGCATGTAAATATTACATAAAAAAATTAAGGTCCAACCATTTTTTTAAAATATATACCAAAGAAGGGTTAAAGGCTTTTTACTCACGTTTTAATGGTTACCTTTGACCAATTGGGGAAATATTCCATCACTTTCATCCAATACCTCACAAGTGATATTTTGGTTCTAGGTGGACCCTTGTAGCTTGACTCAGCTGGTGGCTTTCCATGTCATGGATAGGCCAACAGTTATATCTTCCTGCCATAATTCTTGGAGTTCCTGTCCCCCCCTGGAAGATTTGGGTGTTCCTATCCACCTTTGTGTGTTCCAACTCCTCCTGTTACGTCCTGCCTAATATAAACTAATGGTGGAAGATGGTGATGGTGGAAAGTTTTGGGTGGACAAACCCTTTAAAAATGTAAACAATACAATTTTTACTTAAAAAAAAAAAAGTTTAAAAAAAAAAAAGTTACATTTTTTTTTTCTTAAATTATGTTTTTTTCAAAATGCTAATTTTAAAAATGGGAAGAAATGTAAACTAAGAACTTGATACAGGCACACCTAACCTAAGTTAATCATTTATCATCCTTGGTATAAATCAGCCCGTATCATTTCTGGTTGATCTTTGCCTATTATCTTTCGCCATGGATTCACTCCTTGCAGTCGTGTGCCTCATTTCAGGTCTTGTGACACAAGGTGAGTCTGTTTTTAATGAATTCGCATTAACACATCCATCAATTTGTTTTTTAGATAATGGTAGACTTCGTACACATGTTATTTAATTGAAAAATGTTTTCTCTAATTTCTTTATTCCTTTAACTCAACCCTTTGATTTGAGATCAAATATAATTTTATCTTCAAATTAATGCAATACAAAATTGCAATTTATAATAAAAAGTTCAACACAGCTGTATGTAAATCTTCACTAAACTTACCACCTAAAGTGCCTCTAAACCCAAAATCTAAAATGTAATACAATTTTTCCCTTTATTTTTTTGCCTAGCCCTGTAAATAACACACTTCAGTCACGAGTACTCGCATCTTTTGGGATAAATTTTTTTCACACACACCCTCCTCCTTTTTTCCTCTTTCCTACTCAGTTTAGGAATACGTTTTTATTAACAGTAAGATTTTTATTGGTTTTAACAAACTTACAGGGTCAGTACAGACATAAACCGAACAAGAATTACATTAACTGTTTCAGGATACGTACATCATGTTACTTATTTAACCGCTCGTCCATATACTCCAAGACTTTTGAAAGGCATTGTATGATAGTGAGTTCAAAGCCAACAGCTTCTCATTATTATTATACAGGATTTATATAGCGCCAGCAGTTTGCGCAGAGCTTTACAACATGAGGGCAGACAGTACACTTACAATACAAATCAATACAGGAGGGATCAGAGGGCCCGGCTCGTTAGAGCTTACAATCTAGAAGGGAGGGTCAAGTGGAACAAAAGGTAATAACTGTGGGGGGTGACCTGATGGAGAAAATTAAAATACAGTTGTTAGGTGTGGGTAGGATAGGCTTCTCTGAAGAGAAGGGTTTTCCTGGGATTGTCTAAAAGCTAATAGAGTAGGCAATAAGCGGATTGGGGTAAGGCATTCCATAGGATTGGAGGGGCTTTGGAAAAGTCCTGGAAGCGAGCATGGGAGGAGGTGACGAGGGAGCTAGAGAGCAGGAGGTCTTGAGAGGAACGAAGAGAACGAGTAGGTTGGGATTTAGAGACTAGGCTAGTGATGTAGCTGGGGGAATTGTGAATGGCTTCGTAAGTAGTTGTTAGTATTTTGAATTTAATTCGTTGGGTGAGCGGAAGCCAGTGGAGGGATTGACAGAGAGGGGTAACAGACACAGAGCGATTGGTAAGGTGGATGAGTCTGGCAGCAGCATTCATGATGGATTAAAGAGGTGATAGACTATGTAGAGGTAAGCCAATGAGAAGGGAGTTGCAGTAATCGAGGCGAGAGATGACCAACGAGCGAATTAAGAGCTTTGTTGTGTCATTGGTTAGAAAAGGGCGTATTTTGGAGATGTTGCGGAAGTTGAGGTGGCAAGATTTGGACAGTGATTGGACGTGGTGCTTAAAGGAGAGTTCAGAGTCCAGGACTACACCTAGAACCTTGGCATGTGGGGATGGGCTTATAGTTGTGCCATCGATTTTGACAAAGAGATCAGGGGAAGGGGAAGAGGCATATGGGGGAGGAAAAATTATATGTTTGGTTTTGGATAGATTGAGTTTGAGGAAGTGGTGTGAAATCCAGACTGATATATCTGATAGTAAATTAGTGATATGTGAGGAGACAGAGGGAGGGAGCTGAGGGGTAGAGAAATAGACTTGGGTTTCTTCAGCATAGAGGTAGTATTGGAAGCCATGGGAGGCTATCAGCTGACCCAGGGAGGAGGTGTAGATTGAAAATAGGAGAGGTCCAAGAACAAAACCTTGGGGGACCCCAACTGAGAAAGGTAGAGGAGAGGAGGAAGTAAAGTTGTAAGAAACTCTACTTGTTCTAGGTCTTGTTCAAATTAATAATACCAATCACTTCTGATAGATTGGGTTCCAGCAGTGACTTCCACTGTCTAAGAATTAGGGATCAGGCTCAGCAATATTCACAGTCATCCTCATAATACAGTTCTTGACCAAATACCCCATCTAAAACGTCACCACGCACCCCGAGGCATGGGGCTTTTACACCTCTGTAGAGCAGAAGCCCTTTTGTATGTTACTCTGCAAGACAAAAGTATTTTTTGTAAATCTAGCTTGATGACCAAATGGAAAAAAAGATCTTGAGACTACATTTACCCCCAACCAGTGGAGGACTGCATTCCACTCAATTTTCAAGGCTTCCCACTTCTTTTCACATGACACTAAATTCACCAATAGATGGTACTATACTCCTTTTCGGTTGACAAAAATGTCATCTTCCTGCTCTTCCTGCTGCACACAGAAGATTTTTGGTCTCTTGGGAATTTATCTACACTGAGGTTTAGTAGAGCTAAGGCTGGGCATGGGGAGAAGAGTACCCTTGTACAGGTATATATAAGTTTAAAAATTTGCCTCCAGAAACTGGTGAAGGTGGGGCATTCCCAAAGAACGTGTAACAGTGTTCTTACCTGCACCAGTTGCACCAGCATGGGGCAGAGCAGGAAGATGACATTTTCGCCAACCGAAAAGGAGTATAGTACCATCTATTGGTGATTTTTAGTATCATGTGAAACCCAGAGGGAAGCCTTGAAAATTGAGTGTAATGCAGTCCTCCACTGGTTGGGGGTAAATGTAGTCTTAAGATCTTTTTTCCCATTTGGTCATCAAGTTAGATTTACAAAATATACTTTTGTCTTGCGGAGAATCTCAAAACAGGGCTTCTGCTCTGCAGAGGTGTAAAAGCCCCATGCCTTGGGGTGCGTGGTGAAGTTTGAGATGGGGTATTTGGTCAAGAAATGTATTTTTCGAATGTTGCAACAGTCTTAAGTTTGCCCTGGTCATAAAGGTTTGAGATTCCAGTAATTCCGCATTCAAGCTTTGGGTTAGTATTTAAAATGATTGTAAAGTCTCATTTTTTTTTTCTATAAAAATAACAAACACTACCACTACCACCTCTGTGTAGTGGATTTGCACAGAGCAGCCCGGATCCTTCTCTTCTCAGGTCTCTCTTCTGTGCTCCTGGCCCCATCCCTCATGTCGAGTGCCCCCACAGCAAGCAGCTTGCTATGTGGACACCCGAGCCGAGTCACAGCTCCCTGTGTCCATTCAGACACAGAGCTGCCGCCTGGCCTCGCCCCCTCTGTCTCCTGATTGGCTGACTGACTTTGATTGACAGCAGTGGGAGGAAACGGTGCCGCTGCTTTGTCTCAGCCAATCGGGAGGGAGAGTCTCGGACGGCCGAGACATAGAATGCATTACTATAAAAAACCTTCTGACTTTACAACTCCTTTAACGTGGGTACCATGGATTCTAGGACATTCAGTGGGAGCGATACCTCAGGGGAAATATCGTTGGATGCATGGTTTTTAGATAGGTGTCTTCAAGCTCATAAGGAGGCCTCTGGGGAAGGGCATGAGGGTGAGGTTCCAAGGCTTCCACATATCGCGTAGGAGTAGCATACCTAAGTTATCATGGTTTAGGAATAGGTTTAATGACTCATCCAGAAATTTGATGTGGCAAGGTTAAATTTTGTTTGGCTGCTTTTGTGAATTAGATTATTGGGAACAGAAAAAAAACCTTGTGTTTTGTTGTGTTTTGTGCATACGTTCATATAATCACATGACAACATTAGCAATAAGGTTTGTGATAAATTGTTGGTTTTAGTGGGGGGGGTCACCACTTGCGACCAGCTCACGCACATATACTGTGGCAGGTTGGCAGCCCTGCGCGAATTGCCGTACCTGTACGGGGCTCCTTTAAGAGCCATAGCAGCACGGCGGAGGACCCGATGCCCGTGGCCGGCGGTCGCGATGGGCACGATAGCCAGAACGCGGATGAACGCACAAATCCCCATTCTGACAGGGGAGGAGAGAGATCTGCTGTTCCTAGTGATTAGGAACAGCGATCTCTCTCCTTCTCCAGTCAGTCCCTTTCCCTCTCCACAGTTATGAACACATATGAGAGAACACACTTAACCCCTTGATCGCCCCCTAGTGTTAACCCCTTCCATGCCAGTGACATTTACACAGAAATCAGTGCATTTTTGTAGCACTGATCACTGTATAAATGTCAATGGTCCCAAAAAAGTGTCAAAAGTGTCTGACCTGTCCACTCCAATGTCGCAGTCCCGCTAAAAATCGCTGATCGCTGCCATTGCTAGTAAAAAAATAATAATAATAATAAAAATAAGGTAAATAGAGATATGTGGCGCTAACTCGAAGTGCATAAATGTGATGAAATAAATATAATCCAATTCTTCAAGTAAAGTGCATATGCGTAAAGAGCAAAATCACATAAATAAAGTGACTAAACATCCATTAAATTCATAAGAAGTGACATTGGATAAATAACAGTGAAAATTCATGAAATATGACATTAAATAAATAAATAAACAAATCCAAATGAAGGTGAATAAATCCAAAAATAGTCTATAAGTGCATCAAGATGAAAAAAATCACAACTTTAGAAAAAATTGAAAAAAAATCGCATGAGATAAAAAAAAAGTTGCATGCAATAACAAAAATCGCATACAGTGCAAAAAAAGCACAGAAACGCTATAAAAATAGCCACAAGTCGATCCAATTTATGTAATACAGTTCCAACCTGAACAAAATGAGTCTTCATAAAACAGTTCGTGCAAAAACAAGATGAAAAAAGTGCAAGTGCAAACGATGATAAGTGACAGATTCCTCCTAATAACCGTACCCCGTGGTGCGCCACACGTTTCCCCCAGCATCTCACCTCTAGCAAAGACCCCTAGGGTCAAGTCAAGCCTGCAATCAGGAAGTGGATGAAACACCATCAATCGATCAGTCTCCATCCGATCGTCACAGGTTTGGCAAATCTCCAATGGAAGGCCTCAAGGTCGGCAAGTTGGGTGGAGGCATGCAATAGAAAGGAGTATCCCCATTGTGCACTATTCAAAACAGGTTTATTCAAAACAACATAGTAACTTACATGTACAGCGTAGCCTCCTTGGCGGTTTTCCCGAGTGTGGCTCGAGGTTAAAATTCAGGACCATTAGCGGTAACCCCGAGCCACACTCGGGATCGCATTGCAGGATCCTGGGGCGGCGTTACTTACCTTGTCCCCGGGATCCTGCGATGTCACCTGCAGTGTCTGAGGGCTCCGTCCTCCTCCGAAGCCTCTCCGTGCCAGGCTCCGTTCCCTGGGAGCGGCGCGACGCACGGGGGCGGAGCCTGGCGGCAAATTAAAAAAAAAGTAAAAATCATAACACATACAGTACTGTAATCTGTATGAAATGATTTCACATCCCTTTTGTCCCCAGTGCTTTGGCCCATGCCCTGCATGCAGTTTTACATGATATACACTGTTCTTTCTGCCTGGAAACTGGAAATTGTCCATAGCAACCAAAAAGTGTCCCTTTACGTCAAAAGTGGCTTTAGACCAGCTAGAAAACAGCGATAGTAAATTAGAACACTTGCAGAATTGAGCGATAGTGAATTGTGGGGAAATTTATTTTATTACTATTTTTTTTTATTTTTTTTTATTATTTATTTTTATTTATTATATTATAATTTATGTTTTTGTGTTTCAAACTTTATCATACCCGGGATATCTACTAGACTCTGGTTTGGACAGATTTAAGTGTGTTATTGTTAAGATTTACAGACCTACAATATAAAATGCCAAATTTCCATGCAAAATAATTGTACCGCTTTCAGCACCTAAAATCCAAAATAATCATACCGCCAGGGAGGTTAAAATGAACAGCACAGATCCCAGTAGTTCCGGTCTCGGCCGCGGCCGGAAGTGATGACACCTGACTCTTCCCTTAAAAAAAAAAAAATGCCATAAATCTTTCCCCTATTTTGTAGACGCTATAACTTTTGCACAAACCAATCAATATACGCTTATTGCGATTTTTTTTTTACCAAAAATATGTAGAAGAATATATATTGGCCTAAACTGATGAAGAAATTAGTTATTTTTTAATTTTTGGGGATATTTATTATAGCAAAAAGTAAAAAATATAGTTTTTTTTCCCAAATTTAAAGGATTCCCAAGTGGATATGTACCTATAAACAGGGTGACACTGTACTGCTAAAATGGTGTGCCAACGTCCCTATATCAGATAAATGGGGTACAAGAGCTAGAAAATTGGACTTTAGAGGCACACGAGTAGTTGGACTATAAAAGATAAAAATGGTTTTATTTTATTAAGTTTAAATTACAAAGTTGAAAATAGATACTATAAATGTTACATTTTCCATATGAAGATATTATGTATTTAGTATTTGTAATGTTTGATTATAAATTACATGTATAACAAGTGGGGTTCTAAATTGCATGTAGGGTAGGAAATACTAAATACATAATATCTTCATATGGAAAATGTAACATTTATAGTATCTATTTTCAACTTTGTAATTTAAACTTAATAAAATAAAACCATTTTTATCTACTTATGTGCCTCTAAAGTCCAATTTTCTAGCTCTTGTACCCCTTTTTTCCCAAATTGACACTCTTTTTTTGTTTATAGCGAAAAAAATTAAAACCGCAGAGGTGATCAAATACCACCAAAGGAAAGCTTTATTTGTGGGGAAAAAAAAAGGACATCAATTTTGTTTGGGTACAACATCGCACGACCGCGCAATTGTCAGTTAAAGTGACGCAGTGCCGTATCGCAAAAAATGACCTAGTCATTAAGGGGGCAAATCCTTCTGGGGCTGAAATGGTTAAGCTTAAAGGAAATGACAAGGGCACTGCATTTCTAGCAGGATCAACAGGAATTTTCTGTACTTGCTGAAAATATTCTTAACCTGAAAATAAAAAAAACATTATACACACCACATGTAAGAAATGGTAAGCTACAACGTATTAAAAAAAAATGTTTTAGATACACTTTCATTGCTTTTAGAACCTTTTTTTTTGCAAGTAAACACTTTCAAAATTAGATTTTTATTTCCAGTGTTATTTTGGAAACCCAGATGAGTTCATGATTTTAAAGCCCGATTTGGACCAAAAAGTTGTTTTTTTATGTAGAGTGGACAAGGGTGAAAAACTTGCATTTTTTTTTTTGCTGTTGTCTGGAACTCTTTACTTCCTGTGACAACAGGATACGAAATAAGAAGAACGTGGAGGTCTCTGACAATCCAATGCATACTGTATGACCATCCAATAAAAACAATATTACTACATTACTTTTTGATTTTACCAGGGTAAGAACAAAGCCTTGGTAAACGGTTGAGTACTAATTTATTTTTCCAGCTTCTTCATGCAGAAGAATAAATACACTATATTGCCAAAAGTATTGGGACATCCCTCCAAATCATTGGATCCAGGTGTTCCAATCACCTCCGTTGGCCACAGGTGTATCAAATTGCGTACCTAGGCATGTAGACATCTTCTACAAACATTTGTGAAAGAATGGGTCGCTCTCAGGAGCTCAGTGAATTCAAGCGTGGTACCGGGATAGGTTGCCAACCTGTGCGATATGGTAGATAGCGTAGCCTGGGCTGAGAGTGAATCCGCTAGTGCAGAAAATGTTCTCATTGGCATCATCCCATAAACATATTTTTTTTAAAAGAAAAAAAATTTTTTTAGCAGTGTCAGTAGACATCAGTTAAAGTGTATTTAATACCAGAAAAAAGAAAATGTAAAATATTAAAGGGGTTAGGGGTTAAAGGGTATGTAAGCCCAAACAATGAACTTCACTTATTTGGTCCCTTTTGTTCTGTTGAATATAATAGTGAAAGCATTTTGTTGTATCTGTTCGATTAGTGCATAAAATACCAGTTGGTCCTGCCAGAAGTCTTTTCAGCTGATAATGTGCTATTCTCACTGCTTGTGCTACATTGTGATCAGTTACATGGTTTCTAATTATCTATTATCTACTACAAATACCCACCATCTACTGTATGTTATGAAGAAGAGATCAGGAGGAGGTCTCTGTAGACCTATCCTATGGTGACAACTCTGCTCCTCCGTACAGTATATAGGGTAAAGTGAATGATCATTGTCACCTTAGAACAGGAAGGGTGTTACTGGCAGGATCACCAGGTGAAAGTAAAGGAAAACCGCATGAAAAACAAAAAAAAAAACAAAAACAAAAAAACAATGCAACCACCATATTTAAGAACTGGTAAACTGCAATATTTTACATTTTCTTTTTTCTAGTATTAAATACACTTTAACTGATGTCTACTGACACTGCTAAATTTTTTCTGGACATCTAGGCTTGAAAGACCCCTGGTCATGAAAGGGTTAACCACATTCCACCCGCGCTTTAGCGGAAAGACGGCTACAACACAGGCTTCCAGTGGGGGGAGGGCATTCATAGACATCCTCCCGTGATCACGCTGCTCGTGCGTCCTTCGGACTCGGCTGACCACAGATCGGGGTAAAGGGCCAATCACAGCGGCCCTTTACCACGTGATCAGCCGTCAGCCAATGACCAGAGCATGTGAACAGAAGCTGCTGACAGCGTGAGGAGAAAAGAAGAAAGCC
The DNA here is from genome assembly GCF_042186555.1 of Aquarana catesbeiana. NCBI lineage: Eukaryota > Metazoa > Chordata > Amphibia > Anura > Ranidae > Aquarana > Aquarana catesbeiana. The sequence goes on from NC_133333.1 coordinate 17,489,973, forward strand.
GATAATCAGTGCTGCCCATCAGTGCCGCCTACCAGTGCCTATCAGTGCCCATCAGTGCTGCCTACCAGTGCCTATCAGTGCTCATCAGTGCTGCCTACCAGTGCCTATCAGTGCCCATCAGTGCCGCCTACCAGTGCCTATCAGTGCCCATCAGTGCCGCCTACCAGTGCCTATCAGTGCCCATCAGTGCCGCCTACCAGTGCCTATCAGTGCCCATCAGTGCCGCCTACCAGTGCCTATCAGTGCCCATCAGTGCTGCCTACCAGTGCCTATCAGTGCCCATCAGTGCCGCCTACCAGTGCCTATCAGTGCCCATCAGTGCTGCCTACCAGTGCCTATCAGTGCTCATCAGTGCCGCCTATCAGTGCTCATCAGTGCTGCCTATCAGTGCCCCTATAAGTGCAGGCTCATCAGTGCCCACCGGTGCTGCATCATCAGTGGCCATCAGTAAAGGATTTTGTCTTTTTTCGTTCTTTGGCAAAAAAAAAAAAAACAGCGGTGATTATTAAATACCACGAAAATAAAGATCGATTTGTGTGAAAAAAAAAATGATAAAAATGCCATTTGAGTACAGTGTTGCATGACCGGGGAATTGTCATTCAAAGTGCAACAGCGCTGAAAGATAAAAATTGGCCTGGGCAGGAAGGGGCTATACAGTATGTGCCCGGTAAGCAAGTGGTTAATACTTTGAATATCAGTAACAATGTATCTTCTCACATTGCAGGTTATGCCATCAGCTGCACACAGTGTTCAAGCAAATCCTCTCCCGTATGCTCTGGTTACAGCGCAACCTGCGCTTCAAAGCTTGTCTGCATATCCATCTACCAAGTTACAAGTCTAGGTAAGCTACCAGCGAAGAGATTGTAAGAGAATTTACACTTTATCCTGAAAAAAGGACTACAGGCCCAACTAAGTTTTTAAATCTGTTTAAATCAGCTAAATATATTCTAGGTGCACCAAAAATAACAGATTGATACAGAAGAACACCCTTGTTCTCTGTGGGGAGGCAGTGGTGTCTCTACAGAGATCCAACCCACCTTCCACTGAGTCATATCAAACCTATGCAAATATCAAAATGCCTTGATGGATGGGCGTTAGTCTGGAGGAGTGGGCGTTCCTAAGGCAGGCTGCATTTACGTGCAAACCTCTCTAGGCAACACCCACATCCCACATAATGATGAGCCTCCACAAGTGAAAGAAACACTCTAAGGGCCGGTTCACACTGGTCCAATATGCGATCCGACTTCAAGAGCACAAGTCGCATGACATGTCAAAATCAATGGTCCCCTTTGAGAGCTGTCTTAACTGGTCCCGACTTGTGTCGGTCCAACTTTGAAAAAGGTTCCTGCACTACTTTGGTCCGACTTGGACACAATTTCAGCCAAATGATTTGAATGTAAGTCGAGACCAAGTCAGATCATCATCTTAACCGATCCGACTTGTGGTATGCGACTTGTGCTTTGAGGATCTTGAAAGGGAACCCCACACTGAATTTTTTTTTTTAAATCGGCATGGGGTCCCTTCCCAAGACCATACTAGACCCTTCAGTCTGGTATGGATTTTGAGGGAAAGCCCCACGTAAAAAAAAAAAAAATCCCAAAATCCATACCAGACCCTTATCTGAGCATACAGCCCGGCAGGTTAGGAAAGGGGGGGAGGTGGACGAGCGAGTGCCCCCCCCTTCCTGGACCATACCAGGCCACATGCCCTCATCATAGGGGAGTGGGGGACTTGTTAAAGGGGGCTTCCAGATTCCGATAAGCCCCCTGCCCCCACAGCCACCACCCAGGGTTGTTAGGAAGAGGCCCTTGTCCCCATCAACATGAGCACAAGGGGCTTTGAGGTGGGGGGCGCAGAGCTCTTCCTGCTCCAAAGCACTCAAACCCCCATGTTGAGGACATGTGGCCTGGTGTGGTCCGGGGAGGGGATTGCTCACTCATCCCCCCCTTTCCTGACCTGCCATTATACATGCTCACATAAGGGTCTGGTATGAATTGGTTTATATAGTGCAGTGCTTTGCATAATGTACATTCACATCAGTCTCTGCCCTCAAGGAACCTACAATTTAAGGTGCCTCTCTCACATAAACTAGGGCCAAGGACACAAGGATACTGAGAACATGCAAACTCTAGAGATGGGCCGAACACCCCAGGTTCTGTTCACGCTAGAACTTTCTAACATCGCAAAAGTTTGAAACTGAACAACGAACGCTATTAAAGTCGATAGGACCCGAACTTGAAAAATCAAAAGTGCACATTTTGAAGGCTTACAGTATATGCAAGTTTTTGAGCATACAAAGGGTATGGGGGTCCGGGTACTGCCCTGGTGGACATGTATCAATGCAAAAAAAAAGTTTTTAAAAAAGATAATTTTTAAATGAGCAATTAGAAAGGTTTAATGATGCTTAAAGTGAAACAATAAAAATGAAAAATGCCTTTAAATATAGTGCCTGGGGGTCCCCATAGTCTGCTTGTAAAGTGTTGCATCTGTACGGTGTAGAGAACTGCTGCAGCAAAAATTACATTTATAAAGAAAAAAAGCTTTCTTTATCAAGTAAACAACGGCTTAGGGAGCCAGTCTGTATGATGAGGCCACAATTTAGTGTGCTCAGAACAAGATTCGAGATTTTTTGGATAAATTCTGGTGTCTGTTTCGCAAACCTTGCATAGAAGTATCAGGTGTGGAAAAACTAGGCTGTGGGTGTTGGTGGTGCCCTCACACCATAACCCTATAGAGGTACTGTTGATGAAAGCAAGAATTGGCCTTGCTGTAAAAAATTGAAATTATATGCACCTGTCAAACAGGTGCAGAAAAAATGGTCCTTGTGTGTTATTTTGGCCATGAAACCGATACCAAAAAAATTCTTCCAGGTAAAATCAACACCCACAAAGCTAGGCAGCCTAGACAGTCTTTCAATGATTCCACATCCCAAAAACACTTAATTGGTGACATCGGCATTAGGGGCTTGATAGCTGCTGCTAATCCAGGAATGATTCATTTAAAAAAAAATGTCAGCCAGTCAACGGAGTCTGTGGACAGACATGCTTTTTTATATGCCACAAAACCGTCGGCACCACTGAATGCCTGTTCGGAAAGCACACTGGATGCAGGGCAGCCCAGAAGCTCAATTGCATACTGGGCAAGTTCTGGCTAGTGGTTTATTTTCCATGACCCAGTAACCCAGTGGATCATTGACTGAAAAGCTCTCCATGTCTATTTTCACCCCTAGATAATCTTCAAAAACACTGCAGTAAAACTGCACTACAATATACTGTAGTAAAACTGAACTGACGCTCTTCAATATACCACAGTAAAACTGCACTGACTCACTCCAATATACTGCAGTAGAACTGCATTGACGCTCCTCAATATACCACAGTAAAACTGCACTGACGCACTTCAATATACTGCAGTAAAACTGCACTGACACACTACAATATACTGCAGTAAAACTGCACTGATGCACTTCAATATAGTTCAGTAAAACTGCCCAGACACTATACACTGACACGCTTCAATATACTGCAGTAAAACTGCCATGACACTCTACACTTTAATATACTGCAGTAAAACTGCCCTAACACACTAGACTGACACTACAGTAAACCTACACGGATGCACTACACTGACGCTGCACTATTATTATATTCACATTACACTGACACGCTACACTCACAATAGAATCACAATAGTACACTATAGCACACTAACTCACTAGTAGCAATGAACAGAGCCCTGTTCTATCTCTCTCCACTCCAACATCACACTGCAAATGGCTCCTTTGGTACCTTTACCTTTTATAGTGTGGGGTGGGTCTATGAGCATTGCACCATGATTGGACAAAGTCTTCACAACGTTCTCCAATCATGGATCTGACAGTGCTCTATGCCCTGATTGGGCAAAGCCTTCATTGCTTCAGCCAATCAGGGCTTAGAATGCACTGTGTGGTGCTCAGTGCATTGTGGAGCGCTTGTTGAGCCCAACAACAGTTGAATGCCCTGTCAATTCAGGTGTTCGCCGACGGGCAAACAGCCTATGTTCGGGCTGAACTTTTGCTTGTTTCAAACTGTTCGTCCAACACTAATCTTTAATAAACTCTTTCGGTGTTCCTGTACATCACCACGGTAACTTTTAACATTTAGGACGGACACGCAGAGGCCTTACCCTCTCCATTTGTCCATGAATAATGTACCTCACTCCCAGTAATGGTATGGGGTCCCGTTGTTGCTATGGGAGGCAGATTACTGCTGAAGGAGTGCCAACAGCATCTCCCTCGCTGCAAGAGGCTGTCTCACCTGCCACATGTACACACCTAATGCCAGGCTGCTACAGAAACCTTTGTTACCCTTGGTAACCCCTGTATATTCACACTGTATTGACTCATACCACTGTCTTCATACCCCATGTGTTTAGTGACCCGAGCTGTAGACTATGTGTGCCGGTTACTTGCATTGAGTAACTTCAGACCAGGCAAAGGCAAAGTTCCAAAAGCTTTACTTATATAAATTACCACTACAGTCCGAAATAAAGTGCAAACATTTCCCTAATGTTCCCAATCCCTAACTCAGGTTTGTGGGTGCCCCATGTCAAAAAAGGCCAAGGAAAATGACAAGCTCTACTTACCGACCATCCAGCGACCAACCAAGTTGATCTGTCTAACAGTATGCATTTAAAAAACAGGGGTTTAGTCTGCACACATTTGCAAATACATGCGTAAGCTACAGCCCCCTGTTACCTGTACTTCCTACCTCTAGCTTAGGAAGCTTAAGAGGTTCCACAGTGGAAGCACATGCATTATGATGGGATAGATGAAGGGCAGATAGGCTTGAAGGAGCCCACCCCTCCTTAAATGTACAGGGACACACTGAACACCTTGCACATAGCACCATGGCTGCAAAGGTGTTAGTGCATTGCCTGACCTATATATCAAGCGTACAAAAAGTTAGCCACTGCCCTCACCTATAACTGGCCTATGCAGCAAGGAGCATTGGAGGGCAACACATCTCAAAAAAGGGAAAGGAAAAATCCAAGCTCTAATTACCGACCAGCCTGCAACCAACCAAATTGACCTGTCTAACAGTATGCGTTTAAAAACTGGTGCTGTGTGCTGGGTGTTAAGTGTGTCCCTGTACTTTTAAGGAGGGGTGGGCTCCCTCCAGCCTATCTGCCCTTCATCTATCCCATCAGAATGCATGTGCTTCCACTGTGGAGCCTCTTATAAGTTAGAGGTAGAAACTACAGGTAACAGGGTGCCTTGCCGGGGGCCTGTAGCTTACGCATGTATTTGCAAATGTGTGCAGACTAAACCCCTGTTTTTAAACGCATATTGTTAGGCAAGTCAATTTGGTTGGTCGCAGGCTGATCGGCAAATAGAGCTTGGAATTTTCCTTGGCCATTTTTGACATGTGTTGCCCTCCAATGCTCCTTGCTGCATAGGCCAGTTATAGGTGAGGGCAGTGGCTAACTTTTTGTGGCTGCCCCAGCATACCTGCACAGGAAAGAGTCCATCTTTGGTAATGTCAATGGTTGGCATGTTCAAGGAGGGACTGCAAGCCCCGGCAATCCCCCTGGGCAGTGGGAACTCCGACTTCTGCACATTGCTGGGCCTCCAGACCTGGTGGTGGCAAAGAATGGGTAGGACCGGACTGGCCGGAACAGAACCAGCAAAAAGAACACCCTAAGCAACTCCAGGGTCCAAGCCTCCGACCCTTTTTATAGAACACAGGATCGGGGAGTTAGACCCAGGAATACCCACCAAGAAAAACCCGGGAAGCACAATTAACGCAACTTCCCGGCTGGAGCAGCGTTAACTACTATCTGCCTACGCGCAGATTTTGCATTTCGGCTCTTACAAGCACTGAGCACTTTATCGTACAGGACATTATGCACTACTTTTATTGCTCTACTGTTTCTATATACAATATTGTTTGGCTTGCACATTCAGCTCAACTGTGCTTCAGTACTTTGTGGCAGCGGCTGGGTATATGTTTTTATTTATTTAATTACTTAGTAGCACAGGTGTGTATTTATGTTTGTTTTTTTCATAAATCATTGCGTTAATATCATGTGACATAGAAAAATTGTAACTACCCCTATTTTAATCTCCAGGGTGTCTGTGTTCAGAAAATCTATAATGTTTTGGGGATTTTAGGTAATCTTCAGGCCTAAAAATGATTTTTTAAACGCGTGCAAAAACATTGAAAAACTAGCGCTGGCAGTGAAAGGATTAAAAGGGCAGATCTTATCCTCAAAACGCCACTGGGTGGCTTGCTCTACCAGCATTGATCAAACAACTGCAATAATAGCCTCGGGTGCATTTTCCCACGAAACACATTCATGGGAATTCTTTCCAGAAGTTTATAGACCTTCCAGAAGTTAAGAAAACAATAAAAAGGAGTACATGGGTCTCAAAAAGTGTTGTTTCAATTTCTGCATTTTTTTTTCTTTTACAGGAGGCCAACAAAGCATTAATTTTGTAAGAGGTTGTGGAGAAAAGAGCAACTGCAGACAATCGGGAGTGTTTGCTGCCCCATCTGGAAAATACAGATTCAGCTCCACCTGCTGCGAATCAAACTCTTGCACGCCATCCACTCCTGTATGTAAGTAAACAGATGCACTGATGTCACATATCTAGAGTATGACTGCTATGAAGTGTGTTATGGGGTGACTCTGACATATCTTACTGGTGCAGGGATATCTAGGAAAATACGGGGCTGCCATTGCTTGACTTCTGGCTGGACAACTAGTATTTTGAAATGGATAGGTCAGCAATGGTACCCTCCATATTTATTTTATTCTGAAAAGTAAACTCCAAAAGGAAAAGGAGCTAAACATGCCATTAACTACATACACTATATTTCCAAAAGTATTAAGACTTGCTTTGTCCACTGGTCCAAATCATTTTAGTGGAGGGGGGATTATGGTGTGGGGTTGTTTATCAGGGGCTGGACTTGGCCCCTTAGTTCCAGTGAAGGGAACTCTTAAGGCGTCAGCATACCAAGACATTTTGGACAATTTCATGCTCCCAACTTTGTGGGAACAGTTTGGGGATGGCCCCTTCCTGCTCCAACATGACTGCACACCAGTGCACAAAGCAAGGTCCATCAAGACATGGATGAGCAAGTTTGGGGTGGAGGAACTTGACTGGCCTGCACCTCAACCCAATAAAACACCTTTGGGATGAATTAGAGCGGAGACTGCGAGACAGGGCTTCTCATCCACATCAGTGCCTGACCTCACAAATGCTCTTCTAGAAGAATTGTCAATCATTCCCATAGACACCCTCCTAAACCTTGTGGACAGCCTTCCCAGAAGAGTTGAAGCTGTTATAGCTGCAAAGGGTGTGGCTGCACTACTGCTGCTCTCCTGAGCTCCAGTGAGGCTTACTGATCCAAGGAGCTTGATTACTTCCTATACCCAGAGTGGATGCAGGAATCTGGGGTGGACCAAGGGCAGGATCCCCCCCGGATGGCCAGAGTACCGGTCCTCCCATACCAGTGTTTGAGGACCTGGGAAATGGCCCATCTAAAGGTGAAAGCCTGGCAACCTACAGAAAGAAGGTTTATGCGAGAATTGCGAGAATCGACAAGGAGGAAGAAGTTAAAGTTTGACTTCAAGCATAAAAAAATTGCAAGTGACCGGCTTCACAGTTCCAGGGGAAGACAGATGCGGCCTGAGTTAATGGCTTTAAAGGCCAAAGTGGAAAAGCAGAGTCTGCTGGTGGCCGCTTCGAAAGAAACCAGCGGAGCTTTCAAGGAAAAGTATTGCAATGATTATCGCATGCAAAGATATGGTTACCATAGATCTTCTACTGCAACAGAATGGATGGGAACAGTATTGCCCCATAGAGGCCAGTGGAGGGCAGGCATCACCAGAGTGCGAGAAGCCATAGTCAGTGTAATGCAAAAAAGTTTCTGTGGGCTTGGACTGTGTTTCTGGCAAGCATGCTGGAAAATCTTTGCATCCCGTGGCAAGTATCAGTATGCCTGCAGAAAGTGGAGAAAGCTCTGGCAGACAGGCTGTGGGTGATCAGCTGTCAGGTGTTTTGACTGGCAGTATGTCATCTTACCAAGGAAGTTTTGTGCCCTTGTCACCGCAGCAGGAGGCTATGGAGCAAGATGATCCATCTGAGCCTGTGAAGGGAGCAGGTATGCTAAAGTTCATTACAGAAATGGAATCGCCTTTGCATGGTCACAAGTTTGCCGTGTCTGGATCATCTGAGGATGAAGAAGAGGATAATGATAATGTGTAGAATTTTTGAAGATGTCTTTGCTATTTAGTGATATATATAGATAGATAGATAGATAGATAGATAGATAGATAGATAGATAGATAGATAGATAGATAGATAGATAGATAGATATATTGTGACATTGGGGATTGTTCAGCTCAAGTGGATAGATGCGTTTTAGTGCAGTGAGTCCACATCAGAGAGGCATTTATAGTTAAGGGCCTGGTAGCCCACGTTTATTAAAGGAAAAAACAACAAAAGTCCATCCAGGAATCCCACGCAGGGGTCCAAGCTTCAGCAAGTAAATACAATAGAAAATCCAAATGAAAATGCTAGCCCACCTGGCTACTCTTCAGCAGTATTGCTGCTATAGGGAACAGGCCCCTCAAACAAGCTGCTTGGATGCACACAGTCTTAGGCTCCTTGGTCACACACAGTTTCAAGAGCTTCAATGCACACAGCTTCTGGCTCCTTTGACGCACACAGCTTTACAGCCCTTCAATGCACACAGCTTCTGGCTCCCTGGACGCACACAGCTTTGAAGCCCTTCAACGCACACAGCATCTGGCTCCTTGGACGCACATAGCTTTGAAGCCCTTCAACGCACACAGCATCTGGCTCCTTGGACGCACATAGCTTTGAAGCCCTTCAACGCACACAGCATCTGTTCTCACACAGAGACAGTTACTAGCAGCCACTGCTCCAACTTCACCTTCCTCCACCCTTTCTGCTCTCACCAGTCCCTCGTTATATGGGCTGTGTGCACCTGGGCACACACCCTGCTGGCTGTCCACAAGACCCGGACACAGGGTTGGAGATCCCGTCCCACCCAAGACTCTGAAGGATCTCCAAACTACAGAGCCCCATAAGGAACTAGCAAAACCTGGAGAAAACTGCCAGAGCAGTTCTCTCCACCTCAAACCTACACTCTGTAGCTCTGCACTCAGACAATATGCAGACTCTGTGTCCACTTTAACCCCATTTTCATAGTGACAGAGCCTTGCTCTGCCACATACCCCCCCCTCTTGTTTCGATCCGGAGGGAGAAACACCTGCACCCACCATAGCAGTTGGGACACTTCTGTGCTGGCCATCAGCCACGTAGGCCCAACCCTTTTTTCGGGTGTGCTTCCAGGTACGTCCCACCTTGGATCTTAACAGGGTCCTATAATTCCGTATACTCTGCCTTCCCTCTCTTCTCTTGGGGTTCCTGAGCATACTCTCCTCTCTTGGGGGAACTCTGCCTTCCCTGATCCTACCTTTCAGCTTACAGACGTCAGTTTTATCTTTCACCACAGGTCTTTCAGGTTCAAAAACCTCTCTCTGGTTACCCACGGCAACCACGTCACTTTTAACAGCACCAAACATTAGCAGATCATACATTTCAATGACATCCTGTCGAACACAATCAGTGCCATCTATCTCAGTACTTGTTGTTAGGACCAGACCTGAGGAGGGACAAAACACAGGCAAGTGATTACACCCCACGGGTCCATAGCACAGCTTCACCTCACCTGTTGTCCAACACTCCATGGGTAACTGATCTAACAAATGACACTGATCCAAGCACAAACTACTCCTTTCTGATGTACACATTACATTGTTGCAGCAACCAACATTAGCACTTTCCTTTACAGTGTCTCCGGGTACTTTAAGTTGTACCTCTTTCTGAGTGATAGAAAGCATCTCTGCTAGTGCTGCGTCTATTTTGGGCCCTACCTTCTCATGAGGTTTAGCGGGTGAAACAGTATCCACGCCCTCTATTGACCACTGCTCAGCCGCACCTCGGACCACACCAGCAGAGATGTTTATAGTCACTACACCAGCCGGAGAGACCTTTGATGTCTCCAACAGTTCTCCTGGGCACCTTCCATACCACTCAGTAACTGGGAGCACCCTCTCAGAGAACCTCAAGACTATCTGCCACACTGTTAATAAGCATTGGTCCCACCAATACCATTCTCGATCAAGGCTTCCCAGCACAGCCTGTACCACCTGGCTCCACCCATGGGTACTACGCAGCACCACCTGGTCCGACTGTGGTGGAGACACCCAAGTGTACAGTGAGTGCATTTTTACCAACTCCAGCATTTCAAGTAAGGTTTTTGTCATCTCTAAACATCCAATGTCTAAATACCAGACCTTTCTAAGGTCTTTTTCCCTGTCCAAGACATGGAGGGGCTCATCCACTGCAGCTTGTGAGGTTGAGACATTTGAAGAGACCTCCAACTCCTTGGAGGTACCCCTCATCACAGCCTGTTGCTCCCCTGGAGCGCTGTCAGACACATGTCTCACACTTTTCCCTTCTGTACCAGTGTCAGTGAGCCACTGCAGGTCATTATAAGTCACATTGTCACCTTCACACTTGAGCTGTGGGGCTGTGGACAACACATCTGCTTTGCCAGCACCCTGAACAGTTCCTTCAGACTGGAGGGCATTAACCTTCGCAGGGACAAACGTGTCCTTGAGCACCAGCCGATCTGCGATCCCTCCATTGGGCATAGCAGGTGTTATGTCCACCACATTATTTAATATTGCGATTGCATTCTCATACCAATTATCCCAGTCTATTGTGGTTCCATCACCTACTCTAGAAGGCCCCACAGGAACCTGGGATTCACTAGCCAAAACATCACCTGTGTCATTTCTATACATATCCCTTTGGGTGCACACATCATCTGACAAGGCAGGCTGTAATACATGCTTTTGCCCTACCTGCTCTGGGGGCGCTACTGACACACACAGCTCTGCACTTTCAGCTTTTGCTGGCTGAATTAACCCCTTGACACCAGGGTTACACTTAGGGTTGTGGGGCTGCGCCTGCACACTCTCACTGTGTGACTCAGTCTTCCTTTGTTTCACCAGAGTAGCACCACAGCCATCCTGGAAAACCTCTGGCTCCAACACATGGAGACCCCACGAGACTCCCATGGACAAGCCTGCGCTTCTGGTTGTCATGGGAGATATCCTACTCCCATCATTGGCAGTGAACACATTTCCAACATTTTCAGACATGACATTAAAGGGAACACATTTTTCAATGTCATTATCACCAATACCATCACATTTCCCAACAGTAACATATTTGTCAGCATAACCATCATAATTTTCATTACGTATAGACATAACTGCTACTTTTGTGGATTGTCTATTACCAACCACAGCCTGTGAGCCTCTCCTCACATCACCCTCTATCTTTAAAGGGGAACTCTTTCCTCCTTGGGCAGCTCCATAGCTGACCTGGGAAACTCTCTGCTCCGTCACTGCAAGCTCCTCTGAAGTTTCCCTGGGCAACTCTGCAGCACCTGTCACTAGGGAACATGGCACAATAACAGTTTTGGTCACCCCTAGTTTAACCTCTCCAGCACTCTGCTGGATTATAGCAGGCACATGCATAGTTCCCATGTTCATTTGAGTCTTTAACCTTGCTGTCAGCTGGTCCTCACCAAGTGCCTCCCCACTGCTCCGGGTAGCACACTGCAGCAAGTCTATGTCCATTTGCACTGCGGATCTTCCTGCTGGACACACTCCCATGTCACTAGGTTCAGTCCCACAAACTGAAACAGTCTTACCATTTTCAGTGGCTGACATCATACCCTTCACTTGAGTGCGCTGTCTCTCAGCTGCATCCATACCAGCTACTTCCTCTGTGTGGCCACAGGACGACACTGCAGCCTTTCCAGACTCTTCAGCGTTGTTCCAGAACCTTGGGCAAGTAAAAATTCCATGCCCCACTTGACCACATTCCAAGCACGGTACTGGTAGCTGAACTTTACTTTCTTGGAATCTCCTTAATGACTGGCTCTCTGTTGCCACAGGATACCACTGGTCATGACCATCAGCAGACAGACTCCTTGGATCCCCGACATCCCTGTTGGCCTGGACATTGCTTCCACAGATGACCATATTCCTCTTTTTCACACGCTGTTGTCCACCTGGCTTCCTGTTGCCAGGGGAAACTTCTTTCACTTCCTTTTTAACTGGGGATGACATGATTAATTTACCCCAGGTCACAGAAATTTCACACTTGGAAAAATTCTCTGGCGTGGCTGGGGCATGTGGTGAAATACCCTCTAGCCATAGAACCCTTTCCCTTGCTTCAGCAAGGATTGCTTCCTTTTTCTGTTTTGAACGCCCCATGCTTGCTGTCTTACACACAGCAACTTGCAACACACTTCACAGCAGAGAGAAAAAAAAATATGTGATTCTCCTTTCACAGGTACACAACCTGCATGCAACACGGAGAGAAAAAATATGCGATTCTCCTTTCACAGGTACACAACCTGCATGCAACACAGTCCATCAAACTTCTGTGCAATGCTGTTCGCCTGGCTGCCACACACAGCTAGCAGTAGTTCCTGATGCGACTCACCATGGAGCAAGGACCTAGATTCAACCGTCTACATGCCCGCATTCTCCACCACTTGTGACATTGGGGATTGTTCAGCTCAAGTGGATAGATGCGTTTTAGTGCAGTGAGTCCACATCAGAGAGGCATTTATAGTTAAGGGCCTGGTAGCCCACGTTTATTAAAGGAAAAAACAACAAAAGTCCATCCAGGAATCCCACGCAGGGGTCCAAGCTTCAGCAAGTAAATACAATAGAAAATCCAAATGAAAATGCTAGCCCACCTGGCTACTCTTCAGCAGTATTGCTGCTATAGGGAACAGGCCCCTCAAACAAGCTGCTTGGATGCACACAGTCTTAGGCTCCTTGGTCACACACAGTTTCAAGAGCTTCAATGCACACAGCTTCTGGCTCCTTTGACGCACACAGCTTTACAGCCCTTCAACGCACACAGCATCTGGCTCCTTGGACGCACATAGCTTTGAAGCCCTTCAACGCACACAGCATCTGGCTCCTTGGACGCACATAGCTTTGAAGCCCTTCAACGCACACAGCATCTGTTCTCACACAGAGACAGTTACTAGCAGCCACTGCTCCAACTTCACCTTCCTCCACCCTTTCTGCTCTCACCAGTCCCTCGTTATATGGGCTGTGTGCACCTGGGCACACACCCTGCTGGCTGTCCACAAGACCCGGACACAGGGTTGGAGATCCCGTCCCACCCAAGACTCTGAAGGATCTCCAAACTACAGAGCCCCATAAGGAACTAGCAAAACCTGGAGAAAACTGCCAGAGCAGTTCTCTCCACCTCAAACCTACACTCTGTAGCTCTGCACTCAGACAATATGCAGACTCTGTGTCCACTTTAACCCCATTTTCATAGTGACAGAGCCTTGCTCTGCCACAATATATATATATATATAGATAGATATATAGATATATATATATATATATATATATATATATATATATATATATATATTACAGTGGTATTGCTCTTGGTTGGAAAAAAACAAAAAACTTTTGTTAATATATATATATAGGTTGAAGTAAGCCTTTATTATGTTTAGTCATGTTTACAATATGTAAATATATATATATATTAATATATTGAACCCTACGGACTAAGACTGGGATGCCATTAGAGTTCATGTGCGTGTAAAGGCAGCCGTCCCAATACTTTTGGTAATATAGGGTATATGGGAGTTGTTTTACTTGCCAAAGGAATTGTGTTTCTGTTCATCCAGTTCTGAGATTTGAATAGTTATGTCACACAGCACAGCTCGGTCTGGCATGGGGGAGACCTGATCTTTCTTTGCCAAAGTTTCACTTTCACTTACAGGTCCCAACCCCTAACTGGTGAAAAGAGAAGCAGTACATGGATGAGCTCATCTCTTTGTCACTCTGTTCTTCACTCCTATCAACATGATTGTTACACTGCAACCCAAATGATTAGCGCCCTTGCCTACTGGGCACTTAAACCCTCTTCCTGCCCAGGCAAATTTTCAGTTTTCAGCGCTGTCACACTTTGAATGACAATTGAGCTGTCATGCTACACTGTACCCAAACTAAATTTTTAGAATTTTTTTCACACAAATGGAACTTTCTCTTGGTGTGTGTGTGTGTGTGTGTGTGGGCTGGTCTTCCTGTTATATGAGATTTTAGTGATTGGGTTTAGATATATGTTAATATTTTTTCCATTCTTCCAGTGCCACCTTTGAACTTTACTTCTAACGGACAATCGTGCCCATTTTGTGTGTCCACCACATCCAAAGACTGCAAGTCTGACCAGATGATGTCCTGCATGGGGGATGAGGATACGTGTGCATTAGAAAACACAGAAGAAACAGGTAAAATGAAATTTACATTTTTCTAATATTTTTTGGCAGGTAAATATGAAGTGTTGCAAATTATTATTTAACACTTATATTTACAAGTAGAACTCTAGGTACATTTTCAATGTTTTACCTGTCTATTCTTAGCTGCTATGCTGAAAAAATCCTGTTTTTTTACAGAGTTCATCAATTTAATCTCAGATTACACAAACAAAGTTGAATAGGTCAGGGGAGTGGCTTTCTCTCTGTCCTTCATGTCCACCCTCAGTTTCCCCAAAACTCACAAGTCAGTAACAAACACAATCAGATTTAAAATCAATGTCTGTGGTAGCCATTCATGGAGGAAGGTGACACATTTGATGAAACACTGTCCAGCTTAACACACCTTTTAACAGAAAGCAAGGTTATCATAAAAACTTCACTAGCTAAGGTCTGCAAAAATCTTCCACTTCAGCCCCGGAAGGATTCCCCCCCCCCCCCTTCCTGACTGGACCATTTTTTGCGATTCGGCACTGCATCGCTTTAACTGACAATTGCGCAGTCGTGCGATGTTATACCCAAACAAAATTTATGTCCTTTTTTTCCCACAAATAGAGCTTTCTTTTGGTGGTATTTGATCACCTCTGCGGTTTTTATTTTTTGCGCTATAAAAAAAAAAAGAGCAACAATTTTGAAAAAAACACAATATTTTTTACATTTTGCTATATTAAATATCACAAAATTTAAAAAAAACAAAAACAGATTTTTCCCTCAGTTTAGGCCGATATGTAGTCTTCTAGATATTTTTGGTAAAAAAAAAAATCGAAATTAGCGTATATTTATTGGTTTGCACAAAAGTTATAGCGCCTACAAAATAGGTTATTGATTTATGGCATTTTTTTTTTTCTACTAGTAATGGTAGTGATCTGCGATTTTTATCGTGACTGCGACAATGTGGCGGACAGATCAGACACTTTTTGGAAACCATTGACATCTATACAGCGATCGGTGCTATAAATAGCCACTGATTTCTGTATAAATGTCACTTGGAGGGAAGGGGTTAACACTAGGGGGCGATCAAGGGGTTAAATGTGTTCCCTTACTGTGTGTTCTAACTATGGGTGGATGGGACTGACCGGGGGAGGATACCGATCGGTGTTCCTATATACTAGGAACACACGTTCTGTCTCCTCTCCCCTGATAGGAGGGGGATTTGTGTGTTTACACACACAGATCCCCATTCCTGCTCACCCCCTATGCCCCTTAAAGCGGCCGCCACACAGCAACCGTGATTTGCGCAGGGGAGCCATTGCACCGCCATCAAATGACGGCGGGCGGTTGGCTAGTGGTTAATATGGCCTGTTGTAAACAGTCTAGCAGAGTAGCCCAAAGCATTATACATACTGAGCCTGTTTTAGCTAGGAAAGCCAAACTTTATGCATATGCCATAATTCCTGCTATTATGGAGTTGCCTTCATAAAAAATGATTGGTTAACAGTTATGTTAACTATTAGTAAAATTCTAGGTACATTTTCAATGTTTTACCTGCCTTTCTTAGCTGCTATGTTGAAAAAAAGCCTGTTTTTTACAGAGTTCAGTAATTCAATCTCAGATTACACAAACAAAGTTGAATATATATCCTTTCTAGATGTGAGTTTAGGTTGTAGCATCCCTATATTCCCCTCTCACTCTTTATTTTTTTGTTCTTTATCTCTGTCCTTTATGTCCACTAGACATGTGCACTGCCAAAAAATGTGTTAGTTTTCGTTTCATTCGTTTATTTTTCTTTAGTTTTTCGGGTCATTCGTTATGAACCCAATTCGTAAATTTGTACATTCGCACATTCGTACATTCCTAAATTCATAAATTCGTACATTCGTAAATTAGAGGATTCGTAAATTTGTACATTTGTAAATTAGAAAATTCGGAAATTTGTAAATTCAAAATCTGAAAATTCAAAAACCCAAAAATCTGAAAATCTGAAATAGTAACTAACTATTAAATGATAGGTATTGGAATTTCCTTTCAAATATGGCTGTTAGTGAACGTAACGAATACAAATTAACATTAACGAATTTGTCGAAATTCGTTGAAAAACTAATTCGGAACAAAACGAATTGCACATGTCTAATGTCCACCCTCAGTTTCCCCAAATCTCACAAGTCAGTAACAAACACAATCAGATCTGTGGTAGCCATTTATAAAGGAAGGTGACACATTTCATGAAACACTGTCCAGCTTAACACCCCTTAAACAGAAAGCAAAGTTATCATAAAAACCTCGCTAGCTAAGGTCTGCAAAAGTCTTGTATTTATTTTTTTCCAAAAAAAGAAGTTTATTGAACAAGAGTAAAAAATACAGAGTCCAAAAGATGTACAATCTGAAAGTCTTTAAATTCGGTCTGTCGTAAAATGGCCCTGAGGTAAACAGTCTAGCAGAGCAGCCTAAAGCATTATACATACTGAGCCTGTTGTTTTAGCTAGCAAAGCCAAACTTTATGCATACGCCATAATTCCTTCTATTATGGAGTTACCTTCATAAAAAAATGGTTACACCAATATATAGGATGATATCAATCAGATAGACACCACCCATGCCTATATTACAAGGTCCAGAAAGCTAATAACACAAATTAGTCCTCCTAAAAGAGACATAAGATCCATATAATATTTAGTGTCTATCAAATCATAATTTTATTCTATTAAATAATATGCTGTTTGTTGGATTGTGAAACCTTTTCAGATGGAACGTTAGATGTATTGAGGATAACTGGCAATAAGGATGTGTTAGTTGAGCATAATGAAAAATTCTTCATTACACCTCTATAACAGTTTTTAGACCCTTTGATTGGGTAGCCTTAAAGGAGAAGTATAGCCAAAGTTTTTTTTGGCTATACATCTCCTATGGATCACAGGAGTGCAGTTCCTTCGTCACTCCTGTGACCTGTTTTCAGCTGACAGCAGGTTGAAGCCCTCTGTCGGCTGGTGTCACAGAGCCGGTTCAGGCTCTGAAAATATCCAGAATATATGGTCAAGATCCACCCAGAAGCCTGGACCAGCACCAGGCTCAGCCTCTCAAAAATCCGCAGAGAGCCTGAGCCAACCTCACCTTCCCCCTCCACAGCCCGTGAACGCTGGAGGGGCAGAGCAGAGAACTGCTGACTGACAGTCATGGAGCTCAGAGCGGAGGGGGAGAACAGAGGGATCAGCAGTGTTTGAGTGCAGGGCCGGCGGGGGACATATACATGCCCACCTAATTGAGTATAGTGAGTTTTTTTTTTTTTTTTAAGCCCATACTTCTTTTTCAAAATATCTTTTTCAAAATATAACTAAAAGGCAAAACTTTTTAGGATCAGATCATGTGCACTACCGAAAAATTCGTGTATTTTTGTTTTCAATTCATTCTTTTTTTTTGTTTCTTTATGGGATCATTTGTTATGATCGGCATTCGTTACTTCGGATAATTCATAATTTCGGATGCATTCATATTCATTATGTTCTCTAACAGTTACTTTAGCCAAATTTGGAATGAAATTCCATTACCTATAATTTAATAGTTTATAATAATAAATAATAACAATAATAAAAACTATAATACTTGTTAATAATTTAATTACAATAGAAAAACCGAAAAACAAAATTATCCAAATGTACCGTAATCGATTTGTTAAACTTGTAGGTTGAATCGTTTTTTGCTCTTTCAGGTTTTCGTTCTTTCAGATTTTCGTTCTTTCTGAAAATGTGTTTTCGTATGCATTTGTCAAGAGTCTTTCGTTCATTTGGATGCTTCCGAATTACCAAATATATAAAATTTCTTCCGAAAATGAATTTGTATTCGTAACAAAACGAATTGCACATGTCTAACCCCCACCCCCTTCTTTCTCTCCTTCTCATCCTCTCTTTATTTGTCCCTCTTATTTTTTCTCTCCTCTCCTTTAACCTTCCTCCTACTGTCTCTCCATCTCCCCTACTCTCTCCTGCTCCCCCCACTTTTCTTTCTACCCCCCCCCCATCTCAGGCTCTTCTTCTCCTTTCCCATTCTCTCTCACCCTCTCTCCTTCTCCTTTCTCTCTGGATGAGGACTCTTTTTATAACAGAGACTCTGATTTTTTTTTCCTGCCTTAGATCACTTTTTATTCCTTTCTATTTCAGTTGGATCATCCACTTACAAATCATCGATGCGTGGTTGTGCCACGAAAGGTTTCTGTAATCTGGGAACCCAAAAGTCGGAATCTGCTGGATATAAATCAAAAATGGTCGTTACATGTGGTGCAAGCACTGCATTATATTCTACCTTAACCCTACTGATATTGGCTACCTTCTCATTGATATCAAATGTCTTTTAGGCTTTTCCCTTTTTTTTATGTCAATCAGCTGCCTGCTCAAATTAATATAAGGGGGAGCCCCAAAATGTAGTATTAAACAAGTAAACTGGGATACCGTTTATGTGTGTCTCTGCGGTTTTTTTTGGATGCACTAGTTGGAAGTGAAGAAATATGGCTCCATACACTTCTTGCTGCCTGAAGCAAGAGATAAAGTCCATCTTGTGCAATATCTCATTTTTATGATAACTACATTTCAGACAACTGTGGTCCTTGCCTCAGTAATGCTTTCTACAGCAGTAGTCTCACCTATAACTATTTTATTATTCTTTTTATTTGATGAAGCTCAAACCAAGCATCAAAATGGGGAAGAAAGGGGATTTAAGTGACTTTGAATGTGACATGGTTGTTGGTGCCATAATGCACCATGTCACAAAGCTAAAATCATCTCACTACTGGTTTCTTGAACATGACAATGAGGTCACTGTACTCCAATGACCTTTGAAGTTTACATTTTATGAGAAGGGGGAACAGACTGGTCACCTGCTGGCTACAATTGTTAATGTCCCCCCTTCAGCTCCTAAGGGGGTACTTAAAGCGTATAGCCTCGGTATACCATTAGCAATGTTCCAGGCCAGGCAAGCCTTATATTTAGTGTGGTAGTGGTTGACAGCTTCAACAGTCACTAAGATCCCTCTTACAGGTCTGTACTCACAGTGTCCCTGGTACCCCTCTCACTTGGCTCCAAAAGAAATTTGCAGTAGGATAGACCACCCAACTATGCATAGCTGGGACCTCGATGAGAATATCAGAATCCTAAACTGGACTGCCATGAAGGACAGCAGCCCTTCTAGTTGGAAACCTCTCCTCCTGGGGCAGAACGCTGCTCTCCTAGGCTCCAGACTATTTATACACTCTCCCAGCCACCATCTGGTCACCCTCCCCCAGGGGCTGGCTAATGCCCTGTACACGCGATAGGATTTTCCGACAACAAAATCCATGGGATTTTTTCAGACGGATGTTGGCTCAAACTTGTCTTGCATACACACGGTCACACAAAGTTGGTCGGAAATTCCGAACGTCAAGAACGCGTAGGACGAGCCGAGAGCAATGAAGTAGCAATAGCAGCTCTTCTCCTTGATTCCGAGCATGCGTGGAGCTTGGTGTACACGCAGAATTGTATACACACGATCGGAATTTCCGACAACGGATTTTGTTGTCGGAAACTTTGAGAACCAGATCTCAAATTGTGTATGACGGAAATTCCTATGGAAAATGTGTGATGGAGCCTACACTCGGTCGGAATTTCCGACAACAAGGTCCTATCACACATTTTCCATCGGAAAATCCTATCGTGTGTACAGGGCATAAAGCTGCATAAATATTCAGGCTGCTTGTTTGATTCTCCCACCCACTATATTCTGGAAGCCACCAAAAGACAGGGGAAAGCAATCAAATTTGTAGCTTGCAGAGCCCAGAGCAGACCCAAGTAATCACATGCTGCTGTAGTGATTCCAGAAGAGCCACAAGAACTAAATTTGCCTAATCCTCACTAGCAGCCTATCTGGGAGGGTGCTACATACTGTATATAAAACCATTTACTTAATAATATCAAATTTGGTTAATCAATGGTCTAAAGAGTGGGATTTTTTTGTGCATACTGTATGCCCATAACCCTCCTCCTTATTTTATTTATTTATTTTTGTTCATTTTTTTACATTAATAATGATTATATATGAAATTACTCTATATAATTAATTATTTTTAGTTGTTTTTCTGATTGAAATAATATTTTAATGAATTTTAGAATTGTGTCTAATATTCAATTAAATATCAATAACCTACATAATTGGATAGAGAGGCAAAGAATTAGGACTCCTATCAGGTTTTTCTGCTATCTTTGGCTCTGTTAAGCCAGGTACACACTACAAGTTGTTTTTTTTCGACCCAGTGGGCTGAACGAAAAAACTGAGAGATCTCCATACTAACGTAAGTGATGTAAAGTGTGGCAATCTCCCCCCGCTGTCCTATTGTTTTCTGATAGGGAGACTGCCGGTCAGAGCTGGTTTTCCAGCATGCCCATTTGACAAAACACACGGGTCAAACGTCAGCCGGTTCCTACTAAAACAACCGTTTTCGGCCAATTTTCACACCGCGTGTACCCAGCTTAAGTGAGATGTCTCCTCCCTCCCTATCATGATGAAAGCGATATCACCCAAGGCCGGCGTCACCATTAGGTGGGACAGGCAGCCGCCTAGGGCGCCAGGATGGAAGGGGCGGTAAAATCCATGCAAACACAGTGACCTTGACTGCTTGCTGCTATCACACACTCCGCCGCACTGAGCAGATTGGAGCACTGTTGCGGGGTGACAAGCCAGAGGATGAGCCGGGCCGGGGATGAGGATGAACAGGAGCCGGCAGAGAAGGGGGTGGAGTCTGTGTGGGCAGCTGTGGGAGGAGTTTCTTCTCCCCCAGGCACCATGACCTACTTGTACAATGTGGAGATGGAGAGCGGCTATACCTCTCTAGCTCCGGCACTCCAAAGCCTCTGGCAGCTGGTCATCCTGACATAGCGAGAGCGGTGTTACCCATTTACGATATTTGAGATTTAATATCTCTCAGATATGATTTATGTTAAATGAGAGTTCTTTGACCGTGAGTGAAAGCTTTAACACAATAACAAAATGTATTGGTATATAGTAAATAGGCCTAAACTAATACACAGCAATCTACCTAATTGTACAGGAAAAGGATAAAAATCATGGATTACATGAAGGAATACAGAGTATATTCCTTAAAACATTAAATCTACAAACAGTAGGATATAAAAGACAAAAGACAAACATATTTAGTTACAAGTAAAAGGCAGACATTTCCCATAGTTACCATTTACACCAAGGTTCCGTTCTGATGGCTGCTCTACCATAGAGTGTGTGTTCTCCCCCATCCCCAGAATTACCCCCCTCTCTGTTCCCACCCCTTTGTGCTATACATCTCCTCCCCTCCCCCTCTTTCCCTTCCCCCTCTCTTCTTCCTTTTTTACCCTCCTCTCTCTTCCTCTCCCCCAGGCTAGGGCATAGCCTGTCTATATACTACCCTAGCCTGTCTTGACTATTGGATAACAGATGTCTATTAAACATTACCCAACCATTATACTCCTTTTCCCAATAATGAGACCACACCAGCTTCTGGAGTATAAAACAAAGGCCGTAGCAGCCTACTTTATTAACTTAACATAAAATTATATTATCAAAAATATAAAACTTCCGTCATCAAGAAAAACAAACATCTGTTATGCAACCTGGATCAAAAAGAACGTTGGTCTGAGCAATAGCTTTAGCAAATCCATCTGATGGCCATAACAACTATAGCACTGCAGCCCTAAACCAAAAATCTCCAATAGGCCTCAAGCCGACAAGCTGGCTCAGAGACTGCCGTGACTGCAGTGCCCCATATCACTTCCCGGCTAACCGGGAACCAAAAAACCTCCGGACCCATATCAACGTTGGATCCCCACTCTTACTTTTTAGCCATCTTCCTTCCCTTGCCCAGACCAACGCCCGCCACTGCCACGACAATCTCTCTTCTTTCACCTGTTGACAAAAGAAAAACCACAAACCCAACGACAATAACATATCTTATTACTAGGGAGGGTGGGCGGGAACTTTCCACGATCTTCTGCTATCCCTCCCAGAGCGGGAAGCCCTTTTAAATGTCCCCTCCCCTAATTCTCCCTCCCCCTCGGCTCCACCATAATCCTCAAACATTAACCCTTACCCTGTTCCCACTGTCATGTTCGCCCTTTGCCTACAGCATTGCATGCTGTTGCTCCAGGCTTTTCTTGACTATTGGATAACAGATGTCTATTAAACATTACCCAACCATTATACTCCTTTTCCCAATAATGAGACCACACCAGCTTCTGGAGTATAAAACAAAGGCCGTAGCAGCCTACTTTATTAACTTAACATAAAATTATATTATCAAAAATATAAAACTTCCGTCATCAAGAAAAACAAACATCTGTTATGCAACCTGGATCAAAAAGAACGTTGGTCTGAGCAATAGCTTTAGCAAATCCATCTGATGGCCATAACAACTATAGCACTGCAGCCCTAAACCAAAAATCTCCAATAGGCCTCAAGCCGACAAGCTGGCTCAGAGACTGCCGTGACTGCAGTGCCCCATATCACTTCCCGGCTAACCGGGAACCAAAAAACCTCCGGACCCATATCAACGTTGGATCCCCACTCTTACTTTTTAGCCATCTTCCTTCCCTTGCCCAGACCAACGCCCGCCAAAGCATCCCAATAGTAATACCTTACTCTTGGGTGCTCCTCCACACCCGAATAGCTCGCTGTATACCGTCTTGTATGCCCAAAGCCCACAAATCCGTCCCCACCTCATTAAGATGTACCCCATCTCGTCTTAAGTACCTCCATGTCTCGAATTCCAGTTCCATATGCCTGATTGCCAACCCTCCACAACTAACCACAAATTTACTCACTTCCCTATTAATCTTCTTCCTAGCTCTATTCACCCCCTCCACTGACCTGGCCATTCTCCAACACATGCGTGCAACCATGTCCGACCAAACAATGATCATTTTTGGAAATTCCTTCCCTAAGCGCCAGACGTCAAATTTAATGTCTCGCGTAATGTCTATCATTGAGCGAATACCAAGATCATTGCCGCCCACATGTATTACCAGCACATCCGGAGGGCCCTCCCTGTTTGCATAACGTTGTACCTCCTGAACCAACCTGCCCCACAACATCCCCGGTATACCAAACCATTTTAAGTACACTTCCCGTCTATCAAAACCTAACTGCCTACCCTCAGGTCGGGCGTCTCCCCTCCGAGCCCCCCAACACACATAAGAATGGCCCATAATCCAGACCACTCTTGGAGCTGCACCTGAAATTAAAAGAAAACAAACCATGCTCAACATTGACCAGTTAACTACTGTCCCACCGGCCATAAAACCACAAAAACAACCTAACTCCTTACAATCTTACCGCTAGTTGAGGTCGCACATAAGATTGAAATCTGTTAGACTCCCACCGCCCAATCCGTTTTATTGTTTCCACCTCCATACCCAATCTGGCCGCCTCTGTTGCGGCACCTATCCGGAATGAATGTGATGAAAATTCCCGCTCCTCAAGTCCCAGCCCAAGCAAACATTTTCTAAAAACAGCAATAAACTGAAAACGCGATAACATATCTCCATTTGCATGTATCAATAAAGGGCCCTGACAATCCGGCCTCACTTTCAAAAATTCCCGTACTGCACCCACTGGGCACTGAGGGGATCCCAGGATGGAATAAACTCGCACCATCCTGCCTCTCCCCTCCTGATCTGTCTTCGACTTCCGTAGGAATATCGATACCCCGTCCTCCTCAAGTGTAACCTCTTTACAACCAACTCCTCCTTGCACTGTTTTTGAAGGGCTAACCAACTCCCCTATCCTGAATGCCCCAAAAATGCTAATACAAAAGCTACCTTAAACAAGCTAACTTCGTAATCAGACGAACAGACCCCCCTCAATTGTTCCACAATACCCCCCAGTATCTCGAAAGTTACTGGTCTCCTTGAATCGCGCTGAACCGCCGCCCTCCGATAACCTTTCAACGCCTGTCTCACCCAAAAGTCCTTGGTGAAGTCGGGCTGCCCTTGTAGCTTAAAAAGGAAAGCTAAACCAGCTAGCTGTATACTGATCACAGATACCGACGCACCCTCGTTAAATTTTCTTGCCAGATAATACAGTAATAGCGAACGCACTCCTTGCCCTACAAGTTCCTCCCTCAACGCTCGCCCAAAGGACATCCATTCCTGCCAAACCCTATTGTATGCTGCCCAAGTAGCCCCACTTACCGACCGCTTAATCCATCCCTCGACGACTCCAGTGCAATCTCCCACAGCCAGTCTGGACAAGGCACCCCCTGTTGCTCCGCTTCCGGCGCCAACTCTCTGAACCTGTCCCACTGGAAGCGAGACAACGCATCAGCAATTACGTTTTCCACCCCCGGTAAGTGAACAGCATGAATGAAGACATTCAGTTGTAAGCATCTTAACACTAAGTGTTGCAGCAACCTAATCACCGGCGGAGATGACGCCGTGACCCTGTTTATCACTTGCACCACCCCCATGTTGTCCCCATGAAAACGCACTTTCAGATCCCTGAACGATGCGCCCCATAACTCAACTGCCAGTACCACTGGAAACAGTTCCAGCAATACCAGGTTCTTCGTGAAACCCTCTTGTACCCACGATTGAGGCCATGGACCTGCGCTCCATCGCCCTTGAAAGAACGCCCCAAAACCTGTTGATCCAGCGGCATCAGTGAATAGTTCCAAGTCAAAATTGCTGACTGGACCCGACATCCACATTGCCCTACCGTTAAAGGATTCCAGAAAGGTATTCCAGACCCTGAGATCTTCCCTATGTGTTTTAACTAAACGAACAAAATGAGTTGGGGATTTGATCCCACTCGTGCTGGCCGCCAGCCGGCGACTAAACACTCTCCCCATCGGTAATATGCGACAAGCAAAATTCAGCTTGCCCAAAACCGATTGTAACCGTCTCAGTTGTACCTTTTTCAGACCTATCAAACCTGCCACTTCCTTCCGCAAATCTTCCAATTTCTCCTCAGGCAATCTGCATTCCATCGCATCCGAATCTAATACAATACCTAAGAACGTGATGACCGAGCAGGGTCCCTCCGTCTTATCGGCTGCTAATGGAATGCCAAATTTTTCTGCTATGTGCTGTAGTGACGCTAGTAGCACTGCACAGACTCTAGAATCCGCCGGGCCAATGCATAAAAAATCATCCAAGTAGTGAATTAGCGAATTCACTCCGGATACATCCCTTACTACCCACTCTACAAAGGAGCTGAATTGTTCGAACAGCGCACACGATACCGAACAACCCATCGGTAGGCATTGATCAACGTAAAATCCCCCATTCCAATGACACCCCAGTAACCGAAAGCTCTCGGGGTGCACTGGCAGGAGTCGAAAAGCTGATTCCACGTCTGCCTTTGCCATCAACGCCCCTTTTCCGTAGTGGCGCACCCACCTCACCGCAGCGTCAAACGACGTATACGTCACTGAGCACGCTTCTTGGTCAATGGCATCATTCACGGATCCCCCTTTTGGGAAGGATAAGTGGTGAATGAGCCTAAACTTATTGGGCTCTTTTTTGGGCACCACCCCTAGAGGTGATACCACCAAATCCGCCACTGGCGCCACTGGAAAAGGTCCGCTCATTCTACCCAATGCAACCTCCTTCTGTAGTTTTTCCAAAACCACTTCCGGATGTTGCAAGGCTGACTTTAAATTTTTGGGTACTGGGGGGACAGCTGCTAGATTGCATGGAATCCTAAATCCTACCGTAAAACCTTCTTCTAATAGCCGTGCAGCTTGCCTGTCAGGGTACTTACCGAGAAACGGTCGCATCCTTTCCACCATCACCGGAGTCCTCCCTTTTGTTCCCAGCTTCTCCCTGACGACCTTTTCCTTGCTTAAAACACCTGGATGACGGATGTGTTCCCCCGCAGCCGGAGCATTCGTGTTTAAACTTACATGATCCCCCGAACCTGCAAACCCCGGAATTGTACTGCCAACAGACCCCTTTTTTGTTTCCAGCCGCATGTCCCTGGGTTGACGGTCCACCGGCTCCCCCCTGAAAAAACGGATTCGGTGCCCTCGCCGTCGTCAACAAACGCATCCACAGACTGATGTCCTTGTGGTCCCAACGTAGTTCCGGGCGCACTGCTCTCCGCTGCCTGAACTGTTCGTCGTACCTCAACCATGCCGTACCCCCATATACTCTATACGCTTCCCCGATTGCGTCCTGATAGCAGAAAAGCGCCGAACAATGTTCCGGCTGTTTTTCCCCTATCACACTAGCCATGATTGCAAACGCTTGCAACCAATTCGTAAATGTCCGAGGTATCAGCCTATACCTCCTCTTTTCCTCGTCTTCCTTTTTGGAATCATCCGGCTTGACTCTATCGAGGTTGAATTTTTCCAAGGGCAGTAATGAAAATATTTCAACATACTCACCCTTCCATAATTTTTCCCGAACCTCCTGTTTCAGGTGAGCCCCCAACGGTCCTTCGTAGCAGACGTACACCTCGCAGCGGGCTGCGTCCGCCAACCTAACAATATCTTTTCCCGCCGCAGCCTCCCCTGACTGCGCCGCCTTGTCCTTCCCCTGCGCTGCTACGCTCGCCACGGCCTCCTGCGCCGGCACCGCGACATCGGCTGCAACTGTAGGTATGGCCCCCCGCCCTGCGTTATCTAATTCCTTTTCCGTCTGCGGTACCCATGCAGCTATTGGCCCCCCCGCCGGCTTCTCTGCTGCCTCCAGCCTCTGCACAAGCTCCTTAATTCCTGTCAAAAAACCCAAAAATCCCGGAGCACCTCCCCCCTTGTCAGTTCCTACCCTACTTTCCACCGAACTTCCAACCCCAGCTCCTGACACTGTTGCATTATTTAAACTAGCATTTGCAGTATCATGTGTTAACTCACCGGGCTGCATAGGTGTCGCCCCATCAGCCGACCGTCTGCTTTCTCCTGGCCCCATCCTCCTGTGCAGCTGGGCCGTCTCCTCTTCCGATCCGGACATCTCTTCTCCCTCGCTCCGACCCGCGTCTTCTTCCGCATCAGATACTGGCCCGCCCGGGACGTTGACCGCGGCTGCCGCACTACCCGCCATCCTTTCCTTCCTCCGCGCAGCGAATCCGCCCGTTGACTTCCGGACAGCCTTCCCAGGACCGGTGTGGGCTACCGCAGTCCTGCCGGCCTCCGCTCTGGTTGGTAGTAATCCAGTCCTGTTCCTCCCTCTATCCTGCCTGTCCCCTGCCGAAGTGCTGGAAGGCCCAGGGACAACTGCAGGCGTTGCATTGGCAGCGATGGCGGAGCTCACCGCCGTCTTCCTGGGGGCGGGGCTTGCGCTCCCCGCGCGTCTGCCACTATTGGGCCTATCTCCTGTCCGTCCTCCTGCTGGGATCCTCTCCTGTCCTGTCGGGGCCGCCCGCCCGCTGACCCGCTCTCTTCCCGCCGATCGTTTCGCTGGTGGGCCCCCCTGTACATTTGGCACCATGTTACCCGGGTGCCGCTGTGAATTAGTAACGCGGTCCGGTGAGAACCGCTCAGGCGGTCGGGAGCGGCGCGCTCTGTGACTGCCTCTCTCTCCCTCACTAGCTGGCGCGCTGGGAGCCCGGATCGCTGCTGAGATGGTCTCCTGCAGCCATTCCGCCCCCCGCACCGCCGCTTCTTCCCTTAACTGGGACATGAGCCCTTCTAAGTCAGACATGGTGTGGCACTGACCTGCTCCCTGAACTTTCCACGATCTTCTGCTATCCCTCCCAGAGCGGGAAGCCCTTTTAAATGTCCCCTCCCCTAATTCTCCCTCCCCCTCGGCTCCACCATAATCCTCAAACATTAACCCTTACCCTGTTCCCACTGTCATGTTCGCCCTTTGCCTACAGCATTGCATGCTGTTGCTCCAGGCTTTTCTTTATACTGCCGTAGCCTGTCTGTATACTGCCCTAGCCTGTCTTTATACTGCCGTAGACTGTCTGTCAGGACATAGATGGCAATAAAAAAAGACAATGGGGTTCTAGCCTTCCCCTAATATTAAAAAAAACATATTTGGCTTGTCAGAGTCTCCTCTTCACATTAGTTTATGTGAAAAGTCACATGTACAATTTTTGGTTGAATAGTGCAAATAATAATAATAAAAATAAAAAAACAGCCAAAATTCACAAAAATTTGATTGGGAGAATAAATTGTAATGCACCTGTGACCAGATTCGCAATTCTTTTTTTTTTTTTTTTTTTTTATGTATTCAATCTTTTTTTTATATATTTTTATGTATTCAATCTTTTTTTTTTTTTTTTTTTTTTTATGTATTCAATCATTTTTTTTTTTTTTATTCAATCTTTTTTTTTTTTTTGGTGTATGATTTTACACTGTATTTCCCTTCAGGATTTAAATCATAGTTTTATACTGCACCAGGTATCTTCAGGTGTTTGTTGAATTAGGGTTGCCCATCCCCCCCATGTTCTTTAAGGGTATTGGAGGATCTTTACATTTATTAAGCCAAAAAAAATAAGTGCAGCGCAACCTAAAACCTATATATGTGATTACACCAAATATAAAAAGAAGTTTACAAAATAAATAATATATATAAATAAATGATACTCTTTCATATAATAAAAATTCATGCAGTGTGGAAAAGCTTTTACAACTATCCAAAAAAAAAAGAGTCATACCTCAGTATCAAGGGCAGGTAGAATAGTTCAAGTGAAAATGTACCTTTTACATCACATTTTGTATATATTCCAAACTATCCCCCTACCACTTGTACAGGCTCAATTAGGGAGACTTCAAGAGCTTATAAACACATTCATTTTGTAGCAGAAGCACCCAGGATAAAGAAGTCCATCCTCACCTCCCCAGTTCGTCATGGTGGATTGGGGGCTCCCAACATTCCAGCTTACTACTGTGCAGTACTACTAGATCTAATCAAAAGCTGGTGGTCCAGCAATCACTAAACTAACTAGAAACAAATCAAAGCTGTTGACCCAAAATTTCTCCTCGGAGCTTCGCTGATTTATTTTAAACCACTCCTTTGGACACCATAACAGCGTCACTTTGTGTATGGTTGGCTATTCCACAACTGACTAAAGGACTACTATTATCCATACTCTCCAGGCTACCTCTCAGATCCTTAGAACTCCTCCTGACAGATTTGCCTCTCTCCGCATGGACAGCTGCAGGCGTTACTAATGTAGGAGTCCTGTTCTCCACTGGATTAAACCCTTTTCCCTTTTCTACAGCACACCTTTGGGATATCTAAGTCCTTCTATAAGTACCTCCGCATCCGTTCTCTATTCTCTAAAACGCAATGGTCTAATGCCCTGTACACACGATCGGACATTCCGACAACAAAATCCATGGATTTTTTTTCCGACGGATGTTGGCTCAAACTTGTCTTGCATACACACGGTCACACAAATGTTGTCGGGAATTCCGAACGTCAAGAACGCGGTGACGTACAACACGTAGGACGAGCCGAGAAAAATGAAATTCAATAGCCAGTGCGGCTCTTCTGCTTTATTCCGAGCATGTGTGGACTTTTGTGCGTCGGACTTGGGTACACACGCTCAGAATTTCCGACAACAAAGTTTGTTGTCGGAAAATTTGAAAACCTGCTCTCAAACATTTGTTGTCGGAAATTCCGACAGCAAATGTCCGATGGAGCATAAACACGGTCGGACTTTCCGACAACAAGCTCACATCGAACATATGTTGTCGGAAAGTCCGACCGGGTGTACGCGGCATTAGGAAGACTCACTACCAACTTCACTTTTGAAGTTCTACAACACACCCAGACCTGCTGTCAGAGGGATTTCCCTGGTGTATAAATTACTTAGAAACAAAAGGAAGAGAGGGCGCACCGACCTAGTGCATTACCACTGATGGCGTTTATTAAAAGAGTAAAAATAACAAATAAATACTCACAAACAAGCATGAATTAAGGCCTGGACATAGACTGCAGGTCTATGCAAGCATCAGAATAAAACCGGGACCGGACATCAGGTGGATGCGGAAAAGGCTGACGCGTTTCAGGGGAGAACCCCCTTCCTCAGAGCTTAAGCGGGTGGTAAACGCCATCAGTGGTAATGCACTAGGTCGGTGCGCCCTCTCTTCCTTTTGTTTCTCTTGTAGTCTATGAATACCCATATTCTGAAGAGGGCTGCAAGACGGCAGACACCACTGAAGTTCTTTGGCCTTATTACATCACACACCGAATATCTAGACACCTGAGCGCAGGAGATTTTTTCTGTTTTGGTTATGTTTTGCTGTATAAATTACTTACTCCTTCTCAAGACCTATCATCATCATCATCAATCCAATACTGGTCTACTTTCACAAAAAATCCTCTTCCGGTCAAGCAATGGCACCTGACTCTATCATTGCCACTGCAATTGTCTCACTGTATCACATACTGGGAAGCTCTACTAAAGTCGTTCCACTAATGGTACTATACTCCTTCTAGACTTGCTACCATATATTTTACCATGTTGCCGAATTGTTAGCAAGATTGTGGCTGCACTGGAAGTTTATATCATATCTGGTGAGACTACCCTGTTATCAAGAACTACTGGTTAGAAGTAGCCAATCTTCTTACATCCTTGTGTTTGGTCTCCTCTCCCATGACTCCACTAGACCTCCTGTTGGGCTTGGCCCAAGCAATTCATGGCCCAAGCCATTCAAAGTATTAGCAACCCATATCTTAATTGCCGCCCGCCTGGTGATAGCGAGATGGTGGAAATCCTCACATCCACCCTTATTATCGGATGTCACCAGCGTACTAAATGCCCACTTTCAGCTCTAATTTTCTTTCTCCAAAGCCAACCTGTCTACCTCGAGTTTTTATTAGGCATGGGCAAAGTGGATTGCTGACCACAGAAGTGAGACCCCTACTTGAGGGCACTGAGGTCTGCAATCTCCCATGCTCTTATCTTACCCCAGAATCTCTTCTCTCTCCTGCATTTTCTTTAAGAACACCTATAGGATTACTACGATCACTTGCCGTTACTAATCCAATCTACCTTCCTAGAGTTATTGTACGTTTATACATTTGTGTGTATAACCACGCAATTAGGTCTATGCAGCTGACAACACTTGTTTGCTTTTCCCTCTCCGATTGCTCAGTTATGGTTATTATGCGATGTATATTGCTATATCTCATATGTAATGTACAACTTCCTCTTATCTTATTTTTCAATAAAGGTAAATAGTTAAAAAAAAAAATCATGCAGTACATTTATCCACGCGTCAGTGTTTGCGATTAGTCTTTGTATCTCTGTATTGATTTTGTAGGCAAGGGAAAGCATACGTTTGCTACGTTGGACTCCAGTTAGTTTTTCCATAGAATTTCATCCAAATTTATGAACACAAGGGATCTTATGGGGGGTCCATACTCAATCTTCAGATTGCAACATACATGGCCAGCATGCGTTGCAAAGTCTCTTGCCACATACAATATATCATAAAGATAAAACTGCAGAACTGAAACTGTGTAAAGGTGTGATCGCTTAGTACAGATGATAACTACTTCAGTTACTAACGGTAATCTGACCATAGAAGAATTTACAGAAGTACATGACATCAGTTTATGGCTTCAGTTTAACCTTTTCCACATTATAATTCTTCTGTCTGTCCACGTTTCTTACTCCCTCCGCTAGTAAAACTGGAACCCTCCAGTAAAACTGGAACCAATTAAATGAGTAAATGTAAATAAGTAAAAAAAATAAATAAATCCAAACTTTGATAGATAAAGAACAGCATATAATCTCTGTATATTATTACTATTATTATTATTTTTGCAAAAAAAAACAAGCTCCAGCCAAAATGTTTTATTTTGTTTTGGATAGAGCAGGGAAGGATTAAGGGCTTTGCCAGGTTTTTATGGCCACCTTTTACCCAGCTGGGGAAATATACCTTCACTTCTTATAACTCCAAAGTGATATTTTATTTCTAGGTGCTAGGGATGGGCCGAACACCCCCCCCCCCTGGTTCGGTTCGCACCAGAACACCGCGAACAGGCAAAGAGTTCTAGCGAACCCTAATAAAGTCTATGGGACACGAACATGAAAAATCAAAAGTGCTCATTTTAAAGGCTTATATGCAAGTTATTGCCATAAAAAAGTGTATGGAGACCTGGATACTGCCCAAGAAGACATGTATCAATGCAAATAAAAGTTTTTAAAACAACCGTTTTTTTCAGGAGCAGTGATTTTAATAATGCTTAAAGTGAAACAATAAAAATTAAATATTCCATTAAATATCGTGCCTGTGGGGTCCCCTTAGTCTGCCTGTAAAGTGGTGCATCTGTGTGATGTGTAGAACAGTGCTGCAG
Organism: Aquarana catesbeiana; assembly: GCF_042186555.1. Taxonomy (NCBI): domain Eukaryota; kingdom Metazoa; phylum Chordata; class Amphibia; order Anura; family Ranidae; genus Aquarana; species Aquarana catesbeiana. The sequence goes on from NC_133333.1 coordinate 17,522,626, forward strand.
CAATAATGACATTTCTAAAGGAAAAAATGTAATTTAAACTTACTTGCGGCTGTAATGTATTTCTGGCTCCTGATAATATAGATCAAGAAAAAAAAAGCGTAGGGTCCCCCCCCCCCCAGTCCATACCAGGCCCTTAGGGTCTGGTATGGATTTTAAGGGGAACTCCAGTTCAAAATGAAAAAAAAAATTGGCTTGGGGGAACCCCCCCAAAATCCATACCAGACTCTTATCTGAGCATGCAGTACTATTGTGGCTTGAAACTATTATCTATTAAGCTGGTGGCTCCCTTATGCCGCATACACACGAGCGGAATGTCCAACAGAAAAAGTCAGACGGGAGCTTCCGATCATGTGTATGCCCCATCTGACTTTTTACGTCGAAAATTCTGACGGATCTAGAAAGAGAACATGTTCTACATTTTTCTGACGGAACCAATTCCTATCGGGAAAACCGCTCGTCTGTATGCTGTTCCGACGTACCAAAAACGACGCATGCTCTGAAGCAAGTACGAGACGGAAGCTATTGGCTACTGGCTATTGAACTTCCTTTTTCTAGTCCCGTCGTACGTGTTGTACGTCACCTCGTTCTGGACGGTCGGAATTTGGTATGACCGTGAGTATGCAAGACAGCTTGAGCGGAATTCCGTCGGAACTTCGTCGGAAAAACCTTCAGAGTTTATTCCGATGGGAAAACCGGTCATGTGTACAGGGCATTACTAGGCAATTACAAGCTCTGCTTCACACAGTTGGAAGAACTTTGCCATGAGGATTCAGTTGCCAAGAGGGGATGATTTAAGGTGCTAGGCTATGAGCTATACACAAGGATACATGCGATAACATGGACACTTCTCCCTGGGAGTCTTCCAGTATTTCCCCAGGCTGGTGGTTCCCCCATTAGGCAATTATAGGTGATGCTTGATACAGTTTTAAGATCTTTCCTATAAGGATTTAATTGTCAACAGGGGATGACTCAAGGTGGCTTGCTATCAGCCACACACAAAGATATATGTGATGATATGAGCATCTTATTTACCATAATTTACTCTGGTCCCACACTGCCTACATGTGGTGGGTTCTAAAATACGTTCTATTATAAGAAACCACCATGGGCTCTGAGTGGTCATCTAACCATGAGAAGTGGTCTACCTTTGGCCGGTCCATAAGGGGCGCAGGGGCGCAGGGGCGCCGCTCCCCCCCCCAATCTCCATGCACTGGCCCCTAATCTCCATGTGGGGCACCAGCCGCAAAGATTTCTAAGTTTTTTTTTAAGCATATGATTAAAGCCTGAGCCTCTAATTGGCTTCAAAAAGGTTGGGCTTGGGGCGCAGAGCCCACCCACTTGTGACATTCGCTATTGTCTTCCTGCTTCTCCTCCCGGCCAATCAGGACAGGAAGCGGGTCTTAAGACCGGATTGGCCAGGAGGAGAAGCCGGTATCACTGCTCTATAGAAGAATTTATAGAGATACACAACATCAGTTTATGGCTGCAGCCTACTCTTTTTCATATTATCCTTCTTTGTTTGCTTCCTCAAAACTACAATCAATTAAATGGGAAAGTATACATTTAAAATAATCAAATAAATACAAACTTGAGGTAAATAAAAAAAAAATTCATATAATTTCTTTATGTTATTATTACAAAAAAAAAAAAAAGAAGAAGAAAATCAAGCTTCAACCAAAAAGTTTTATTTTGTTTTAGGTAGAACAGGAAAAGTGTTAACCACTTCAGCCCAGGAAGATTCCACTCCCTTCCTGACAAGGCAATTTTTTGCGATACGGCACTGCGTTACTTTAACTGACAATTGCGCGGTTGTGCGACTCTGTACGCAAATAAAAATTTTTTCCCCAAAAATAGAGCTTTCTTTTGGTGGTATTTGATCACCTCTGTGTTTTTTATTTTTTGCCCTATAAACAAAAAAATAACCAAACAAATTTGAAAAAAAAAACCCCAATTTTTTTCTGCTATAAAACACACCCAATAAAAAAAATGTAAAAAATTTAATTTCTTCATCAATTTAGGACACTATGTATTCTGCTACATATTTTTTGGTAAAAAATTCCCAATAAGCGTATATTGATTGGTTTGCGCAAAAGTTATAGCGTCTACAAACTGTGGGATATTTTTATTTATTTATTTATTTATTTTTCTTTTTTTTTTTACTAGTAAAGGTGGCGATCACCAGCGACTTATAGCGCAAATGCGATATTGCGGCGGACAAATCGAACACCTAACTGACACTTTTGACACTTTTTGGGGACACTAATACAGGGAACAGTGCTAAAAAAAAATATGCACTGTCACTGTACTAATGACACTGTCTGGGAAGGGGGTTAACATCAGGGGCGATTAAAGGGCTAACTGTGTTCCTAGGGAGTGCTTTCTAACTGTGGGGGAGGTGCTTGTACTGTGGGAGGGCAGAGATCCATGTTCCTGCTTAACAGAAACACAAGATCACTGCCTTCCCTTGTCACAGAACGGCAGTCTGCCTTGTTTACATAGGCAGACCACCATTCTGCCTGTCTATGTGCACGCCCTAGACCCGGAAGTGCCAGATCATGTACCTGGTATGTGATCTGGTGCAGAGCGGCCAGCCTGCCGCAGAAAATTGGCGTGGGGCAGTTGGGGAGAGGTTAAATGATTTTAGTTTTTTTTGGCCATCTTTCACCCTCCCCACTTTCTTTCCATAATTCAAAAGTGATATTGTAGTCCAAGGTGAACATATTCTGTCTAAATTTCATATAGGAGTGGAATAAGTAGGTGATTTTTGCCAGGCTGCAGTCACAAATAAGTAGGCAGAGGATGTCATAAACCTAGAGATAAGTATTACACGTTGACCTGCACTTTATGGATCAAAGAAGGTTAATATGACGCAAATACTTCTATACTGTTTTCAAGATAATGTGATGCCTTTGTCAGATAACGAGGAAATGAAACTGCATGGACTTGTATAGGTTTTGTTTTCTTGAATCACATATTGGTGGAAACGTATCAATTCTGCCACACAGCAAGGCAATACTAAACTGGAGCATTGAGACAGATCGTGTGACTATGGTGACACCGAACTACTCTGATGACAGGACATAAAAAAAATCTTTAAAAAAAGAAAAAAAGTTTTAAAAATTAAATAAAATTGAATTTTTTTTTTTTTACATACTGTCACCACCCAGTATACCTGATCACCGCCACACCAGTCATATGATGACGCTGTACTGCACCGGTGACAGTATGTGCAGTGGCGGCTGGTGAAGTTTTAGGATATGGGGGAGCCAGACCCCGCCCTTCCATTTTGACCCTTCCCACTTCTCATAAGCCCCACTCCTTATAGAATCCCCTTACTCCGTCCCCTGTATTCCACTTGCTTACACCCATAGTGTCAGGAGTATACAGCTCAGCATCACAGGACAGAATATACAGCCCCAGAATCACAGGACAGAGTTTACAGCTCAGAATCACAGGACAGAGTTTACAGCTCAGAATCACAGGACAGAGTTTACAGCCCCAGAATCACAGGACAGAGTATACAGACCCAGAATCACAGGACAGAGTATACAGCTCAGCATCACAGGACAGAGTATATGGTTCAGCCTCACAATCAAGGTATATAGCCCAGCATTACAGATATGGTATATAGCTCAGCATTACAGATAGGGTATACAGTTCAGCCTTAATGATAGGGTATATAGCTCAGCATTACAGATCAGGGTATATAGGTCTGTTTATATAAGAAAGGAAAAATTGGGACTTTGAAACATGCGGAAACACATGTCTCCATCCCTAATCTGTTGCAAAGAGGGGGGGGGGGTTGGACTTTGAATGAGGTGGGTATAAGTGGCTAAAGGATAAGTCATTGTTCAACAGGATACCTTTATTATCAAAAAGCATCACAGCATAACATATAAAATGTACAATAAATAGTAATCACATGTAAAAACATGTATAATGGAAGCAAAATCTACAGCATGATAAACCCATAGTTTGGTAAAGTGCAAAGGTCTTCCATATGTAGACATAATAAGATCACAGACGTATAGTAGATTCAAAGTGATGGATCAGTGAACATCTTAAAAAACAGGTACATCCAATGGTCCGACGCGTTTCGTATATGTATAATTACACTCTTCAGGGGCAGGTGCACTTGGGTCTGCAGAAAAATGTGAATGAGTAAAAATGTTTCATGGTTAAAATCATATATGGGGGAAGTACATAAAGGGAGAGAAATGTAAACTCATCCCTATGAATACTTACAAGCCGGTTGAGTCTGAATCTGTGAAACCAGACAGGGAGAGCTGTCAGAGGTGTCATTTCCGGGAGCTGAGGTCGCAGATCGCACATGAAAACCTGTGCGCCTAACATGATCCCAACAGTGAAGAGGGCAAGGCCTGTCCTTGTCTGTCTGCCTCTTTTGAGGCTTCATTTACATACTTTGTTCAATGTCTACGTAGGACATATCCCCTGGCAAAAGTAGAGCCTGCTTGGTCTGCTGAGATCTGGATTTGTGGGGCTGTGTTTTGTTGTCATAATCCGGGAGCTGCGATGTCAGTAAGGGCGCCCCCCTCCCCCTTTATCAGCAAAAGCTGGTGCAGGGGATTGGGAGGGGGATGTCTCTCCTGACACTGGTGCCACACCTCCACACCATACGCGTGACGTCACGGGCGTCCTGGCGCTGTTATCTGTGTTTTTCCCATCAGCGTCAACGCACGGATGGGAGCGTCCCTAGCTCGATGGGCGGTGGCCGCCGCTCTGGCAGGGAAGCTCCCTTCCCTAATTGTTGCACCTGTGTGACGCTGGGACGAGCCCGCTGGTCATCCTGTGCGCATGTATTGTTCCCATTCAGTGTTAGTCTTCCCATCTGGCAGCACGTTTTGCTTTTCTCTGCACTTTTATGGAGTATATCTCTTTACCGGTACATCTGGTAATCACTTGTTCATGTCTCTGAAACTTATGTGGTGTTAGCATTTAGCTGTTACTTTTTTCTTCCCTTTCCTTTCACATTTCTTTTTCAAGGAGTTTTCCAACTCACCTCTTTCACTGCGGCTATAGTCCTTCCAGCCCATTTACTATCATCTACTACACCTATATCCTTACCTGGAATCTTTGGTGTTTGATTTCAATTATATTATACTGTAGTAGTGGTATACTACAACATACATCTTTAATGCACATATTATAATTTTTTAGAAATGTGAAGCCTCGTCACTGTTGGGATCATGTTATGCGCCCAGTTTTTCATGTGCGGTCTCCGACCCCAGCTCCCGGAAATGACACCTCTGACCCCCGCCCACCCACCGCTATAGGAATCCATGCACCCAGCTTCCTGAAAAGGGCGGCGCCCGTGAACCCTCAATGCTCGGGCCGCCACTGAGTATGTGTAAAAAATTTTTTTTATTTAATCTCTTCATTTTCCAAGAAATTGTGACTAAACAATCAGAAAACTCACCATGCCACTTACTGAATACATTGGACTGTCTACTTTCCAAAAGGTCATGGTAATGGGGGATATTTGTACTGTCCTGGCATTTTTAATCTTAAAAGCCAATGAGCAAAAAAGAATTTTGGTCGGCCGCACATCCAGTAAAATCACCTTTATTTCTGCAAGTCCATAAAAACGTTTCCAAAAATACAAATAGAGGGGAACAGCATTACCAACGTGTTTCACACTCCCTTAGCACTTGGTCGTAGCTCACATACAAATGTCCACTACAGAGATGTATATACATATACGCAACAATTACTTGTGATTGGAACAATCTGTGTGAAACAATTGATTTGTGGCTGCCAATAATTGGCAGATGACTGCCCCTGTTTAGGCAATGAAAAGAAAAAAGGAACACTCCAATTGCCTCATCCATAATAAATATAGGGATTGCAGAAAAAAGAGGGTTCCTCAAGAAGAAACCCGAGGTCAGACTTTAAAGGCACAGCAAACCAAAGGGATAGCACAAAATATAAACTTTAATTTAATACACATATACAAATATACAATATGAAAGGGACATTACAAAAAACATATAAAAATCATATATTTAAAAAAAATATACATGATATGAGCCCTAATGCGTCTACGTGTTTCGTTATGAAACTTTCTTCAGGAAGTATTGCAAGAAAGAAAAGAAGGTCTCACTATCTTGCAGGAAGGTTGGCGTCAGCCACCAAAGTATCAACAAGATGTATGTTCCCAATATAGATGTAAAAGACTGGTGATAAAGATAAATCAAAGGAAATGGCCGCCAGCTGTCAATCAGATGATAATAAAAATTATATAGATGCGGTAGTCCCAGGGGAAACAGAGAAAATACCATTCAGGATAGAAGATAACCGTCCACCAAGATAGCTCCAAAGAAAGGGGGGACTTGGGTGTACCCCAAATGTAGTGTTCTCGCAGTAATACAGATAGGACTATGTAAGTCCAAAAATGGAGCTATAAATCTGGTATAACAGAAATCCCCTGGGAAGAAGCAAAAGCACTCTTGGCTCTTGCCCCTGTTTAGGGATGCAAATGCAGAAACTCTAACATATATAACAGATATAAAACACTTAAGAATCATATAAAGAACAAACTGAATAAAAAATAAACAGAAAGATTAAAAATATTTAAAAATTATAAACATGCAAAAATACGGAATGTTGCTGCACTCTTCGAGGTTTGAGTAAGTACTGACTTTAGTGCGAATCGTGTTACCTTTTATGTTCCTGTCATACCTGTGATGTAATTTTAATGCTTCAATAAATATAACAAGGAGTGCAGCAATATTCTGGATTTTTGCATGTTACTGAATCTCACAGATGAGCTGTGCAGCACCCTGGGTCCCAGTTCACAACATGTGAGAGTCAGTCACTCACCTAGAGCGGCATTTCTTTGGCTTTATTGAAAAATTGTCTATTGGGGTCACCAGTAGCAAAAACCTAGGATACACTTTGTTCATTCATAAATGGTCCCGATGGGCCCCTAGCCTTTTCCAGATTTAATTTCCACATAACCTACTGCCCAGGATCCAAGAATGGGAAGGTGGATACTCTATCCCGCATGTTTCCTGAATCAGCCGAGTCTGCTCCCCCAAGCACTACCTTGGCTGCCCAAGATTTTTTGCTGATTCAGCCCAGTTTAAAGTCATCCATCGAAGAGGCCTCCACACTATACTCCAGATCCAAACATGACTCGGAGGCCGGATGGATTGTTGTAGCATCAGGATAAGGTCTTCGTAACTCGGGAGGTGAGATCTCAAGTTCTCAGAACATTCCATGACCATCAACTCGCTGGACACTTTGGGGCCTGTAAAACAATTGAACTGATCCAGCAGTCCTTTTGGTGTCCCAACTTGAATCAGGATTGTAGAGCCTATGTAAAATCTTGCACAGTATGTCTACGTAGCAAGGGCGATAAAAATAAGGCATGTTGATTACCATCCTGGTGGTGGTAGACCGGAAGTGGAAGGACATAAAGAGGAAACATGGCTGGAACCGAAGGAGCAGAGGAGAAATCAGAGTCTTGTATGGATCACACAATCACATCAGTGGGGATGGAGGAGGACCCGAGTCACATGACCGAGAGGATAATGGACCTCACCCTGGAGATCATCTATCTGCTGACCGGAGAGAGTTGTCCTCCAGTGAAGTCTGGTGACCATCTAACCATCAGAGTGCCTTCATCTCACTCCTTGAAGCTCAAGAGGAAAAATCGCAAAAAGATTCTGGTGGTGGTAGACCAAGATAGCCCACTTCTTGCCAATAATGGGTAATCCGTCTGTTGTTAAAACCTCCCACGCCTTCATCAAAGAGATCATTAGACTACACGGACTGCCCAGTAACATTTTCTCAGACCGGGGGGTACAATTTACTTCCAGGTTTTGGAAAGCTCTTTGCAGGTTCCTGAAAGTCGAACAAAGGCACTCATTTGCCTACTACCCCCAAGCAATGGACAAACTGAACATACAAATAAAACCTTGGGGCAATATTTACATAGTTTCTCAGCCTTCTCTCAAAATGACTAGGCATCTCTGCTCCCCTTGGAGGAGTTTGCATATGACAATTAAATTCATTCAGCTACAAAAACAAATCTCCACTTTTGGGCCAATTATGGATTCCATCATTCCTGTCTGCCAGATACCATGCTTGAATCAACATTACCCGCAGTACCAGACAGACTCACCTTTGTACAAGTAAATTATCAAGCTCTCCAGGAGTCCATACGAAAAGCGCAGGTGGTCTATAAGAAATACTTTGACTGGAAGCGAGGGGAAATTCTTTCCTGAAGGTTGGAGAAGAAGTGTAGCTGTCAACTGTCAACATGAAACTTCCTCACCCGTCACGAAAGTTGGGACCAAGGTACATTGGCCCTTTTCAAATCAAGCAGGAAGTGAATCCAGTAGCTTACGAACTGTCTCTGCCTGATTCACGCAGGATTCGCCCGGTCTTCAATATCTCCCTGCGCAAACCAGCTGTTCCTGATCCATTCCCTGGAAGAGTGGAACCACTTCCAACACCAATAACAGTTGGAGAGGAAACAGAATATGAAGTGGAGTCAATCCTGGATTGCAGGAAGCTGGGGAGACAAATAAAATAAAAATCTGATCAAATGGCAGGGGTATCTGCCTGAAGAGAGCTCCTGGAACCTGAGATCAATGCACATGCTCCCAGACTGCTTTAAGAATTCTGTTCCTGTTGACATTTGGAGGCTTCCTGTCGGGGGGGGGGGGGTAAATTGCTAATGGCAGAGGTGTCCGAAGACCTGGCATTCCTGCCAGTACTTTGCATTGCTGCAGGAATGCACACTGGTAAACAGATGCACTCCGGAACGCTCATGCACACAATAGGCACGCTCTCAGAACCAAACAGCCTTTATAAGGAATCCAGTCACTCTCTGCAATTGCTGATTGATCTTCAGCTTTTCCAGTGCGTTTCTTCCTTTGATCCCCTTTCTTCTGTGAATTCCTTTTGCCACCTCGGCTTGCCCTGGACCGGTCTTCTGCCTGCCTCTTGACCTGACCTTGGCTTGTTTAACGAATCTTATCTCTCCGCTCTCCTGTGTATGATCCCAGCTATCTACCTGACTATGCTTGCTCTGATCCCCACCTGGCACCTGACCTTGGCTTTGAACCAACTTCACTCCTGTTTTATGTGCTACCAAAGACCTGCTGCTTCTCACAGACACCGCCTGTCTGCAGACACCAGTCCACTGCATCATCTGTACTCCCGGGCGTTCCTCTGACAAATATACTAGTCAGTACATCTCTGCAAGCATTCCAGCAGGCGACCCATGCTACTTTGGTCCACCTTCATGGGAGTCTGGAACTTAGCCGCAAAGAAAGACCTCTCTCCATTGGCCCCCAGCACCAGGTACCTGATAGATATTTTAGTTGTAGGTGGACCCTGGTAGGTTGACTTTTGGGTATTCCCATCCACCTTTGTGTATTCCAACTCTTCCTGTTACATTCTTCATAAAATAAAATAAAACAAAATCCAGCAGGGATAGTTGGAACTCCTCATAAGGGGCACCACAGATGCGCAAATCTGGAAACGCAGCATATAGATTTCACCAACAGATTCCCCAAGAAATATAATAAATTGTCAGAATATACTGAAAATTTATATAAATGATATGGATGGGTCAACCCTTTAGAAATTAAAACATACAATTCTAACTTTGAATAAAAAAAAGATACACTGACACTTTTTTTTCTTAAATCATGTTTTTGCCCAGTTGTATCAATCTAAAATATAGGAAGAATATGAAACATATTTTCAACATTATTTTCAGAGACACTTCCAACTTCAAACTGTGCCCGACAGTCAATCATATATCATATGTTCTTATCTTTTCTTTGAGGTTAATCATTATTTATGACCTTGGTATAAGTGAGCCGATATGATTTCTGGATCATCTTTGCCTATTCTCTTCTGCCATGAATTCATTCCTCGCAGTGGTGTGCCTTATTTCAGGTCTTGTGACATCAGGTGAGTCTTTTTTTTTTAATGAATTTCCAATGACACATTCATCAGTTTGTTTCATAGATAAATCCAATCTTTTATCTTTTTTTTCCTTATAACTAAACTCTTCAATTTGAGAGTAAATCTCATGTTATCTTAAATTAAAAATGCAATACAAAAGTAAAGAGTTTCCAAATTAGATTTTTATTTCCAGTACCATTTTGGAAACCTAGACGGGTTCATTGTTTTGAAGCACAAAAAGTTTTTTTGTTTTTTTTTGTACAGCCTAAGACACTGCGTCTTTCTGGGTTCCCTTAAAGAGGAGTCTCCCTCCAAAAAATACTGTAGCTGCTGAATTTTAATAAAAGGACACTTATCTCTCCAAGGATCCCTTGCTATCCTCATCGGAGCCGATTCTTCAGTCATCTTTGGGCGCAGGCACTGGCATCTTAACTAAGGGAAACCAGCAGTAAAGCCTTGTGGCTTCACAGTCAGTTTCCCACTGAGTGTGCGCGAGCCGTGCTGCGTTTTGTGAATGGGCCCGCAGTCTTCTGTGACCCGTGATGTGTCCCAGAAGGCTGAGGGGGAAGAAGGGGGGGGGGGACAACTGCTCAGATTGCCTTGGTAATTTGACCTGAAGTGGGAGCAGGTACGTGTCAAAAAGCGGGTACCAGCTCCACCCCCTCAAAAAGTGCCAAATGTGGCAGTGGAGGGAGAGAGGATGCAAACAAGCGGACCTTCACCTTTTGGGTGAAGTTCCGCTTTAAGCTAGCCATACATCAGGAACCGGACAAATTTCAATCCATCTATGGCTCTCCCCATTTGGAAAACTTTTGTTCGATCCGGCTATTGGCTGCAGCGCTGATCAGTGTATTCTGACAGTGGAGGAGTTCAGCTGACTTCTCCGCTGTCAAAGGACAAACACAAAGAGGAAGAGTAATATCGTAGAGCAGTTACACCTTTTATTATAAAAGGAAACAGATACAATTATTGCACTCACATGAATAAAGAGATAAGTAGCATGTAACAATCACCACCAGAAGTCGGTCTTGGTAATCAGATGGAACAATTAACCAGTGCGGTGTGGCAATGGATTTTCTCCTACTGAAGTGTCTCTCCAGGGGTGCCTGGTGCTGTATATTGTCAGCATTTAGAGAGAAAACAAGAGGAAGTATAAATGCTATGGTTGTATATCTTTACCTTAAAAAGGAATGTCGGCATTTGTCTCCCAAGAAACCCCAGAGCAGCAGCGTCTGCATGGAGCAGATGTGCCATCTGGGGTTATAAGTAGACCCCCGCGCATGCTCAGTGCAGAGCGTGGCGACGTCACGCGTCACTGCGGGAACGTCACGGCGCTCCACATGATCACCGTCGTCACATGGTGGGACACGGTACTGTTGGCGTCACACGTCACCTCAGGAATGTGACAACGCTCCACATAGACACCGTCATCACAGAAAGGGATGCAGTGTTGTTGATATGGCAACAAAGTTAGCGTGACGGCAGTGGTGGCGTACAAATGCCACCGGGGGTACTTGTTTTCTCTAAATATAAAACATATTTAGGATGGTGGCAACAACAAATGGAGTTCCTTACTCTCCATAATGGTATCCCTTTCTATAATATAGTGTCAGCAGGGTGGGATATCCCACCATAGTATGACAGAAATGGAAATAATTGTATTGTGTGCGAGCCTCACAATCTACCAGCCACTTATGCAACTGAGACAAATCCCGCCAAAGCTCACCACCAATACATGGGAAGCTGTTGACAGTGTAACCATAAATGATGAGCTCCGACAGGAGCTGTATAAGCAGCCGGTAGAGTGTGAAGCTCGCACACTGGGGTCTATTTACTAAAGCTGGAGAGTGCAAAATCTGGTGCAGCTCTGCATAGGAACCAATCAACTTCCAATTTTTTTTGTCAAAGCTTAATTAAACAAGCTGAAGTTAGAAGCTGATTGGCTGCCATGCACAGCTGAACCAGATTCTTGATTTCTCCGGTTTTAGTAACTTAACCCACTGAGTCTGTGCCCCTCACCTCGTTTCTGTCATACTTTGGTGGGATAGCCCAACACGGACTATACAGCAGCAGGAACCCCCGGAGAGTCACCCCAGTAGGAGAAAATTCATCACTACACCGCTCCGGTTTGTTGTTTCTGGTGGTGATTGTTACATGCTACTTATTAGTTCATTCATGTGAGTGCAATGATTTTATCTGTTTTCTTTTATAATAAAAACTGTAACTGCGCTATGGTATTGCACTTCCTCTTCGTGCTTGTCTTTTTACAGTTATTCTTCACCCCAAGATGATTGGAAGGTGCAGTGTCTTTGTCCACAGTACACCTATTGGATTGGCCAGATAGTCAGATACATTGACATACTAGATTTTCATTAAGATCAGATTGGATGATTTGCTTTATTTGGAATAACAGGAAAGAAGGCGCACCTGATGTCCAAAAGAATGCAAGTTTCATGGTAATTAAGACGTGTTTATTGAGAATAGCCACAAGTATATCAAGTATATTTGTGGCTGTTTGCAATAAATGCCTCTTAATTTACCATCAAACTTGAATTCTTGTGGACATTTAGCATGCCTTCTTTCATAGTTAGTCAGGTTGAAAAAAGACACAAGTCCATCTAGTTCAACCATAAAATAAATAAATAAATAAAAAATATCATACAATCCCATATACCGAATTCTATACCCACAGTTGATCCAGAGGAAGGCGAAAAAACCCAGAAAAGCATGATCCAATGTGCTACAGCAGGGGAAAAAATTATTATTTCCTCATCCCAGAAAGGCAATCGGATTTTCCCTGGTGCAACTTTACCTCTAAATGTCAGTACCCAGTTATATTATGGACAATTAGGAAAGAATCCAGACCTTTCTTAAAGCCATCTACTGAGCTGGCCAGAACCACCTCTGGAGGGAGTCTATTCCACATTTTCACAGCTCTAATGCCGCGTACACACGATCGGACATTCCGACAACAAAATCCTGGATTTTTTTCCCACGGATGTTGGCTCAAACTTGTCTTACATACACACGGTTGCACAAATGTTGTTGGAAATTCCGAACGTCAATAACGCGGTGACGTACAACACATACAACGAGCCGAGAAAAATTAAGTTCAATAGCCAGAATCTACTTGATTGATTCCGAGCATGCGTGGAATTTTGTGCGTCACAATTGTCTACACACGCTCGGAATTATTGAAAACGGATTTTGTTGTCGGAAAATTTGAGATCCAGCTCTCAAATTTTTGTTGTCGGAAATTCCGACAACAAATGTCCGATGGAGCCTACACACGGTCGGAATTTCCGACAACAAGCTCACAGCCAACATTTGTTGTCAGAAATTCAGAGCGGGTGTACGCGGCATTACTATGAAGAAACCTTTCCGTATTTGGAGATGAAATCTCTTTTCCTCTAGACGTAAAGGGTGCCACCTTGTCCTCTGTGTTGACCGTAAAGTGAATAACTCAACACCATGTTCACTATATGGACCCCCTTATATATTTATGCAAGGTGATCATATCCCCCCTTAATCTCCCCATCTCAAGAGTGAAAAAATTCAGTTCCTCTAATCTTTCCTCATAGCTGAGCTCCTCCATGCCTCTTATCAGTTTATCAGTTTGGTTGCCCTTCTCTGCACTTTCTCCAGTTCCCTGATATCCTTTTTGAGAACCGGTGCCCAAAACTGAACTGCATATTCCAGATGAGGTCTTACTAATGATTTGTACAGGGGGGGCAAAATGATCTCTCTTTCCTATTATTACAAGTGGAAACGACCATAAGGCCGTACAAGAAAGGCAGCAGCCCAAGCCCTAAACTGGTTCACCGCCACTATCCACCATTGGGTACAGCCTACTGGAGGGACATCTCCTTACTCTTCTACACAATCACCCACGACTTGTGCTTGATCCAGTCAGTCCAGTGCAGTCTACAGCACAAACAAGGTGCTTTGCTGTATGCACTTAAGCATTTGCTCTTCCGCTGTCAGAATATGTTATACAATGACCCAGAAATACTGAACCATGTATGCCCAGCTTAAGAAATTGGAGGAATAGACATCACTGTGACAAAAAGACACACATCTTACATTTGACTATCCAATCAAAACTTTATTACTTTTTTACTATTTCTCACCTATAATTGAAGCTTCGTGCACTGGTTCAAGTCATTTGGTGGAGGGAGGGATTATGGCGTGGGGGGCAAGGAGCTAAATATGCCATTAAATACATACACTATATTTCAAAAAGTATTAAGACTTGCTTTGTTCACTGGTCCAAATCATTTTGGTGGAGGGGGGATTATGGTGTGGGGTTGTTTATCAGGGGTTGGACTTTGACACTTAGTTCCAGTGAAGGGAAACCTTAAGGCGTCAGCATAGCAAGACATTTTGGACAATTTCATGCTCCCAACTTTGTGGGAACAGTTTGGGAGATGGCCCCTTCCTGTTCCAACATGACTGCGCACCAGTGCACAGAGCAAGGTCCAAAAAGACATGGATGAGCAAGTTTGGGGTGGAGGAACTTGACTGGCCTGCACAGAGTCCTGGCCTCATCCCGATAGAACACCTTTGGGATGAATTAGAGCACAGACTGCAAGCCAGGCCTTCTCGTCCAACATCAGTGCCTGACCTCACAAATGCTCTTCTGGAAGAATGGTCAAACATTCCCATAGACACGCTCCTAAACCTTGTGGACAGCCTTCCCAGAAGAGTTGAAGCTGTTATAGGTGCAAAGGGGGGGCCAACCCAATATTGAACCCTACGGACGAAGACTGGGATGCCATTAAAGTTCATGTGCGTGTAAAGGCAGGCGTCCCAATACTTTTGGTGATATAGTGTATCTGTTTTATAACTGGAATTAAAAGATTTGGAAAGATAATACACAAGGCTGGTGCGCCCTCTTTTTTTATTTTTTCGAAGGTCTCTGTAGTCCTGTCCTAGGGTGACAATGCTGCTCCTCTGTAAATAGGGTAAAGTGAGTGATCATTGTTACCCTAGGACAGTATGCACTACTGACAGAGTCATCAGGTGAAAATAAAGGAAAAAAGCCAGAGTGAATGAAAACTACGGGCACATCTAAGGACTGGTGAGCTGCAATATATAACATTTCTGCTTTGGGGTCTTGGGTTCAGATACACTTTAACTGAAGCTCACTGATACTGGTAAATTTCCTATGGTTATAAAAGGGTTAATGCTCTGAATGTCGGTTATAATGCTTTTTATTATGTTGCAGGTTATGCCCTCTTCTGCATGGAGTGTTCAGACTCATATGCTCCCTTTTGCACTGGAAACTTTGTATCCTGCGCTTCAAACCGTGTTTGCATATCTGTATTTCAAGCTTCAAGTGCAGGTGAGCTCCATGGAAAGAGATTGTAAGAGGGTTTCTTGCTTTATTCTAAAAAAATACTTCATGGCCAACTAAATTTTTTAACCACCTCGGCATCAGAAGGTTTTGCCCCCTTTATGGCCAGGCCATTTTTTTGCTATTCAGCATTGCGCTAATTTAACTGGTAATTGCACGGCCATGCAATGATGTACCCAAATTAAATTTATAGCATTTTTTTTCACACAAATAGAGCATTTTTTTTTTTTGGTGGTATATGATCACCATTTGGTTTTTTATCTTTTATTATATGAATTAAAAAAGACAACATTTTGAAAAAAAACAAACATTATTTTCTATACCAATATAATGCTGCGCTATCCAAATGTAATCATAGGGTAACCGTACTAAATCATAATATTACTGGCTGCAGTTAAATAGTGGTGGTGAGATATTCTATTCCTAGAATTTTTTTCCTAGAAAAATGAGAAAATTTGAAATTTCGTAAATACGAGAATTCGGAAATTCGAAAAATTTGCAAATTCGAAAATTTCAGAATTAACGAATTTGTCAAAATTTGTTAAAAAACAAATTCGCAACTAAACGCATTGCACATGTTGACTAATGTTGCACTATCCAAATGTAGTCATACGGTAACCGTACTAAATCATAATATTACTGGCTGCAGTTAAATAGTGGTGGTGAGATATTCTATTCCTAGAATTTTTTTTCCTAGAAAAATGAGAAAATTTGAGATTTCGGAAATCCGAGAATTCGGAAATTCGAAAAATTCGCAAATTCGAAAATTTCAGAATTAACGAATTTGTCAAAATTTGTTAAAAAACAAATTCAAAACTAAACGCATTGCACATGTTGACTAATGTTGCACTATCCAAATGTAATCATACAGTAACCGTACTAAATCATAATATTACTGGCTGCAGTTAAATAGTGGTGGTGAGATAATCTATTCCTAGAACTTTTTTTCCTAGAAAAATGAGAAAATTTGAAATTTCGGAAATACGAGAATTCGGAAATTCGAAAATTCGGAAATTCCAAAATTTCAGAATTAACGAATTTGTCAAAATTTGTTAAAAAACAAATTCGCAACTAAACGCATTGCACATGTCGACTAATGCTGCGCTATCCAAATGTAATCATACGGTAACCGTACTAAATCATAATATTACTGGCTGCAGTTAAATAGTGGTGGTGAGATATTCTATTCCTAGAATTTTTTTCCTAGAAAAATGAGAAAATTTGAAATTTCGTAAATACGAGAATTCGGAAATTCGAAAAATTCGCAAATTCGAAAATTTCAGAATTAACGAATTTGTCAAAATTTGTTAAAAAACAAATTCGCAACTAAACGCATTGCACATGTTGACTAATGTTGCACTATCCAAATGTAATCATACGGTAACCGTACTAAATCATAATATTACTGGCTGCAGTTAAATAGTGGTGGTGAGATAATCTATTTCTAGAATTTTTTTTCCTAGAAAAATGAGAAAATTTGAAATTTCGGAAATACGAGAATTCGGAAATTCGAAAATTCGGAAATTCCAAAATTTCAGAATTAACGAATTTGTCAAAATTTGTTAAAAAACGAATTAAACTAAACACATTGCACATGTCGACTTACGCCATGAACACAGGGGCGGACTTTTCGACCGGACTGGTCCGACTGAATGAATCCGTTGGACAGTCCGACCGTGTGTGGGCTCCATCGGACCTGCAGCGGACTTTTTCTGTCGAAAATCAGACGGACTTTAGATTTGAAGCATGTTTCAAATCTTTACGTCGGAACTCCGCCGGACCCAGTTCCTATCGAGAAATCCGCTCGTCTGTATGCTAGTACGACGGACGAAAACCGACGCTAGGGCAGCTATTGGCTACTGGCCAACTTCCTTATTTTAGTCCGGTCGTACGTCATCACGTACGAATCCGTCGGACTTTGGTGTGATCGTGTGTGGGCAAGTCCGTTCGTTAGAGAGTCCGTCGAAAGCCCTTCGGACCTTTGATGCCGATAAGTCCTCCCGTGTGTACACGGCATAACAATGCCTTACTGTGGAATCCTAGAGTCCTAGAATGAATCCCAGCCTCCAGGCCAATAATGACCATCTCTATGCTCATATACCAAACCAGACGCATCAACCACAATCTAGGGCTACCAGCCGTGAGTCACACAGGATGCTTAGAATAAGGATGGCCACCCGTAATACTCCATGGGTGATACGTTATGCACCAGTAAAGTAATAATTCCTCTTTGGAGTACTACAAAACACAAACACAAACATAGTTCTCATACAATCAGCATTTAGCTCAGGAACACGCATTAACATGTTCATAGTAGATGGTCGTACAAAAAGGAGAAGTTTGCCCGTGGGACTTTAAATGAGTTGGTCATAGAGGTCATAACAAATAAAATAGAGTTTATTGAATATCCAAACACATGATGAAAAATGAACATGAAAACATCATAAGACATCGTTTGACCATTGAAATGTTACATACGATGGTGTGTTACATGGTATATATATACAACTTTGTACTCGACGCGTTTCGCGAGCTCCGCTCGCTTCCTCAGGAGTTGGTGTATATGTAAAGTATCTAAAAGATAATAGGTATCGGTAAATAATGACATTCAATGGTAGTTATGGTCAAAAAAGAAGTATGTGGCTTCATAGAAGTCTATCCATACTTACATATGGTCAAATGGTCCATAGGACTGACTAGCAAGGGCAGCAGGGGAGAATCCTCCACACGGGAGCTGAAGAGGCGTAGCCCGCAGCAACCAGAGCAGGGGCCCAGCAGAGGGCGGACATGGCAAGGAAAAGGATTGGGGTATGGTGTATCCTGGGATGTTCGACTAGCCACCTGGGTCATATTAGCTGTAATCAAATTATATATGTATCTAAGTAAAAAAATAAAGTTTTAAAATGACTGGGAGTATAAATAATGTAACATTACTAATATGTGGAGAGGACCTCTGAGAAGGTGGGCATAGATAGAAGTCAGGAGGGAAAAAGAAGCAATGAAAGAAGTTTGGGGAGTGCAGGAGAGGGAGTGGAAGAATTGAAAAGAAGGGAATGGTGTTGCACTGGTATGTCTCGTTACACATATACAATAGAAGCAACAATGGTAGTAAAATATAATGAATTTAAAAATAATCACCATAATGGCGAATTTAAAGAATATAAGGATGTAAGTATCATTCTAATGTCCATGTTGTGTACTGAAATGGAACGCAAACAAACCATGGTAAATATAAGGGGGATTAAAAAGTGAAAGAAAAAAGAAAAACGAAACAAAATGAGAAGAAAGGGGAGACAATAGAAAACATCTCCTACTAGTAAATAGTACATAATGAGTGTGTGATTAACATATCATGTGTGCAAGTATTAATAGGTAAAGTAAGGTGACATGATAGATATCTATAGTGTGCTTACCCCTGTGCAAAACTTCTCAAGTGTGAGAGGACAATCCAAGTGAGGAGAGGAAGAAAAGTTTGCCATGTCAGCGTCCTCACGCTTAAATCCCCAAGCGGGATCATTGGGCTACGCCCCTAACGCCATACGAACATAGCTACGGCAAACGCCCACGCAGCGCATGCGCAGGCATCTCCAGCCAACGTAGATGACGCACTGCACACCAAAACGTGGAGCCGCTGAGTTGCGGAAATCTCACGATGGGTGCAGATGCATGGCGCCGATGCAACGGTGGCCCCGCCCCCCACACATACAAGAGAATGCGGAGGGAAGGGGACAGCAGGAGGGAAAAACCTCCATTTATGCATCGCAGCTCCCGATGAGGAGAAATGCAACCGCGGCCACCAATGAATGCAGCACACAGAAACCAATGCCATAAATGACTCAAGTAGCATAAGGAAAAGTATAATACTCATATCTAAACGTATAATAGTAATAGAGTAGTAATAATGGGTATGACCACGAGAACAGCACCTGGACCAAATGGGCTAGTAGGTGTCTTCCACCTTGGTAATTTAGGACAAAAAAGAGAGAGCGGTCTAGGTACTGTCTCTTAATATGACACAATGTAACACACCATGTAACACACCATGTAACACACCATCGTATGTAACATTTCAATGGTCAAACGATGTCTTATGATGTTTTCATGTTCATTTTTCATCATGTGTTTGGATATTCAATAAACTCTATTTTATTTGTTATGACCTCTATGACCAACTCATTTAAAGTCCCACGGGCAAACTTCTCCTTTTTGTACTACATGTTTTATAGGGATGGAGTTGTGTCATATTAAGAGACAGTACCTAGACCGCTCTCTCTTTTTTGTCCATAGTAGATGGTCGTACCACCATAGACCTATACGCCACCAAAACCTTATACATTTATATAGCAAAAAATAAAAAAAACGCAGAGGTGATCGAATACCACCAAAGGAAAGATCTATTTGTATTTGTGTGGAAAAAAAAATATCATTTTTTTTTTTGGGTACATCGTTGTAGAAAATGTGTTACACCAGTTTTGGGGGGAGGTTCACATAAAACTGATAGACTTGACTTCTTTCCACAACTTTATAGACTTTCCAAAACTAAAGAAACCAAAAAGTTTTGTCTCCACTTCTACACTTAGTTGTTTTTTGTTTTTTGTTTTGCATTTCTTACAGGATCAGAAGTGGGTTATTATTTTCTGAGAGGTTGTGGAGAAAAGAGATATTGTGGAATATCTGGAGCAGTTGCTGAGCCAAACGGAAAATTCAGATTGAGCACCACTTGCTGTGAATCCAACCTTTGCACACCGGTCACTCCTGTTTGTATGTATACAGCCTCATTGATGTCAACTACCTAAAGTATGATTGGTGTGGAGTGTGTTATGTAGTGATCCCTGCATCTTTTACTGGTGCTGGGATATCTAAAAAAAAAAAATATGGAGCTGCCATTGCTTTACTCCTGGCTAGACCAGCCTTTTTCAACTGGGGTGCCTTAAGGTTTCTTCAGGGGTGCTTTGGCAAAATGCCTAAAAATTGCTCAAAACTGTAAACAAACCAGCAGGTGAATCAAGCCTGCCTTTTAGTTGCACAAAGATTTTTATTGTGCACCATGTCAACCTTCCAGCCACCGGCGTCCTAACAACCAGTGATGTCATCAGTGCTGATAAAAAGGGTATTGATCACCTGCACAGCATCCTTGTTTGACCCCCCCTGCCCCTCTCTCCGTCAACATTGGGGGTCACATTAGCTGAGTGATTAAAGTGGTTGTAATATGCATACTAGCTCATTATGCCTTTGTCTTGCAGGTTTTTTTTCAGGGTTTACAACCACTTTAAGAGAAACTGAGGGAGAAGAGAAACATAGGAATACTAGTCAGTACTAGTGTGCAAAAATGTATTTTGCTTTGGAAGAATAAATCACCTCTAATGTTGGGTGTCCTATATGTGTGTTGATGCTGCCACATTATGTAAAGCTATTAGAAAAGTTTTTTACATTTTAGAATGGGGGTGCCTCGAGACTGTCCATAATTTTAACGGGTGCCCTGACTTTAAAAGAGGTTGAGAAACGGGGATGGTTAGTATTTTGAGATGGAGAAGTTAGCATTTGTACCCTGCATATTTTTTTCATGACATGTTTTCTTAACCCCTTCCCGCCGACCTAATGCATAAAATCAGGGAGATATCCATTACCATATACAGTGGAACCTTGGATTACGAGCATAATCCGTTCCAGGAGAATTCTTGTAATCCAAAGCGCTCGCATATCAAAGCGAGTTTCCCCATAGAAGTCAATGGAAATGAAGATAATTTGTTCTGCATTGACCTCTATTACATGCAATAATGCATTTTGGCAGAGGTGGGGGTGGGGGGGTGGGTGCGTTGGAGAGCCTTGGAAATACTCGGGGACAGCTTGGCTGAACTCTGAAAGCCTCGTAAACACTCGGGAATGGAGTATTTCCGAGTGTTTCCGAGTATTTTCGAGTGATTCCAAGTATTTCCGAACGGCTGCTAATGGCTCCAAACCATTCCGAGTGTCCCCGGCCCCCCCCCGCACCTCTGGCCAAATGCGGTACTGCACTCCCCATTAGCTTGAATTCTGCTTGTTTTGCAAGACAACACTCGCAAACCGAGTCAGAATTTTTAAAAAAAGAAAGTTGCTCACCTTTCAAAACGCTTGTTAACCGCGTTACTCGTTAAGGCTCCACTATACTACCAAATGAAAGCCCAATTTGCCCTGAAAAAAACACGGTATAATTCACCTGGATGTGTAAAGTAGTTGTGATGATATGTACAGTTTTACTAACACATGTCAAAGTTGCAAAATTGTGCTTAGGCATTAAGATTTGTTTTACCCTTAGACGTGAAGGGGCTAGATAAAAGACAATGAAATGTTCACAAAGTCCGTGCTACAGGTAGGAAAATCTTCCTGGTAGTGCAATTTTCATGAAGCCCAAATGGACCAGTCTTCCACCTCGAACAATGCCACTGGACTAGCAGTTAGTTAACAACAACTAGAACCACCAATGTATGTATGCACTGAATGCCTTGCTGCCCTTTTCAATTTGGTGAAAACCAATGCTAAAAAAAAAAAAAAAAAAAAAACCTAAGAAGAAGGCACTTCAACCTAGTGCATTACAATAAAAGTCTTTAATAAATCAAAAATCCTCAGAGCTCTGAGGAACAGGGCATGGCCCTCGAAATGCATTAGCTGCAGCCTATCTGATGGGTATGGGCCTGGTTGGTGTCTTACTCGTTGTAACGTTTTTTTTTTTTTTCTTCTTTGTGAGTTTATTAGATTTTTCATTTTAAGTGTTTTACAGTAATGCACTAGGCTGGTGCACCTTCTTCTTATGTTTGTGTTCCTTAACCTAGTATTAAAGCTTAGGTGTTTTTTTTTCTTTACAATTAAAAAAACATTCCCCAGAAAAATTCTAATGCCGCGTACACACAACCGGACTTTCCGGCAGAAAAGGTCCAACGGAATCATTCTGTCGGACATTCCGATCGTGTGTGGGCTTCATCGGACTTTTTATTTCTATGATTCTGGCTGACCTAGAAATAGAACATGCTTCAAATCTTTCCGACGGACTCAATTCTAAGGATGAGCCGAACACCCCCCAGTTCGGTTTGCCCAAGAACTTGCGAACAGACCAAAACTTCGCAAGAACGTTAGAACCCCATTGACGTCTATGGGACTCGAACGTTCGAAATCAAAAGTGCTAATTTTAAAGGCTAATTTGCATGGTATTGTCCTAAAAAGTGTTTGGGGACCCGGGTCCTGCCCCAGGGGACATGAATCAATGCACAAAAAAGTTTTAAAAAACGTCCGTTTTTTCGGGAGCAGTGACTTTAATAATGCTTAAAGTCAAACAATAAAAGTGTAATATCCCTTTAAATTTCGTACCTGGGGGGAGTCTATAGTAGGCCTGTAAAGAGGCGCATGTTTCCTGTGTTTAGAACAGTCTGACAGCAAAATGACATTTCAAAGGAAAAAAAGTCATTTAAAACTACTCGCGGCTAATAATGCATTGCCGGTCAGACAATACACATAAAAGTTCATTTATAAAAACAGCATGGGAATTCCCCACAGGGGAACCCCGAACCAAAATTTTAAAAAAACTGGCGTGGGGGTCCCCCTAAATTCCATACCAGGCTCTTCAGGTCTGGTATGAATATTAAGGGGAACTCCGTGCCAAAATTAAAAAAAAAATGACGTAGGGGTCCCCCTCAAAATTCATACCAACCCTTCAGGTCTGGTATGGATTTTAAGGGGAACCCCACGCCAAAATAAAAATTGGCGTGGGGTCCCCCCAAAAATCCATACGAGACCCTTATCCGAGCACGCAACCTGGAAGGCCACAGGAAAAGAGGAGGGGATGAGAGAACAGCCTCCCTCCTGAACCGTACCAGGCCACATGCCCTCAACATTGGGAGGGTGCTTTGGGGTAGCGGCCCCCCAAAGCACCTTGTCCCCATGTTGATGAGGACAAGGGCCTCATCCCCACAACCCTTGGCCAGGGGTTGTGGGGGTCTGCAGGAGGGGGGCTTATTGGAATCTGGAAGCCCCCTTTAACAAGGGGACCCCCAGATCCCGGCCCCCCCTGTGTAAAATGGTAAGGTGGTAAGGGGGTACAAAAGTACCCCTACCATTTCACAAAAAAACTGTCAAAAATGTTAAAAATGACAAGAGACAGTTTTTGACAATTCCTTTATTTAAATGCTTCTTCTTTGCATCTTCTTTCTTCTATCTTCTTTCTTCTATCTTCTTTCTTCTATCTTCCTTCGGTTTCTTCCTCCATCTTCTTCTTCTTCTGGTTCTTCTGGTTCTTCCTCCGGTGTTCTCGTCCGGCCTCTTCCTCTGCGGCGTCTTCTTCCCTTCTTCGTTCTCGCGCCGCTCCGCATCCATGGGAGGCTCTAGCTGTGTGACGCTTCTCGTCTTCTGACACTTCTTAAATAATGAAGGGCGGGGCCACCCAGTGACCACGCCCCCCTCTGACACACAGGGACTTGATGGGGACTTCCCTGTGGCATTCCCCGTGACGTCAGAGGGGGTCAGCCGTTACGTAACAAGTGACCCCGCCCCCCTCTGACGTCACGGGGAATGCCATCACATCACAGTGCACACCCCACTTACCTTGTGCTAGGGGCAGAGCTGGGAGGCAGAAAGTGAAGGGTCTGGAGGAGGACCAGAGGAGGGCTGGAGTCTGCTAAATGTTGAGACCAGGGTAGGTGGAGATGTGGGGGTGCTGCAGCTGCATAGAGAGGCACCTCTTCTCTGCTGTCAACTGCTGAGATGGGGGGGGCAGAGACGATCCTCTCCGCGGCTGCATGGAGAAGTGCAGGATTAGGCAGAGGAGTTCTGTCCTCCTCTCTGCTGCTGACTGCTGAGACAATACGGGGCCGAAGACAAGGAGGGTGCACAAGGGCCAGAATCGGTCCGCAAGCCTTATGTTTGACCCAAATGGTCTAATATGTCTC
Source organism: Aquarana catesbeiana (assembly GCF_042186555.1). Lineage (NCBI taxonomy): Eukaryota > Metazoa > Chordata > Amphibia > Anura > Ranidae > Aquarana > Aquarana catesbeiana. The sequence continues at coordinate 17,546,842 of NC_133333.1, forward strand.
TGTATGATGTAATATTAACAGGATACTTCTCTGGGAACAACACCAAAACTCCATCATTTGGAGGGGGTCAACATAAGTTTGGCTATATATATACACAGTGCACCTGGAAAGTATTTGCAGCGCTTTCCATTTTGTTATGTTACAGCCTTATTCCAAAATGGATTAAATTCATTATTTTCCTAAAAATGCTACAAACAATACCCCATAATGACAACATGAAAGAAGTTTGTTTGAAATCTTTGTTTATTAAAAATAAAAAACAAAAAAAAAACCCATGTACATAAGTATTCACAGCCTTTGCTCAATACTTTGTTGAAGCTCCTTTGGCACCAATTACAGCCTCAAGTCTTTTTGAGTATGATGCTACAAGCTTGGCAGCACCTCTTAAGCTCCACCAGGTTGGATGAAGAACGTCGGTGCACAGCCATTTTCAGATCTCTCCAGAGATGTTCAATCGGGTTTAAGTCTGGGCTCTGCCTGGGCCACTCAAGGACATTCACAGAGTTGTCCCATAGCCACTACTTTGTTATCTTGACTGTGTGCTTAGGGTTGTTGTCCTGTTGGAAGATGAACCTTCGCCCCAGTCTGAGGTCCAGAGAGCTCTGGAGCAGGTTTTTATCAAGGATGTCTCTGTACATTGCTACATTCATCTTCCCCTGGATCCTGACTGGTCTCCCAGTTCCTGCAGCTGAAAAACATCCCCACAGCATGATGCTGCCACCACCATGCTTCACTGTAGGGATGGTATTGGCCAGGTGATGAGCGGTGCCTGGTTTCCTCCAGACATGACGCTTGCCATTCAGGCCAAAGAGTTCAATCTTTGTTTCACTAGACCAGAAAATGTTGTTTCTCATGGCCTGAGAGTCCTTCAGGTGCCTATCATGTGCCTTTTACTGAGGAGTGACTTCCGTCTCACCACTCTACCATACAGGCATAGATTTATTAAAGCTGCAGTTTCATTTCCAATCATTTTTATTGAGTATTTCAGAAGAGATACAAAAGCCATCAGCAGAACATATGGCAAAAGAAAGAGAACAAGTTCTGGACGTATACAGGAATACAGAGTTGTAAAGAAAACAAAAATAACATATGTTTTCGTACTGCAATTTCAAATATTACAAATTACATAAAGTTTATACAGTGGAACCTTGGATTACGAGCATAATTCGTTCTAGAAGAATGCTTGTAATCCAAAGCACTCGTATATCAAAGCGAGTTTCCCCATAGAAGTCAGTGGAAACTCGGATAATTCGTTCCACAGTGACTTCTATGGTATACAGTACTGCATGTGGCCAGAGGTGTGTGTGGGGGGGGGGGGGCTGCCGGAGACACCCGGAAACCGATCTGAGCCGCTCGGATGCACTCGGAGAGGCTCGGAAACACTTGGGAACTGAGTGTTTCCGAGAGTTTCCGAGTTGTCCCGAGTCCATCAGCGTGCATCCGATCGGCTCCAAATGTCACTGGCGCCCCGCACTGCACACCGCAGAGGCTTGAATCCTGCCCGTTTTGCGAGACAACGCTCACAAACCGAGTCAGGATTTTTAAAAAATAATAGCTTGTATTGCAAAACGCTTGTTAACCACATTACTCGCAATCCGAGGTATTGCTGTATTAGATTTTAGAGATTGGGTTTATGTATACTTTAATGTTTTCTCTGTTATTCTAGTGCCCCCTTTGAGCCACAATCAGAATGGTAAAACCTGCCCATACTGTTGGTCCAGTACTGGCAGGGACTGCACACCCACTGAGTACATGAACTGCACAGGGGATGAGACTCATTGCATGTTATACAGCACAGAAGAAACAGGTAAAAATACATTTACATTTTTCGAATTGTTTTTAGGCAGATAATCATAATGTATTGCATATGGCTATTTATTAATTACATTTACAGCCAGCAGTAGGGGCTGTAGGTTCATGTTCCACATGTTTGACAGTCTGTTCTTAGCTGCTCTGCTGAAACTAATGCAGTGTACACACAGTCAGACTTTTCAACCGGACTGGTCCGACGGACGCCCACGGACCAAATCCGGCGGACAATCTGATCGTGTGTGGGCTCCATTGGACCTTTAGCGGACTTTTCCAGTCGCAAATCTGACGGACTTTAGATTTGGAACATGCTTCAAATCTTTATGTCGTAACTCCCCTGGACACAGAAATCTGCCCGTCTGTATGCTAGTCCGACGGACAAAAACCAACTCTAAGGCAGCTATTGGCTACTGGCTATCAACTTCCTTATTTTTGTCCGGTGTATGTCATCACGTACAAATCTGTCGGACTTTGGTGTGATAGTGTGTAGGCAAGTCCGGTCATTAGAAAGTCCATTGAAAGTCCGCCAAAAGTCCGTCGAAAGTCTGTCGAAAGTCTGTCGGACTTTTGTAGCTGAAAAGTCCGACTGTGTGTACGCGGCATTAAAGTCTGCTTTTTACAGAGCTCAGTGCTTCAATCTCAATTTACACACGGGAAGCTGAACAGGTCAGAGGAGTGAATCAGTAAAGCTGGCCATAGGGAAAAAAAAAGTATTTGATCCCCTGCTGATTTTGTACGTTTGCCCACTGACAAAGAAATGATCAGTCTATAATTTTAATGGTAGGTTTATTTTAACAGTGAGAGACAGAATAACAACAACAATATCCAGAAAAACGCATTTCAAAAAGGTTATTACCGTATATACTCGAGTATAGGTCAATCCGAGTATAAGTCGAGGCCCCTAATTTACCACAAAAAACTGGGAAAAACTTATTGACCCGAGTATAAGATGATGGTGAGAAATGCAGCAGCTACTGTAAGTGGAAAAAGAGGGTCAACAATGCCCATTTGCAGCTGCATGCCTACCTGTGTCCTGTGCATGTGTCCTGTGTATATGTGCATGTGTCATGTGTCCTGTGTATATGTGCATGTGTCATGTGTATATGTGCATGTATCCTGTGTATATGTGCATGTGTCATGTGTCCTGTGTATATGTGCATGTGTCATGTGTATATGTGCATGTGTCCTGTGTATATGTGCATGTGTCATGTGTATATGTGCATGTGTCCTGTGTATATGTGCATGTGTCATGTGTCCTGTGTATATGTGCATGTGTCATGTGTATATGTGCATGTGTCATGTGTATATGTGCATGTGTCCTATGTATATATGCATGTGTCCTGTGTATATGTGCATGTGTCATGTGCATGTGTCCTGTACCTATGTATGTGTCCTGTGTATGTGTGCATGTGTCTGTGTGCATGTGTATGTGTGCATCCTACCTGTGTCCTGTGCATGCCTCCGTGTGCCGCTCTGCACCAATCAGCGTGTGCTATTGCTATTCGGCGGCCATTCACTGTTCAAAAGCTGCGCCTCCTCCTCGTCCATGATAGGCAGAAAACTCCATTTCCCAGCAGTCAGCGGTTAGCCTATCACGGACATTCTCTCATCCTCATACCACGGACGAGGAGGAGAGAATGTCCGTGATAGGCTGACCGCTGACTGCTGGGAAATTGAGTTTTCTGCCTATCACAGACGAGGAGGAGGCGCGGCTTTTGAACAGTAATTGGCCGCCGAATAGTAATAGCACACGTTGGCCGCCGTCTGTCTGCATGACACGCTGATCATGTAGGCAGACGGCGGTGACTTGAGTATAAGTCGGGGGGGGCCACTTTCAGCCCAAAAAAAAGGGCTTAAAATCTCGACTTATACTCGAGTATATACGGTAATTGATTTGCATTGTAATGAGTGAAATAAGTATTTGACCCCTCCGCAAAACATGACTTCGTACTTGGTGGCAAAACCCTTGTTGGTAATCACAGAGGTCAGACGTTTCTTGTAGTTGGTCACCAGGTTTGCACACATCTCAGGAGGGATTTTGTCCCACTCCTCTTTGCAGAGACTCTCCAAGTCATTAAGGTTTTGAGGGCTGACGTTTGGTAACTTGAACCTTCAGCTCCCTCCACATATTTTCTTTGGGATTAAGGTGGAGGTTGGCTAGGCTACTGCAGGACCTTAGTGTGCCTCTGCCATGTGATTTGGGTCATTGTCATGCTGGTATACCCATCCACCCCCCTTTTTCAATGCCCTGGCTGAGTGAAGGAGGTTTTCACTTAAAGGGTTGTAAACCCTGGTGGTTTTTCACCTCAATGCATTCTATGCATTGAGGTGAAAAACCTCAATCCCCCCCCCCCCCAGTGCCCCCGTTTTACTTACCTGAACCCTCTCTTTCTCGCACCGGGGATGAGCACACCAGCTCTAGCCGGTGTCTTGTGTCCTGATTGGCTAGATTGATAGCAGGGCAGCCATTGGCTCCCACTGCTGTCAATCAAATCCAATGACGCGGTGCCGAGTCCGGCATTCGTGTCTATGGACGCAAATGCTGGACTCGGGAGCACGCACGCAAGCTAACCCCCTCGGAAGAACGCTTCTCCTAGGGGATTATCTGATGTGGGGAGGAGCTGCGTGAGCCGCCGAGGGACCCCAGAAGGCCAGGTTCGGGGCCACTCTGTGCAAAACGAGCTGCACAGTGGAGGTAAGTATGATATGTTTGTTATTTAAAAAAAAAAAACGATCCTTTACAATCACTTTAAGATTTGACAGTACATGGCCCCGTCCATCGTCCCTTTGATGTGGTGAAGTTGTCCTGTCCTCTTAGCAGAAAAACACCCCCAAAGCATAATGTTTTCATCTCAATGTATGACGGTGGGGATGGTGTTCTTGGGTTCATAGGCAGCATTCCTCCCCCTCCAAACACGGCGAGTTGAGTGGATGCCAAAGAGCTCCCTTTTGGTCTCATCTGACCACAACACTTTCCCCCAGTTCTCCTCTGAATCATTCAGATGTTCATTAGCAAACTTTAGACAAGCCTGTACATGTGCTTTCTTGAGCGGGGGGGACCTTGCGGGCGCTGCAGGATTTCAGTCCTTCGCGGTGTGGTGTGTTACCGATTGTTTTCTTGGTGACTATGGTCCCAGCTGCCTTGAGATCACTGACAAGATTCTCCCGTGTGGTTCCTCACCGTTCTCATGATCATTGAAACTCCTGCATTGAGCCCCAGACCGAGGGAGATTAACAGATTGACAGCGCAGCGCCCAATGTGAAAGGCTCTCATACGGCATGGGAAATGTTTTCCAGGCGATTTTTAGTGCTATAGCCCCTGAAAAACGCCTCCAGTGTCAAAGGGGTCTTATAGGACTCAATAGCCCAACATCCATCATGAAACATCTCCCGGCGGGAGGGGAGAGGAGGAAAGATGGAAGCACTGCAGGGGAATCCAGAAAACTGGGGGAACCGGCACCACACAGGGTGACCAGGCACATCCGGCACACCTAGTGCACACGCCTATGTGAGAACCTGTTTTATCTTGTGGCTTTTGTATCCTTTCCAGATGTGAGTTTAGGTTGTAGCACCTTTCTATCTGTTTTCATTGTTTCTCAGTCCTTCTCGTTCTTTGCCCTCCATCATTTCATCCCTCTTTCTCACTAATAAATTCTCCTGTCTCTCCTATCTCTTTAACTACCCCCTTTCCCTTTTTCCCTATCCCTCCCATCTCTGTCTCTCCTTCTTCCACCCCAATCCAGTGGCGGCAGCTCCATAAGGCCCCTTTCACACTGGGGCACTTTACAGGCGCTACAGCGCTAAAAATAGTGCCTGCATAGTGCCTGTAAAGAGCAGCTCCTGTAAAGAGCCGCTCCTGTAAAAAGCCGCTCCTGTCTCTCCAATGTGAAAGCCCGAGGGCTTTCACACTGGATCGGTGAGCTGGCAGGATGCTAAAAAAGTCCTGCAAGCAGCATCTTTGGAGCGGTGAAGGAGCGGTGTATACACCGCTCCTTCACCGCTCCTGCCCATTGAAATCAATGGGGCAGCACGGCTATACCGCCGGCATAGCGCTGCTGCAGCAGCACTTTGCAGTGGTTTTAACCCTTTCTCGGCCACTAGCGGGGGGAAAAAGCACCCTACTAGCAGCCGAATAGCGCCGCAAAATTGACGGTAAAGCGCCGCCACTGCCCCAGTGTGAAAGGGGCCTACGGGGTGATGTGGCGCTGCCCCCCTAATCTAAGCACTCAGCCACTAATCTACGTGCAGGGCGCCGGATGCATGGATTTCAATGTTTTTTTTTTTTAAGCACATGATTAGAGTCTGAGGCTTTAATCGGCTTCAAAAAAGGGTGGGCTTGGGGCTCCTAATGCCCCAAGCCCGCCCAGTTGTGTGACAATAGCGAATTAATATTCGCTAATGTCTTCCTCCTTATTCACCAGGTCGATCAGGAAGCGGGTCCTGAGACCCAATTGGCCCGGGAGTCTTAGGACTCCCGGGCCAATCGGGTCGCAGGACCCACTACCTGTTTGGCAGGGAGGAGAAGCAACAGCCCCTTAGCAAGCTGGAGCAAGGAGCAGCATTGCCGCCTTCCCGGCTCCATAGAGCTGGCACTGGGCACCGTCCTCCTAGCAGAGCCCATAGCTCCAACGAGCGGATCCTTTCCAGTCAGAAGCCCGGGCCAGGAGGTTGTATTGGCCGCAGCTCTCCATCGGGGGAAGCCGCTCTCCCACCACCAAGGAGGAGATTGCAGCAGCCTGAATCTCGAGTAGCCCCTTTAAGGGATGACGTCACCTCTGTAACGAGAACTGCCTGGAAAGGAAGAGACGGAGCAGAGATTGCCCTGATTGCAGATGGGATGATGAGCGGGATACGGTGCGAAGATGGTGTGAGCATCGAGGCTGGCTTGTGCACTGGAGGAGAGGGGGGAGTGGCTTTATGTGCAAGCGAGGGGGGGGTTTGTTTGCCGCCCCCCAAAAATATTGAGCACCAGTCGCCACTGCCCCATTCTCTCTCTTTCTCTGTCCTTGCTTGAAGCTTGTGGGCCCCGATGCAAAAGTTGATTTGCGCCCCCCCAATACCACCCACCGCTTACACCGTGTGTACTGATACACCCACCGCATGCCAAGATACTCAAAGTGGCTTAAGAGTTTGGAGTTCCCAGAGTTCCTCCTTACATCAGAGAACAGGGATCACCGCTGGAGAATCAGAGGAGAAGGATCACCGCTGGAGAATAAGAGGACGGGGATCACCGCTGGAGAATCAGAGGAGAAGGATCACCGCTGGAGAATAAGAGGACGGGGATCACCGCTGGAGAATCGAAGGACGGGGATCACCGCTGGAGAATCAGAGGACAAGGACCCCCGGAGGGTCATTTGGCAGAGCTCCTTTCCCATTCCAGCACTGTATACAGCCCCCCCCCCCCACACACACACACTACACAGGGCTGAAATCACATTCCTTTACACACAATCTATCAGCCTTCTGGCTTATATGTTGTCCTTCTGACCTGTGAAATTCTCTGCTCGGAACGGCAGTGTAGTTGCAGAAGGCGGATACACCCTGTGCAGATCATGGCTGACTGGCTGTGTTGTAAAGGAATGTGATTTCAGCCCTGCGGAGGAGGAGCAGTATAGAGTGCTGTAATGGGAAAGGAGCTCAGCAACCGGGCATAGCATGCAGGGTGGAGGGGGTTATGGGGGGGGGGGTAGAACTGAGGGGGGCAAAGCCATGGGACATGAAATCTGGAGCCTGAAGCCCCTCAGGGGCCCCTCAGGAGGTGTTAAGGGATTTGTTTTAGAAATTTCTGAAGGTTTCTCTGTCAGTGTTGGCAGGTGTTGGGGGAAGGTCACCTCCCAGAGGTGTGTGTCTTTTCCCCAGTTGTCAGGGAAGTGGGGTAAGTAGACATCCCCGGGTGGGGGAGGTACAGAGAATCCCAGCTGGTGACTAGAAGACACTGAGCAGTGTCATACCTCACCAGTGACATCGGTCCCATCGTGGCTACAGGACGGCACTCTCCTCCTCTTAACTCGCTGAGCTTCATTACCATTCCATGTTGCCAGCACACAGCACAGACACTTCCCTATCCTGGGCTCTTCTCACCCCGTGCTCCTCTCCATTCAGGAAATGGCTCACAGCTTCTCCCCAGCCAATGGGGAGAGGATGTGGACTGTGGAAGGCAAAGTGGAAGCCCAGTACTGGAGCGTGGCTGTGGGGCCCTAGGGCAGATCGGAGCTGGACTTTGTGGAGGATATGATAATATGACAGGGAGGCTGCAGTGGGCACCCTGGAGCTAGGGGTGAGGTTGCGATTGTGACCCCTGCAACCCTTTATGCTACGCCCATGTCCACTCCCTTCTCTCTCTTGGTGAGGATTATTTTTATTACAAGGGCTCTTTATATACCTCTGATTTTTTTTCCTGCTTTAGATCTCTTTTTATTTCTTTTATATTTCAGCTGGATTGGACCATATGGAATATTCAAGCCGTGGTTGTGCCTCGAAAGGTTTCTGCGACATGGGAACCTGGACGATGGAATCTGGCGACACTAGATTGACAGTGTCCATTACATGCAGTGCCAGCACAGCGTTATATTCTGCCTTGGTGATATTGATATTGGCCACCGCCTCACTGAAGGCAAATGTATTTTAGGCTCCTCCCCTTTTTGGATGTAAGCTTGCTCCCTGATCAAATATTAGATTTTTAAAGGCAGAGTCCCAAAATTCTGCATAACATGAGCAAACTGGAATACTGTTCATTTGTTTCTTTTTTTATGGATTGGTTCGGAATTAAAATAAAGCGGTATTAAACCCAAAAGCAAACACTGACTACATTGCAGCTTACCAATTCTTAGATGTGGTGGCTGCATTTGTTTTCTTTCTTTAGGATTTCTCTCTTCTAGTTTCATCTGGTGATCCGGCCAGTAAGTCTGTTTTTTTTTTGTTTTTTTATTAGTCCACTGTGTTTTTTTGTTTTTTTCTGTATCAAAAACGCATGGATAGTAGGTTATTTGGTTTTCAGGGCTGGTTCACACCACAAAAATGCACTCCAGATCCGTTCCAGATGCATTTCTGTAAGCGCGTTCCCGTTTTTTCTTTTATGTGTTTCTGGATGCATTCCAGATGCTTTTTTCCAGTTTTTTTTTTTCATGCTTTGATGAAGGCTTCTTACCCGAAACGCGTCAGCATAGCCTGTACCCATGTAACCCAATAAAGGACTTTTATTCAAGAGCATCCGAGTCGCCAGCCCTTTTCTGATTCAAGTGTTTTTAATGCGTTCCAGTGCATTCTTGATGCATTTCTGGGTGCATTCCAGATCCTTTTTTACCTGTTTTTTTCCACTGTACTAGGGTCTGGTGCATTTTTGATGCGTTCCAGTGCATTCCGGTGCGTTTTTGATGCGCTTTACCGCGTTCCAGTACTGTCCCGTGCAGGAAAAATGCAGGAAGTCCTACTTTTTTCTGGAACTGACTGCACTGATGTGAACTATGCCATTGGAAACCATATAGCCTACTATCCACTTATTTTTGATGCAGGAAAAAAACTGGACTGCATGTGGTGTAAACCGGCCCTCAATGGCATAGCTCACTCCAGGGCAGTCAGTTCCAGAAAAAAAGTAGAATACGCTGCATTTTTTCTGCACAGGACTGTACTGGAAAGTGGTAAAATGCATCAAAAACGCACCGGAATGCAGCAAAAACTCACTGGAACACACATGTCTTTATTTACAGTGAAGAAAAAGGAGGGGGAAACATGCAGTGGAATGCATCAAAAACACACCAAATACGCACATCCGGACCACATCTGGACTGTGTTGCTATGGTGTGTACTGGCCCCTAAAGTTTCAAAGGCTCAAGGTTTTTAACCTTCACGCATTCTATGGGCCTCTTATGCATCTACTGATAGCCTCTTGCTGATCCAGGCAGAATCAACAAGAGGCTATCAGTAGATGCATTCCTCCCAACATTTTGAGATGGGAATGAGGGACACCTACTAACAAACGTATGTAGGCATAGGACACGCCCCCTGCCACACCCCCTTAAAGGAGAATCAACCAAACCAAAGTCCACAAGGACTTTTTATTTACCACTACTATTCCTTTATATTGGCTTTTAAAATGTACAAATGCACCAATTTAGAATTCGGATGAAAGGTGTAGCACTGGGAAACACTTATTGAAAGATAAATAGTGCATTTTATATATAACTATATAGTTCAGACCAAAATGAAGGACAAATGAGAAGGAAAGAGGGACAGAGGTTCCAAATCAGGGACAGTTGGGAGCTACAGTATGCCAATGGTATAGAGTATCAGCGTGCAGCCACCGGCAAATTGCACACAAGCCACTTGTCCACGTTGGAGATCCTCCGGTCGCAGGTGTGATGAATTAACACGAAGTATAGGCAGACAGCAAGGAGCTTGAACAAGAGCCTTGTGCAGTGGTGGCTGGTGCTCAAAATTTTTTTTTGGGGGGGGGGGGCGCAAACAAACTGAAAAATTATGAAACCCCATCAATTGCAGCCTCATTGAACCATCAATCACAGCTACTGTACCATCAAATGCAGCCACTGTGCCCATCAATTGCCGCCACTGTGCCCATCAATTGCCGCCACTGTGCCCATCAATTGCCGCCACTGTGTCCATCAATTGCTAGCACTGTGCCATCAAACGCAGCCACTGTGCCCATCAATTTCCGCCACTGTACCATCAAACGCAGCCACTGTGCCATATCAAATGCTCCCACTGTGCTATCAAATACAGCTACTGTGCCTATATTATGCAGCCACTGTGCCCCATCGAATGCAGCCACTGTGACATCATATGCAGCTACTGTGCCTATCAAATGCAGCCTTACTGTGCCCCATCAAATGCAGCCTCACTGTGCCCCATCAAATGTAGCCTCACTGTGCCCCATCAAATACAGCCTCACTGTGCCCATCAAATACAGCCTCACTGTGACCAGCAAATACAGCCTCACTGTGCCCATCAAATACAGCCTCACTGTGCCCATCAAATACAGCCTCACTGTGCCCCATCAAATACAGCCTCACTGTGCCCATCAAATACAGCCTCACTGTGCCCCATCAAATACAGCCTCACTGTGCCCCATCAAATACAGCCTCACTGTGCCCCATCAAATACAGCCTCACTGTGCCCCATCAAATACAGCCTCACTGTGCCCATCAAATGCAGCCTCACTGTGCCCAATCAAATACAGCCTCACTGTGCCCAATCAAATACAGCCTCACTGTGCCCATCAAATACAGCTTCACTGTGCCCATCAAATACAGCCTCACTGTGCCCAATCAAATACAGCCTCACTGTGCCCCATCAAATACAGCCTCACTGTGCCCATCAAATACAGCCTCACTGTGCCCATCAAATACAGCCTCACTGTGCCCCATCAAGCACAGCCTCACTGTGCCCAATCAAATACAGCCTCACTGTGCCCCATCAAATACAGCCTCACTGTGCCCATCAAATACAGCCTCACTGTGCCCATCAAATACAGCCTCACTGTGCCCCATCAAGCACAGCCTCACTGTGCCCAATCAAATACAGCCTCACTGTGCCCCATCAAGCACAGCCTCACTGTGCCATATCAAATGTTCCCACTGTGCCATATCAAATGCTGCCAATGTGCCCCCCGCCCGCCGTCTGTACTTGTCTCGGTGGTGGTGGGACAGCTCCTCGATGTCTTCTCCCGTTCTCTCTTCCCGTCCTCTGCTATGATTGGATGCCTGATAGGCATCCAATCAAAGCGCCTATCGTTTCAGCTAATCAGGTGACGGGTAACAGACCCGAGCACCTGATTGGCGGAGAGGCAGTTTAATGTTAGGAAAGCGAATATTCATTCGCTTTCCTAACACAGATGAGTGACCTGCGAGCGCCCCAGCATGGCGCTCGCAGGTCATCTTTTTTTATGCCTATTAGAGCCTATGACTCTAATCAGGTGCTTAAAAGAAAACACCCTGCCGCTGTAATTCAGGTGCCCGAAAAGGGGCCGGGTGCCTGAATAGGGGGTGGCAGCGGCGGCCATAGATAGATTCATGCAATGCATGAATCTATCTATTGATGATAGAAGGGGTGGAAGGAGAGAGGGGGCGGTGCCCTTATGGATGCACCACCACTGGTAGAGGAGAGAAATAGGTGTAATCTTTTACTTGTGCGTTTAGAGTTCTCCAGAAGTCATGCGGCATGTGGCCTTGAAGTTGTAATTTGATTTGCTTCAGCGCTCTGAAAGGGAAGGTTTGATGTACCATTAGATGCATCCAGGAGGGGATTCAAGGAGACATTGAAATCCCCACCTAGGATGAGGATGCCTGAGGCAAATTAATTTAGTAAGCCTGCTATTTGATGAAAGAATGAAACTTGTTTTCTGTTGGGGGCGTAAATATTAGCTATTGTGATTGGGTGAATACCTATCTTCCCTTTAAGGAATATATATCTTCCTATTGGATCGTGCAAGGAATCTATTAATTGGAATGGTATTTGTTTGGATATTAAAATAGTGACACCTTTGGTTTTTCGCATCTGGGTTAGTAGCGTTAGGCTAAAGGAAATCTTTTATCAAAATATGTTGGCATTTTTTGGGATTTACAGTGCACTTTCTGAATACATATGATATCCGCCTTCTGTTTGTGAAATTCTCAGAGAAATTGTGATCTTTTTTCCGGTATATTTAGTCCTTTTGTGTTCACAGACAGAATTTTCAGCGATAAAGGAGAGGTTTGCTGTTTGTGATTGGTTATCTATGTGTTGTTTCCTATACGAATTTCGTTAGATTAACCACTTCAGCTCCGGAAGATTTTACCCCCTTCCTGACCAGAGCACCTTTTGCGATTCGGCACTGCGTCGCTTTAACTGACAATTGCGCGGTCGTGCGATGTTGTACCCAAACAAAATTGATGTCCTTTTTTTCCCACAAATAGAACTTTCTTTTGGTGGTATTTGATTGCCTCTGTGGTTTTTATTTTTTGCGCTATAAACAAAAAAAAGCGACAATTTTGAAAAAAAAAGCAATATTTTTTATTTTTTGCCATAATAAATATCCCCCAAAAATATATAAAAAAAACAATTTTTTCATCAGTTTAGGCTGATATGTATTCTTCTACATATCTTTGGTACAAAAAACCCGCAATAAGCGTATATTGATTGTTTTGCGCAAAAGTAATAGCGTCTACAAAATAGGGGATAGTTTTATGGCATTTTTATTTTTAATTTTTCTTTTTATTAGTTATGGCGGCGATCTGCAATTTTATCATGACTGCGACGTTATGGCGGACACATCGGACACTTTTGACACTATTTTGGGACCATTGTCATTCATACAGCGATCAGTGCTATATAAATGCACTGATTACTGTGTAAATGACACTGGCAGGGAAGGGGTTAAACACTAGGGGGCGATCAAGGGGTTAAGTGTGTCCTAAGGAGTGATTCTAACTGTGGGGGGGATGGGCTACCTAGGACATGACAGCGATCACCACTCCCGATGACAGGGAGCAGTAGATCTCTGTCATGTCACTTGGCAGAAGGGGGAAATGCCTTGTTTACATAGGCGTCTCCCCGTTCTACCACTCCACACCGAAATCGCAGACCGCCGGCGAACATCGAGTTCCGAGGACCCGCGGGCATGCTCCAGGGGCGTGCAGCAGGCGCGCGCCTGATAGGAGGCAGATTTAAAGGGACGTACCTGTACGTGCATTTGCCTGCCTGTGCCATTCTGCCGGCATATATGTGTATATGTGTGTGTTAAATGCCTGAAGCGATATAGTGTAGAGGAAGTGCAGTTACTCTTTATATGGTTTATTTGGGTGGATGGGGGGATGGGATAACTGGAGGGGGAAGAAAAAAAAACACCGGAGGTAGAGTTAGTGCTGCTACCTTATTTGTAATGATAATTTTTCCCTGTTTTATTCTCTCTACTCCTGACGGGAGGAGGGAAGGGATAGTGCTGGAAAAAAAAATGCTCCAGATTGTTCAGAGAGGATATAAAAAGATAATACCCTCTGTGCGGGTTCCTAGACTAGTAAAGCTCTCTAAATTTTGGAATGATGAAACTTTGGAGCAGCAAGTAATAATTAAGGTGAAAATACATAGGGTTATGTAAGAATATAGATATAGTTTGGGAGAGGTTTATCTTTGAACAAATGTCAAAATAGGTTTAGTGCATTTAGGAGTAGATTTCTCTTTTTTTTCTTACTTTCATAACACCTCTTCCTAATCAAACTAGCATGTTAGCTTCATATTAAACCATAAGCAAAGAAGATATATTCCCAGAGTTGGTCAGTTGTTCTATATCTATAATACCAAATATACATTTCTTAAATAGATTTTCTATCAATGTAGTTCAATCTTTTACCAGTAGGCGGTGGTAGAGGATAGTAAAAGTTTTAAACTATGCATTAACTAGAGAACCAATACCATTAACTTCAATGGATTTTTTATAACTGTACAAAAAATTATAATATACTGTAAGATTATTTAATTTCAATATATTGGTCTGTTAATACCCTGACCTGTTAGATTAATTATACCATTTTCTGGTATGTGAGGGGAACATTCTGGTGATCATACAACCCTTTCTTTTTTTCTCCCCCCCCCCTTTACCCCCCTGAATATAATATACATTATAGTGGTTGATCAGTTGGTTCTTTGACCAGTTATAGTTTTCTTTATTGGGAGGTGTATAATTTGCCCAATCTTTTTATGAATTTATATGAATATTAGTATCAACATAAAATCACCAAATTGATCTCCACTTAATATATGTTGTAACATGTTACTAACTATGATATAACATTTAGCATTGAACTCCATGGATTTTTATTTGTCTATGTATTCGCCCTGGAGTATTCACCTACACATACATATGCATATATATATATATATATATATATATATATATATATATATATATATGGCATACGCATATGCATATATCCATACATATATGTATATATATATCCATACATACACACACACACATACAGTGCCTGGCAAAAGTAGTCACCCCCCTTGGCTTTTTACCTATTTTGTTACATTACAGCCTTTAGTTCAATGTTTTTTTAATCTGAATTATATGTGATGGATCAGAACACAAAAGTCTAAGTTGGTGAAGTAAAATTAGAAAAAGATATACATAAAACTATTTTTCAGAAATTAAAAAATGATAATTGGCATGTGCGTATGTATTCACCCCCCTTTGTTATGAAGCCCATAAAAAGTTCTGGTGCAACCAATTACCTTCAGAAGTCACATAATTAGTGAAATGATGTCCACCTGTGTGCAATCTAAGTGTCACATGATCTGTCATTACATATACACACCTTTTTGAAAGGCTCCAGAGGCTGCAACACCAAAGAAGAGGCACCACTAACCAAACACTGGCATGAAGACCAAGGAACTCTCCAAACAAGTAAGGGACAATGTTGTTGAGAAGAACAAGTCAGGGTTAGGTTATAAAAAAATATCCAAATCTTTGATGATCCCTAGGAGCGCCATCAAATCTATCATAACCAAATGGAAAGAACATGGCACAACAGCAAACCTGCCAAGAGACGGCCGCACACCAAAACTCATGGACCGGGCAAGGAGGGCATTAATCAGAGAGGCGGCACAGAGACCTAAGGTAACCCTGGAGGAGCTGCAGAGTTCCACAGCAGAGACTGGAGTATCTGTACATAGGACGACAATAAGCCGTACGCTCCATAGAGTTGGGTTTTATGGCAGAGTGGCCAGAAGAAAGCCATTACTTTCTTTTTTTTTTTTAATTTTATTTTAGTTGTCATACATATAGAGAAATAAACAATTTCATTAATCCATCAATCATATGAGTTCCAATGAATCCATTCAAACTCCAATTAACAGCATTACTCCTATCCTAAATACATCTACAGAAAAAACAATAACTAGTTATTTGAGATAGTCCCCATGCTCTCTTCCGTTAGACCTGCTTCTCTTGTATGCCCTGACAACATACTTTACTAAGAAGAAAAACCTCTACATATCTGAAGAGGCAAAAGAAGAAAGTAAGAAGCCCCATGAGGGAAAGAATTCCTAAAAAAAAAAAAAAAAAAAAAAGGAGAAAAAAGATAGAAACAGAGAAGAAAAAAAAACAAAAAACAAAAAAAACAACACTGATATGGGAGAGGGAGTCGGAGTTGGAGGGGAGACGTACCGAGGAAAAGGCGAGTTTACTATACTATCATCCACGGAGGTGAGGTCACCCCCAAGGCCCCACACTCCTCTCTTTTTCAAATACTCTCAGGAGCAAAGAGGGAACTCCCTTCCTCCGAGAATTTAAATGAATTCCATTGGCCCCAAGTTTCTAAATATATCTCCTTTCGATTTTGAGCCAATAATAGCAAATCCTCCTTCCTCTTCAATTCGTGTGACCCATGTAAGAATTGTGGGAGGGTACTTACCTCTCCACTGCCGTACGATACATGATCTAGCCGTGTTAATAAGATGGCGCAAAATTAATTTACTATATGTTTCCCCCGGTATGCTTGAGACATGTAACAAAAATAGGGCTGGATCTTCTGGGAGGTTATACTCAGTAAATTTCTGTGCTATCTGCCGTATCTCCCTCCAGAAGTACTCCAGTTTTGGGCAGAACCAAAGAACATGGAGTAGAGTCCCTCTTTCCTCCTGACACCTCCAACATTTGTCCGGGAGGGCATTAATCAGAGAGGAGCACAGAGACCTAAGGTAACCCTGGAGGAGCTGCAGAGTTCCACAGCAGAGACTGGAGTATCTGTACATAGGACCACAATAAGCCGTACGCTCCATAGAGTTGGGCTTTATGGCAGAGTGGCCAGAAGAAAGACATTACTTTCAGCAAAAAAACAAAATGGCACGTTTTGAGTTTGTGAAAAGGCATGTGGGAGACTCCCAAAATGTATGGAGGAAGGTGCTCTGGTCTGACGAGACTAAAATTGAACTTTTTGGCCATCAAAGAAAACGCTATGTCTGACGCAAACCCAACACATCACATCACCCAAAGAACACCAGATGAAAGATGTTTTTCAGCAGTCGGGACTGGGAAACTGGTCAGAGTTGAGGGAAAGATGGATGGTGCTAAATACAGGGATATTCTTGAGCAAAACCTGCACCACTTTGTGTGTGATTTGAGGCTAGGACGGAGGTTCACCTTCCAGCAGGAAAATCACCCCAAACACACTGCTAAAGCAACACTTGAGTGATTTAAGGGGAAACATGTAAATGTGTTGGAATGGCCTAGTCAAAGCCCAGACCTCAATCCAATATAAAATCTGTGGTCAGACTTAAAGATTGCTGTTCACAAGCGCAAACCATCCAACTTGAAAGAGCTGGAGCAGTTTTGCAAGGAGGAATGGGCAAAAATCCCAGTGGTAAGAGGTGACAAGCTCATAGAGACTTATCCAAAGCCACTTGGAGCTGTGATAGCCGCAAAAGGTGGCTCTACAAAGTATTGACTTTAGGGGGGTGAATAGTTATGCACATTGACTTTTTCTGTTATTTTGTCCTATTTGTTGTTTGCTTCACAATAAAAAAAAAAAAAAAATCTTCAAAGTTGTGGGCATGTTCTGTAAATTAAATGATCAATCAATCCATGTTAATTCCAGGTTGTGAGGCAACAAAACATGAAAAATGCCAAGGGGGGTGAATACTTTTGCATGGCACTTTGCATACATATGCATTTTTTTCCCCTTAAGTATATAATCATTTGTATAATGGCATACGATTAATATAACATTTTTTTTTAAATCAGCATTATGAGTCCATTAGTCTTGTGCTATATATTCTTCTCTTTTTCCTTTTTTTTTTTCCCCCAAGTGGGATAATTCCCATCATGAACTGATACCTTAAAGCAGAGTTCCACCCAAAAATGGAACTTCCGCTTTAAGGGAAGGTGACCCCCATTACATGCCACACTTGGTATGTCTTTTTTTTGGGGGGGGGGAGCGGAAACCCTCTTTTTAGAGGATTCCAGCTCCCACTTCCTCCCGGGGCACCTCGGCGCCCTGCGGCGCCGGAAGGGAGATCACCTCTCCCCCCTCCCTCTCGGCAATCATCTGGGACACGTCACAGGTCCCAGACGATTGTCCGGCCAGTCACAGCGTCCAGCGTGGCTCGTGTGTGCCCGGCTGTGAAGCCACAGCTGGGTATGCACTGTGAAAAATGCCGGCACCGCAGAGAGGAGGGAGAGACGAGCGGGGCTTCGTTCCCCGGCATCGCTGGACCCTGGGACAGGTAAGTGTCCGATTATTAAAAGTCATCAGCTGCAGTATTTGTACCTGCTGACTTTTATTTATTTATTTATTTTCATTGGAACTCCGCTTTAAAGATATCTTAAAAAAAAAAAGAAATTCTTTTTTTTTGTAGGTATCTGATTATGAGTGGTCCTCACGGGTAGTTGTCTTATAATCAGTTCCCAGCTTTTTTGTGTTTCTTTAGGTCTAAGTAATCCATATTTGTGCTGTAGATGCATACTGGGGAAAAGAAAACTGGGGTTAAACATAAATAGTCAACATGAGAACTGCATTTTTCCCTGCTTGACAGTATATGCAAGTCCTTTTGTGGAGATACTAATCTGTCAGAACATATTTTTCATATATCTGTATGTCGGCTCTTTATGTTAGGATGACTTTGATAGGAGAATTGAATCAGGTGTCCATAAGGTCAGGGCGATCCATTCGGTCTTTGCGTCGAGGAGGCGATAATCCTGGGCTTCCTTGTCCTTTCCCTCTTCGGTTGTATTGAGCAGATGGAGATCTGCAACGGCGGTCGCAGTTTCTTTGAGCTCTGGGTGTGCAGTTTTTGGTGACTTCAATCCATGTATCATTGATCTGGAATGAATTATGCCATTCTGACACATCAGCAATGGGTATATTTAGTGCTTCACAAAATGCTTGCAGGTCATCAGGTGTGTGTAGCAGGGCTGTATGTCCTCTCAATGTGGCAGATAGGCAGAATGGAAATTTCCATCTGTATGGAATGCCCCTGGTTCGCAGTTGTTCCCGTAGTGGATGTAATGCTCTGCGTTGTTGAAGTGTTATTTTTGAGAGGTCCTGGTAAAGTTTGATTTCAGTTCCATTTAAAAGCACACGATTTTTTTCTCTAGCTTTTTTTAATATAGCCTCCTTTAAGGGGAAATTGACCAAACAGCATATGATGTCCCTAGGAGGATCCGCATCCAATCCTCTAGGTCTGAGGGCTCTGTGTATTCTTTTTATACTCAATAGGGGAGTCTGGAGGTCTGTCTAAGAGGTCATTAAAGATGGTTGAGGCAGTTTGCTCAATTGAGTTTTGATCGATTGTTTCTGGCACTCCTCTAATACAAATATTATGGCGGCGGCCACGGTTGTCAAGATCTTCTATTTGTCTATGAATCTCTATGATGTGTGAGAGGTGCATATCAGAAGATTTTTGAACTTGCCTGATGGCATCCACATGGCGTGCTGAGGCCTGTTCCACTGTCCCCATCCTGGATGCAATAGCCTGTATGTCAGCTCTGAGATCTGTGATCACTGCTGACAGGGCGGATTTTATGTCCATGGCTATCATCTTGAATTTGGACAAGCTGAGGTTCTGTGCAGGCTGTGTAGTGCTGTGTACAGTGTCTGTGATGGGACAGGAGCCTCAGAGTAGTATTGCAGGCTGTGCTGGCAGTGCTGGGGCCGAGGCTGCATGGCCTTCTCCTTGTGTAACTCGGAACATTGCGGGTATGTTAGCCGGCGGCTGCTGACCCGAGTCTCGGGAGTTGCGGGTGCCTGAGGAGCTTCGGTCTCCCTTCCCCATCGCTGGAATGCTCATTTGTGCCCCTGTAGCTGATGGATGCCGCTCTGTTGTGCAGAATGGTTCGTCTCAGGCATCCATCTAAGAGCGGAGCTAGACCGCGCCCCGAGATTTTGTGGATTTATCAAAATACAGTTTTTGCTTTTCCATGTTTATGATCCTCTGAACTGTTACGCGATCCTGTGGGATAGACTGAGGCTGAAACTTCTGTGGTGCAATAAGCACTGTGGTCCTCAGTGAACTACCTATTAGTAGCTGTGCAGGTGAGCATAACCCTTCAATAGGTGTTACACGATAGTTTAACCGTCCTAGGTACACATCCTGCCCTTATGATTGCGCTTTCAGTATAATAGATTTGGCTATGCCAACATACTTCTCTGCTAGACCATTGGCCTGTGGATGATAGGGGCTTGTGGGTTTGTGCCTGATTCCCCATTCACACAGGAAGCACTGGAATTCAGCACACGAGAATTGTGGCCCATTATCAGACACAGGTTCTTCACACACTCCATGTCTTGAAAGTATTGTTTTGAAAGCCCATATGACTGTTGACGCTTTTAGATTTCTCAGCTGCACTGGCTCAAAGTATTTGCTGTAATAATCTACGACTATCAGGTAATGGTTGTCCTCAAAATGAAAAAATATCTGTAGCCAGTCTCTGCCATGCCCACAAGGGAGCATTCCATGGTGTAAGAGGTTCTTTTGCATTGCGTTTTTGAAATACCTGTCAGGTTTCACACTTCTTCACAAGTGTCTCAATATCAAGTCCAAATTAGGCCAGTAGAACAACTCCCGCGCTCTGCGCTTACACAGAGTGATGCCCAAATGCCCCTGGTGGATTTGTTTCAGTACTTCTGCCTGCTGTGACTTAGGAAAGAGAATACGGTCACCCATAAATATGATATCCGTATGAATGTATAGCTCATCTTTCACAGGCCAGAATCCCTGTAGTTCAGGACACAGCTTCTTTTGTTTTTCTGGCCAGCCATTGCACATGACACGAGTTTGTTTTTCTAGGACTTTATCCTGTTTGGTGTCTTGTCTTATCTTCTCCAGCCGTACATCTGATATTGGAATGTTCGCTAGTACTGTATGTACTTGTTCTTCCAACTCAGGTTCATCCCGTGCTTCATGTCCTAGACAGGGTATCTGCCATTGGAATTTCCTTTCCAGGCTTATACTTTACTGTGAGATCATACTGCTGTAATTTCATAACCATCCTCTGCAGACGTGGAGGTGTAGAAGCTAGCGATTTCTGTAGGATGTACTCCAGTAGCTTGTGGTCTGTTTCCACAACTACCGGGCGACCATATATGTACTGGTGAAATTTCTCACATCCATTCACAATTGCCAGCATCTCTTTCTCAATTTTGTGCATAATTGGCTTGCGTTGTAGTCAGTGTTCATGAAGCATATGTCACAGGATGTCCTTGTTGAGTCAGTACAGCACCGAACCCAAACTGGCATGCATCCACTTGAAGTACAGTGTCACAGTTTACGTCAAAATATTTCAGTAATGGCCCTGGATGTTTAGTGATCAGTTTTTTCACTTTGTCAAAAGTCTTTTCCATGTTTGCATCCCAACACCAAACAGTATCCTTCTGTAGCAGTGTACGTAGCGGTGCTATCTGTTGAGCAAGGCGCTGAGAGAATTTGAATAGTTAAAAATGCCCAGTAATGTCTCCAGCTCCTTTCTGGAGGTTGGGGCCTTCATGTTAAGAACTGCTGTAATCTTCTTTGGATCAGGCTTCAAACTTCAAGCCCTCTTTGGTTAGTAGGTGTCCAAAATATGTAAATCTTCTTCCCAATTTGCATTTTATTTGGATTGAGTGTAAGATTCTTCTCACGACACCGATTGAGCAAAGCAATAAGGTTTTTGTCATGTTCCATTTGATCCTTTACATAGACCAGCAAATCATCAACTATTACTTCAACACCCTGTAGACCAGCGATCAATTTGTGTGATTTCTTTTGAAATATTTCCTGTGCATACGCTATGCCGAAAGGTACCCTTGTGAAGCGCCATCGACCCAAAGGGGAGTAGAAAGTGGTCAAGTAACTGCTGGCTTCATCAAGACGCAATTGCCAGTAACCAGAATGGGCTTCTAGTACACTAAATACTGTTGCTCCTACTAGCTTGTGCACTATATCCTCTATGGTGGGGAGTTTGTAGTGTTCTCTCATTATGACTTTGTTCAAATCACGTGGGTCAATGCTTATACGAATTGCACCTGTGTTTTTCTTCTCCACCACAACCATAGAACTGACCCATTCCGATGGTTCTGTGACCTTTTTTACTACTCCCAGCTTCTCCATCCTAGTGAGTTCTTGTCTGACTTTATCCACAAGAGTTAAAGGTATTCTCCTTGGGGCTTGATTGACAGGCCATGCACCCTCTTTTATACGTATGTGGCTTACACCCCACCCCAGGCCCTTGAATAGATCACAGTACTCACGTTTAATGTCAGCCTCTGTCAGACCTCTGTGCCCACCATCCACAGTCATTATGATCTTCACAAGTCCAATCTCTTTACTTGTTCTGAGACCTAGCAGGGCTGGGGCTTGTGTTTCTATCACAAACAATTGTAAAACCTTTTCAGATCCCTTGTATGAACATTTTGCATGACAGCGACCCATTACTTTCAGCTTTTCACCCCCATATCCCATTAGTTTCGGTAGGTCCTGAGGCTCTAAGGGGGATTCATTACTGAGGTGTTCCAGGTATATGTGGCTTGGCACATAATTTACTTGTGCTCCTGTATCTATTTTGAATGTAATTGGAGTTTTATTAGCCCTATCTGTAATGTTACAATTGCTTCATCTGCAGACTAATGTGTTTTCTGTACGGCTGCAAGATATATTGGGGTGCAGTCTGAGTCTAACCCTGCATTGTCATCATTGTCCTCTATGGCGTGTACAGAACTTGTTTTTGACCTTCCGGTTTGTGAAGACAGTTTACACACCCTGGCGAAATGTCCTCTTTTTTTGCAGGGGCGTAACTAGAAATCACAGGGCCCCATAGCGAAATGTTTTATGGGCCCCCCTCCCCCAGGGGAGGATCCAGAATCCAGTCTCGGGAGGGGCACTGCCAGAAAATAAGTTTTTTTCGGGGCAATTTATCAGGGAAATGGCTGATGTTGGCGCTTCAATCATCACGGCACCATGGTTATTATAGTGTCAGGATGATTGAAACACATTTTTTCTATTATTACATTGTTATAGAAAATGAAATAGTTCACCTCACTATAATGCAGAATCATTGGGAGCCCTGAGTGTGTCACTTGCCACATCGCCTGCCACCAGATGCAGATTGTGACTTGTCACAAGTTGCGGATTGTCCACTTGCCACGTCACCTGCCACAAGCTGCGGATTGTCACTTACCATTGTCACTTGCCACGACACCTGCCACAAGCTGCGGATTGTCACTTGCCATTGTCACTTGCCACTTCACCTGCCACAAGTTGTGGATTGTCACTTGCCACAAGTTGCAAACTGTCCACCTGTCACCCATTGCGGATTGTCCACTTGCCACAAGTTGCAGTCACTTTCCTGCTAAGGTGGGGAATGGGGATTGTTACTTCCTGTGTCCCAGTCTGAGTCAGGCAGCAGAGAGATGATGTAATCTCTCTGCTGCCTGCACAGTGAGTGAGGGCGGAACTGCCAGGATGCAGGGCGGGCGCCGGGCGGTGAGAGATTATGTCATCTCTCTGTTCCACCACCCACTGACTGGCCAGTCCACCCACCAGCTTCCCGTCCATCCCTCCCCCCCGCCGAGCCTCCCAGCTGGCAGCTTCCCGTCCATCCTTCCCCCCCACTGAGCCTCCCAGCTGGCAGCTTCCCGTCCATCCCTCCCCCCCCGCCGAGCCTCCCAGCTGAGTCCGCTTACACAGTCAGTGTGACTGTACGAGTGCCGGGCAGCTCGGCGGCTCACCCTCCGCACACTCACACGCCAACTCGCCGGGCCCTACTCCACTGCGGGCCCCATAGCGCCCGCATGGGTCGCTATGGCGGTAGAGCCGCCACTGTTTTCTTGCATCTATTGCATATCTGCCCCCTTGCCGGACAGACACTATTTTTATGGTGCATGTTTCCACAATATCCACATGCTGCTTGTGTGTTACTTGTCCCAGTGCCATAGGTGTTCTTTATTCCTTTGTGTGCTCTTTCTTGCCCATATCTGCTGCTGTGATTTTCTATATCATTAATCAGGAGCTGTGTTCCTTCCAGTACCTGCATGTCCTTTCTTGACATTTCATATGCTCTGGCAATTCTTATGGCTTTCTCAAGATTTAAGTCTTCTTCCTGCAGCAGCTTTTCCTGAACTTCCTTAAACCTGCCGCCAATCGGATTGCGGTCTTTTATCATATCTCCAGCATCAAAGAAAGCACAGTCTTTGGCAAGCAAGCGCAGCTGTGTCACCCATTCATCCACAGACTCACCTCCACACTGGTTCCTCTCATAAAACAGTTTCCTTTGCACTGTGGAGTTTCTCCTTGGGTTGCAGTATGCCTCAAACTTTGCAAACAGTACCTCTGTTTTTTTTTTGTCCTTTGCAGTGATCTCCCCACTTGCTTGCCAGGCTCAACACACATCACGTCCTTTTTGTCCCACACATATCAGAGAGTGTATATATATATATATATATATATATATATATATATATATATATATATATATACATATATATATATATATATATATATATATATATATATATATATATATATATATATATATATATATATATATATATATATATAATATACACACATATATATATATATATATATATATATATATATATATATGTAAAATCTTCTCCTTGAGTAAAATGCTGCATCTAAAGTATTAAAGCCAAGTCATTTGATTTTTTTTAAGATGATAAACCATCATAGCCTTATTAATGCCCTTGGTAAAGGTTTTCTTTAAGTTTATCGCTTAAAGTGGAGTTCCACCCACTTTTACAACTCTTCAGCATCCCTCACTAAACTGTGCACTGTAAACGAATTGGATATTTTTTTATTTTTTTTCTCAGCACTTACTGTATATCTGCTGTATTCATTTTTCACTTCCTCCTCCCTGGCCGCGGCCCATCGCATCATTTCCAATTTGCAATGCCTTCTGGGAAGGGGCGGCAACTTCCTCTGAAACTGCTGTTGCTATGGAAACCCGACCTGAAACCTATTGTGCTGCACTGAGCATGTGCGAGATCTGCAAGGATGGGATCCAGGAAGAAATACAGTCTGGCTTCAGATGCCCAGACTTAAGATGGCCACGGCCTGTTGTAAGTTTATAAAATAACAAACTGCTGCTATAAACTAACAAAACAGACCTTAGTTTACAGACTAACTTTACTAGAATACATTAAGCTTGTGTATTATAGAGGTGTTTTTATTTTATTTAAAAAGTATAATTTTGGCCGGAACACCACTTTGAAGTAAAATTTGTGTGAATCACTCCCCAAAATTTGGTAATTTGTAATACCAGTAAAAAGTCTGCCAAATCATTGTACAAGACAGTACATTATGTAAAGAGAATATAACTGTCATAACTGTAAATAAAAGATAACTAAACCCTCTCCCCCAAAAAATAAATAAATTATATATGTGTATATATATATATATATATATATATATATATATATATATATATATATATATGATGTTTGGGGGTTCTAAGTAGGGTTGCCACCTTTTCTTCAAGTCAAACTCAAACACTTTAGCGGCGCACAGCAATTTTTTTTTTTTATATTATAAACTATACATATATTTTGCTATTATGGT
This sequence comes from Aquarana catesbeiana, assembly GCF_042186555.1. Taxonomy (NCBI): domain Eukaryota; kingdom Metazoa; phylum Chordata; class Amphibia; order Anura; family Ranidae; genus Aquarana; species Aquarana catesbeiana. The sequence continues at coordinate 17,572,195 of NC_133333.1, forward strand.
AAATAATATTTCTAAACATATGAGGTTAATCACAAGAGTCCCCCTTTACATCAGAGGCCACAGAGTTCCCCCTTTACATCTGAATCCGTAGAGTTCCCTTTCGCTGTAAGGGAGGACTCTGCAGACTCTGATGTAAGGGAGAACTCTGGGGACTCTAACATAAGGGATGCTCTAGGAACCCTGATTTAAGGGGGATCACTGAGAACTCTGATGCACGGTGAAGACTTTGATGTAAGGGGGAACACTGTGGCCTCTGGTGTAAAGGGGAACTCTGATGTAAGGGGTGCTCTGAGAACCCTGATTTACCTTAGTGTACTCACTCAGAGACAGGAGAGAGAAGGGGGGAGATTTCAGTCACAGACAGGGATGGATGGTGAGCTCACTCACCCCTTGGCAGTCACCACCTCTCATCCAGATTTATCTGAGGCTGCTGGACTTCAAATGTCCAGCCCCCACTTCCCTTTTCTGAGGCACAGCGCTGGAGATTGGAGTGCGGACAGACACAGAGGGGTAGGGGTGGGAGGAAGAGGAGCAGATCGAACCCTCTCTCCTCTTCCATCTGTATGTTGGGGGAACTGTTAGACCCCTTTCACACCGAGGGCGTTTTGCAGGCGCTAAAGCGTTAAAAATAGCGCCTGCAATCCGCCCTCAAACAGCTGCAGCATTGTCTGCAGTGTGAAAGTCCTAGGGCTTTCACACCGGAGCAGTGCGCTGGCAGAACGTCAGGAAAAGTCCTGCTAGCAGCTTCTTTGGAGTGGTGAAGGAGCGGTGTGTTTACCGCTCCTCCACCGCTGCTCCCCATTGAAATCAATGGGGCAGCGCTGGGATACCGCTGGGAAAACGCCGCTATTTCTCGGCCGCTAGCGGGGGGGGATAAAAGCTCCCCGCTAGCGGCCGAAATGCACTGCAAATAAAAATAGCGGCGTTTTACCGCCGACGCTATAGGCGGCTCGGTGTGAAAGGGGTCTTAGTGTTGGCTTTGGGCATTGTGAAAGAGAGTGTAACAGACACTCTCAGCTTAGGCAACTGGAGCCAGCAACCCTGCAGGGAGGCCATAGTCCAGTCTGAATAATGTGTCTGGGTTTCAGGCAGTTTGAAACCCGGACACATGATTCCAAACCCGAACTGTCCGGGTGAATCCCGGGCAGGTGGCAACCCTAGTTCTAAGTAATTTTATAGCAAAGAATACAGATTTTAACTTGCAAGCAACACATGTCAGAAATAGGCTTAGGCGTGAAACGCTGACAGTTTAGTGGTTTAGTCCAGAAAGCTTGTATCTTTAATGCCGTTCTGCATACATTCTATAGAAACTTTGCATTTTTTTCTTTGTTGAGGCTTTGGTTCATTACCCAAACGTGAGAAAAAGCTGTCTTCAGCTTCACATTTTTTTTTTTTTTTTACAAGCTTTGATTAAATTCCCCACCCAGGAGTAATTTGTTGTCATGCAGAGGACCTCAGTGATCTTTTACACGGGGCGTGATGGTGTTTATTTTTGAATTCTTTGAATTTACAGTATAAAGTATTAAATAGTAATATTTTAAATCTGTCTGGAGTTAATTTTTAAAGAGATACTGTTACTTTGCCCATCCAAGACAAAGTCACAATGTTTTTTTTTAAAGGGAATCCCGCATCCCGGCTATACTTTAACTGGCGGGCTGCAATATTCTGTCTAAATTCCATATAGGAGTGGAGGAAGTAGGTGATATTTTTCATGCTGCACTCATGAGCATATAGACAGAGAATGCCGTAAACCTAGAGATAAGTATTAAATGTTGACTAGCATTGTAAACATTTATGGACCACAGATATTTATATGAAATATATACTTTTCTACTGTAGTCGAGGTGATTCTTTACCTTTGTCAGATAAAGGAGAAATGAAAACCTGCAATGGGCTTTATAGTTTTTGTTGTTTTTATTCACATAATAGGGGACATGTATTATTATTATTATTATACAGGATTTATATAGCGCCAACAGTTTACGCAGCGCTTTACAACATGAGGGCAGACAGCACACTTACACTTACATGTATCAATTTTGTCACACAGCGAGGCAATGCTAAACTGGGACAGTGGGACAAATCATGTGACAGGTTTATTACTAGGTTACAGTTTGCATCATTGCATCCCATTTTGGCTTCTTTAAAGTTGCGCTGCGCTGAATGAAACCTGACCCTGACCACGTCTTAATTCTGCAGTGAAAATCTGTCTCCTCTCCAGTAATAAATCTGTCGCAGATTTTTACAAATCTGTCTCAGTTTACTGCCCAGGACTGCAGGTGCATGGGTCACAAATACAATGTAAATCTGTCACTGAGGTTTTTCTAAGTGAAGGGCCGGCCTGATTTGCATCTAACTGCGCCTATAATTTTCTTGATAAATGCCCCCATGTGCATGTCCATCAACATAAAAGAATGTTAATCAGTCCAAACATAAGCGGACATAAGTTTCCCAGACAGTTTGCCCTTTTATCATTGTTACCTTAACAGGTGTGTCCCAATCAGGAACACATGAGACACCTACAATCATAGGTGTGTGCAGCCTATTGCATTAGGGTACGCACCCCAAAGCTCAAAACACACGTGCCTTTCTCTGCAGCCTTAGCTGTACTGGACAATGAATGAATGGGAAGTGTTTTGTGCTGAGCAGCTTTTTGTTCATTCACAAACTGAAGCATAGTAAACACTTACTTAGTAAAGCAATTTACTATGCTTCAGCTATAAATGAACACAGTGAGTGGGTTCACTTTGCTCATTTATAAAAAACAAGGGACCGGTAAATTACATATTCCTCTTCCCCTACTCTCCTTCCTGAAACATCTCCCACAGCAGCTGGGGGGGGGGGGGGAGGGGAGGGGGAGAGGAGGGAAGCATAGTGCAGGAGGGAAGCATAGTGCAGGTAAAAAAAGGTATTTTTATTTCTAAAAAAACCAAACTGGGGCATGCCCCAGTAGAAGACCATTTGGTCGAAACGCGTCCGGCTGTTACACCTTCTTCATGCTGCCCTCATTTTTAATGTGATCACGCTTTTATATGTTTGTTTTTTTTAGAAATAAAAATAGCTTTTTTTACCTGCACTATGCGGAAGCTATATTTTATTCTCCACATATTGCCCTGATGGGAGCGATTATCCAGCTTTTGCCATGTGTGGTACATCTTGCTTCCAAGATTCCAATCAGGAGTTCCAACGGTGGTGACCTACCCTGATGATCCCTGGAGGTTCGGTGGAGCCCATCTTGGATGTTTCTTCTGCCTGGATATTCCCTTACCTGTCCAGTTGGGCACATTGCCTTCATGAGTCCATGTCGCTGACAGGGGAGTCCATCTGATTTGGTAAGAGTATCCATCTATTACTTACCCATTAATGCTGATTACATTTGATGCTGGTCTCACCCAGGGATCAACACTATCTTTGTTAGTTTTTTGGATATTCATCATCCCTGAGTGGTTATTTCTGTGTTCTGGCACAGTTGGACACTTTATCACTTCACCATTGGGTATTAGACTTTATGATTGGTCACATAGTGATTACCTTGCACTAGGTCTAAGGACTTGCCCATACGGACCTTATTATATTTTGTTATCATTAATATAATACTCCATTGTTTGTTTATCATGCGCTACATTTTTTCACTTTTTATTGTATTCTATCAGTGTCTGGTTAAAGCTTGTAGGAGGAGTTTTCATTCTCCTCTGAGTGTCCTATGAGGTTGCATGACTCCAGACCCTCTGTCTGGACAGTGCTGATTGGCCCTGTGCCGATCACATGCACCCTCCCAAGAAAAAAAAGAAAAAAAAACTCTTTAGCAATACACATCAAACTGAGCATGTGCAGAGTGCCCCCAAGGTTCTGTTCTATCAGCAGATGGATTGGGGACAGTGGAAAAGGAAGAGGATCAGAGAAGACAGGATCAAACCCTTTTTACACAATGCAGAGGATTAACCCCTTAGCTTCCACAGTGAGTATAACAAGCATGCTATTCTGCATATACAGACTGATTTTACTGCTGTTGGTTTAGTAACACTTTAAAGCTGAACTCCAGGGATTATTTTTTGTTTACTTACATTGGTCCAGCTTGGCACAATGTAAGTATACAGTACATATCTGATTTCTGATGGGCCTCAGGGGATGCTGTAAATAAGTGTAGTAGCCTGTGCTACTACAGAGATAGCCATGATTTTCTGGGTTGTGTGCGAGTGGCTTCCCCTCTGCACATAGAACACTGGGAGTAGGGAGGTTGGTATGACTGCCCTTCATAGAACACCTTGCTTTTTCTTTTTTTTTCATTGAATAATAGGTGTTTTTTGATTGGGCGAGGTGGAAAAAAAGGGTGGTGATATCAGAATCTTCACCTCAGTGAATCAAAGAATGCCTTGTATTAAAGCGTTTGTTAACCCAAAAAAACCAAAACAGATACTGTTCCTTTAAAGCACAGCGCTTGTGCTGTGTCATTTGGCCCCCTGTACACCCTAAAAAACCTGGCTGATCCTGCCTGACCATACCTTTCTTCTGCAAACTAACCACGTTAATCATGGCTGCTGAGCCCTGACACCATGGTCAGCTTGCATGATTCCATCAGCCGCAGGTCTGCTATCTGCAGCTCTCCCTGTGTCTGTCTGATTTCTGCAGCCTATTTGCCAAGTACAGAATCACAGTATTTATAAAATAATATGAAAAGTGGTTGGAGGGAAGCTTCAGAATGGCAAAGATGTTTTTATTACAAATTATGTGAGCAGACTGCAGTTCCTCTTTAATCTCTTCCTTACTATAATTTGGCTCTCCGTTTATATTTTTCCTCAAAACTGGAAATGATCAAATGAATAAAAAATTAAAAATTAAAAAAAAAAAAAAAAAAATTACATCCAAAATTTAGGCAAATAAAAAATATCAGATAAATTCTGTATGTAAAAATTTCAAAAGAGCTCCAACCCAATGTTTTTATTTTGTTTTGGATAGAACCGGGAATAGGGTTGCCACCTCATCCCTTTAAACTGGAACACATATGAATTACACGGGTTCTGAGGCTAATTTAATTCAGATAAGGCACCAAGTGTGTATAATTACCACCTTAATCAACCACAGAACCTGTGTAATTAATATGTGTTCAGGTTTAAAGGGATGAGGTGGCAACCCTAACCGGGAAAGGTCACTAACATGTTTTAATGGCCCCCTTTGACCCAGTTGGGGAAATATCCCTTGACTTCCTTCCAATAACTTAAAAGTGATATTTTTATCATAGGTAGACCCTGGCGGGCTGGTTCAGCTCCTGGCTTTTCCTATATGCCATGCATACATTAACAGTAGGAACATCCTGCTACAATTCCTGGAGCTGTTCTTGTGACCCATTAATTTTGAATGTTCTTATGCACCTTTGTGAGTTCCAACTCCTCCTGTTACATCCTCCATAATATAAAGTAAATACAAATCCAGCAGGGATGGTGGGATGCAGTGGCGGCTGGTGGTGGCAAACAACCACCCCCTCCCCCCGTTCGGCCAGTGGCACCCCCCCCTGCTTCCGCTCGGTCGGATAACACGCAACCCCCAACCGGCACTGGGAGTCCCGCACTTAACCCATCTAGGTTGCGGCCGGGCAGAGTGGCGACGGGCTGGGCATCATCTGGTCCTCTGCATCACGGCGGCTTCCGCCGTGCGTCTCCTCCCTCCCTCCTCCTAGGCGTCCAAAAGGATCGGCCTTTCCTTTTAGCCAATCGGGTGATGGGTCCCAGGACCTGCTTCCTGATTGGCCCAGGAGGAGGATCAGTGTGAGAATAGGGAATATTCATTTGCTATTCTCACACAAACTGGGTGGGCTCGGAGCTCAGTGCTCTGCGCCCCGAACCCACCCTTTTTTAAAGCCTATTAGAGCCTCTGGCTCTAATCATGTGCTTAAAAAAGAAACACCCCCCCCATTGGAATCTATGCGTCCGGTGCCCTGCCTGTAGATTAGGGGGCCGGACACATGGATAGGGTGGCCGCGGCACCCTCAAGGGACGGCCCACCACTGATGGGATGTTTTGGATGGACAGATCTTTTAAAAATTTAAAAATACAATTCTTACTTTAGGCCCCTTTCACACGAGGCGGATCCGCTTCCACGTAGTCCGCCTCGGTCCACCGGCTCAGCGGGAGATCTCTCCGTTGATCTCCGCTGAGTCGGCGGATGACGGGTCCCTCTCTGCTCACTGAGCGGGGAGGGGCTTGTCAGGCGCCGCTGCCGCCTATGGAGGGATCTGATGAAAACGGACAACATGTCCGTTTTCATCAGATCTCACCCGATCCGATCCGCCAGCGACGGATCTGGACGTAGGGCCATCCGTCTGCTTTTAATGGATCGGACCGGGTCGGATGTCAGCGAACATGTCTCCGCTGACATCCGTCGCTCCATAGGCTAACATGAAGCACCCGTTCAGGTCCGCCGTCAAAACTGACAGGTGGACCTGAACGGTCCGATCGTGTGAAAGGGGCATAAGAGAAAAAAGTTACTTTTTTTTTTTTTTTTTTTTTAAATCATGTTTTTTTTTTTTTTTTTTTGTCTTATTGTGCTAATTTGAATTATGGGAAGAAATATGAGCTTAAAGCAGGAAAATTCCCAACCTTAAAACATGCCAATCATTCATGTATCCTATGATGTTCTTAAGTTCTCATTGAAGTTAATCATTTATCACCTTTATTTAAAAGGGCTTGTATCTTTTCTGGGTCTTCTTTGCCTATTATCTTTCACCATGAATTCATTCCTTGCAGTCGTGTGCCTTATTTCAGGTGTTGTGACACAAGGTGAGTCTGTTTTCAATGAATTTGCATTTACACATCCATCAGTTTGCTTCATAGATAAAATTGTAGACATCGTTCCTATGGTTATTTTATTTAAAAATGTTTCCTCTAATCTTCTTTTTTTCCCTAATAAGTCAGCCTTTCAATTTGAGAAGCCCCTTTCTTCCTTTTTTCTTTCTCAGGATCAAGTTTATTGTCTCGTCTTCATCCAGAATGTTGATATGACAACATTAAATATTGTTTGTTTGCTTATGAGATTTAAATGATAGAGATCAAAAAACAAGTATGTTGTGTATATGATGATAATCACATGACATACTGTCATTTTGCAATAATGTTTGTAATAAATTGTTGATTTTGGTGGGGGGGGGGGGGTTAATATAGATTGTATCCTACCAGCTGTAGAAATGTGCAGATAAAAAGAGTATTTTACTTTAGGACTTAAAGTGCATATCCACTTTTGAAGCCAAACTGGCATAACACCTACTTTATATTTCTTGTACATTGACATAGCATACCGTATATACTCGAGTATAAGTCGTTCCGAGTATAAGTCGAGGCCCTAATTTACTACAAAAAAAATGGGAAAAACTTATTGACCCGAGTATAAGACGAGGGTGAGAAATGCACAGCTACTGTAAGTGGAAAAGAGGGTCAACAATGCCCATTTGCAGGATCACTGTGCCCATTTGCATGCCTCACTGTGCCCATTTGCAGCCATAGGTCCTCTGAACTTCAAACTCGGTAGTTAAGGGTTCCTAGATGCCCCCTAGCTGCAGCCAAAATTTGGGGTCTCTGAACCCAAAGGGTCCTGAAATGACATTGCTGCAGATGGACACAGTTGACCGAATTTGGGACCTCGTATCTCAGGGCCACTTAGTGCTAGGAACCCCAAATTAGGTGTGCAAACCCAGTGGAACTAGCACCATAAAATTTCCAAAGCTGGGGTTTCTAGCACCAAGTGGCCCCAAGATACAGGGCCCCAAAAATCAGTTCAGAAAATGTCAAGCACTTTTCTGCAGCAGAGAATGACATTTTCCAAACCGGTTTTTGGGCCCCGTATCTCAGGGCCACTTGGTGCTAGGAACCCCAGCTTTGATTATGTTATGGAACCAGTTCCACTGGGTTTGCACACCAAATTTGGGGTTCCTAGCACCAAGTGGCCCTGAGACATGGGGCCACAAATTCGGTTCAGAAAATGTCAAGCACTTTTCTTCAGCAGAGAATGACATTTTCCGAACCGGTTTTTGGGCCCCGTATCTCAGGGCCACTTGGTGCTAGGAACCCCAGCTTTGATTATGTTATGGAACCAGTTCCACTGGGTTTGTACACCAAATTTGGGGTTCCTAGCACCAAGTGGCCCTGAGACATGGGGCCACAAATTCGGTTCAGAAAATGTCAAGCACTTTTCTTCAGCAGAGAATGACATTTTCCAAACTGATTTTGGGGCCCCGTATCTCGGGGCCACTTAGTGCTAGGAACTTTAGCTTTGGATATGTTGTGGTACCAGTTCCACTGGGTTTGCACACCAAATTTACGGTTCCTAGCACCAAGTGGCCCTGAGATACGGGGCCCCAAAGTCGGTTTGGAAAATGAAATTTTTTGCTGCAGAAAAGTGCTTGACTCAAGTATAAGCCGAGGGGGGCACTTTCAGCACAAAAAAATGTGCTGAAAAATTTGACTTATACTCGAGTATATACGGTAATTAAAAAAAAAAAAAAAAAGAAGCGATTTAATAATTGCTGCTTACCATTTTATATGTTCATTTCTGATAAGAGCAGCACTGAGGCTGCATTCACACCTGAGTGTAGTGTGTTTGAGCATTTTTATGCTTTTTTGAGCTTATTAGCCAAAGGAGAAAACTATCATCTGTTGCATCAATTGTTGCTAGGTATTTCAGTTTTTTTTAGCTCTTCCCTTAGCTTTTATTTCTTTTTAATTATTACTATTCATTTATTATTATTTTTTTTCATTAGGGTGAGGGGTTAGAGTTAAGGTTAGGTTAGGGTTAGGATTTCAAAAAGGGAATTCGTCCCCCAAGGACAAGGGGGTTTTCTTGGCAGCAAAAAACTCGTACAAAGGTATAAAATGATAAGAATTTTATTTAAGCATAGGACAGTAGAGTAAAAAACATGAACTGTGTACAACAAGTTATAAAAAGCGCAGGAGCATATAGTGGGGCTACACGTAAATAATACAAAGAACAGGCGCTTGGATAGTCCTGGCGCGTTTCGACCCCATCGGGTCTTCTTCAGAGATTAGGGGTAGGAGTAAGGGTTAGGGTGTCACGTACCTTGGTTGGAGGCCGAGTTAATGAGAGGGCTTCCCCTGCGGCTCTGGTCCGTGCACCCCTGAATGTGGTGACAGAGGTACAAGGTTTAAAGAAGCATGGGTGCCAGTAGCTTGATAGCAGGTGACTGCCACAGTCAGGAACGTAGATAAGGTGATCCAAGAATTTGCTGATGAAAACAGTATCATTAGCAGTAATCAGCACAGGTTTTCGAAAGGTTGCTCTTGCCAAACCAACCTATTAACTTTCTACAAGGAAGTGAGCTGCCATGTGGACAATGGTAGGCTGGTGGATGTGGTGTACCTATATTTTGCAAAAGCATTTGATACAGTCCCCCACAAATGCTTAATCTACAAGTTGGGATCTGTAGGCAGAGACCATAAGGTTTGTTCTTGGATAGAAAACTGGCCACGGGGGCGTCCAAAGGGGGGTGATAAATAACATGTACTCAGAATGGTCTAGAGTGGTTAGTGGGGTACCCCAGGGCTCTGTCCTGGGACCAGTTCTGTTTAATTTATTTATACATGATATAAAGGATGGGATGATTAGCTTGATCTCAGTATTTGCTGACAAATATGCAGGACAATAACATCACAGCAGGATATAGAAACATTACAAGTGTACCTCAATAAATGAATGGAGTGGGCTACTGCATGGCAAATTAAGTTTAACATTGAAAAATGTAAGGTAAATAAAAATATTAAATAAGGAAAAAAAAGAAAAATGTAAGGTAATGCACTGGGGGGGGGGGGGGGGGGTAAAAATATAAACGCAAGTTACTCATTAGTTGGAGAACCTCTAGATCAGTGGTTCTCAACTCCTCTCCTCAGGACCCACTAACAGGCCAGGTTTGCAAGATAACTGAAATACATCACAGGTGATATCATTTGGTGCTCAGTGATTGCAGTATTCTAGTCTGCATCTCCCCCAAGGTAATACATAAGACCTGGCCTGTTAGTGGGCCCTGAGGACAGGGGTTGAGAACCACTGATCTAGGGCAGTGTTTCGCAACCTTTTTACCTTGGAGGAACCCCTGAAATAATGTTCACATCTACAGCTCACAGAACATTGGTATGATCAGCTAGCTGTTGATAACAAAAATTATTTGTAGAAATAGCATTGATTAAAAGAATAAATATTCTATTCTATTTAATGTGAAACTTGTGCTTTCTTTTCCTGCAGAGCTGATCCATTCAGGAGACATTACATGGGGCAGAGCACATGACAGGGGACATTACATGGGACAGAGCACATGACAGGGGACATTACATGGGACAGAGCACATGACAGGGGACATTACATGGGACAGAGCACATGACAGGGGACATTACATGGGACAGGGCACATGACAGGGGACATTACATGGGACAGGGCACATTACAGGGCACAGGGCACATAACAGGGGACATTACATGGGACAGGGCACATGACAGGGGACATTACATGGGACAGGGCACATGACAGGGGACATTACATGGGACAGGGCACATTACAGGGCACAGGGCACATAACAGGGGACATTACATGGGACAGGGCACATTACAGGGCACAGGGCACATAACAGGGGACATTACATGGGACAGGGCACATGACAGGGGACATTACATGGGACAGGGCACATTACAGGGCACAGGGCACATAACAGGGGACATTACATGGGACAGGGCACATGACAGGGGACATTACATGGGGCAGAGCACATTACAGGGCACAGGGCACATAACAGGGGACATTACATGGGACAGGGCACATGACAGGGGACATTACATGGGACAGGGCACATTACAGGGCACAGGGCACATAACAGGGGACATTACATGGGACAGGGCACATTACAGGGCACAGGGCACATAACAGGGGACATTACATGGGACAGGGCACATGACAGGGGACATTACATGGGACAGGGCACATTACAGGGCACAGGGCACATAACAGGGGACATTACATGGGACAGGGCACATGACAGGGGACATTACATGGGGCAGAGCACATTACAGGGCACAGGGCACATGACAGGGGGCATTACATGGGACAGGGGACATGACAGGGGACATTATGTGGGACAGGAGACATGACAGGGGACAGGGCACATGACAGGAGACAATACATGAAGCAGAGCACACTACATGGGACAGGGCACATGACAGGAGAAATTTCATAGGACAGGGCAAATGACAGGGGACATTACATGGGGCAGAGCACATTACATGGGACAGGGCACATGACAGGGGACATTACATGGGGCAGAGCACATTACAGGGCACAGGGCACATAACAGGGGACATTACATGGGGCAGAGCACATGACAGGGGACAGGGCACATAACAGGGCACATTACATGGGACAGGGCACATGACAGGGGACATTACATGGGACAGGGCACATTACAGGGCACAGGGCACATAACAGGGGACATTACATGGGACAGGGCACATGACAGGGGACATTATATGGGACAGGGGACATGACAGGGGACATTACATGGGACAGAGCACATGACAGGGGACATTACATGGGGCAGAGCACATGACAGGGGACAAGGCACATAACAGGGCACATTACATGGGACAGGGCACATGACAGAGGACATTACATGGGACAGGGCACATTACATGGGACAGGGCACATGACAGGGGACATTACATGGGACAGGGCACATGACAGGGGACATTACATGGGACAGGGCACATTACATGGGACAGGGCACATGACAGGGGACATTACATGGGACAGGGCACATGACATGGGACAGGGCACATAACAGGGCACATAACATGGGACAGAGCACATGACGGGGGACATTACATGGGACAGGGCACATTACATGGGACAGGGCACATTACATGGGACAGGGCACATTTCATGGGACAGGGCACATGACAGGGCACATTACATGGGACAGGGCACATGACATGGGACATTACATGGGACAGGGCACATTACATGGGACAGGGCACATTACATGGGACAGGGCACATTTCATGGGACAGGGCACATGACAGGGCACATTACATGGGACAGGGCACATTACATGGGACAGGGCACATGACAGGAGACATTACATGGGACAGGGCACATTTCATGGGACAGGGCACATGACAGGGCACATTACATGGGACAGGGCACATTACATGGGACAGGGCACATGACAGGGGACATTACATGGGACAGGGCACATTACATGGGACAGGGCACATGACAGGGGACATTACATGGGACAGGGCACATGACAGGGCACATTACATGGGACAGGGCACATGACAGGGGACATTACATGGGACAGGGCACATTACATGGGACAGGGCACATGACAGGGCACATTACATGGGACAGGGCACATTACATGGGACAGGGCACATGACAGGGCACATTACATGGGACAGGGCACATGACAGGGCACATTACATGGGACAGGGCACATGACAGGGCACATTACATGGGACAGGGCACATGACAGGGCACATTACATGGGACAGGGCACATTACATGGGACAGGGCACATGACAGGGGACATTACATGGGGCAGAGCACATTACATATGACAGGGCACATGACAGGGGACATTACATGGGGTAGAGCACATTACATATGACAGGGCACATGACAGGGGACATTACATGGGGTAGAGCACATTACATATGACAGGGCACATGACAGGGGACATTACATGGGGTAGGGGACATTACACTTCAGTACTTGCTTTCTTCTTCATATCTCCTCCAGTGGGGCGCTGTTCCCCCTCAGCCCCTCCTCCTCCTATCCTGTCCACCCCGCATTATGTCACATACAAGCACTCGGGAAGGACAGGAGGGGAGGAGGGGCCTGCGGGGAACAGTGTGCTACAGCCAATAGGGTTCCAGCCGCTTCCCTGCCTATCTCTGCCTGTGTATGTGCGATCCTCCTGTCAGCTGCCTGACTGACAGTCAGATCGCCGCGGAACCCCTGGGGACCTCTCGTGGAACCCTAGTGTTCCGCGGAACCCCGATTGAGAACCACTGCTCTAGGGGCTTCCAGGATGGAGAAGGATCAAGGAGTCCTTGTAGAAGACAGACTGAGTAATAGCATGCGATGTCAAGCTACGGTTACCAAAGCCGCAGAATATTAGCATGTATGAAAAAGGGAATTTACTCCAAAGATAAAGCTATTATTCTGCCACTTTATAAGACTCTGGTCCGGCCGCATCTGGAGTATTCTGTCCAGTTCTGGTCACCAGTCCTCAGAAGGAATGTGCTGGAGCTGAAGACAGTCCAGAGAAGGGCAGCTAAATTAATATGGGGACTGGAGGACCTCAATTATGAGGAATGACTACAGGGTTGCACTAATACTGGTGCCGATACTAAGCATTTGCACGGGTATCGGTACTCGTGAAAATGCTCCAATACTTGATACCAATACTTTCAGTCTCAGTTTTTTCAGCTGTCAGTGGGATTCCCCCTCTGACAGCTGCAATGTAAAAAAAAAGCGCCGGCATTTATCTGTTTGTAGGGAGCAAGGCCACCGCGTCCTTAACAATCGATGACTCATTCAGCTGTCAGTGGGGTTCCCCTGTTCACAGCTGAAGTGTAAACAAAGTCCCAGCAATTGGAGCTGTCAAGAAAAAAAAAAGGCACTAGGCAAATTGTTTATCAACAACATTGCTCAGCCTCTGAAACAATAAGATAAAAAGAAAGACGTTCTTTTTGTATCTATTTATTCATCTACAGATCAAAAGGGATGAACTTTGATCTGCATATGAAGTCAGTTCAAAGCAACCTGTAAAGATTTTTTATTAATCGGTACCCTGTTTAACCCCTTATTAACCCTTCAGTTGCTCTAATCATCCTTAATTAACTCCTTATTCTCCTAGATTTAATTATTATTTTCCTGCTGATTTTTTTGTTCATTTCTATTTTATAAAAATTTTGGTTTGCTTTGTTCATTAATATTTTTATACCTTAAACATATATTTACATGTTTTACAAAAAAAGCGCAAAATTAAAAAAAAACTTTTATTTAATTTGTAAATAACTTTTCAATGCTTTCATTGCTTTGCACCATTGCTGGTATTGGTAATTGGTATCGGCGAGTACTAACATTTTTTTTTTTTGGTAGTTGGCCCTGTTGTATTGTCGCAGTATTTTTGTAAGTATTGTTGCATCCCTAATCATAAGGATCCACGTTGGCCACGTCTCCCCACCTCCTCCTCAGAGTCTCTACGGTAGCCGAGATGCTAATACAGTATATCGCCACCTCCAGCCACCAACCATACATACTCAGAAATAAAACAAGAGCAGATGTTTCACATAGTGTAAAACACAGTAATACATTTTGGTTAACTCCTTCAGATCCGCGCTATAGCCGAATGACGGCTACAGCGCGGATCTGCTTTGCCGGGAGGGCATCAATAGACGTCCCCCCCTTTGCAAGCTGGCCACGCCCCCTTCAGGGCACACGCAGTGCGCGCTGTGATCACCCGAGTCAATGAGACTTGGCTGATCACAGATCCAAGTAAGGGGCCGATCCTGACCCCTTACCACGTGATCAGCTGTCAGCCAATGACAGCTGATCACGTGATGTAAACAGAGGATCGATAATCGTTTTTTTTTTCTTCTCACGCTGACAGCATGAGGAGGAAAAAAAGCCGATCACCGGTTTCTGTTGAAGGGACATTGGTCCCGAGCAGGGAGAGGCGAAGCCGCCTCATATGTGCCCACAGTGCCCACCAATCAGTGCCTACAGTGCCCACCAATCAGTGCCTACAGTGCCCACAAATCAGTGCCTACAGTGCCCACCAATCAGTGCCTACAGTGCCCACCAATCAGTGCCTACAGTGCCCACAAATCAGTGCCTACAGTGCCCACCAATCAGTGCCCACCAGTACATCAGTGCCACCTATCAATGCCCAGGAGTGCCACCTATCAATGCCCACCAGTGGTGCCAATCATTGCCTCATCAGTGCCACCTAGCAGTGCTTCCGGATCACTTCCGGTGGCGCGATGATGTCAGCATGTAGCTCCGCCCATCATATTTTCTTACTCTTTTGTTCTGTTGCCTGAATTAAAAAAAACTAAAAATTAAATGAAAATACTTGTTGATCCTGCCAGAACTCAGGATGCCCTTTATTTTTTGCCTGTGCTGCATTGTTATCAGTTACAATGTTTCTAGTTATCTTCTACAACTCCCCCAAACCCATCTATGTTATGGTGAAGAGGGTTGGAGGAAGTCTCTGTAGCACTGTCCTAGGGTGACAACTCTGCCCCTATATAGATGGGGTAAAGTGAATGATCCTTGTCACCCTAGGATAGGATGTTAGTGGCAGGATCATCAAATGAACTTAAAGGAAACGTCAGTAACAATGTATTTTCTCACATTGCAGGTGATGCCATCCTCTGCACGCAGTGTTCAAGCACAGATCCCTTATGCTTTGGTTCCACCATAACCTGCCCCTCACAGCTTGTTTGCATGTCTTTCTATGAAGGTATAGGTAAGCTACATAGAAAAAGATTGTAAGAGAATTTTTACTTTGTTCTAAAAAAAAAAAAAACTCTTGTGAGAGTTTGCCAGGAAGGGAGGGGGGATGAGTCATAAGAGGGCCAATGAGAGCTGCAAGGCTGCAGAGCTGGAGGTGTGCCTCTGTGTAAATCTGGAAAATGGACAGGCAGCAGCTTCAGCTGCCCACAGTTAAATTGGCTGCAGCCAGACTTGAAGGGAGTTTTTTTGCAGCATATTTGGCAAGTACAAAATCACAGTGTATATAAAAAATATAGTGGTTAAAGGAAAGCTTCAGAATGGCAAAGACGTTTTTAATACAAATTATGTGAGCAGACTGCGGTTCCTCTTTAAGCCTAACTGAACTTTTTAAATCTGCTTAACCATTTAAGGACCAAGCCTATTTCTAAAATTTGTTGTTTACAAGTTAAAATTAGTATTTTTTGCTAGAAAATTACTTCAACCCCCCAAACATTATATATATATTTTTAGCAGAGACCCTAGAGAATAAAATGGAGATCATTGCAATACTTTATGTCGCACCATATTTGCGCAGTGGTCTTAAAAACTAAATTTTTTTGAAAAAAATTACACTTTTTTAAATTAAAAAAAGAAGAAAGCGGTAAAGTTAGCCCAATTTTGTTTGTATAATGTGAACAAAGATATTACACCAAGTAAATAGATACCTAATATGTTATGCTTTAAAATTGCGCACGCTTGTGGAATGACGACATACTACGGTACTTTAAAAATCTCCATAGGCGACACATTAAAACATTTTTTACAGGTTACCTGTTTAGAGTTATAGAGGAGATCTAGTTCTAGAATTATTGCTCCCGCTCTAACAATCGCGGTGATACCTCACATGTGTGGTTTGAACACCGTTTACATATGTGGACACGACTTGCGTATGTGCGTGCTTCTGCGCGCGAGCTCGGAGGGACGGGGCTCTTTAATTTTTTTTTTAATATTATTATTTATTTTAATTTTAATTTTATTTTTTTTTACACTGTCCCTTTAAAAAAATGTATTTGATCACTTGTATTCATATTACAAGGAATGTAAACATTCCTTGTAATATAAATAAGCAGGACAGGGCCTCCTTAATGTGAGATCTGCGGTCAAAAACACCTCAGATCTCACATTTACACTTAAAAGCAATAAAAACAAATAAAAAAATAATATCATTTAATTTTTATACATAAAAAAAAAAAAAATGGGCCCTTTAAGGCCGGAGGGCGGAACAGAGTTCTGTACATAGTTTTCTGAAAACATTACAGCACCCTATCTCAGTACTATCCTCAAGAGACCCCGCCCTGATGCAAGACAACTCTAGGTAATGCCCACATGTGATGTTAAGCCTCCACAAATGAAAGAATTGAAATCCAATGTATGGAAGGGGTGGGCCGGGGATGGTCGAGCTAGGGAACATAAGCGTGCGCACAGGGTGTGCCAGGTGTGCCTGGGCACACCCTAATCACCCCATGCGCATTAGCATTATCGCTCTGTGTGCCTGCAGGAAAATGGGAAAGATCTCCCTCTTACTGACTCTGCCATAAGAGAACTGTTTATACACTTCTCTTTCAATGTGCCGGCAGGGAGATCAATGTACCTAGGTCATATATATGTAGACACACACATACACACGTGTGTTTGAGCTGTAGAGTGCACACCCTAATTCAATAGGCTGCACACACACCTATGCTAGGGAAGTAAAGACTAGATGATGCTGGATAGACATGTGCAATTTGTTTCGTTCCACATCTGTTTTTCGACAAAATTCGACAAATTTGTTAAATTGGAAATATTTGAATTAACGAAAACTCGTTTAACGATTTTTTCTGAAAATCCGAAAATTCTCAAACCCGAAAATTCAAAATCGGAAATAATAACTAACTAACTAATAAAAACTATTACTAACTATTCTAGGTATTGGAATTTCCTTTCAAATTTGGCTGTTAGTGAACATAAAGAATACAAATTTATCCGAAGTTACGAAGTATCCGAAATAACGAATGTCGCATCTAAACAAATGAAACGTAATTAATTAATAATAATAATAAATAAAAATAATAATAATAACAATAGATGTCTTAGGTAAAGGGGAATTGGCGCTGTTCTACTATATGTGCATAAAATGTGATTCCTAAAAAACATATATAAAACACATCTATAACAAGGTTGTATGTTAGTACATCCAATGTGCTCATAAAGAGCTGTGATTTAGTGTAAAAGGGCTCATCCACCCAGTGTTATGCAATAAAAGTGCGATGTGCTGAAAATTATATATATATATATATATATATATATATATATATATATATATATATATATATATATGTGTATATGCGTACCCAAAAATTGTAAACAAGCCAAAATCAAAAACTGGTGATCTACCATATTTATCGGCGTATAACACGCACCTCAATTTAGGAGGGAATTTTAAGGAAAAATAACTTTTAGGAGGGAAGTTGAAGGGAAAAAAACTTACATTTAAATGCCCATCATTGCAGCCTTCTCAGTGCAGCCATGTCAGTGCAGCCATGTCAGTGCAGCCATGTCAGTGCAGCCTTCCCCAGTGTCCAGTCCAGCCTTGCCCCAGTCCAGCCTTGCCCCAGTCCAGCCTTGCCCCAGTGCAGTCTTGCTGAAGCCTCTGAGCTTCAAAATCGCCGACCGCGATTTGAAAATGGCGCCGCCGGCGCCAAAATACACAGAGCCGGTCTTCGGCTCTTCTCGGCGGCTCTCGTTTACTTTCGGTTCCACTCGGACGGTGAGCGGAGCTATCCGAAACTAGCCGAGTATACTCGGCTAGGTTCGGGCGGCGCTCGAGTGAAACCGAAAGCCGCCGAGAAGAGCCGAGGACCGGCACTGTGTATTTCGGCGCCGGCGGCGCCATTTTCAAATCGCGGTCAGCGATTTTTTCGTTCTGGATCGCAGGGGATCGGCGTATAACACGCACCCGCGATTTTCCCCTGATTTTAAGGGGAAAAAAGTGCGTGTTATACGCCGATAAATACGGTACTTATTAGACCATTATTGTGAAGTCCCCAACATAAATAAGTAAAAAATCCAAATAACAGCTCATGTGATGAGTAAAAAGTGCTAAGAGTTTTTTTGCAAAGTGAAAACAATGTCCCAAACACAAAAAAAAAAAAATTTTAATGTCTCAGAAAGAATGTTTTTCATCCCAGGAAAATTTTTTTTTTAAATTTTTTTTCTATATGTAGAAAGACTTCTTGAATGTGTCCCTTGGATGGAAAGACTGTGAAATTAGTGTGGCAGGTGTCCCCCGTCTTCCCCCACACCCCCACTCGTGCTCTCACTCACCAGACAGCCCAAAACCTGCAAGGGTAAAAGGCATGCAGATAGACTCCAGCGATGTTGAATCCAGGAGAAAAGTCCTCAGCCCACTGTAGTATATCCTTCAATGGTGTCACGATATCCCCAGTGTAAAATATCAACGCGCTGCCCCACCGGTGTGGCAAAAGGGTTTCCCAACAAGAACTCCATGGTGCACTACGACTGTGGTCACTACTTCACACCAAGCTCTGCTCCAACTCTCCAGCCAAGTCACATGACACACAGCATCCACCCGGGCACGCCGAGAGTTGGAGCAGAGCTTGGTGTGAAGTAGTGACCACAGTCGTAGTGCACCATGGAGTTCTTGTTGGGAAACCCTTTTGCCACACCGGTGGGGCAGCGCTTTGATATTTAACACTGGGGATATCGTGACACCATTGAAGGATATACTACAGTGGGCTGAGGACTTTTCTCCTGGATTCAACATCGCTGGAGTCTATCTGCATGCCTTTTACCCTTGCAGGGGTTGGGCTGTCTGGTGAGTGAGAGCACGAGTGGGGGTGTGGGGGAAGACGGGGGACACCTGCCACACTAATTTCACAGTCTTTCCATCCAAGGGACACATTCAAGAAGTCTTTCTACATATAGAAAAAAAATAAAAATTTTCCTGGGATGAAAAACATTCTTTCTGAGACATTTAAAAAAAAAAATTTTGTGTTGGGGACATTGTTTTCACTTTGCAAAAAAACTCTTTTAGCACTTTTTACTCATCACTTGAGCTGTTATTTGGATTTTTTACTTATTTATGTTGGGGACTTCACAATAATGGTCTAATAAGTAGATCACCAGTTTTTGATTTTGGCTTGTTTACAATTTTTGGGTACGCATATACACATATATATATATAATTTTCAGCACATCGCACTTTTATTGCATAACACTGGGTGGATGAGCCCTTTTACACTAAATTACAGCTCTTTATGAGCACATTGGATGTACTAACATACAACCTTGTTATAGATGTGTTTTATATATGTTTTTTAGGAATCACATTTTATGCACATATAGTAGAACAGCGCCAATTCCCCTTTTCCTAAGACATCTGTTGATTTGTATTTCACCTGGTGAGATTACTAAATGGGGGGCTGCAGTTCTCCTTTTTTCTTTTCAGTCCTAAGCACGGAACTATTGTTATTTATTCAATAATAATAACAATAACAACTTTTTTTTTTAATTGTTATTATTATTCATTATTATTAATTTGTTACGTTTCATTCGTTTAGATACAGCATTCGTTATTTCGGATGCTTCGTAACTTCGGATAAATTTGTATTATTTACGTTCACTAACAGCCAGATTTGAAAGGAAATGCCAATACCTATAATTTAATAGTTATTATTAGTCAGTTAGTTAGCTAGTATTTTGGATTTTAGAATTTCCAGATTTTCGTTCTTATTTTCGGATTTTCGTTCTTTTGAATTTTCGGATTTTCACTCTTATTTTCAGATTTTTTAATTTTCGGATTTTCGTATTTCCGAATTTTTACGAAGTTACAAATTTATTCAAAATAATGAATTTTGATCATAAGGAATGACCCGTAAAAGGAAAAAAAACAAACAAACAAAAAACAAATGAAACGAAAAACAAACTATTTTTTTCGGCAGTGCACATATCTAATGTTGGAGGTGCTCCAGCTAGGAAATGAGGCAGGATCTATCGTTACAGCACTGCTCGTTTTAGCGGCGCTTTACCGCTGTTTAAGTAGCACTTTTGTGCCGTTTTTCTGCTGCTAGCGGGGCGCTTTTAACCCCAAAGTAGGGACTAAAAACTCCTGTGTTGCAGCGCTTCCGAATCGATTTTCAGGCGATTCGGAAGTGCTGCCTGTTCATTGCATTGGGCAGGGGAGTTTTGGGAACGCTGTATACAGCGCTCCCAAACCAGCCCAAAGATGCTGCTTGCAGGACTTTTTCCAACGTTCCGCAAGGGCACCGCCCGGGTGTGAAAGCACCCATTGGAGAGAATAGGAGGCAGTTTTACAGGCGCTATTTCTAGTGCTAAAATGCCCTGAAAACTGCCTCAGTGTGAAAGGGGTCTTAAAGCGTTACAGTAAAATCAGTCTGTATATGCAGTAAAGCATGCTTGTTATACTCAAAATGGAACCTTAGGGGTTAATCCTCTGCATTGTGTAAAAAGGCTGTGTGATCCTGTCTTCTCTGATCCTCCCATTCTTCCAGAGTCCCCAAACCATCTCCTGATAGAACAGATCCTAGGAGGCACTCTGCACATGCTCAGTTTGGTGTATATAGCTAGAGAGTGTTTTTTTTTGGGATGGTGCATGTGATTAGCACAGGGCCAATCAGCACTGTCCAGACAAAGGGTCAGGGGTTCTGCAGTCTCATAGGGCAGTCGGAGTAGATTGGAAAAAAAAGGAAAAACAAGGGTCTCAAAAAGCGTTGTCTCAATTTCTATTCCTTTTTTTTTCTCAGGAAGCCCAGAAACGTTTTCTTTTTCCAGAGGTTGTACAGAAAGACAGAACTGTGGGAAGTCTGGAATGTTCGCTGTTCCATCTGGAAAACTCAGATTCAGCTCCAACTGTTGTGAATCAGACAACTGCACACCGTCTGTTCCTATGTGTATGTATACAGCTACATTGATGTCACATATCTAGCATATGACTGGTGTGGAGTGGGTTATATAATATCTAGTGACACTAGCATCTTACTGGTGCTGGGATATCGGGCTGCCATTACTTGATCCCTAGCTGAACAGGGAGGAGAAGTCAGCAATGGTGCCCATCATATTTCTTTTTATAACATTGTAGCCCTCTTTTGGAGGGTATGAGATGCGGATGCCCCGGGCGGCAACATTTACTGGAGGAGGGGGGGCACAAGAGAAGTGCCGGTAGTGGCCAACTTTCTTCCCAATAGCGCTGCACCCTCTCCATTAAGGTGAAGCCCTTCCTTACTAAAGAGCCAGTAACTGACTGAGAAGTCAGCCCAGTTCTCCAGGAACCCAAACCCCTCCTTCCTACACTAGTTCCTTAGCCACTTGTTCAGTCCCTTAGCTCCCTCTGCCTCACTGGTGTGGCTCGAGACACAGGCAGTGTTTCTGAGAAAACCACCTTGATGGTCCTTCTCTTCAATTTATTCCTTAAGTCCCTGAAATAATTTTTTAAATCTCTCCACCTTCCTCTTGCTTTGTCATTGGTGCCAACATGTACCATGACAGCTAGGTCCTCCCCAGCCCCACCCAATATTCTGTCCATCCGATCCACGGTGTGCTGAACCCAAGCGCCCGGTAAACAACATACTGTTCAGTGACCACGGACTTTGTCACAGATTGCCCTCCTAATAATTGAGTCCCCTACTACCAGTACATGACTAACCTTTCCTGTATCCCTAGCCCCTCCTTTACCATAGCAGTCACTCCCCTGCACACCATGCATCTTGGCATATTTGTTGGGGTTGGGGTGTACCAACTGAGGACTGGCCTCCCTGGTGCTCTTCTCTCTACCCATCCTTCTAAATGTCACCCAGCTACCTACTTCAGGCTCCTGTGCCTCCATATCATTCTCCACCCTCCTCAACACTGGCCCCCACCAGCACCTGCTGGGTAATGTCCAAGCTCGTTTCCAGGTTGCTGGTGCTTCGCAGTGTTGCCGCCTGATTCTCCTAAACCAGGATCTGGGCTACCTGAGAAACAAACTCACATCTCACACAGCAGTATTCGACCTCAAGCGGCATAACCAATCCTGTTGGGCATTTTGCCCACTATTCTAGTGGGGAGAATAAGGAAAGACTTTCTATACAATATGTACTCTACACTACTCCAAGCTCTCCTTGCTCTACAGCTACTCCAAGTTCCTCAGAGTCACCCTCAGCACACTGCGTCACTTACAGCTCCCTGCGGCACTCTCAGCACCCTGCGGCACTCTCAGCACTCTGCGTCCTCTCAGCACCTCGTGTCACTCTCAGTTACTCCCAGGTACTAAAGGTACTCCCAGTTACTTCCAGGTAATAAAGGTATTTACAGGTACTAAAGGTGGTCCCAGTTACTCTCAAATACTTAGAGGTACTCCCAGTTACTAAAGTACTCCCAGTTACTCCCAGGTACTAAAGGTGCTCTCATTTACTCCAAGGTACTAAAGGTACTCCCAGCTACTCTCGGGTACTAAAGTCATCCAGTTACTCTGATACTCCCAGTACTCTCAGGTAGTAAAGTACTCCCAGGTACTCTGTTGCTCCAGGTACTAAAGGTGCTCTCAGTTACTCCCATGTACTAAAGGTACTTCCTGGTACTAAAATTACTCCCAGCAACTATCAGGTACTAAAGATACTCCCAGGTACTACCAGTCACTCTCAAGTACTAGAGGTACAGATACAAAACAAAACAAATCAATATAAGTTTATTGGGATATTTTTTTATCAAAAACGTGTAGCAGAATAAATATTGATCTAAATTGATGTAGAAATTTGACTTTTTACATTTTTTTATTGGATTTGTTTTATAGCAGAAAGTAAAAAATATTGTTTTTTTTTTTTTCAAAATTGTCGGTCTTTTTTTGTTTATAGCGCAAAAAAAAAAAAAACAAAAAAAACCACAGAGGTGATCAAATACCACCAAAAGCAAGCTCTATTTGTGGGAAAATAAGGACATACACTTTATTTGGGTACAGAATCACACAACCACGCAATTGTTAAAGTAACGCAGTGCTGTATTGCAAAAAATGGCCTAGTCAGGAAGGGGGGTAAACCTTCTAGGGCTGAAGTGGTTAAAGTGGATTTAAATCCTAACTGAATGTCATGCAGTTTGCTAAAGCACTGTGGGGTTGATTCACTAAAGCTGAAAAGTGTAAAATCTGGTGCAGTTCTGTATAGAAACCAATCAGCTTCCAGGTTTTATTGTCAAAGCTTAAAAGAACAAGCTGAAGTTAGAAGCTGATTGGCTACCATACACAGCTGCACCAGATTCTGAGTGCTCCAGTTTTAGTAAATCTCCCCCTGTGTGTCATTAAAAAAAAAATACATTTTTGTTAAGCAAAATACTTGTTTTCACAGTTTTTCTTCCCTTTTTTGCATCCCAGGACTGCTGGTTGCCATCATATTCTTTGCAAACATTTCCTGCCCAAGAGCACTCCAGCAATGGCTGCATGGAATTTCTCATGGCAGGTTTCCTGAGGTGACCACAATGGTCTTGCCACCGGGTAGGGTTGCCACCTGTCCGGGATTCCCCTGGACAGTTCGGGTTTTGAATCATGTGTCTGGGTTTCAGTCCATCTTAAACCCGGACACATTATACAGACAGGAATGTGGCTCGAAACAGGGCTTGAGCGGAGGGTGAGGGGACACTATTGCCTCGTTTCCACTGAGCGGATCGGTTCGGTTCGGTATGGTACGCTATTTTGGGTGTTTCCATTATGAAAGCGGCCCATACAACCGAACCGAACCATTCCATTCAGGGTCCTGCTTCAGATGTGGGGCCATAGAAAATGGAACGGTTCGGTTAGGGCGGAGCTATGACACATTACACTGATTGGTGGACGTGTGACGCCAAGACGGCATTTTTTCTAAACCCACGTATGGCCCCTGTCGGTCCGACTTGCAGTGAAAACGCTCGCCTGACTCCTACAGTGCATCTGTCACCTAGCCTCAAGGTGACCTGACAGTTTGATCAGCCATGGACCTGGCTGACATGCAGCTTCCTGCAGATGATTCATTACAGGGCATAGTCAACAGACTTGAGACCCAGGAATCGCATCAGACCCAAGTGATGCGATTCCTTCAAGATTTGGCCTCTCGTTTTGAACAGGTTCAGGCCTCAATAGGACCCCCGGTTCAACAACCTCAACCGCTATCTGCTGCTGCACCTATCGCACCAGTCGCAGCCACACATTCATTACAACTGCCAGCTCCGGCCCGTTTCTCTGGGGACTCCAAGGCCTGCAGGGGGTTCCTTAGCCAGTGCACAATTCATTTTGAGCTTCAGCCCCAAAACTTCATGTCCGAATGGGCAAAGGTAGCCTATATTATATCCCTCCTGTCCGGTGAGGCGTTAGCCTGGGCTGCCCCTCTGTGGGAACTGAATGATCCAGTGGTTTCTAGCCTGTCTGATTTCTTGAAACTTTTTCGGAATATCTTCGAGGAATCGTGTCTCCTCAGCGGCCAGCGCCCTTTTACGTCTCCGTCAAGAGTCTGCTTCTGTGGGCCAGTACGCTCTTCATTTTCGTACTTTGACTGCTGAGCTGAGCTGGAATAATGAGGCCCTAGTTGCAACCTTTTTGCATGGCCTCTCTGATAGAGTGAAGGATGAATTAGCAGGAAGATCCCTCCCTGCTGATCTGGAAGGTGTCATCACCTTGTGTAACCAGATCGATATTCGCTTTCAGGAGAGGGCCCTGGAAAAAAGACGCCAGCAGTCCCCGTTCTTTAGGCAGCCTGAGCTCCATGTCCCTTCTCTTCATTCTGAGGAGCACCTCCTGCTTGCTGAGGAACCTATGCAGCTGGGCCGGACCAAGTTATCGCCCGAAGAACGCGCTAGGCGCAGAACTCTGGGCCTGTGCCTCTACTGTGGCGTCAAAGGTAATTTTTGTGATACTTATTCTCTTCTCCTGGAAAAACGCTCAGGGCTAATACATCTGGAAGGTGGAGTATTGGACCCTGAAATATCACCTTCTCCTTCTCGTCTTCTCCTTTCTGTGTTCCTTCATGTCGGCGCTTCCTCTCGTTCAGTCTTGGCATACCTGGATTCTGGAGCCGCTGGCAATTTCATGGACTAGGGAACTGCATCTTCCATGAGACTTACCCTTTTGCCTCTCACAAGGCCATTGGTGGTCTTGGCGATTGATGGCACTTTTCTTCCAGGGGGTCCTATCCGCTTTTAGACCCTCCCTGTTAAGATGTCGGTAGGGACACTCCAGCAGGAGTGGATATCCTTCCTTGTCTTACCTAAGGCTTCATCTCCAATCATATTAGGTCTTCCTTGGTTACGGCTCCATTCTCCACATGTTGCCTGGACTGCTGGACAGATCTTGACTTGGGGTTCCTCCTGTTCCTCCTCCTGCCTACTCAAGGTTACCCCAAAAGAGAAACTTCCTGTTGCCACCATCCCAGTATCTTCTGCTCTTCCTGCTGCATATAGCAATTTCTGGAATGTCTCCTGCAATAGTCGGGCTGAGGCACTCTCTGGGTCATGTGGCACTCTGGATGAGGAGCCCACCTGTGAACCTGAGCCGATCATTCACTCCAGTTTGCATGGCCATTTCCCTTTGTCTGTCCCTGGACCCCCTTGGACACACACCCAGGCTGACTCCACCAGTTCCACAGTCGCTACGCCCTGCGATGCAATTCTGGTGGTCGCTGCACCTGGCGATGCTGTTCAGTCGGCCTCTGCACCAGTCCAGCCTATGCCCAGTGAGCTTCCTGCTTCTTGTTCAGGACCTCCTGTAACCTGGCCTCACCCTACTGCTACTACGTCCGTTCAAACCTGTTTAAGAGGCTCAATCCATCCTTTGGATAGACTGCCTCATTCGGCCAAGTGGGGTTTTCAATCTTTTTTTCTCTGCATTCTGTTTGTGTTTCAGCTATCCAGCTTAACTCTTGTGACACGTCACTTTCTAACCAACCTGACCTCAGGGATCCACTGACCTCTGCCCAGTCTGATGGTCCTGTGTTGGATGTCCAGCTCATCTTTAAGGGTCCTCTCGTCCTCTCCCTACCTTGGTTCCAGTCTCTGAGGATAATCTAAAGTACGAGGTTAGTCAAGTTTTGGATTCCCGGCTCCGTAAAGGCATTCTTCAGTACCTCGTACATTGGAAAGGGTTTGGTCCTGAGGAGATGTCTTGGATCACTGCATCTGAGGTCTTTGCTCCTCGTCTGTTGAGGAGGTTCCATCTGGAGTTTCCCTTTAAGCCTGGGCACAGGCGGGGGAGGGGGAGGCCTCATAAGAGGGGGGTACTGTCATGGTTATGCAGTAATGTGTGTCTGTCAGCTCACCTTTCCTTCTGTGTTCACCTTTAGAGGCCAGCCACCCTCACCTGACTGTTTAAATAATCTTCCCTCAGCATAGCTCTGGTCTCTAATTAGGAACACTATATTAACCTGGGCATTGCAAGCCAACCTTGCTGATCAACCATTGTGTGTTAGCTTTCATGTGTACTTGCTGTGTTTCCTACGTCTGATTCCAGTTACCGACCTTGGCCTGTTCTCAACTATCCCTGTCTGCTTGTGACCTTGACCTTTGGCCTGTTATGTTTATCCTTGTCTACTAGTCACCCCGACATTTGGCTTATCCCTTACTTTCCTTGTTGTACCAGCCTGCTGCCTCCTACCTCTTCTCCTGTAGTCTACCGTGAGCGTGAGCTGTGAGGCCCTGGGGCCGCGACCTGGAGCCAGACTACAGCGCAGTCCATCCTCACCACTAGAGGCTCTGGTGAACACCTGCTGGCTCTTAGACTCCACGCCCTGGGGAATCTATGCTCTAGCTCCCAGTGGGATCTGTGTCAGTGTTCCAGTAGACCTGCTTCCTGAACCTCCCAGGGTTCAATCTGCAACAGTCAGTCCTAGGGTCCACTACCTTAGCGTTGCACTCCTGACTTCCACGGAGTGCATCTGTCACCTGGTCTCAGGTGACCTGACACTTTGTTATATTGCAGCCATTTGCTAAAATCATTTAAGTTCATTTTTGTCCTCATTAATGTACACACAGCACCCCATATTGACAGAAAAAAAAAGAAAAAGAATTGTTGACATTTTTGCAGATTTATTATAAAAGAAAAACTGAAATATCACATGGTCCTAAGCATTCAGACCCTTTGCTCAGTATTTAGTAGAAGCACCCTTTTGATCTAATACAGCCATGAGTCTTTTTGGGAAAGATGCAACAAGTTTTTCACACCTGGATTTGGGGATCCTCTGCCATTCCTCCTTGCAGATCCTCTCCAGTTCTGTCAGGTTGGATGGTAAACGTTGGTGGACAGCCATTTTTAGGTCTCTCCAGAGATGCTCAATTTGGTTTAAGTCAGGGCTCTGGCTGGGCCATTCAAGAACAGTCACGGAGTTGTTGTGAAGCCACTCCTTCGTTATTTTAGCTGTGAGCTTAGGGTCATTGTCTTGTTAGAAGGTAAACCTTCAGCCTAGTCTGAGGTCCTGAGCACTCTGGAGAAGGTTTTCGTCCAGGATATCCCTGTACTTGGCCGCATTCATCTTTCCCTGAATTGCAACCAATTGTCCTGTCCCTGCAGCTGAAAAACACCCCCACAGCATGATGCTGCCACAACCATGCTTCACTGTTGGGACAGTATTGGACAGGTGATGAGCAGTGCCTGGCTTTCTCCACACATATCGCTTAGAATTAAGGCCAAAAAGTTCTATCTTGGTCTCATCAGACCAGAGAATCTTATTTCTCACCATCTTGGAGTCTTTCAGGTGTTTTTTAGCACACTCCATGCGGGCTTTCATGTGTCTTGCACTGAGGAGAGGCTTCAGTCGGGCCACTCTGCCATAAAACCCCGACTGGTGGAGGGCTGCAGTGATGGTTGACTTTCTACAACTTTCTCCCATCTCCTGACTGCATCTCTGGAGCTCAGCCACAGTGATCTTTGGGTTCTTCTTCATCTCTCTCACCAAGGCTCTTCTCCCCCGATAGCTCAGTTTGGAAAGGTTCTGGTCGTCCCAAACGTCTTTAATTCAAGGATTATGGAGGCCACCCTGCTCTTA
Organism: Aquarana catesbeiana; assembly: GCF_042186555.1. Lineage (NCBI taxonomy): Eukaryota > Metazoa > Chordata > Amphibia > Anura > Ranidae > Aquarana > Aquarana catesbeiana. Next base: position 17,600,739 of record NC_133333.1, read on the forward strand.
GGAAGCTTAAGTGCAGCAGAAATTGTTTTGTAACCTTGGCCAGATCTGTGCCTTGCCACAATTCTGTCTCTGAGCTCTTCAGGCAGTTCCTTTGACCTCATGATTCTCATTTGCTCTGACATGCACTGTGAGCTGTAAGGTCTTATATAGACAGGTGTGTGGCTTTCCTAATCAAGTCCAATCAGTATAATCAAACACAGCTGGACTTAAATGAAGGTGTAGACAGGGATGTATTTAGGTTTTGTGCTGCCCTAGGCCTGACTAAACTCATGCACCCCCCTAATTTAAATACAACCCACCCCTTGCTGCCAAGGCCACACCCCTTCATGTTTAAGACCCACCCTATCATCTGTAAATCACACCCCTTCCTCTTTAGGCTCATTTAGCACCTTTCAGGGGGAGGGGGAAACAGGTACCTGTTTTTGACAGGTATCCTTCTCCACTCCCTGGAGACTGCGCTGCCCCCTCTGAAGTTCGGCACCCCTCCTCCTTCCTCCACTGGGGCATTCAGAAAGTGCAATGTGCTTCGCACATGTGCAGTAGTGAACCGTCCGGTTTCCCTTACCATGAATGATGGTGGCAAAACCCGAGAGCCAATCCGAAAATCAGCTGAGGTGTCAACATCGCGGGATCCCTGGACAGGTAAGTGTCCTAATATTAAAAGTCAGCAGCTACAGTATTTGTAGCTGCTGACTTTTAATGTTTTCACAGGGTGGGGGCGGGACTCCTCTTTAATGTGTTTGCATTGATTTCAGCATTGATGGAGCACTTTATTGCAATATCATGATCTGCATATTCAATGCTTTTTCACTAAATGTGGACAGTTTAATGGTGTTGCATTGATTTTAGCATGCATGGAGCACTTTGTACATCCCAGTGGCGGCTGGTGCTGAAAATATTTGGAGGGGCGCAAACAAACTAAAAAATTCAGAAAAAAAGACATCAATTGCAGCCTCACTGTGCCCCATCAAATGCAGCCACTGTTCCATCAAACGCAGCCACTGTGACCATCAATTGTAGCCACTGGGCCATCAAACGCAGCCACTGTGCCCACCAAACGCAGCCATGGTACCCACCAAATGCAGCCACTGTGCTCACCAAATGCAGCCACTGTGCCCATCAATTGCAGCCACTGTGCCCACCAAACGCAGCCACTGTGCCCATCAAACGCAGCCACTATGTCATCAAATGCAGCCACTGTGCCCATCAATTGTAGCCACTGGGCCATCAAACGCAGCCACTGTGCCCACCAAACACAGCCATGGTGCCCACCAAACGCAGCCACTGTGCCCACCAAATGCAGCCATTGTGCCCATCAATTGCAGCCACTGTGCCATCAAATGCAGCTACTATGCCCATCAAACATAGCCACTGTGCCCCATCAATTGCAGCCACTGTGCCCATCAATTGCAGCCACTGTGCCATCAAACGCAGCTACTGTGCCCATCAAACGCAGCCACTGTGCCCCATCAATTGCAGCCACTGTGCCCATCAAACACTGCCACTGTGCCCATCAATTGCAGCCACTGTGCCATCAAACGCAGCCACTGTGCCTATCAATTGCAGCCACTGTGCCATCAAACTCAGCTATGGTGCCCATCTAACGCAGCCACTGTGCCCATCAATTGCAGCCACTGTGCCATCAAACGCAGCCACTGTGCCCCATCAATTGCAGCCACTGTGCCATCAAACGCAGCCACTGTGCCCATTAATTGCAGCCACTGTGCCATCAAACGCAGCCACCGTGCCCATCAATTGCAGCCACTGTTCCATCAAACGCAGCCACTGTGCCCATCAATTGCAGCCACTGGGCCATCAAACACAGCCACTGTGCCCACCAAACGCAGCCACTGTGCCCTTCAATTGCAGCCACTGTGCCCACCAAATGCAGCCACTGTGCCTATCAAACGCAGCCACTGTGTCATCAAACGCAGCCACTGTGCCCCATCAAACACAGCCACTGTGCCCACCAAACGCAGCCACTGTGCCCATCAAACGCAGCCACTGTGCCCACCAAACGCAGCCACTGTGTCCATCAAACGCAGCCACTGTGCCCACCAAATGCAGCCACTGTGCCCATCAATTGCAGCCACTGTGCCATCAAACGCTGTCACTGTGCCCATCAATTGCAGCCACTGTGCCATCAAATGCCAACACTGTTCCCATAACACTGATATAATTTATTAAATAACTTTACCTGCTGTCCTGGGGGTTCCCTTGTGCTTCTCTCTCTCTCCTCCTGACGTCACTGCCAGATCCCGCCCCAGTGCCGAGGAGAGGAGTCAAGGAAAGCAGTGCAGAGGAGGGTAGGAGGAGCATAAGGCTCCACCTCCGCCAGTCACCGGCCACTTATGGGGTACATGAGTCGCACGCCGCCCCCGCATGAGAAAAAGTCCCCCCACCCATCTTCCTGATTCCCGGCTCCCGTGGCCGCCCCCCGCACACATGCAGCCCACGGTGGCTGCCTTGCTGTAGCGGGTGGCGCTGCTGTGTATGGGTGTACTTTGCAGAGGGTGGAGGGGAGTGAGCTCTGCTAAGCACGCCCATACACACTCCCCTCCACCCTCTACCAAGCACGCCCATACACAGTGGCGCCACTACAGCAAGGCGGTTGCCGTGGGCTGCATGTGTGCGGGGGGCGGCCGTGGGAGCCGGGAATTGGGTGGGGGGACTTTCTCTCATGCGAGGGGGCGGCTTTTTTTGCCGCCCCCCGCAAAGTGCCGCCCTAGGCCTAGGCCTTGTCGGCCTAGGCCAAAACACAGCCCTGGGTGTAGAACCATCTCAAGGATGATCAGAAGAAATGGACAGCACCTGAGTTAAATATATGAGTGTCACAGCAAAGGGTCTGAATACTTAGGACCATATGATATTTCAGTTTTTCTTTTTCAATAAATCTGCAAAAATGTCAACAATTCTGTGTTTTTCTGTTAATATGGGGTGCTCTGTGTACATTAATGAGGAAAACAATGAACTTAAATGATTTTAGCAAATGGCTGCAATATAACAAAGAGTGAAAAATGTAAGGGGGTCTGAATACTTTCCGTCCCCACTGTATATTCTGTTATCCATTTTATATGGAAGCGCTACCTCTTGTATTTATAATCTGTTATCCATTTCCACTACATATGGAAATGGATCTCAAATATAAATCCTCCTATATAATTACCCCTGATGGAAGGACGTTGAACCTGAAAAGCGTTGGGTACCAAAAAGCTTATCTCGCATGTTGGTACCGAAAAGTATTTTCAGATGCTGGAGAGAAACTACTTTGTATACATACCTTCACATTCTAGTGTTATGTGTATATATGTCATATGTCAGTGTATGTTTTAGCAATCATCCTGTGATGAATTTTTAGTTTGTTTTTTCTTTTTTGATGGAATAAAATAATTTTTTACAAATTTCAGTAGTGTTTTGCCAATTTAAAGTCCCACCTGGGGTATCCAACTTTTTCAATGTAAACATATAAGTCTCAAAAATGGCAACTCTGAAGAAATCCAGGAAGCCATTGACCGGAAGTGATGTTAGCACCCGGTCAGATGGATGATGGGTGGATTTGATAAAGAAATGTGCCGTTTTGAAGGTGTCACCTATTGCAGAAGACTTCTGTAATAGGGCTTCTTTCTGACCTCTCCTGTTTCATATGTACTGGAAATGGATGAGAATATAAATACAAGAGGTAGCCCTTCAAAGTATACATGGGGACTGTAGATAAAGTGACCCTTGTACCAAAGAAAGTCATCATATAGTGCTAGGAATATAGTTTCAATGTTTATTGAACACTGGTGAAATGTAACAAATGGGCTCAGAGTTACACTCTACAAACAGACTATCGCTGTACTAACACTGACACTGTGCAAAAAGGCTATAAAGACATACCCAACTTGATGGCCAAACAATCTGGTTTTGTAATTCAGTGAAGACAACCAAATCCCACCAACAAAATGGCTCCACTACAGAAGTACAGGAATCATATGTTATGTCACTGGAAGTCGTCCACTGGAACTAATGTAAGCACCTGGCCAGATGGAGGTTTCTGAAACAGGAGAGGACAGAAAGAAGCCCAAAATGGTTTTCTGTAATAGGTGACACATTTCAAAACGGCACACTTCTTTATCAAATCCACCCATTATCCATCTGACCGGGTGCTAACATCACTTCCAGTCAACGGCTTTCTGGATTTCTTCAGAGTTGCCTTTTTTGAGACTTATATGTTTACATTGAAAAAGTTGGACACCCCCAGGTGGGACTTTAAATTGGCAAAACACTACTGAAATTTGTAAAAAAATATTTTATTCATACAAAAAAGAAAAACTAAACTAAAAAATCATCACAGCATGATTGCTAAAACATACTGACATACAGTATGACATATACACACATAACACAATATCTTGAAAATAGAATGTGAAGGTATGTATACAAAGTAGTTTCTCTCCAGCATCTGAAAATACTTTCCGGTACCAACATCCGGGATAAGCTTTTCGGTACCCTACGCATTTCAGGTTCAAAGTCCTTTCATCGGGGGTAATTATATAGGAGGATTTATATTTGAGATATGGTAAATGGCACTGTAATCAAAACACATAGTATTGAAGCAAGAGTAGAATTAGCATTGTCAGTGGATGGCGTATGTAGAGGTTATGGTTCAATCCCCAGACTATGAGTATTGTAGCTCGCAGGAAAGGATAATGTCCCTGGTCCCTCAAATAGAAGGACACACAGCTAGGAGCGGACGCTTTAAGGCTCAAATAGGGGTCTTGCAGTACTATTTAAATAAGGATTCTGGTCAGAGTCCTGCTACAGTGGTGAAGCTGCATTAAAGTGGTTACTACCGTTCCTTGGCTGTATGCAGGGGGTCCATAGGGTACGCCATCCAGACTGGCAAAGTCTACCCATCCACTTGTGTGACACTAGCAAATTAATATTCGCAATTGTCTTCCTGATTCTCCTCCCGGCCAATCAGAAAGCCCCGATTGGCCAGGGAGTCTTAGGACTCATTGCATTCACGTCTCCCATGCGCGCGTGGGGGGGAATGGCCGCAGCCCCCCCAAAATATATTGCATCAGCCACCACTGATTGGTTCTCTACACTACTCCAAGATCTCCTGGTGCTTCTACTACCACAAGCTTCTCACAGTCATTTTCAGCACTCCACGTCACTCTCAACACCCTGCGTCACTCTCACCACCCTGCATCACTCTCAGCACCTCACGTCACTCACAGCACCCCGCATTACTCACAGCACCCCCCCCCCCCGTTTGAAGGCCTCCATTAATTTCTCCTTAACGTGATAGATATGTACTCTAGGGAAGACATCTTGAGGTACCTCAAATGGAAGGTGAGGGGGTTTCAGGATTTGAAACATGCAATCCATTGTAAGTAATTAAATAGATAAAGTGATGCGCTCGTAATATCTAAAGGATATCCTACTCATTCAATGTGCTGACAGGTCACATACAAAATGTGGATACTTTGTTACAAACTATACAAAAATTTGAACAGTGAATAATATATATAAATAAATATAAATACAATGTGTTAAAAAGTCTACTGTGATAGTCTAATTGGAGACCTCCCAGGGTACAAATCCAAAAGTTAGTTCACCATTTTTCTTGAGAAATAATAAACAAACAAAATTTGTGGAAAAAGGTGGTGAAAAAATATGTGATAAAAAATATATTGAAAAAATATTGAATCAATATGTAGTTTGTTACAGTTATAAAAGGATTACAATTGTGTGAATTCCCATACACCTTACTGAAAAGGTGATTCCTTTGCAGGTTAGAAGAAAAAAAAAGTGATGATGATACCTCCTATGTGTGTTTAAACAAGGCTTACTGAATCTGGGTTAATCAGCAGAGGATAGGCTTACATCCACCGGCTTGGGTCATTTATTCTCCGCTTCTCCTGTTCACATGCTTTCCCCCATATGAAATACAAAAATGGGACAAGACCATTGCGCACATAACTTCTATTAAATGGAATTAGCAAAGAACCCAATAGATCCACTCACATGATGTAAAAGGTCTAGATCGCATTTCTCAAATATATGGTCAGTAGAAATCACTCGCCTCCGTGTTCCTCCGTGCTGCTGCTATTAAGGATCACTGCAGGCTGCACACTGACAAGAGCTGACAGGCTCCTTCTCCCTCACTTCACCACCCTTTTCCACAAATTTTGTTTGTTTATCATTTTTCAAGAAAAATGGTGAACTAACTTTTGGATTTGTACCCTGGGAGGTCTCCAATTAGACTATTACAGTAGATTTTTTAACACATTGTATTTATATTTATTTATATATATTATTCACTGTTCAAATTTTTGTATAGTTTGTAACAAAGTATCCACATTTTGTATGTGACCTGTCAGCACATTGAATGAGTAGGATATCCTTTAGATATTACGAGCGCATCACTTTATCTATTTAATTATTTACAAGTGGGGTGTCACTGAATGATTGCAGCTGCAGTATCTGGATATTTGAAGTCTTTTTTTATGTATCAGTTTATTTATTTATTTTTTACACTACTTTTTACACAATTGTACAGTTTTATATATTTACTTTAGCGCTTGAGTACTTTATTACAATCTATTGTAAGGTCTATTGATGAGAGGTTGGGTATGGCGGTGAGAAAGACATCTTTGACAAAGTGAGCCAACTGTGCTTGAGTGACAGATTCAGGGATTCCTCGCAGTTTACCATTGTTGCGTCAAGACCTGTCCTCTAAATCCGCCAGTTTAGATTTGATCCACTGAATGCGCCTCATGAGCATCCCTAATAATGTTGAAAGAGGTAGTGTATTCAGACATTTGATCTTCACCTGATTCACCCTGTCACCCAGTGCGTGTACTTCCACGTGCATTAGTGTAGGCACGATAACAAAACAGATTGCAATGACGCCCAAGGAGACTGACCACGTTAGGGTCGTATCTGAGTCCTGTGTACTTAAATTTAAGCCGCTCTGCACAGCAGCGCCAGCCACTAGAAGATAGCCGGGAAGAAACTCAACAGTTTCCGCAGCCGTGGCTGCTCGTGGCACCTGCTAGACATACCGGCAGGTGATTCGAAGCTCAGGGAAGGCAGGAGGCTGTGTTGATCGGCCCTGGTCCCTCAGCACCACGCCCCCAGTTTTGAATATTTATGAACACAAGAAATCTTAGAGAGGTCCACACTATAAGTCTTACCTTCAGATTGCACTAAGTGGTCGGAATAGGTTGCACTTGGTGAGTTCTGTGTTGGGTGTAACTTTACATATTGCACAAATCATTACTTTGTACTCTGCATGACAAATCTTTGTCACTGTCAGAAACCATGAATCAGACAGTAGTACAGTTAAATCACACTTGTTTAATAATAATAAATAAAGGTAAACAGAGTAAACATAGTCAAAACATAGCCAGAGTTCAGGAACGGGAACGGATAGTCAGACAAGCCAAAACATCAGGGAGCCAAGGATGAGCGTAGTAGAACAGCAAGCAGGATCTGGAGCCAGAAGGAATGTCAGCCAAGCAAGTCTTTAACAGGAACACAGGAGATAGTCTCTAAAGATGTGACCAAGGCAAAGTCAGAAATCCTCTAGACTGGACGGCTTAAGTAGGCAGGACTGACGAGCAGGAAATCATCAACAGGTGAGTCACTGTGGAGAGATAGGAGCTGGCAATTAGCCATACAGCTAAACAGCGCCCAGCTTTGAGAAAGAAGGGCTGAGCCCAGCCCTGACAGCCACATATGTCATAAAGAGATAAATTACAGAATTGCAATTATTACTTTGTGTAGCCCACTATGGTCTCAGTTAATGGTGGATGAGTTACTAAAGGTTATCTGATTCTTACATTTAGAAGAATCTACAAAGGCACATGCCATCTGTTTATGGCTACAGCCTACTCTTTTCCATAATATAAATTGTATGTCTTACTTCCTCAAAACTGAAATCAATGAAATGGATAAGTATAAATTTAAAATAATAAAGTAAATCCAAACTTTGAGCAGATATAAAATACCATATAATCTCTGTATGTAATTATTGCAAAAAAATAAATACATAAGGTCCAACCAATTTCTTTAAATCTTCCTATATGTCATGAATACACCAACAGTTAGATCTTCCTGTTATAATTCCTGGAGCTGTTCCTGTCCCCTTGGGAGATTTGGTTGTTTCCACCCATCTTTGTGTGTTCCAACTCCTCCTGTAACATCCTTCATAATATAAAGTAAATAAGGGATGGTAGAAACTTTTGAATTTTGGCTTTGAATAAAAAAAAAAAAAAAAGTTAAAATTAATTATTTTTTCTTAAATCATGTTTTTTGTCAAAATTATCATTTGAAATATGAGAAGAAATATGAACTAAGAACTTAATGCAGGGGTCACTCCTAACCTCAAAACGTGCCGTTCAATCATACCATATGAGGTTCTTATCTTTTCCTTGAAGTTAATAATTTATCACCTTTATATAAATAAGCCTGTATCGTTTCTGGGTCATCTTTGCCTATTATCTTTCGCCATGGATTCCTTGCCATTCTGTGCCTTATTTCAGGTCTTGTGACACCAGGTGAGTCTGTTTTTTTAATTAATTTGCATTCATCAATTTGTTTTTATAGCTAATTAGATAATTTCATTAGGTAATTCGATAGTTTCATAGATAATTGTAGACATTGTAAATATGTTATTTAATTTAAAAAAGGTTTTTCTCTAATCTTCTTTTTTCCTTATAACTCAACCTTTCAATATGAGATCAAATATCATCATATCTTAAAATAATGCAATAGAAATCTGCGACTTATAATAGAAAGTTATTTTCAAGTACAAGTACTTGCCACTTAAAGTGGCTCTAAAATCATACATAGTTCTCTCATTATCAGGTGGAAACTTAATTTAAAACCTGACTGTCCCAACAAAAGAAAACAAAGAATATATGAGGGAATGCGAGTATTAACACACATAGGGGTTGATAGTGCATTAGGGGGAGGTGGGTGAAGTTTTTCCCATAGTGCTGCAACAGTAGAGTTGTTTTTCAGTTCCTGGAAATTATTAAAAATTATATTAGATTTATATTTCCAAACTTATTTTGGAAACACAGATGAGTTCATGATTTAAAAGCTCAGTTCTGATTAAATTTTTTTTTCTTGTGTAGAGTGGACAAGGGTGGGAAGCTCTTGCATTTATTTTACTGTTGTCTGGAACTCTTTACTTCCTGTCTATGTGACAACAGGATAAGAAATAAGAAGAATGTGGGTCACTGTCACAATCACAATCTAATACATATGACTATCCAATAAAAACAATATTACTACACCACTTTTTGATTATGCCAGCGTATGAACAAATCTTTGGTAAAGGGTTATGTACTATTCTATTTTTCCAGTTTATTCATTATGTATATATACTGTATATATATAGTATATTGAGAATCTAATCTATGACAAGGATATAATTACTGATCAAAGTGTTTTTTATCCTTCATGTGAAAGGTGCTCTGAACACATCTTTCTTACTATACATAGGGGTGCAAATCCTCTTATGCTAAAAATGTCCCCCAACAAAGCTTGCTGATTATTGGTCCTTCAAAAACTGCGTCAAAGTGTATGTAAGCCGAAAAAATTTTTTTTTTTTCTATCTGGTCCCTTTTGTTCTGCTGAATATCTATTAAAAGCATTTTGTTATATCTGCTCGATAAGTGAAAAAAATACCACCAGTTGATCCTGCCAGAAATATTTTCAGCTGATAACGTCCTATGCCCCCTGCCTATGTTACATTGTTATCAGTTACATGGTTTCTAATTATCTACTACAAAACCTACGCTCAGGGCCGCTGATAAAGCAGTACAGCCAGTCCTCCTGTACTGGGCCCGGGCTCCATCAGTTCTAGCATCCACCCCCCCATCCCTCTGCGTTCCAGGCCCCCTGTGCACCCCTTTTCCCCTGTGTGCTGCGGGCACACAGTGGAATGTTTCAGGATGGAGAGTGGAGGAGGGGAGGGGGGGCGGTAAACGTGATATAATAATCATTTTAGTTTATTTTTAATGAAAATATTATTTGATATTTTTTAGGGCGAGGGAGTGGCGCCCTGTCAGGTAGGAAGTATGGGGCCCCATGATTTCTACAAGCAACCCTGCCTACACCATCTACGTTATGGAAAACGCCTGTAACCGTCCTAATGTTCATGGACACTTAGGAGAACACTGAGCTGCTTCTACAGGCAAAACACAAAACTCCTGTAGAAGCAGCGATTTTTAAGCCAGTGTGTATGGAGCCAAAAGGTAACATTTCTTATTTATACTCCTTACAAGGGGGGTTACCCATTTATGTAATATCCCCCTTTTTTGGGAATTAAATTTGGGGATTGCCAAGGTGTGACAATGTATCGCAAAACAATGTTTTACGCTCTGTAAAATAATATTCTCCGATAGTTCATTGGGAATACAGAGCGCATTCATTGTTTTGATGTTTTCTGCATGTTTGGCATGTAGCCATTGCTAAAAAAAAGGTTATTTTCATATGGCTAAGTGTTTTATTGCTACTTTTTTCACTTTGCTACTCTTTGGCTTACTCAGCATGTGCAAAGGGTATAATCACAAGAAATAATTGTGCTTTTTTATTTGCTTAGGCCCCTTTCACACTGGGGCGGTTTGCAGGCGTTATTGCGCTAAAAATACCACCTGCAAACCGCCCCAAAACAGCCTCCGCTGTTTGTTCAGTGTGAAAGCCCGAGGGCTTTCACACTGAAGTGGTGCGCTGGTAGGACGGTAAAAAAAGTCCTGCGAGCCACATCTTTGGAGCGGTGAAGGAGCGGTGTGTTCACCGCTCCTAAACCGCTCCTGCCCATTGAAATCAATGGGACAGCGCGGCTATACTGCGGCAATACCGCGGCTATAGCCGCGCTGTACGAGCAGTTTTAACCCTTTTTCGGCCGCCAGCGGGGGTTAAAACCGCACCGCTAGCGGGCGAATACAGCCGCAAAAACGATGGTAAAACAGCGCTAAAAATAGCGCTGTTTTACCGCCGACGCCCCCACCACCCCAGTGTGAAAGAGGCCTTAGTGTCTCCTATTACTATTATTCAGGATTTATAACAACAGTTTGGTACAATTACAACAAGTTCAATACAGAAGGAGCAGGAGGGCACCTGCTCTTGGAGCTTACAATCCAAAGGGAGAGGGAGGTGGACCAAAAAGTAATAGCTGCAGGGGATGATCTGATAGAGGTGACTCAAATACAGTTCTTAGATGGAGGTGGGGTAGACTTCCCTGAATAAATGAGTTTTCAAGAATCGCCTAAATGTTGACAGGGTAGGAGCTGACCGGACATAATAGGGTAGAGAGTTCCAGAAGATGAGAGCAGCTCTGGAGAAGTCCTGGAGGTGAGCATGGGCGGAGGTGACAAGGGAGCTAGAGAGCAGGATGTCCTGGCAGGAGTGGAGAGGACAATTTGGGCGATTTCTGCAGAAGAGTTTGGCGATGTAGCTAGGGGCGATGTTGTGGATGGCTTTGTACATTGTGATTAGTATTTAGAATTTTATATGTTAAGCTGCAGTCACGGATCAGTTAGTGAGGTGTATTTGTCTAGCAGCAGCATTCATAATAGACTGAAGGGGAGATAATCTATGAAAAGGTAGGCCAGTGAGAAGGGAGTTGCAGTAGTCAAAAAGTTGTTTTGTGGCGTTGTTAGTCAGAAAGGGGCGAATTCTGGAAATGTTGCGAAGGTTAAGGCGTCAAGATTTAGCCAAGTGATTGGATGTGGGGGCCGAAGGAGAGGTCTCCTAGATTAACTGGACATGTTCTGTAATGTTGGAAATGATTTATAGCCTATCAAACCACATATTCAATTCTAATGAGTGTCAGGAAGGAGGAGGAGTTTGCATGGGAAGTGGCACAGAATAGCAAATTACCCTTTTTGGACTGTGTGTTACACGTCAAGGAAGATGGTGACTTAGACACTGAAGTCTACAGGATTCCTTCCCAAACAAACAAGGTTTTTTTTTTTTTTTACTCCCACCACCCAGTGAAACATAAACTGGGGATTATAAGGTCTCTGCAACATCAGGTTGAAATGGGAACAACAAACAATAAGTCTAAAGACAAAGAGCACATCTCGGAAGTGCATTGAAAGTTTGTGGCCACACAGACTGGGCCCTGGTTAAAACATCCATAAGATCAAGCAAACACACTCAACCAGCAAACAGTGGGTAGTAGCAGAAAAGAAAAATTAATAGGCTTATCCGGTATGTAGCTGAAGTGTCAAAAAAACTCAAAAGGATCTTTAGCAAGCATCTCATCTCACTCTGTGTCCTTCAAGCCTATCAAAACACTAAGACAGAATCTTGTACATCCTAAAGACCCAAAACTCGAACACACGAAAACTAACTCAGTATATTCAGTGAAAAAAAGTGCAAAAAACTGTTCATAAGGGTGAGGTAAAGATTTTGGAAAAGAGGACAACTGGTTTGCAAAAGACTTAAAAGAGGCAATCTACATCAAAATGGACCAACCATCCATGAACAGAAGTGGGGGCCTTCTGCCTATATATTTTATACATATAATGCTGTTTTAAATTTTCTACCCCGATGATCTGACAAAAAATCACACCTTTAGCTGTATGTAAATCTAGGAACTAATACTTTATGCAGGCTTCCTGGCACCAACAATGGGATTTTGTACAACAACTAAAACATGGTGGTTCTGTAACTTTCATACCTCCTATTCTGTTCTTGGACAATCAACATCTACGGATTCCATGGTGATTGGTTTAAGGTGTCTTAAGTCTTAACATGTGAATATAAATGCTGGGGTATAAAATATTTGGGGAAAAATTTGGTGGGCTCTGTGCTGTTTTTATTTTCCAACAGAAGCCAGAAGGGAAATGTCATTTGTTGGCAATTTAAAACCTTGTAAATGTCAGGGCTTTAAAATCAATGCCCTTGGCCAAATAGAATTTGTTAAAAATAGTTTTTCGAACTGGTATATGTTCCCCAGGGCAATAAATTCCCCCCACTCCCACAATTTTTAATACAACTGTTTGCAAATTGGCCAGAAAAAGGACATTTTTGATTTGACAGATTCGGCTTCCATTGATTTCAATAAGGTTAGGATTCACCATCTGAACTTCTTTAAAGTTCCCAGGCAGTTTGGCTCACCCCCAATTGAACATGGAGAAGCTACAAAGACCTTCCATATTACAGAACAAGTTAATTTGAATGTCAATAACTACTACTTGCTATCCAGAAGCAAATACTTTTTCAATGGATACCAACATTTTTTTAAATATAATATATACAGTATGTACAAGTATATATATTTTTCACCAAAAGGGATTGGAATTTGTCATGAAGCTCTGGAAAAAGAACAATCTTTATGAACATGATTGAATGTAATGGCTCTGTAGGAGCATTTTGTTAAGATGTGTCCATAAAATCCTGGTAGAATTACTTTAAAGAAGATGTAAACTCTAAATGGCATGTAGTTGGCTAAAGCGTATCATAAAAAATTGTCATGGTTTTTAGCAAAATAATTTACTATTATAAGTATTCAGACCCCCTTAAATTTTTCACTCTTTGTTATATTGCAGCCGTTTGCTAAATTCATTTCAGTTCATTTTTTTCCTCATTAATGTACACACAGCACCCCATATTGAAAGAAAAACACAGAATTGTTGACATTTTTGCAGATTTATTAAAAAAGAAAAACTGAAAATATCACATGGTCCTAAGTATTCAGATCCTTTGCTCAGTATTTAGTAGAAGGACCCTTTTGATCTAATACAGCCATGAGTCTTTTTGGAAAAGATGCAACAAGTTTTTCACACCTGGATTTGGGGATCCTCTGCCATTCCTCCCTGCAGATCTTCTCCAGTTCTGTCAGGTTGGATGGTAAACGTTGGTGGACGGCCATTTTTAGGTCTCTCCAGAGATGCTCAATTGGGTTTAAGTCAGGGCTCTGGCTGGGCCATTCAAGAACAGTCACGGAGTTGTTGTGAAGCCACTCCTTCGTTATTTTAGCTGTGTGCTTAGGGTCATTGTCTTGTTGGAAGGTAAACCTTCAGCCCGGTCTGAGGTCCTGAGCACTCTGGAGAAGGTTTTCTTCCAGGATATCTCTGTACTTGGCCGCATTCATCTTTCCCTCGATTGCAACCAGTCGTCCTGTCCCTGCAGCTGAAAAACATCCCCACAGCATGATGCTGCCAACACCATGCTTCAAGGGGGGACTGTATTGGACAGGTGATGAGCAGTGCCTGGTTTTCTCCACACATACCACTTAGAATTAAGACCATCTTGGAGTCCTTCAGGTGTTTTTTAGCAAACTCCATGTGGGCTTTCATGTGTCTTGCACTGAGGAGAGGCTTTCGTCGGGCCACTCTGCCATAAAGCCCCGACTGGTGGAGGGCTGCAGTGATGGTTGACTTTCTACAACTTTCTCCCATCTCCCAACTGCATCTCTGGAGCTCAGCCACAGTCTTTGGGTTCTTTACCTCTCTCACCAAGGCTCTTCTCCCCCGATAGCTCAGTTTGGCCGGACAGCCAGCTCTAGGAAGGGTTCTGGTGATCCCAAACGTCTTCCATTTAAGGACTATGGAGGCCACTGTGCTCTTCGGAACCTTAAGTGCAGCAGAAATTTTTTGTAACCTTGGCCAGATCTGTGCCTTGCCACAATTCTGTCTCTGAGCTCTTGAGGCAGTTCCTTTGACCTCATGATTCTCATTTGCTCTGATATGCACCGTGAGCTGTAAGGTCTTATATAGACAGGTGTGTGGCTTTCCTAATCAAGTCCAATTAGTATAATCAAACACAGCTGGACTCAAATGAAGGTGAAAAACCATCTCAAGGATGATCAGAAGAAAAGGACAGCACCTGAGTTAAAGCGGAGTTCCACACAAAAATGGAACCTCCGCTTTTCTGAACCCTCCCCCCCTCCGGTGTCACATTTGGCACCTTTCAGGGGGGAGGGGGGTGCAGATACCTGTCTAAGACAGGTATTTGCACCCACTTCCGGCATAGACTCCCATGGGAGTCTATGCCTCTTCCCGTCCCCACCGTGCTGTCTGCTGGGAACACACAGCTCCCAGGAGAGAGCGGGGACCACTTGGGATGCGCAGCACGACTCGCGCATGCGCAGTAGGGAACCGGGAAGTGAAGCCGCAACGCTTCACTTCCTGATTCCCTCACCTAGGATGGTGGCGGCAGCTGCCGAGAACCGAGCGGGTTCTCGGCGTCCCCTGCCGACATCGCTGGACCCTGGGACAGGTAAGTGGCCATGTATTAAAAGTCAGCAGCTGCAGTATTTGTAGCTGCTGGCTTTTAATATTTTTTTTTTTGAGCGGTGTGGGTGAACCCCCGCTTTAAATATATGAGTGTCACACCAAAGGGTCTGAATACTTAGGACCATGTGATATTTCAGTTTTTCTTTTTTAATAAATCTGCAAAAATGTCAACAGTTCTGTGTTTTTCTGTCAATATGGGGTGTGTGTGTACATTAATGATGAAAAAAATGAACTTAAATGATTTTAGGAAATGGCTGCAATATAACAAAGAGTGAAAAATTTAAGGGGGTCTGAATACTTTCCAGCCCCACTGTAAATATTAAATATTCATTTGCAACACTTCAATTTGCCTGCCAAAAAAAAAATTAAAAATGTAAATTTAATTTTAACTCTTTTTTCTAAGTTTTCTAATGCACACTCATTCTCATCCCCCCTGCAAGACATTTTCTCATTAGACTTGCAGTCTTTGGATGTGGTAGACACAAAATGGGCATGATTTGATATTATAAGTATTGTTCAAAATTGGCACTAGAAGAATGAAAAAAATATTAACATATATCTAAACCTAATCACTAAAATCTCATATATGCTTTTACATGTTAATGTAATTTTAAACGTTACTTTTGATATTTATAAATCTGCAGCTTTTAGTAAAATTATCCCAGGCGATCCTTCTATAAAAGTCCTTATGTAGGCCCTTCCTGGTATTGGGTGACAACATTCTGTCTTTGTGTCCCAGTTGAGCTTCTGCGTTGTCGCCCTGGCTTTAGATAAAGACTACTTCTATAATAGCTCTCGGACCCTGTGATAGGTTAACCGTAAACTAATGGTAAACATTGTTTTAGTTTTAGAGAGAGGAATAGAGAACTAGACAGTTTTTTTTTTTTTTTTTTTTGCTGTCTGTGCTTCCAGTAAGGACATTCGCCCTCCCTCTCTATTTGTCCTGTTTGTTTACCATTATCAACGAGAGTAAAAGTGAAAGAAAACCCCAAATGTAAGGTTGTCACCAGAACAGAAATAGAGGGGGAAATCTTCAAATAGGGATACTAGTTCTGGGGACAACCAGGGATTCCCTCATTTTGGAGGGGTTTCCTCCTCACTTCCTGTTTTGGCTATAGGACAGGAAGTGATGGGAAAGCTCCACAATTAGACACAAATGGCAAAAAAAACAAACAAAAAAAAAAAACTGACAGGGGATATGACCATCTATCCAAAATGCAAGTCTTCTTTTAGTTCTACTTTTAACTCTGTGACTTCCTCTAAAAGGAAGTGAGAAAAAAACATCACTTTACTTTAGAAGTGATCAGAAATGTTTAGAAATCTGCAGCCCAAAATCTGTAACACCTGTTTATCCTGCACTGTACAGCACACCAGTACAGTTGCACAAATGGGGTAGGAGAGATTCTCCCATATGCCCTAAATGTTAAGCTCATCCTGGTGATCTTATTCACATGCTCTGGAGATGCCCAAAGCTTGTGAAATATTGGAATCAAGTTATTACAACAATAAGTAGGATATATATCAGGTTCAACTGATGATGGATCCGCTGACGTGCTTGTTAGGCAGCCTCAATGAGAAGCAGTATCTCCCTCCAGAAAGCTGATTGCTTGGCTTTGGCTTTCGACAAAACCTCAGACGAGTGTGCAGTGGAGCCAGGCAGTCAAGAGCATACTTGTGCGAGAAAGAAACACCTATTACCATAGAAATTCACCAAGGAAAGTTATATACATTTGGCAGAATTGGTTGGGTACCCCGAAGGTAGCACCCCCCGCAACTGATTATAGATAGACTATTACTGGGCTAGATAGATGCCTGTCTCCGATTTTCGATATGTGACCATATAAGACACTTTACAGACTAGATAGTATGTTCTACACTAAGGGCTACTTACCTACAAAATGTATGAAACAGAACCTCTTTACCCCAGGTTAGTTAATGCTCACTTCCAGTTGGTTTTCTTGGTTAGTTTTACTTTTATTTACTATGAAAATAAACATGAAGTCGTACGTACTGAACATTCTTATGATATTCCTGAATGGCTATACGGTTATTGCACATTATTCTTCTGTCTTGCTGATTACATCTCATGTATTTATAGACTGTATGGCTATTCTTTTATACTTTGTAATGCCTTAAGTCTTTGCTCAATAAAATTGTTTTTGTTGATTAAAAAAAAAAAAAAGGGGGGGGGGGGCAGGAGGCAGAGCCTAGCAGAGCAGACATGCATTGTTAGAGCTCCACACCGCTGAGGAGAGAAGAGAAGGACAAAGCGGAGCCTGCAGGCTCAAAAGGTATCCATTTGAACCTTTTTGCCCCAGGGAACAAACTGTGAAAGTTTGGGCAGCACATATGGTACTGGGAGGAAACCGTGGCAGAAATAAAAATCACCTCACAAAGAGCTCACAGGCACTCACTGCAACTAAAGCAGCTCCAGTCACCTCACAAGATACAGCATCAGGGCGCTCTCACAGACAGAAAATGTCACAGCAAGACTCTCCATTTGAGTCAGATACAGAACAAATCCTCTCACAAACTTCTCCACAAGCCTCCTCAGTATCCCCAGTAATATTATTACAATTTGAAAAGATGCTTCATAAGGCTTTAAAACAAACCTCAGACCAAATAACAAAAAGCCTAACCAAAGAAATAAGAGAGCTGGGAAACCGCACCGCAGCCTTAGAAATAAAAATGGATGAAATTGAAATTACAACCCAAGAAAATATAACAGAATTGGAACAATTAAAAAAAGAGAATTTAATACTTCAAACTAAGCTCGAAGATTACGAAAATAGAGCCAGACGTTCAAACTTGCGCATAAGGGGAATACCTGAAACTGTGACAGACCTGCAATCTACTATTACTGCTCTATTACAAGAACTAAAGCCAGATATCCCTATTGAACGTTTAGAACTGGACAGAGTACACAGAGCCCTCACAGCCAAAAAGAAAGATGGACCCCCACGTGATATCACAAAATTTCATTATTACAGAACGAAAGAACAAATACTAATTGCTGCAAGAGAAAAAAAGGAACTTAATTTTCAAGGACACAATTATCAAATTTTTGCTGACCTATCCCAACTTACTATTACTAAAAGACGATCCATGAAACCCCAACTAATGGAACTGCAACGCCACAACATTATGTATCAATGGGGCTTCCCCTTTTCAGTCAGATTTAACCACCAAGGTACAATTTACAGAAGCAGATCAGCAGATGAACTACAACAAACCCTTTTAAAATTAAATCTGACAGAACCCACAAGCAGCAAAACTCCCACACGCAGAAGAATGGCGTCATCTTCACCTTCAGGCAGCACCCAGAAAATTTCAGAACAAAATGGGAATCATCATTCTCACAAAAGAGGCCGTTATGCCACATCATCCATGGACCAAGAAGATTCAATGGACCGACATCCTAATTCCTGATATCTCTTCATTTATTATACTAAGAGATGGTTCTCTATAAAAAACCTATATTTATAACTGAATGTAACTGCATTCTGATAGTCACACACTGTGTGGGATCATGTTACATTCCAGTTATATTTCTTATTGCTTCTGATTCATATAGCCTTAGAATATATAAGTGAAATAAGGAAATTCTTGTTCAGTTATATATTATCAGGTAATAACAATACATTTATTACTTTTTAGGACAAATATGTTCAATAATCCAGAAGTAATGGAAGCTTTTTCTTTCTTTTCTTAAAACAAATATATTATTACCTAACTAGTTCCTAGAATTATGTTTTTGTTTATTCTAATCTGAAGCAATACAACCTCAATTTTATGAGTTAACATATCTAAACAGTTACATATGAATAAAATATGTAATTGTTTACTCTAAAAGGGTTAAAATCCCAAAATAATTATATATAAATATTATGTGGGAGTGTGACGAAGGCACTTATTCCCCTGAGAGAGATATTTATTCTCTTTCACGGGTAAATTGTGATTACTTGCAAAAAATAATTTATACAATGTATCATCTAATCTCATATGTTTTTTGTTTACTCTTTACTCCAGAATTCACTGGTTTCTTTTCTATCTATTCATCTCTTCAGTCCACACAGGTTGATCTGCGCAGTCAGCTCTGCATAACAAAAAGTAAGTCAAAACTATTTGATCTATTGCCATGGCACCACTGAATATACTTTCCCTGAATGTTCAGGGAATAAATGTCCCTCAAAAAAGGACCAAAGCCTTCCGTACTTTCCATAACAAGAAGGCTCACATAGTATGCCTCCAAGAAACACACTTCACCAAAGATTCTACTCCAAAATATATTTCTCCTTTTATCAACAAATTTACATGGCTTCTGCCTGTACCAAGCAAAGGGGAACTCTAATTGCATTTCACCGATCCACACCATTCACCTTATCATCAGAAATTAAAGACCCAGAAGGTAGATACCTGATACTCATGGGTTATATAGTGGATACAGCAATCACGGTGATTTCCTACTACGCTCCTAACAAACAACCTACACCATTCCTCTCACATATATTACAAGTGATTAATACACACAAAATAGGAACAGTGATAATGTGTGGGGATTCAAACCAGGTCCTCCTCCCATTTCTAGATAAATCACCTTTTACACCATCCAAAATAACCTCTAGATTACCTTTTTCTCAACTTCTTTCCAAATACAATCTGGTAGATTAATGGAGAGAAAGTAACCCAATGAAAAAGAAATTCACTTATTTCTCGCACCCTCATCAAACCTTCACCAGAATAGATCATATTTTTCTAACAATAGGAATGATACCAGAAATTATTGCATCAGATATAATTCCGATTCCGTGGTCTGACCATAATGCAGTATACACTACTATAGCCTCAGCCATACCAAAAGCGCATGACCCAACGTGGTACTTACCGGACATAATGCTCAAACACCCACTACATCAGATGGCCATTGAACAAGCTTTAAAGGAATACATATCAATTAATAATACAACAGACATCTCCCCAATAACACTGTGGGAAGCTCATAAGCCTGTCTTGCGTGGTACAATACAAAGACAAATGGCACTATTTAAACGGGAACGCAAAAATCTAGCAAAAAAACTAGAACTCAATTTTAATGCAGCCTACATATCATTTCAAGATAATCCATCTCAGAGTACAAAATCTCATCTGGAAAAATCTAGATTGGAATACGATCTATTTCTCACTGAATCAGTTGATAAATCCCTCAAACGTTCCAAACACAATTTCTACATGAATACAAACAAACCAGGTACATATTTGGCTCGGGCATTAAATTCAACTAACAAATCTTTCAAACCAATACGTTTGAAATTATCAAAAAATGTTTACACTTGTAATCCAGTTAAAATAGTCCATAAATTTCACTCACATCTCGCAACTTTATACAAGACAAACAATGAATTTAATCCTACAGAAGCTGAATCCTTCTTCTCAAAAATAACCTTACCTGAGTTATCTCAGAATCAAAAAAGCAGTTTGGATGAGCCTATAACTATAGATGAAGTTGCTAACGCCATAAAAGACCTAAAACTTAACAAAAGACCAGGCCCAGACGGCTACTCGGCTTTATACTATAAAACATTTTTAGAAATACTCTCTCCCATTCTCACTGAAACTTTTAACAAACTTCTAGATGGACATTCTTTTCGGCAAGAAACACTAATGGCAATTGTTTGTATGATCCCAAAACCCCTTTCTGATGATACTTCCTGTGTGAATTATCGGCCTATCTCTCTGTTAAACCTCGATATTAAATTATTAGCAAAAATAATAGCAAAACGCCTCAATAGCATTATAGGAAAATTAATACATAGAGATCAAGTAGGCTTCATGCCAAATAGACAGGCAGGCGATAATATACGCAGGGCAGTGTTATTGGCACATATTGCTAAAAAACAGAAAATCCCTTTATGTTTTCTATCTCTCGATATTAAGAGGGCATTTGACACAGTATCCTGGCAATATATGCAATATTCATTACAAAAATGGGGTTTTGGACCCCACTTTTTAACATGGATCAAAGCATTATATAATAGACCCAAAGCCTATATAAAATATGCTGGATACAAATCTGAAGCCTTTAATATCGAAAGAGGTACCCGACAGGGTTGCCCATTATCTCCCTTATTATTTGCCCTTATACTCGAACCCATGGCCCAATACATCAGAACAAACCAAACTATAACTGGCATTGAAGTAGGAGGTATTACACACAAATTATGTATATTTGCAGACGATATATTACTTTTTCTATCATCACCACAGGTCTCTGGTCCTAACTTAATACCAGCTCTTGATGGATTTGCAGCCCTATCCGGCCTTATGATTAATCCTAAGAAATGCCTAGTGCTTAATATTTCACTCACAAACATGGAATTGATCCCGGCTAGGGCTGCACTCCCATTCACATGGGCAGAAAAATCAATCCCATATCTTGGAATTCATTTAACAGCATCTCATTCTGACTTATTCTCAACCAATTACCTGTATTAAGACAGATCACAAATCTAATAAAACAATGGTCGCAACTTCCTTTATCCTGGATAGGGAAGATTAATGCAATCAAAATGACTATTCTACCCAAATTGCTTTATCTATTCAGAGTCCTCCCTATTCCAATTCCTTCCTATTTTTTGAGAATAGTACAAAAAAGAGCAACTTCGTTTATATGGGGCTCTTCTAAACCACGTATACCTATACACACACTACATCTTTCCAAAAATAAAGGAGGCCTGGGATACCCTAATTTTACTAACTACTACAGAGCAGCACATTTGGCCAGTCTGTCCAAATACCATGCAAAACAGGAAATCCCATTATGGGTATTTATAGAGGCTTCAGAAAATGACCCTCTATTAATATCAAATTTATTATGGCTTGATCCTAAAGACCGCTTTAAAATTCATAATCCCATAACTAAACACTTCTTATCTCTCTGGGATAAACTGAAAACCAAATATCAGTTACAATCTCCACACAATCCTCTCCTTTCTTTTATCAGAAATCCGGCCTTTTATCCGGCATGGATCTACCCAAATTCTTTTAAAGCTTGGACAACATCAGGCATTCAGACACTAAATGACTTCATAGCATCTAAATCATTCCTTTCATTCCCATCGCTTAGAGAAAAATATGATCTACCAAACTCTGAGATTTTTAGATATTTCCAAATCAAAAATTTCTATACACCATTCCTAAAGGGGGATACACCATTATCCCAATTATCCATTTTTGAATCAATCTGTACAAAAGATCCATTTGCTAAAGGTACAATTTCATCACTTTATAATCAATTATATGGAGTAGCAAATCTTAATAGACCCTCTTACGTTCAGAGGTGGGAGGAGGACCTGGGACGAACTTTAGAAGACACGGACTGGTCTAATATATGGCTCACATCTAAGTCATCTTCACCCAACATCTTAGCACTGGAGACAAATTATAAAGTCCTAACTCGCTGGTACCTTGTACCCGCTAGAGTTGCAAAATATTCACCTAATACCTGAACTCTTTGTTTTCGAGGATGCCCAGAAATAGGCACATATTTACACATATGGTGGACGTGCCCAATAATCCAAACCTTCTGGAAGGAAGTCTTCGTGATTGCATCTAAAATATTTAAAAAAATAATACAACCAGATCCATATTTAACTTTACTTAATCTAAAACCGGAATGGTTAACACTCTCTCAATTCAAACTTATGATCCAACTAATAACGGCTGCAAAACAAACAGTGGCCAAGGCATGGAAATCTCCTACATTGGTACTAGGAGAAACAATTCATAGAATGAATAATACAATGTCCCATGCTAAGATAGTAGCCATCGATCAAAATCAAATTCCAAAATTTGAAAAACTTTGGCATCCTTGGATAAAACAACAGTTCCTGTCAAATTTCAATGACTCTGTCCCGTTGCCATGGTAACAGATTACATGACTTACAGAGACACCCATTCTAAGGCTTCAAAGAGAACTAAAAAGAATAATAAACTGACGAGCGGGACAACCTTGTGGACCATACCTCTACCTTTCAACCCTTTTTCTTCTTTCTCTTTCCTTTTCTCCACCTTACGATTAAAGCTCATTATCAGAATTTATTTGACCTATATACACTCTACTTGTAAACAATATGTATAGTAGGTTTAAATCATTTAAATACCTACAAAAGTAACTAAGGAAATGATATATATCTTTAATTTAGGTTTACGTGAACCCAATGTTTAATATTTGAAATTTCATGATATTTACCTATATAAACCCTACTGTAAAACAATGAGCTTACTTTATAGATCCTTGTAAACTTACTTTATGTATCTTTATAACATTGTATACTCAATAAACTTCTTTTGACAAGGAAAATAAAAAAAAAAAGTTTAGAAAAATAAATGAATTAAAAAAAAAAAAAAAAATATATATATATATATATATATATATTGTCTGTGTATTTAAGAGCTTATTTATGATTTTTTTTTTGCTCTTTTCCTCATCTATTAATACCTTCATTGCACTGTATCACTGCTCCATTGATATGTCGTAGCCAACTGTTGGTGTTCCTGGGGAGTGTGATAATGATGATGAGGTCTGAAGAACCCTAATTGTTCTAAAATTTTCCATTTAGTGACCAGATCGTCAGGCGTTTGCAGTCATCATTCAGACACACCCAGATTAAGTTGAGTAAATATCACTCAGAGGGTTTGTAAACTTTAAAAGACTCCTAGTTAGGCTTTCATAATTGAGGGGTCATAATTTCTATTAGGCAGAGCAGGCTGATGATCTAAATAAGTGTTTCTCAACCTTTTTTTCAGTCAAGACACCCTTCAAATATATGGACAATCTCAAGGCACCCTCCAAAATTATGTGAAAAAACCTTGTGAGCTGCTATACTGAACCAAGAAAAAGCTGCCGGAACTCCCCACACTTCCTGAATATGCGATAATGCAAGTAAAAATAATCTCAAGGCACCCTCCAAAATTATGGACAGTCTTGAGGCTCCCCATCCTAAAATGTAAAAACCGTTCTGATAGTTTTACATAATGCAGCAACATCAATACACATAGGACATCCAACGTTAGAGGTGATTTATTCTGCCAAAGCAAATACACGTTTAAAAAACTGGTACTGACTAGTATTCCAATGTTTCTCTTCTCCCTTTTGTTCATCACTCAGCTAATGAGACCAAAGCTGATGGAGAGAGGCAGGGGAGGGCCAAACAAGGATGATATGCAGGCAACTGATATCCTCCTTATCAACTGATGTCATTGGTCATTAGGAGACATTCCCTGAAACAGAGACCAGAGGGCCCTACCTCATGTTGTGAATCTAGAGGCCCAGACAAAATTGAATTAAGATGAGAAATGTTGTTAAGGTCTTCTCTCCATTCACAGAGCCCCACAACCACCAGGACAGGGTTGTGGGGAAGAGTTCCTTGTCCTCATCATTATGGGTCCCCTCTGTCAAAGTATCCCTCATGTTAAGGGAAGGTGGCCTGGTGTGGTTTAGGAAGTGGAAGCACCCCCTACCTTTTCTTGCCTGCCAGGCTGCATGCTCAGATCAAGGTCTGTCGTGGATTTTGGAAAAGGCCGCACACTTTTTTCTTGATTTTTATGTGAGGTTCCTCCTTATAATCCACACCAGACCCAATGTTTATATTTCATTTTAATCATTATTAAAATCCCTGCTCCCCGCCAAACAGAATTTTAGAAAATTATTTTACTTTGGTACATATTCATCAGGGCAGGGTCCATTCACTCCGTGTCATTTGTTTGTCAATACTTAGCCTGTACTAACCTAGAAAATGGGCAGAACTTATTTTTAACATTCAACTCTCATTGGGACTCGGATTTGGCACCCAAACTTCTGCTTTGTTTGCTGAACATGCAACCGAACCAAATCCTGGTACATTTGGCTCCAGCCAATTAATTACTACTTATTAAATATTATTTAACTTAATAAATATGTCCCTTAAAATGAACTGGTGGGGGGGGGGGGGGGGAGGTGGCATGTTTACAGCTTAGTGGTTTAGTCCAGAAAGCCTGCATACATTCTAGAAAACTTTGCAATTACATTTTTCTTTGTTAAGCCTTTAGTACATTGCCCAGACTTGACAAAAAGCTGTGTTAAGCTCCACATTTTTCTTTCCCAAGACTTCATTGAAATTACCACCCACTAGGGATGACTTTGTTTTATTGCAGGGGAGCTCGCCGTTGCCGGAAGGTCAGTGATCTTTTACACGGTGTGTAATGAATAAAAAATGGTATTGAATAGTGTTACTTTATATCTGTCTGGAGTTCATTTTTAAAGGGATACCATCACTTTGCCCATTCAGTACAAAGTCACAATGTTTTTTTAAAGGGACACCCGTATCCCAGCTATACTAAAATTGGCAGGCTGCAATATTTTGTCTAAATTCCATATAGGAGTGGAGGAAGTAGGCGATATTTTTCATGCTTCTCTAAAGAGTATATAGACAGAGAATGCCATAAATTTAGAATTAGGTGTTGAACGTTGACTAGTATTGTAAACATTTATGGACCCCAGATCTTTATATGAAATATATACTTTTATACTGTAGTCAAGGTGATTCTCTACCTTTGTCAGATAAAGGGGGAATGAAAACCTGCATGAGCTGTATATACAATATTTTTTTTTTTTTAAATCACATAATGGAGAACATGTATCAGTTTTATCACACAGCAAGGCAATGCTAAACCGGAGCAATGGGACAAATCATGTGACAAGTTTATTACTACTAGGTTACAGCTTGCACCATTGTATCCCATTTTGGCTATTCTAAATTCTACCTGAAACTGAATGAAACTTGACCCTGACCACTTCTTAATTCTGCATCTATTAAAAGTGAAAATCTGTCTCATCTGCAGTGATAAATTTGTTGCAGATTTTACGAACTTGTCTCAGTTTAATGCTCAGGAATGCAGATGCACAGGTCACAAATACAATGTAAATTTGTCACTGAGATTTTGCTAAGTGAGAGTCAGTCTGATTCGCATTTGCAAGAATGTTAATCAGTCCAAACATAAGCTGTCATGAGTTTCTCAGGCCCCTGGAAAGAAAACAGTTTGTCCTTATCATTATTACCTTAACAGATGTGTCCCAATCAGGAACACATGAGACATCTACAATACATTGTGTTTGCAAAATCTACTTGCCAAATCTCATTGTTGCTTATGTGAGTCAATTCAGTTGCTCAATCACTTAAAGCTAGCTTCCCTCTGTACATACATCACTTGGAGTAGGGTGTTCTGCATGGCTGCCATTCATAGAAAACTTTTTTTCGTTGAATACTAGGTGTTCTCTGATTGGGGTGAGGTGGAAAGGAGGGGTGGTGGTCAGTGGCGGAACTACCACCATAGCGACACACATGGTCGCTATGGTTCCCACAGCCGAGTTGGGGCCCGATGAGTGGCGTTGCTAGGCGGGTGCGGGCCGCACCGGGTGACACCTGCCAGAGGGGTGACACCCTTGGGTAGTGACAGCCCCACCAGTAACACCACTCACTGTCCCTCAGGGGTGCGGACCGAAGCCGCCTCCCCTCCTCCCTGTATACATCCACAGAGGAGGAGGAGCCTGCGCTCGAGCCTCGAGGGACACACACCGCTGTGTGTATCTGGAGACTGTCAGCGCTGTTCTGAGGTATGTAAGGGGGGTGCATCTATACTGCTGTGGGGGATCTGCACTACTGAGGGGGAGTCTGCACTGAGGGGGGTCTGCACTGCTGTGGGGTCCTGCACTGAGGAGGGGGGTGTCTGCAATGCTAGGGGGGTGTCTGTACTGAGGTGTGTGGTCTGCACTGGGGGGAGGTGTCTGTACTGCTGGGGGGGGGTCTTGCACTGAGAGGGGGTGTCTGTACTGCTAGGGGGGTCTGTACTACTGAGGGGGGTCTTCACTAGGGGGGTGCCTGTACTGATGGGGGGTGTGCACTGAGGGGGGTCTGTAATGCTGGGGGGGTGTCTGCACTAAGGGGGGGTCTGCACTGATGGGGGGACTGCACTGAGTGGGGTCTGTAATGCTTGGGGGGGTCTGCACTAGGGGGGTGTCTGTACTAAGGGGGGTGTCTGCACTGCTGGGGGGGTCTGTACTACTGAGGGGGGTCTGCACTGCTGGGGGTGTCTGCACTGGGGGGTCTGCACTGCTGGGGGGGGTGTCTGCACTGAGGGAGGTCTGCATTGCTGGGGGTGTCTGCACTGAAAGGGTTGTCTGCACTGAGGGGGATTTGTAATGCTGGGGGGTCTGTAATGCTAGGGGGGTCTGCACTGGGGGGTGTCTGTACTGAGGGGGGTGGTCTGCACTGGGGGATGTCTGTACTGCTGGGGGGGTTGGGTCCTGCACTGAGGGGGGTCTGTAATGCTGGGGGGGTCTGCACTAGGGGGGTGTCTGTACTAAAGGGAGTGTCTGTACTGAGAGGTGTCTGTACTGCTGGGGGGTCTGCACTGAGGTAGGGGGTGTCTGTACTGATGGGGGTATGCATGTGTGTTTTTCAGGGGCTGCATTCATACAGTATACTGCATACTTTGTTGTTCGAAATTAATATAAATTGTTGCCTGGGTACTGTGCCACATGGGTGTGGTAATCTGTTGTTCAATGGCATTGTTCATTTTTATTTGTGGGGGGGGGGGCTGTTTGCAGGGGGGGCATACAACATTTTTCTATGGGGCCCTGTGATTTCTAGTTACGCCCCTGGTGGTGGTGTCACAATCTTTACCTTGTCCAATCAGAGAAAGCCTTGTATTCATTGAAGAAAAATACAAGGCGCTCTACGAAAGGTGGACATGAATCCCAGTGTTTTGTATTCAGAGGGGAAGTCGCTTGTACAGAATTTGGACGATTACAGCTATCACTGTAGTAGCGCGTAGTAGTACAACCTTCCCAGGGGACCATCACAAATCACACATGTATACTTATATTGTGCCAAGCTGGATCAAAGTAAGTATACAAAAATTATAATTTCTGGAATTCAGCTTTAAATCTTCCATCTTTCTGTTACTAATAACAGTGGACCTAGGATCATAACATAGCCCTTAAACTATTAAAGCCCACGTCTAGTCAAACATAAAATAAAACTGTGTCCAAGCTATAGATATTTAAACAATTACTTTATAAGCTTTCAAATAAGCTCACCCTGACCTCTGTAGCTGCAGGCACTGTGAAATAGTTCAAATGCTGCAGTTATATCTTCTAAGCTTTAATATTGCTTTCTCTCTGTAGCTCAACTCCCCCCAACCAGGAATAACTTGAAAGCCTGGCAACCTTCAAATCTCTGATGGGTAAGAGGGGAGAAAGCAGAGTGCTGAGACTGGATGAATTATTTTACTGCTTTTACTGGTAACTTGGATGACAAATTGCTCCACAGTGGCTATAACTAGAGAGCTCAGTGACTAGCTATTTTAAAGAATGATAACCTCACTATATAAACTTTTAAATTATAGGACATTATAAAATAAACAGGGAACCACATCTCCATCTATATTTCCTCTCCTCCCGTTGGGGTTTTTTATGGTCCCTTCCAGGTGAATCTCTTACTTCTTCAGGACATGAGCAGTAGATGGGGATACTAGCTGTCCTAAATTGATACAAGTGGGGAAATTACATCTGTTAGAGGAACTCAAAGAGGTTTAGGAGCAAGTCATCTTAGATGCTTGGTGACATCAACAGTTACAACATTTTATTGTCTTGCATCTGAAGGGACTTAGTAGGGCAGAAACCCTCATAGGATTTGAATCTCTTTAGCTTAAACTCACAGTTGATAAGGGACTGTTGTCCATCGCTTATAAATTATTGAATCATTATGGACCACATACAAGTCTTATGTTTTTCCCATAGAGAATGGGAGGTGGAGTTAGGGTGTAATTTCTCTGAGGTGCAAAAACTTGAAATTTTAAATCTCATTCATTCCTCCTCTGTCTGTGCAAAGACACAGGAGAGGAATTATAAAGTCTTAACGAAGTGGTACAGAGTCCTGAAGTTAGTGTTGGAGAGGGTGTGGTCAACAGGGTACGTACATTGACATGTGATTGGAATGTGCAAATCCTAGATAATTTTGGATGGAAATCAGAAAACTGAAGAAATGACACTTTGCTACAATGTAAAGTAGTGAGTGTACAGCTTGTATAACTCAACTCAAAATAACTAAACACACATCCATTAATGTCTAAACCGCTGGCAACAAAAGTGAGTACACCCCTAAGTGAAAATGTCCAAATTGGGCCCAATCTGTCAATATTTTGTGTGGCCAACATTATTTTCCAGCACTGCCTTAACCCTCTTGGGCATGGAGTTCACCAGAGCTTCACAGGTTGCCACTGGAGTCCTCTTCCACTCCTCCATGATGACATCACGGAGCTGGTGGATGTTAGAGACCTTGCGCTCCTCCACCTTCTGTTTGAGGATGCCCCACAGATGCTCAATAGTGTTTAGGTCTGGAGATATGCTTGGCCAGTCCATCACCTTTACCCTCAGCTTCTTTAGCATAATAAAATATGAGGGTTGTACTCACTTTTGTGAGATACTGTATATACAGACACACACACACATACATACAGAAACACACACACATACAGTATATACAGACACACACATATATAGACAGACAGACACACTTACACCACTGCTTGCCTGCCCCTTTTTCCTCCACTCTCAATGAATACACATGTATCTCTGCAGTCTCAAGTTATCTCCACCCTTATTCAGCCCACTCCAGCGCTGCAGCTCTCCTTTGCTCTCCTGTGACTTATCCCTTCTCCACTCTCCTGCCCTCCCCCCTGCCTGGCAAAATCTCATGAGAGTGAGAGAGAGAGCTGTGCATGATGTCGTAAGCCTAGGCTTTTTACCGGACAAGAAACAGGAAGTGGGCTGTATAAGGTATTTACTGGCAGGAAAAAAATGTTTTACTATCCAAAGTTAAAACAACAAGGACAGAAGATTTAATAGATGGAAAGATGAAAAAATGACTGAAGTTCCACTTTAAATGTAAACTCAAGTTTAAAGGTATCATGATATCGATTCTCAAAATACTATTAGTTGTGGACTGATGAAAAGTGTGACATTCTATGTAGCTACAGTAGCTATTGAGTAGGGGTGGACTTTGGGTTTGGGTGAAGCATAAGTCTGACCAGGACCCAGTCTGTTAGGTACATGCAGTGAATGGGTGTACAAACTAACCATATTTGGCCAGTTGACCTGTTTAAAACCTCAGCTGATATTTTTACAGATTTAGTAGTGCTAGCACTACCTCCACTAAATAGCATAACAAATCCATAGTGCTGGCATGTAAGCAACAGCCCTAGGGATTCTAGGCAATGACAATCACCAAATTTGGTTATGACTACTGCCGTTAAATGACAGATTCCTGGCTACTGTTTGTAAACACACAATCTCACACTGCATCTTCAAGTTCACATGCAGGTTTAAGGCATCTCCAAAGTGTGTTGATTAAAGGATTTGAGCATTTTTATTGTTTCCCTTTAAGGTGGTACACAATATAATGAGTGGACATTGTCAATCCGCCCACTTGTAACCAACAACATGGCTGCCTCCAAGGTGGTGACAACTTTTTTTCTCCTTATCCGTTGTTCTGTCCAAACAGCCAATTTGTCATATACTGTAGTGTATACGCTGCCAGTGTTCTGTGAAAACAGCCAAGTCGTCAAAATCTCTAACTATTGCTGCTGAAGAGTCACCAGAAGTGACGTGGTTGGAGATTTTGGCAAGTTGGAGTTTTTGGCAGAACAATGGCAGCCTTTGACAGGTCTGCAGGAGACCTGCATGGTATCAGCGATCTGCTGATCGCTGGTGCAATGCTGTCCAGGCATCTGCAACAAAAAAGAATAAATGCAGATTTTTTTGCCTGCAAAAAAAGTGCACTTTATATTTTTTCTGAAAAGGTGAACTTATCCTTTAACCACTTCAGCCCAAAA
This sequence comes from Aquarana catesbeiana, assembly GCF_042186555.1. Lineage (NCBI taxonomy): Eukaryota > Metazoa > Chordata > Amphibia > Anura > Ranidae > Aquarana > Aquarana catesbeiana. Next base: position 17,631,920 of record NC_133333.1, read on the forward strand.
GGTTTTACCCCCTTCCAGACCAGAGCGCTTTTTACAATTTGGAACTGCGCTGCTCTAACTGGTAATTGCGCAGTCATGTAATGCTGTACACAAACGAAATTAACATCCTTTTTTCCGCACAAATAGAGCTTTCTTTTGGTGGAATTTGATCACCTCTGGGATTTTTAGTTTTTGCAATATAAATGGAAAAATCCCAAAGATTTTGAAAAAAAAAAAATATTTGATACTTTTTGCTATAAAAAAAAATCCAATAACCTCAATTTTAGTCATACATTTAGGCCAAAATGTATTCAGCCACATGTCTTGGGTGAAAAAAAAAAATGTTGATGAGCGTATATTTATTGGTTTGCGCAAAAGTTATAGTGTTTACAAACTGGGCCATTTTCTGGAAATTATGCAGCTTTTACTTTATGACTGTCTACCTAATTTCTTGAGGTGCTAAAATGGCAGGGCATAAAAAAACACCTGCAAATTACCCCATTATTAAAAGTAGAAACCCCAAGGAATTTGATGAGGGGCATGTTGAGCCCATTGAATATTTTATTTATTTGTCACAAGTGATTGAAAAATTACAAAAAATAAAAAAAATATTTTTTTTTACACAAAGTTGTCACTGGAATATATTGCTCACACATGCCATTAGTATATGTGGAATTACACCTCAAAATACATTCGGCTGCTTCTCCTGAGTATGGGGATACCACACATGTGAGACTTTTTGGGAGCCTAGCTGCGTACAGGACCCCAAAACCATTAACCGCCTTCAGGATTTTTAAGGGCGTACATTTTTTATTTCACTCATCATTATCTATCACAGTTTCGGGGGCCATGAAATACCAAAATAGCACAACCCCCCCCCCAAAATGACTCCATTAGGGAAAGTGGACACCCCAGTGCCAATTTTCCAATGGCGCTGTTTATATTCGGCGAAACCGAAGGCATGAAATGCTCGTAGCTTCAGGTTTCTTAGGCTTATGATTGGAGCCATTCTGGTCTCCGATCAGCTCTATGGTCAGCTGGAGGAACCACCGGCTGCATTCTCAGGTTCCCCGGTGGGACAGAAGAGCCCGAGAATACTTGAGGAAACCATGGAAGACAGCGGGAGGGTGGAACTGCTTGTTTAAAACAGTCTAGCAGCTAATTCACCGCTAGGATTGCTTTTACATGAAAGTGGACCACCGGCTGAAAAAAACGATACCAAGATGATACCTAAACCTCCAGGCATTACTTGCACCATTATTTTTTTTTTCTGAATGGAAAAAAAAGAACCTAACAGATTCCTCTATTTACATCGATCGATGTGGATGAAGAAATCTCTGCCAAGAAAAGTAAATAAAAATATATGCCAAAGCATAGGGGTGACTGCCCTTATGTCCATACCTGCCCCTATGCTTCAGCATATATGCTCTTTTTTTAACTCACTCTGGTGGTGGCGAAATTACCTCCTACAGCAGTGGAGTCACAGATTTACGTATCGTAAGAGCAAACCCTGTTGCTGTCAAAATAAATAAATCAGTGCTGCAGCTGAATGGCGTACCTGCAAAGCAAACAATGGTTAACAATAAATCACAGTATCAATAAAACAACCTTTTTTTATTGCAATCTGTGCCAAAAAAAAGTCAAAAATATATGCCGAAGCATAGGGGCGACCCGCCCCTATGTCCACCCCTGCCCCTATGCTTCGGCATATATGCTTTTTTTTTTAACTGTGGTGGTGAAATCACCTCCTACAGTGCTGGAGTCGCTAATTTACGTATCGTGAGAGCAAACCCTGTTGTGTCAAAATAAAGAAATCAGTGCTGCAGCTGAATGGCGTACCTGCAAAGCAAACAATGGTTAACAATAAAACACAGTAACATTACAGTAAAACAGTAGAATGACATACAGTGCCTTGCAAAAGTATTCACCCCCTTGGCTTTTTGCCTATTTTGTTACATTACAGCCTTTATTTCAATGTTTTTCAATTTGAATTATATGTGATGAATCAGAACACAAGAGTCTAAGTTGGTGAAGTAAAATTAGAGAAATGCATACATAAAACTATTTTTCAGAAATTAAAAACTGATAATTGACATGTATGTTTGTATTCACCCCCTTTGTTATGAAGCCCATAAAAAGCTCTGGTGCAACCAATTAGCTTCAGAAGTTACATAATTAGTGAAATGATGTCCACCTGTGTGCAATCTAAGTGTCAAATGATCTGTCATTACATATACACACCTTTTTGAAAGGCCCCAGAGGCTGCAACACCTAAGCAAGAGGCACCACTAACCAAACACTGCCATGAAGACCAAGGAACTCTCCAAACAAGTAAGGGACAATGTTGTTGAGTAGTACAAGTCAGGGTTAGATTCTAAAAAAATATCCAAATCTTTGATGAGCCCTAGGAGCACCATCAAATCTATCATAACCAAATGGAAAGAACATGGCACAACAGCAAACCTGCCAAGAGACGTCCACACACCAAAACTCATGGACCGGGCAAGGAGGGCACTAATCAGAGAGGCAACACAGAGACCTAAGGTAACCCTGGAGGAGCTGCAGAGTTCCACAGCAGAGACTAGAGTATCTGTACATAGGACGACAATAAGCCGCACGCTCCCTAGAGCCATTACTTTCAGCAAAAAACAAAATGGCACGTTTTGAATTTGCGGAAAGGCATGTGGGAGACTCCCAAAATGTATGGAGGAAGGTGCTCTGGTCTGATGAGACTAAAATAGAATTTTTTGGCCATCAAAGAAAATGCTATGTCTGACGCAAACCCAACACATCACATCACCCAAAGAACACCATCCCCACTGTGAAACATGATGGTGGCAGCATCATGCTGTGGGGGCGTTTTTCAGTAGTCAGGACTGGGAAACTGGTCAAAGTTGAGGGAAAGATGGATGGTGCTAAATACAGGGATATTCTTGAGCAAAACCTGTACCACTCTGTGTGTGATTTGAGGCTAGGACGGAGGTTCACTTTACAGCAGGACAATGACCTCAAACACACTGCTACAGCAACACTGGATTGGTTTAAGCGGAAACATGTAAATGTGTTGGAATGGCCTAGTCAAAGCCCAGACCTCAATCCAATAGAAAATCTGTGGTCAGACTTAAAGACTGCTGTCACAGCAACCTGGGGCTGTGATAGGTGGCTCTACAAAGTATTTATTTCAGGGGGGTGAATAGTTATGCTCATTGACTTTTTCTGTTATTTTGTTCTATTTGATGTTTGCTTCACAATAAAAAAAAACATCTTAAAAGTTGTGGGCATGTTCTGTAAATTAAAAGATGCAAATCCTCAAACAATCCATGTTAATTTCAGGTTGTGAGGCAACAAAACACGGAAAATGCCAAGGGGGTGAATAATACTTTTGCAAGGCACTGTACTTGCAAAGCAAACACGATAAAACACAGTAACAATAAAGCATTACAGTATAGCATAAAATACAGTAAAACAGTAAGAACAATAAAACGATAACTATTTTTGTCTTTTTTATTTCATATATATACCCCTCACACACCCCTCACAATTTTGTAAATATTTTTTTTCATGTGACAACACTGAAGAAATGATAATTTGCTACAATGTAAAGTAGTGAGCTTGTATAACACTGTAAATTTGCTGGGAGGCACATATACAAACTGTTGTAATTCCTACACCGTTCACCTGATTTGGATGTAAATACCCTCAAATTAAAGCTGAAAGTCTGCAGTCGTTTCATTACAAATCCATTGTGGTTGTGTATAGAGCCAAAAAGATTAGAATTGTGTTGATGTACCAATGTTTATGGACCTGACTATATATATATATATATATATATATATTTATATATATATATATATATATATATATATATATATATATATATATATATATATATATATATATATATATTACTTTCTTATGTTTTTTTTTTCTTTTTTTACACTTTTATTTGTAACTGTAAACATTCCAGGTTCGGGTCTCTCAAAATGCCATGACCATCTAACATCTTTCGAGACCCTGTGTGAAAGTGTGCCCTAGGACTGTGCCATGCTATACCCTATACTAATACTCCACTAGTGTGTGGTAACGACAGAAACAATCCCCAATGCAGAGAGACCAGGTTGGCCAGGACAGGAGGGACAAAAATAGCAGGTGTCACGCCTATGTCCACATTTTCCACAGACACAACATCTTCTTTGGGGTGCTCTTTTGGTAGGGGTACCAGGGAAGACATCCGGAAAATGCCCCTCATGCAGCCGGCTCACTGCATTTGGATTGGGAATTTGGGCCACAGCACCTTCTGTATTTGTATCTGTATCTGGAATTGTAAGCAATTCATTGGACCTCAAGCAGGCTCTCTCTCCCCGTCTAAGTCAGGTATCTACAAGCCGGTGGAGGAAGCCCCGGCAATTAGATCGCACGGTGCCACATGCGCCAATTCCTAATCGAAACAGTTGTCTAAAAAGTGGCATGCTTGTAAAGAAAAAACTGTCCACGTATAAATGGCACCCATTTCCGAACAAGGGTGACACCAAGTCCCAAACCATCTTGCCACTGCTCCCTATGTAGTCTGGGCAGTCACGGGGCTCCACGCTCCTATCTTTTCCCTCGCAAACCAGGAAACTATGTATAGCCTGTTGCCCTGTCGCAGAGCTTATACATCTTGACCCCATATCTGGCACGCTTGCTGGGGAGAAACTATTTGAACACAAGGCGGCCAGAAAATGTAATCAGGAACTCATCAACGCAAAAATCTTGATCGGGAATAAACAAAGAAAATTGTTTGGTGAAGTGCTTTACAAAGGGCTTTACAAAGGGCCTAATTCTATGGACCAGAACATATTCAGGGTCACCCCGCGGACGACAGAATTCATTATCGTTGAAGTGCATGAACCACAAGATTTGCTCGTATCCAGTCCTGGCCATGGCAGCAGAGAACTGGGCCATGGCATATGGTGAACTGAGTCAGTAGACAAATATGACCGCATTCACTCTTTTTTAGTAATGCCCATGAGGAGGATAGGCCCAGAAAGGTCTTAAATTCGGGAACCGTTATAGTTTTCTAGCCAAATTCTGTGGCAAGGGTCAAACTTGGATTTGCGGCGATAAATTGAGCAGCATACAAATTGCTTTGGTCCACAATAGATCTGCACAGATCTACTGTGAAAAATAGCTAATAAAAATCAAGGGAAGCAAAATTCGCTGTTTGCACCTGGATTCCGGATTGGCCAGTGAATGTGGGAAGTACGGGCGCTGCAGAAGTGGTGGGCTGCCCATCAGGATTTGCAAACGCATCAGGAAGGGCACTATGGGCTCTACGGGCCTGTGTTTGAATTCTTGGTGGCTGCGGGCCACTACTTGTGCTTGCCACCTCACCAGCTTGAACTGCATTTATGGGACTCGCCACGTCACCAAGTGTTACTGCAGTGCTGGTTTGTCTATGACCAGGACCTACTGGCTCACTGCTCCATACGAGAACCATGCGATTGTTGCACCTCAGCAACAGAAGACCGGGGTTGGGTATGCTGACCTTAGCAGGGACCACTACTCTGTTTTCAGAGCTATCTGTCAGGGTGCTGCTGCGCTCTACAGGTTCATATAGTGAGCCTGAATCTGATTGTAATTCTGTCAGTGAGGCTTCCGCTGCACTCTCATCTGCCATGCTCAGCATCCTGTAGGCCTCTTCACTAGGGTACCTTTTGTTTGACATTTTGGTCACTAAATTCACAGGTACCTAGTGTGACCCACAGGTAGCATCTGGTTGTCAGAGACTGCTTGAATCGCTACAAAAATTTACTGTTAGCGTTAGCAGGGGTAAGGGGTGACTCTGCTAATGGTTTTGTTTACTGTGTATTGCAAGTGACAGTGATCTACTGATACTGCCCTTTGGGTGGGCTGGGCTGGGCGGAGGGGCTAAACACAGGTGATAGCAGGTATCTGGGCTGATCCTGCTAAGTCCACATTTTTGCGAACACTATACTATTGGGGACACTAGTATAGTTCTGATCAGATCAAAGATATTGATCCGTTCAGACACTATTCTAGTAATGGAGGTGTATGGTGTGTGCGTGTGTGTTAGTGCTACTGGCAATTAAAGGGTTAAAATCTGACGCTGTCTGGAATTGATGCTACCACTAACTGACGCTAACACCTAACTGATGTCACTTGTGACACTAATATAGTGATTAGAAAATAGATCCGTAAACTATACTAATGACACAGTGACAGGAATTGAAAGGGTTAACTGGGGGTGATCAAGGGTTTAAACCTTTATTAGGGAATATATGGTGGGTACAGTGGTGTATTTAGGTTTTTTGCTGCCCTAGGCCTGAGTAAACTCGTGCACCCCCTACTTTAAATATGACCCACTCCTTCCTGTCAATGTCACACGCCTTCCTGTTTAAGACCCGCCCTGTCATCTTCGTCGGATGAGGACAGAGGGATGCCGTGGGAGGAGGACAGAGGGATGCCATGGTAGGAGAAACACCGTGGGAGGAGGGACGCAGTGGGAGGAAGGGTCAGAGGGACGCCGTGGGAGAAGGGACACCATGGGCGGAGGATAGAGGGACGCAGTGGGAGAAAGGACAGAGGGACACCGTGGGAGGAAGGCAGAGAGGGATGCAGCATGTTTTGATTTGGGGGAGGGGGGTAAGGGGATATGTGCTGGGGGGTGCTTTGGGAGTGGAGAAGACTTGTGCTAGTGGGGAGGGGATTGGATCCCCCCACTAGCACATGTCCTCTCCCCTTACAAAGCACCCCCCAGCACATATCCACCTACCCCCTCTCCTCCCATCCCTCCACAATGTGTGCATCTGTGTTACCAGCCCCCCTCACCTCCTTTCCGGTTACTGTGTTCTCCTCCACTGTATCTATAAACTATACACAGACCTCAGATCCTCAGCGCAGCTCTTGCAGTGAAATCTTCCTTGGTGAACTTTATCCAGCTGTCAGTGGGGAGAGAGGTGTCAGCTGCAACAGAAGGGCGATCGCCGCGTGTGGGCCCCCAGGAGGCAGATGTCCTGGGTGCCTATGATAACATGCCCCTGTCAGGCCGGTTACTGGAGCTCAGTGCCCGAACTTGTTGTAGCACTGGGCCCCGTGATTCAGCCCGAGATGGTGGCTCTTGGGCTTTTTGCAAGGATTTTTGACACCCTAGGCAAAACCTAATTTTGCCGTCCCCCCATTGGCTTCGCCCCTGACTCCACCCCTTTTTGCCCTGCCATGTATACGGTGGAGGTGGCAGGGGTGGATATTTTTGCAGTGCCACCTATTTCTTGAGCCGTGGTTCGCAGGCCCTCACCTGTGCCTCTGGACTCGGCCTAAAGACAAATAGTAGCGGCATCGGCTCGCTTCCTCACACCAGCCGTGGTCTGCAGGTATGTGGACAGGCCAGGATAGTATATAGACAGGCTAGAGTAGTATACGGACAGGTTAGGGTAGTATAGGGGCAGGCTAGCGTAGTATATGGACAGGTTAGGGTAGTATAGGGGCAGGCTAGGGTAGTAACTAGACAGGCTAGGGCAGTATATGGACAGGCTACGGTAGTATATGGACAGGCTAGGGTAGTATATGGACAGGCTAGGGTAATATATGGACAGGCTATGGTAGTATATGGACAAGCTAGGGTAGTATATAGACAGGCTGGTGTAAAGGGGAACTCTGATCACCAGAGTCCCCTTACATCAGAGTCTGCAGCGTTCCCCCTTACATTACGATCCACAGAGTTCCCCTTTACATAACAGTCTGCAGCATCAGAGTTCACAGTGTAAGGGCAGAGCAAGAGGGAGTTCTGCAGACTCTAATTTAATGGGGAACTCTGTGGACTGTGGTGTAAAGGGAAACTCTGATGTGAGGGGGGGGGTTTCTGGTCACCTGAGCCGCCCTCCTTACATCAGCATACACTATGTTAAGGGGGACACTAATGTAAGAGGGGAGTGACAGCACTGATATAAGGGGGAACATTTATAGCAGTGATACTTCATATTCCCATCTCCACACTTTCCTGGATGAGCTCACGAATATGGGTGCTGTAAATCACATGCCTGACGAAGGGGTCCTGCGTGACTCCGAAACGTTGCACTCTCCTTGTGTTGTGAACATGCAATAAATTACACGTTTGGACGCTATCTACGCCGTTCCATGGTGTGCTGACAAATATTTTCATTTATAGCAGTGTTCCCCTTATCTTAGGGTCCCTGCTCCCCTCTTACATCAGTGTCCCCCTGCTAATTCTCTTCAGCAGATGGCAGGGCAGTCTGTGGCATGGAGCTGTCATACACTGACCTAAAGTTTCTGTGCCGTCCAGGGCACTGAAGGCAGAAATAGATCCTCTTCTCTTCCCACTGCCCCTCCATGCGGGTTGTTTAAAATTTGTGGAAAAGGTGCCTTTACATGCACCGGGTCAGCCCTGTCCGCCAAGCCAAGCCGAGCTAAGCCGAGCCCTTCAGCAGACCACCCCATCCCCCCCGAGCCAAGCCAAGCCAAGCCATGCCCTTCAGTGGGCTGCCCCGCCCCGTGAGCCGAGCCAAGATGTGGATCGAACCAAGTGGCCGGATTGAAACACGATGTGCGCTCTAGGCCAGTGAAGATGGCCGCATCAGCTCCGACCGCTGCTCTGCTGCTCGCATCCAAGGTAAAGACAGTGGGTGGTGGTGGGGGGTGTTAGTGCCGTATCACGCTGTGGGGGGGGGGGGGTAGCTGTCAGTTGTTCTAGTGCCGCTCCGGGGGGGTTGTTTGTCGCACCCCCCCCCCCAATAAAAAAAAAAAAACACCAGCCACCACTGCTGTAGTTCACTGTATATAGCCCAGGGTTCAAATTAAAATGTCTTAAATTTTTCTTTTAATTTCAGGTGGCATATCCTCAGCCATGCTTTGCAGGGAGAAGAAACAGCCAGATCACCATTCACAATACACAAAGTTGTGTGTTTTTGTAAACACACAACTCTGTGTCTGATTGGGCACAGCCAATCAGCTGACTTCTGCCAAAATCATTTGCTTACATCAGCTACCAAATTCATGCCCTGCCCAATCACAACACAGGTAGGCAGGGGGAGTGCGCATACCCGGAAAAAAGGTCAGCGATGTGCAGGTACGTCACCCGGAATGGAGCTGCCGCCCACCCGCATGCAATACAAATATTGTGGGCAGGTGGGAAGTAGTTAACAGAGTATATTATACCGCATCTGCAACTTCATACACAGGTTTAAGGCATCCCCAAAGCATGTTATTTAAAGGATTTGTGTATTTTTAATGTTGCCCTTTAAGTCACATTTCCTCTGAGCCATATTTACTTTTTTTTTTTTGTTTGCATTGGTATATGTTTTTTTTTTTTTAATAAACTCTTGTTTAGTATTTGCAAACTTTCTGATGTGTTCGGCAAATGTGCAGCAAACTGAACTTTGCCTGGTTTACTAATCACTACTAATGAGGAAAGCAGAAAATTGAGTTGTTAATGGTGTACATAAAATACTGAAAATAAAATTTAAAAAATTCTAATAGTTAAATATCCATGTAATTCAATATTGATTTTACTGATATTGATTAATCAGTCAGTGAGCTGAACCATGCGGACCACACCAGGGTGACACCCGCCAGAGGGGCAACACCATCACGTTTTTATTGCTTTAGAATTTTTCCTCTAAGTTTAGGTTAAATAGTGCAAATAAAAAAGATAATAAAAGCGAAAATTTTGTTGAAGAAATGGTAAATCACTTGTGGAAGATTTACAATTTGCTTAGGACTAATGAATATTTTTTGGCCCATCCAACTAGTTTTCTATACAATTTCATCCAAATTTATGATAACAACAGATCTTTTAGGGGTCCACATTAATATAAATGTTTTCTCACCTTAAGATAATACAAGTGGCCAGCATGGGTTGTATTTAGTAAGTTCTGGGGTTACATATGGCATTGCAATACTTTGAATGCTACAAAGCAAGTCTCTTGTCACATATACTGTATCATAAAATTTTGGTAACACACTATTATCTCTTGTAATAGTTGATGAGTTACTAAAGTTTAGCTGGTTGTTTTGTAGAAGAATTTACAGGAGTACGTGACATCAGTTTATGGCTGCAGCCTACTCTTTTCTATATTCTTCTCTCCCATATTCAGATGTTCCAAATCAGACCCTATGATGACCATTAGAGAAATGGCGCAGACATCATGGCCCTGTCCTGAATGGCTCTGTCACAAGTGATGCGCAGTTTCACCGCCGCAGTTTAACTAAAGCAGGATAACTAAAGCTGGATGAAGATACAACAAGAACTCTGCTCCACTTTGCAAGACGGCAAGCAAACCAGCATTTGACATTTATTTTATATCAAGTCAGATTCCCACTCTCTATCCACTAACATGCGCCTCATTCTCTTCCTTCTCATATCAGTGTCTTCTATCTTCAAATTATCCTTACTCTACCCCTCCTCTCTACCCTGCAACATGCACATATCACCCCCACTCCTACCCTCTCCCCACTATGGCACCCATCATCTCCTGCATTTGCTGCACCCACATGCTGGCATAAACACCAGGGCCACTAGATAAGTGCGCTCATGCACGTCCCACTCCCATCTTGCCTTCCTCAGCCTCCTTCTCCTAGTCTCAGGTGACATTTCTCCTAATCCTGGTCTGCCATTTTCAAACTGCAAGCCACATCTCCAATACCCCTCCCTCTCTGGCAACCACCGCAATCCACTTAATTTAGTTTCTATCCCCCTGCTTCCTCAAAGCAGCCCACCCATCTCATGCGCCCTTTGTAATGCCCGCTCCAACTGTAACAAACTAACATCTGTACATGACCTCTTCATCCCTCATGGCATTAACATACACACGATAACAGAAACCTGGCTTCAAAATTTGGACTCAGCTTCTCCTGCTGCCCTCTCCCATGGTGGCCTCCATTGAACCCACTCCCCCAGACCCAACAGACAGAAAGGAGGCGGAGTTGGATATCCCCACAAAGCACCTTCCAAGTCCTTCCTGTCCCTCCCTTTCTTTCTCTCTCTTCTTTTGAGATGCACTGTATTCGTCTGTTTTCTCCTATTTCTCTGAGGATTGCAGCAATTTATCGGCCTCCTGGACCGGTATCGCGCTTTCTTGATGACTTTGCTGCCTGGCTACCCTACTTTCTCTCCTCTGAAATACCCACGATCATTCTTGGTGACTTTCACATTCCTGTCAATGTTAACAGCCCAACTACAGCTAAACTTCTCGACTTAACTTCATCTTTTGACCTAACACAATGGACACATACTTCCACTCACTCCAATGGTAATAACCTTGTATTCTCCCATCTCTGCAACCCTGGCAACCTCACCAACACCCCCTTTCCTCTCTCTGATCACAACCTCATTAGTTTCACTGTATCCTTGCCTCCAACCACCCACCCTCCAAGCAGCAAACAATTACTTGTAGGAACCTTCGTCACCTTAACCCTTCTCTTCTCTATTCTGCTACTGACCACCTATATGACATAATCTCTCCCCTGTCCTGTCCTGACCTGGCCACCTCTGTCTACAACAGTTCGCTCTCATCATCACTAGATGCACTTGCTCTTCTAACCACACGCAGAATCAGGCCCCGACCGTTACAACCCTGGCAAACTGACAACACTAGAAATCTCAAGAGACATTGCCGTGCTCTTGAACAACTGTGGCGTAAAACCAAATGCCTGCAAGACTTCACCCTATATAAATCTGCCCCTCTAAAATACAATTCCTGCCTCCATGCTGCCAAACAAGCCTACTTTGTCATTCTTATTAATACCTTGTCATCCTGTCCCTGTCGGCTCTTCTCAACCTTTAACTCTCTGCTTCGTCCCCCTCCCCCTCTACCCACTAACTCACTCACTGCCCAAGAGATTGCCAATCACTTCAAAGACAAGATTGATGCAATTTGTGAGGACACCTCCACTGTGCGGACATCTTCTGCACCCAACTTACCTGGCCTAACAGCACATTCAACCATCTCCTCTTTTGAATTGGCTACTACTGAAGAGGTTACAAAACTTTTCTCAGATGCCCACCTAACCAATTGTTCCTTGGATCCTGTTCCCTCACAACTACTACGGTCACCCTGTTCTTCTATCCTTTGCTCCCTCACTCACATCTTCAATGTCTCCCTCTCTAGTGGCATCTTCCCCTCCCCTCTAAAACATGCGCAGATCACTCCCATACTTAAAAAGCCCTCACTGGACTCCACCAACCTGAACAACTTAAGACCCATCTTATTGCTCCCATTCACCTCTAAACTTCTAGAACGCTTAGTCTACAACCGTCTTAACTCCTACCTCAGTGAAAATAACCTTCTTGACCCCTTACAGTCTGGCTTTCGCTTGCAGCACTCCACGGAAACTGCCTTACTAAAACTCACTAACGATTTACTAACTGCTAAAACCAACAGCCAATACTCCATACTCCTACTACTTGACCTCTCTGCGGCCTATGATACTGTTGACCACCCGCTCCTTCTCAATAAATTACATTCCCTTGGCCTCCGAGATTCTGCTCTATCCTGGTTCTCTGCCTATCTATCACAGCGCTCCTTCAGTGTCACCTACAACTCCTCCTCTCCATCCTTTCTGTGGGGGTCCCCCAAGGCTCTGTTCTTGGACCCCTTCTCTTCTCTATCTGCACCTCCTCCCTTGGTCACTTGATAACCGCCCATGGCTTCCAATACGCCGATGACACCCAAATCTATCTGTCTACTCCTCACCTCTCCTCTCGCATTGCTAACGAACTAACTGACATATCAGCATGGATGTTGCACCACTTCCTTTAATTAAATCTCTCTAAAACTGAGCTAATAATATTCCCCCCTGCACATGCCCCCCTCCATGACTTTTCCATCAAAATCAACAATGCAACCATCAGGCCCTCCCCTCACGCCAAGGTACTAGGTGTAATCCTAGACTCTGACTTGTCATTTCAACCCCAAGTCCAATCGTTGTCAAATGTTTGTAGAATTCACCTCCCTAACATCTCTAAAATTTGCCCCTTTTAACAAATGAAACCACCAAGCTCCTCATTCACTCCCTTGTTATCTCTCGCTTTGACTATTGCAACTCCCTTCTCATTGGCCTGCCTCTCCATAGGCTATCCCCTCTTCAGTCTATCATGAATGCTGCTGCCAGACTTATCCACCTTACCAACCGCTCAGTGTCTGCCAACCCTCTCCTCCAATCCCTACACTGGCTCCTATTTACCCAACGAATTAAATTCAAAATACTAACCACAACATACAAAGCCATTCACAACTCTGCCCCGAGATACATCACTAATCTTGTCTCCAAATATCACCCAAATTGTCCTCTTCTTCTCAAGACCTCCTACTCTCAAGCTCTCTCGTCTCCTCCTCCCATGCTCATCTCCAGGATTTCTCCAGAGCCCCTCCCATCCTCTGGAACTTGCTACCCCCACTGGTTCGGCTATTCCCTACTCTTGCTACCTTCAGGCGATCCCTGAAAACTCATCTCTTCAGGGAAGGCTATCATGTCTTCAACTAATCTCCTACCACTTCCATCAGCTCATTCCCCACAGTTACAATCTTTTGTACCACCTGCCCCACCCTATTAGATTGTAAGCTCTTCTGGGCAGGGCCCTCTTAATCCTCTTGTATTTTATTGTATTGTAACTGTATTGTCTCCTTTTATATTGTAAAGCACTGCATAAACTGTTGGCGCTATATAAATCCTGTATTATAATAATAGTGGTAATACTATAATTTCTCTCTCTGTGTTATGTCTTAAAAAACCAAAATCAATTCAATAGTAAAATATACATTTAAAATGAATGAAATCCAAACATTAGGAAGATAAAAATAGTATATAATTTCTGCATGTTATTAGGAAAAAAAAAACAATCCAGCCAAAATGTTTTATTTTGTTTTAGATTGAATATAGAAAGGATTCAAGGCTTTTTTTCAGTTTTTCCTGGTCATCTTTGACCCCGTTACTTTGGACCCTGGTAAGTTGACACTTGGGTGTTCCTACCCACCTTTGTGTATTCCAACCTTCAGTAGGGATAGTAGGATCACCTCATAAGGGGTACAGCAGGGGTCCAGTACTGGGAACTCAGTGTAGAGATCTCCCCAATAGAGTCCCGAGAGATAAATAATCTACTGAAAATTGAGATAAACGATTTAGGCGGACCGACCTTTTAAAAATTTAAAGATACAACTCTTATGCCCCATACACACGATCAGATTTTCTGACAACAAAATGTTGGATGTGAGCTTGTTGGGGGAAAGTCAGATCGCGCGTATGCTCCATCAAACATTTGTTGTCAGACTTTCCTCCAACAAATGTTGGCTAGCAGGTTCTCAAATTTTCCGCCAACAAATGTTTGTTGTCGGACTTTCTGAACGTGTGTACACAAGTCTGTCGGACAAAAGTCCACACATGCTCGGAATCAAATACGAGCCGGAGATATAACTAGCTGCGTAATGGAGACATCATGTATGTCTTGTACGTCACTACATTCGTAATTGTTGGCCAATATTTGTGTGACAGTGTGTATGCAAAACAAGTTGGAGCCAACAACCTTTGAATAAAAATCCACGGTTTTGTTGTCGGAAAAAACGATCCTGTGTACGAGGCATAACTTTTACAAAAAAAAGTTACGATGACACTTTTTTCCTCAATCATGTTTTATGAGCAATTCTACTAGACTGAAATATGATCATTCCAAGGACACTCCAAACCTCAAAATGAGTTGTCCATTAAAAAAATCATATGCCTTCTATTTTTATTATAAGTTAATAATTTATCACCTTTGTATAAATCAGCCCGTATGATTTTTGGTTGATCTTTGTCTATTACTTTCAACATGAATTCATTCCTTGCAGTCCTGTGCCTTATTTCAAGTCTTGTGACACCAGGTGAGTCTGTTTTCAATTTATTCACAATTACAAATTCATTAGTTTGTTTCATCAATCATTTTAGACATTGGTCAAATATTATTTTATTCAAAGAATGTTTTCTCTAATCGTTTTTTTCCTTATAACTACTCAATTTGGAAGGAAATATCATGTTATCTTAAATTTAAAATGCAATACAAAAGTAAACTGTTTCCAAATTTGATTTCAATTTTGGAAACACAGATGGGTTCATGACTTGACTAATAAAAACTATATTACATCATTATATATTTCCCACCCATATTATTATTATTATTATACAGGACAGTTCGCAGTGCTTTACAATATAAAAGGGAGACAATACAGTTATAATACAATAAAATACAAGAGGATTAAGAGGGCCCTGCTCAGAAGAGCTTACAATCTAATAGGGTGGGGCAGGTGGTACAAAAGGTTGTAACTGTGGGGAATGAGCTGATGGAAGTGGTAAAAGATTAGTGGGAGACGTGATAGGCTTCCCTGAAGAGATGAGTTTTCAGGGATCGCCTGAAGGTAGCAAGAGTAGGGGATAGCCCGACAGGTGGAGGTAGCGAGTTCCAGAGGATGGGAGAGGCTCTGGAGAAATCCTGGAGACGAGAGAGCTTGAGAGTAGGAGGTCTTGAGAAGAGCGGAGAGGACAGTTTGGGTGATATTTGTAGACAAGATTGGTGATGTAGCTCAGGGCAGAGTTGTGAATGGCTTTGTATATTGTGGTTAGTATTTTGAATTAAATTCGCTGGGTGATTGGGAGCCAGTGTAGGGATTGGAGGAGAGGGTTGGCAGACGCTGAGCGGTTGGTAAGGTGGATAAGTCTGGCAGCAGCATTCATGATAGACTGAAGAGGGGATAGCCTATGGAGAGGCAGGCCAATGAGAAGGGAGCTGCAATAGTCAAGGCGAGAGATAACAAGGGAGTGAATGAGGAGCTTGATGGTTTCATTTGTTAAAAAGGGGCGAATTTTAGAGATGCTAGGGAGGTGAATTCTACAAACTTTTGACAACGATTGGATTTGAGGCTGAAAGGACAGGTCAGTCTAGGATTACACCTAGTACCCTGACGTGAGAGGAGGGACTGATGGTTGCATTGCTGATTTTGAAGGAAAAGTCATGGAGGGGGGCACGGGTGGGGGGAATATTAATAGCTCAGTTTTAGAGAGATTTTGTTTAAGGAAGTGGTGCGACATCCACACTGATATGTCAGTTAGTAAGTTAGTAATGCGAGAGGAGACTGAAGGAGTGAGGTGAGGAGTAGATGGATAGATTTGGGTGTCATCGGCGTATAAGTGGTATTGGTAGCCATGGGCGGTTATCAAGTGACCAAGGGAGGAGGTGTACATAGTGAAGAGAAGGGGTCCAAGAACAGAGCCTTGGGGGACCCCTACAGAAAGGGGCAATGGAGAGGAGGAGACAGAGTTGTAGGTAACACTGAAGGAGCGCTGTGATAGATAGGCAGAGAACCAGGATAGAGCAGAATCTTGGAGGCCAAGGGAATGTAGTTTATTCAGAAGAAACGGGTGGTCAACAGTATCAAAGGCCGCAGAGAGGTCAAGAAGTAGGAATATGGCGTACTGGCTGTTGGTTTTAGCAGTCAGTAAAGCGTTAGTGAGTTTTAGTAAGACAGTTTCAGTGGAGTGCTGCGAGCAAAAGCCAGACTGTAAGGGGTCAAGAAGGTTATTTTTACTGAGGTTCTAGAAGTTTTGAGGTGAATGGGAGCAATAAGAGGGGTCTTAAGTTGTTCAGGTTGGTGGAGTCCAGTGAGGGCTTTTTAAGTATGGGAGTGATCTGCGCATGTTTTAGAGGGGAGGGGAAGGTGCCACTAGAGAGGGAGACATTGAAGATGTGGGTGAGGGAGCATAGGATAGAAGAAGAGGGTGACCGTAGTAGTTATGAGGGAACTGGATCCAAGGGACAATTGGTTAGGTGGGCATCTGAGAAAAGTTTTGTAACCTCTTCAGTAGTAGCCAATTCAAAAGAAGAAAGTGTTGAATGTGCTGTTAGGCAAGGTATGTTGGGTGGGGAAGATGTACGCATAGTGGAGGTGTCCTCACGAAGTGCATCAATCTTGTCTTTGAAGTGATTGGCTATCTCTTGGGCAGTGAGTGAGTTAGTGGGTAGAGGGGGTGGGGGACAAAGCAGAGTTAAAGGTTGAGAAGAGCCAACAGGGACTGGATGACAAGGTATTAATAAGAAAGACAAAGTAGGCTTGTTTGGCAGCATGGAGGCAGGAATTGTATTTTAGAAGGGCAGATTTATATAGGCTGAAGTCTTGCAGGCATTTGGTTTTACGCCACAGTCAAGAGCAAGTGCATCTAGTGATGATGAGAGTGAACTGTTGTAGACAGAGGTGGCCAGGTCAGGACAGGACAGGGGAGAGATTATGTCATATAGGTGGTCAGTAGCAGAATAGAGAAGAGAAGGGTTAAAGTGGCGAAGGTTACTACAAGTAATGGAGGGATGGGTGGTTGGAGGCAAGGATACAGTGAAACTGATGAGGTTGTGATCAGAGAGAGGAAAGGGGGTGTTGGTGAGGTTGCCAGGATTGCAGAAATGGGAGAATATTATTAGCAATATTATTAGCAGCGTACTTGACAGAGAATAAATAAAACTTTGGTAAAAGGTTACATACTGTTTTAATCTTCCAACTTCTTAATATAAGGGCAGAAGAATAAATGTGTATATTGTATATAAATATACAGTATCTCTCAAAAGTGAGTACACCCCTCACATTTTTGTAAATTTTTTATTATATCTTTTCATGTGACAACACTTAACAATTTAAAGTAGTGAGTGTACAGCTTGTTTAACAATGTAAATTTGCTGTCCCCTCAAAATAACTCAACACACAGCCATTAATGTCTAAACCGCTGGCAACAAAAGTGAGTACACCCCTAAGTGAAAATGTCCAAATTGGGCCTCAAAGTGTTAATATTTTGTGTGGCCACCATTATTTTCTAGCACTGCCTTAACTCTCTTGGGCATGGAGTTCACCAGAGCTTCACAGGTTCCCACTGGAGTTCTCTTCCCCTCCTCCATGACGACATCACAGAGCTGGTGGATGTTAGAGACCTTGCACTCCTCCACCTTCTATTTGAGGAAGTCCCAAGGATGCTCAATAGGGTTTAGGTCTGGAGACATGCTTGGCCAGTCCATCACCTTTACCATAAGCTTCTTTAGCAAGGCAGTGATCATCTTGGAGGTGTGTTTCAGGTCGTTATCATGTTGGAATACTGCCCTGTGGCCCAGTCTCTGAAGGGAGGGGATCATGCTCTGCTTCAGTATGTCACAGTACATGTTGGCTTTCATAATTCCCTCAATAAACTGTTAATAAACTGACACTCCCACCACCATGCTTGACTGTAGGCAAGACACACTTGTCTTTGTACTTCTCACCTGGTTGCTGCCACACACGCTTGACACCATCTGAACCAATTAAGTTTATCTTGGTCTCATCAGACCACAGGACATGGTTCCAGTAATCCATGTCTTTGGTGTGCTTATCTTCAGCAAACTGTTTGCGGGCTTTCTTGTGCATCATCTTTAACGAGGCTTCCTTCGGGGACAACAGCCGTGCAGACCAATTTCATGCAGTGTATGGTGTATGGTCTGAGCACTGACAGGCTGACCCCACACCCCTTCAACCTCTGCAGCAATGCTGGCAGCACTCATACCTTTATTTCCCAAAGACAACCTCTGGATATGACGCTGAGCACGTGCACTCAACTTCTTTGGTTGACCATGGCGAGGCCTGTTCTGAGTGGAACCTGTCCTGTTAAACCGCTGTATGGTCTTGGCCACCACGCTGCAGCTCGGTTTCAGGGTCTTGGCAATCTTCTTATAGCCTAGGTCATCTTTATGTAGAGCAACAATTCTTTTTTTTTCAGATCCTCAGAGAGTTCTTTGCCATGAGATGCCATGTTGAACTTCCAGTGACCAGTATGAGACAGTGAGAGCGATAACACCAAATTTACACACCTGCTCCCCATTCACACCTGAAACCTTGTAACACTAACGAGTCACATGACACCGGGAAGGGAAAATGGCTAATTGGGCCCAATTTGGACATTTTCACTTAGGGGTGTACTCACTTTTGTTGCCTTCGGTTTAGACATTAATGGCTGTATGTTGAGTTATTTTGAGGGGACAGCAAATTTACACTGTTACACAAGCTGTACACTCACTACTTTACATTGTAGCAAAGTGTCAATTCTTCAGTGTTTTCACATGAAAAGATAGAATAACATTTTTTCCAAAAATGTGAGGGGTGTACTCACTTTTGTGAGATACTGTATATATTTACACGTTTCACATTGAAAAAAAGGCACAAAGATAAAAAAAAAAATGTATTTAATTTATGAATAACTTTTTAATGCTTTGTACCATTGCTGACAGCTGAAGTGTAAACAAAACAGTTTCGGCATGTTTCAGTAATTGGTATGGTCGAGTACTGAAAAAAAAAGGTGAATAAAAGACCAAGGCTAAATGGCGGATCCATAGCTTCCTGAAGACGCGATCAGCAAAACTAGTTGAAGCTCCATGGGTGTTGTCACTTCTCTTTCCCATGACGTCACATCTGGCCCGATCTTCTGGTTGTTGGAACACACGCCGGTTACCAAGCGGTACGGCGGTGCTGGTTTACAGAAAGGCTGTTTACATTGGTGCCGAGTCTGGGCACAATAACAAGTGAGCGCTACAATCAAGTGGTTCTCAACCTCAGTCCTCAGGTACCCGCAACAAGCCATGTTTTTGGAACTTCCCTTAGATAAAATAGCTCTTATCAATACCATGCCGTTGATATTGATTTAAAGCAGCTGTGCAAAGTGAAGGAAAACCTGAAAACATGGCCCTTTGGGGATACTTGACGACTGGGGTTGAGATTGAGAACCACTGCTATAATCTACCTGTATGTACACCTGGTACAATAAATACTACACGATAAGTACTTCTCTGGTTTGATGTTGTGATGTCTTTGGAGTACATACTGAAGATCCGGGGGGAGTTTGACAACCTTCTCATGTATGGTGTGATCGATCTGGAGGATTTATCCCATTGCGATTTTTGACCTTTAGTAACATAGACATCACTGGTAGGGATGGGCTCAGGCATGTTCAGATCCTAGTCCCTGCACACCGTCAGTCATAGGCAGTGAGGCATTTCCCAGCACTTACTGTACACATGCCCTGACTAGGCTGTTCATGATTGGTGGTGTGCAGTGACGGCTTACTGGCACATTTGTTTAGGTGGGTTGGGACTAGGATCCGAACGCTTCTGTGCCCATCACTAGTCACTGGATTGATGGTGAGTGCGCTTTTTTCACATTGTAAAAAATATAAAGCAAATATGCTGCAACGTCTGCAACCAAAGTCAGAAAGCAGCTAGCACAGCAATAGATCAATTGCAACAAATAAAAACGTGTGGGAAATAAGTGCAGCGCTCAAAATAAATCTCAAAATGAACTGAGAAAAATAGTGTACAAATACATAAAAAAGTGCACACAAATGATCTGAGAATGAACTCAGAATGATACAAACAGTGTGTAGATATATAAGTATACACTAAAATATACAAGTGTAATAAACCTAAAATAAAAATGAAATACTAAAGGTCATAGCAAGAAATGTGAAAATGGAATTTATGTGAATAATGTCAAATAATAATATCCAAAGAAAAGAGTACCAGTCCTTTATGTATGGAAAGGTAAACCAAACAATAAATTATAAACATCCAAAACGTGGTTCAAAATGACTAACACTTGAACTGGGTAACAATGTGACATAGAAAAACGTGCCCAAACTTGTTGATAAGTGATCCACCACCAGAGAGTCAAAAGGCTTACCAGGTAGATTGAACCCAAATAGGTGTACACCCAATGGGTCAATCAGGCTTGTAGGGCTACACACCCAAGTGGAACTGTCACAAGGGACACGACCTCCAGCCAGAGGACTAACTCCAACAATAGACCTCAATGGGATAGGTAATGGACAGAAAACCGCATGGATGGTTTCTCCAATGGGACAAGTTTATGAAAAGGAAGAAGAAGTAGGCACATAGTGTAATTCAGTTTAAATCGGAAGTAATTTATTGATAAAAAAGGAGGAAATACACTCACTGGCAGAAACCCTGGAGATTAAAATAGTCCGTGTTGTAATTTTGATATGTCACACGGTATTTGCGTAGTGGTTTTTCAAACTCAATTGTTTTTAGAAGAATAAACTTTCATGAATTTTAATGCACAAAAAAACAATAGACTACCCAATTGTTTAGTAAAATTTAAAATATGATGTTATGTCAAGTTTACACGGGAGGTCTGGTGCTAAAAATATTGCTCACGTTTTGAAGTTCACAGCGATATCTCACATGTGTTGTGCGATCAGCGATTACGTATGAGTGCTGGACCTCAACTTTATCTCTGACCTGTCTGGTGTGTTCCTTGGCCTTCATTAAGCTGTTTGTTCACTAAGGTTCTCTAACAAACCTCTGAAGGCTTTACAGAACAGCTGTATTTATACTGAGATTAAATTGCACACAGGTGGACTCTATTTACTAATTAGGTGACTTCTGAGTGCAATTGGTTCCACTAGATTTTAGTTCGGGGTATCAGAGTAAAAGGGGATGAATACAAATGCCCCCCACACTTTTCACATATTTATTTGTAAAAAATGTTGAAAACCATTTATCATTTTCCTTCCACTTCACAATTATGTACCACTTTGTGTTGGTCTATCACATAAAATCCCAATAAAACACATTCACATTTTTGGTTGTAACATGACAAAATGTGGAAAATTTCAAGGGGTATGAATACTTTTTCAAGGCACTGTACATGTCCGGTATATATGTTTAAGGAATATGAAATATGGCTTTTGAATGGTTTATTTTTATACTTCCCTCCTTTTATCTTTCCTTTTTTTTTCTGTATCCTATTGTTACTGGAAATGTCATAAAAAATAGAATAGATAACAAAAGAAAGTACTCTGAATTTCAGTTACAATGTTTCTTCTGATGTTGCAGGTTATGCCCTCCAATGCACAGATTGTGAAAACTTATATTCACCCTCATGCTCTGGTAACACCATAATCTGCTCTGCAAACCTTGTTTGCGTATCTTTATATCGATCTGAAGGTAAGCTAAGATATTGTATGAGAATTTCTGCTTTATTCTTAAAACATACTATAAGCCCAGCTAAACTTTTTAGATCTGTTTAAATCAGCTGCTTCCGGGGGCGTGTCCAAGATGGCAATGGGAGCAGACGTGTTTGTCTGAGCTCCCCAGGACCAGACCTAACTATCCTGCTTTACTGGGTGCAGAACCCCAAAAAAACGACCTGAGTCCCTCCTGACAGGGGGACCACTCCGGATCGCTTGGGGGAAGAATTGGCCGGCCGAAATCCTGGGAAAAGGTGACAAGGCCAGACATCGTGGACTAGGCCGAAGCCGCGGCCTCGCCTGAAAAATCCTGCCCGCAGCCTCACAGGGTCGGCGCGGTACCCGTTCGGACGCAGAAAAAAGCGGTTCCGGTGGGCTCTCCCTATCCCTCTCCACTCCTGGTACCCTCCCCGGGGTATGCAAAGAAGGAAGAGTTAGCCCAGATCCTGGAAAAGGGCAGCGAGGCCCGACATCACAGACAAGGCCGCAGCCGGGGCCTCGCCAAAGACTCCCGCCCGGATGGAGAACCAGACCGAAGACCCCGACAAGATGCCTACCACGGCGGCCGATTTTAAAGCAGTTCTGCAGGCCATAACCACCCTGACCGGTAAGGTGGATCATATTCAAGCTAATGTGGAGTTTATTTGGAAGGATTTTGATGCCTTTCGGGGGAGAATGTCTGAGGTGGAGTAAAAGGTCTCCCAGGCAGAGGATACAGTGCATGACCATGGGGCTGACATTCATGCACTTAAAGCCAGGGTAAAGACGCTTGAGTCCCGTGCAGAAGATGCAGAGAACTGCAACCGAACGAATAATCTGCGCATATTGGGACTCCCTGAGGGGGCAGAGGGCACGAATCCTACGGCCTTCGCCGAACGTTTATTGCAACAACTACTCCCTGCAGCACGTTTTTCCCCATTCTTTACTGTGGAAAGGGCCCATCGCATACCCACCACCAGGGGGCCCCAGGGAGCTCCACCCCGTACCTTTATCTTCAAACTTCTTCATTTTCAGGACAGAGATATTGTGATGAGGGAGGCCAGGGCCCAAGGCGAACTCCGCTTCGAAAATGCTAAGCTCCGAATCTTGCCGGATTATTCGCTGGAAACCCAGAAGCAACGGAAATCCTTTGATGCTGTTAGAGCGAGCCTTTGCTCCAACCATATTAAGTACAGCATGCTGTTCCCGGCCAGTCTGAGGGTGGAGGATAGGGAGTCTGTTCGGTTCTCCATGTCCCCAGAGGAGGCCTCCAGCTGGATCGACACAGTCCCGCCCAGATAAGTGACCTACTTGATCGCCCGCTTATGTGGGCTGATGTCGTCTACTGTTTTTCCTGTACCGTGCCTTTTCCTATACATTGGCCTGGGTCTTCCTACTGGATTCTGATACCCTCCACATGTTGCGGTTTTCACTTCTGAACCCCCGAGGGTCAGACAGCTAGGCCTCAAGAGGCTTTTCGAGGCCTCCTTACTGCAAAGATGGCTCCAGGTCTGTATCCTACTCCCCCCCCTCCCCCACCTTTGCACACCCTGGACCCAGGCTCACTACCGACTCCAAATGTGACAGCATGTACTCAGCTACCACTATCCCTATGGTTGAGAATACAGCCCATAACTGCCTTAGCCACATGTGGCCTTAAAGACGTGTCTCTCTTATACATTGGGCCCAACAGGGCTCCCGACCCAGATCATCCACTGAGTGCCATTACATACCCACCTTTATGGGCGACAGGGGTATTGAAGATGATGCCCCTCAGCCCGTTTTGAGGCTGATTGAGGCAACTCGAAGGGGGAATAGATATGAAGGTTGACTCCTACCAAATCCTCTCTCCCCCCCCTTTTTTGTCACTCTATTTTTCTCCTTTGGCAATGGCCGAAAAAATTTGATTACTCTGCAATGTTAACGTTTAAGTCAGTACCCCTGGCAGCTGCTGGGAGCCTGCACCTGCTTTTTTACTAGTACGGTCTCCAGCAAGAGACTAGATGTAATATCTAACTGCTGAACTGCGGATGCCGTTTTGCACATGTTCCCCCTTTACAGGAGTATTCGCCTTGGTTCCAAATTGGTATCCTGAGCCTCCCCAAAGTTGGGGCTGGGGTTGGCGGGATGGGGGAGTTGGTTGGGTTTATTTTGTTATGTTTGGTTCTTAAATTGTTTTTTCACAAGCGATGCAAACATGTATGTCACTAGATGTTTGAGGTGCCACGTCCTGACCTATATAGTGGTCCGGACCTTGCATCTAATTTTGGGTGGAGGTCCACAGCTTGAAAATGTACCAGTAGATGATTATGGCTGACTGTACTATTGTTTCATGGAACACTCGGGGTTTGAATTCTTCTGTAAAAAGGTCATTAGTGTTTCAATTTCTCAAAACCTATCAACCTCAAATGTGTATACTGCAAGAAACTCACTTAACAGGCAGTAAGCTCTTGAGCCTTAGACGGCCCTGGGTGGGACATCAGTATCATTCCACTTACACCAACTACTCTAGGGGGGTCAGCATTCTAGTTCATAAATCTCTACCATTCAAGCTGCTAGCGCTAGAATTAGACCAGGAGGTTCGCTTTGTTATACTCCATGCTATGGTAGACAGATTAGAGCTAATGGTGGTGGGATTGTACCTGCCCCCCCCCCCCCCCGGCTTCTACAAGATTACTTAACAGCTTATCTCTAAAATTACTACCTATGCTACAGATAATGTGGTGATGCTGGGGGACTTTAACCTGGCCCCGGACCCTGGGATGGACAGACTCTCACCCGGAGCGGGCTCATCTTCAGAGCTGCTCTCCTGGGCGGAAGCCTCTAACCTGACTGATATGTCACTCAGCTTCACACAAAACCCCATAACGCATAGATCTTGCCTACGGGGGGGGGGGGGGGTCTGTCCTACCCAGAGTTAGGGATATCACCATTCTCCCCCCGTGGCATATCTGATCATGCTCCGCTTGCCTTGAAGCTGTGCGTGTCCTGTACACCGAGCGAGAGTCTTTGGAGATTGTCCAGGTTCATGCTGTCTGATTCCAGAATATCGGAACCATATAGATCTGAGGCGGTACGGTATTGGCGAGATTTGGACCAATCGGTATCTCTGACCACGTCTTGGGACGCATTTAAGGCCTTCACCAGGGGTAACCTACAGTCACATATCCATAACATCCGTAAGGATCTGAGGGAGGAGACCCAAAGGGCTGAGGAGAGGGTGGCAGCACTTGAGGAGGAGTACTCCGAGTACTCAGCATACTCTGACCTTTAGGGAGCATTACAGGATGTTCTCCTGCTACGAACGTCAGCCACAAAAACGAAATTCCTACACCAGTCCCAAAGAATTTTCGAGCACGGGGAGAAGACCGGCAGTATGCTGGCATGGCTGGTGAGGGAAAGCTCCTCCCCGGTGACTATTTCGACCATATATGACTCGGACAGGACGACTCTAACAGATCCCTCATCCATTAGTGACAGATTTGCATCATTCTACCGGGAGCTCTATGGTTCTCGAATGGAATGCACGGATGCAGAACTGACGACATATCTCGACGGGGTGGAGCTCCCTTGCCTGATATGAACACTTAGAGAAGCTTTAGACGGTCCTGTCCTTTTAGAGGAATTACAGAGCACAGTAGCCTCCTTGGAAAATAGCAAAACGCCAGGCACGGATGGGATACCTGCCGAATTCTTTAAAATGTATGCAGAAGAAATACTACCATCGTTCAGAACAGTGCTGCAAAAAGCCATGGAGGGGAATTCGTTGCCCCCGGCAATGGCTGAGGCAGTTATAGTAGTCATCCTTAAACCGGGCAAGCCTCCTGAACAGTGTTCTTCCTACCGCCCTATCTCTCTGCTTAATGTGGACGCCAAGCTGTTAGCTAAGGTGTTGGCTGGTCGATTGAACACTGTGATTATGGCACTGGTGCACGTTGACCAGTCTGGATGCATGCTGGGCAGAGGGACCGACATTAATATCTGGCGTCTCCTCACGCATCTATCTAGGGCAAGCGGAGACGGCCCGGAGGTAGTCGCCTCTCTAGACGCCGAAAAGGCTTTTGATTCGGTTGAGTGGCGCTACCTCTGGGCAGTTCTTCGCAAATTCGGATTTGGCCCTCTCTTTTTTTTAGCTGGGTCCAGATGCTATACCACAATCCCACGGCCCGTATACGCACAAATAATTCACTGTCCTTGTCATTTCCCCTGTCCAGGGGCACAAGACAGGGCTGCCCACTATCCCCTGGATTATTCACGCTAGCCATGGAACCCATGGCAGCTCGTATTAGATCCGCTTCCTCAGTAAAGGGAATCCAAGTCGGTGTAATAAAAGACAAAATATCCTTATACGCTGATGATATCCTCCTTTTCCTTAAAGACATCTCTTCCCTACCACCAGTGCTACATATAATAGATAAATTCGGATCATTCTCGGGCATTAAGGTTAACTGGGGGAAATCCCTCCTTTTCTCACTGAATGCATCGGGTCACCATCCACCAACAGGCACCCCCCTAAACTGAACATTTGAGTTCAAATACCTAGGAGTAAGGATTGGGACTCCACTGTCCTCATATTATGAGCTGAACCTTCAACCACTTCTAAAAAAATTTTCACAAAAATGTATAGCCTGGAGGACCCTTCCCCTATCACCAGTGGGTAGGGTAAATTTAGTTAAAATGGTCTATCTCCCCAAATTCCTTTACCTTTTTCGTAATTAAATCCCTACGGCCTCATTCTTCGCAAGAATAAAAAGCATAATATCTTCCTTTGTTTGGAACGGTAGGTCCCCGCGACTGACCATTACTACCCTCCAGCTGCCCGTCACCCAGGGTGGCATGTCCCTACCAGACTTTCAGATCTACTTCTGGGTGGCCGTCCTTATGACGGTCAGATGGTGGTTTTCCCAACTGCAAGACAACCCAGCAGTGACCTTGGAGGAAGCCATAATGGGCTCATACTCTTCCCTCAGTAACGTGGTATTCAGGGGGCAAGTTCTCACCCCGGCATCACAGAGCTGATGCATACAACCATCAATGTATGGAATAAAGCCAGGGCCCGCTTTGCCCCAGACGTTTTCTCCCCACATTCCTCTTTGGGGCAATCCTAACCTACCACATATGAATACCGTTCCAGACCCCCAGGTTTAAACAGGAAAGGGTATAGTCAAATTGAAGCATATAGTTATGGGGGGTAAACTGAGATCCTTTTCTGATCTCAAAAATGCCTACTCACTGCCGGGGTGGATGTTATTTCCATACTACCAGCTTCGACACGCATATAGGAAACAGTTCCCAGCACAACTCATATTGAAATCAGACTCTGTGGAGGGACTACTCACAGCCAAGGTCATAGATAAACCCCTCTCCTCCCTATATTTCCACTTGTCCATAGCTCCTTTGAAAAAACTTGAAAAGACCCTAGATAAGTGGAAATTAGACATCCCAAGTCTGTCAGAGGAGGAATGGGAGACATGCGTATCTTCCTTTGTCACTAATATGATCTCGGCCAGAGACCGATTTATGCAGGTCAAGTTCCTCCACAGAGCCTATTACACTCCAAAGCGGTTAACAATTATGAATCCTAACATCCTGGTGGCCTGTCCTAGATGTGGTCAGAGTTCCGCCTCTTTCTTTCATATGATATGGTCTTGTCCCCGCCTCGGGGACTATTGGTTGGAGATAGCTGACACCCTTAGCCGGTATACCTCTCTGGAATTGGGAACAGACCCCAAAATGATGCTACTCAATGTTTTTGACTCTAGGGTAAGGGGCAAATATACTAGATTATTCTTGAATTATGCTACATTTTATGCTTGTAGAGAGATATTCCTTCACTGGATGGACAATGATCCACCCAGGGTATCTTTAAACTGAACTTGGTGCTGCCATTGTATAAACTTACCTATGCCGACTGAAACTGCCCTGGCAAATTTGACAAGATATGGTCGGGATGGATAGATGCATGGGGCACAGAAGTGGAGGATGACCACGGAGATATTGCTGTTGGACCTGCCCTGCAATAGTTTACCACTATTTTGATCTTCTGAATGTCTAATCATTGTTTGAGCTCTGTGATCTTAGCAGAGTGGATGAGGTCCTTCCTTCAGCCCTCCCTCCTCCCCCTCCTTCACTCCCCCCCTCCTCTTCCCCTCCCAGTCTCCACCCCCCCCTCTCCCCCTCCGCTTCCAGGTCCCCCTTAAATAGGATTGCTGGAATCTATTACCTCCGATCCCATCTCCTAAGGTGATGTAACTCAACAGCTTTGTACATCTTTCTCCTGGTTTAAGGTGTCGCCCATTCGTCTTGTGACAATTCATGTAACAGTATCTATGTGAACAACTGTGTATATGCATCACTTGTATTGTAAAAATCGAATAAACATTTCTATTTTTGTGAAAAAAAATCAGCTAATTCCATTTCAGATGCATCAAAAACAAGAGGTGTTCAAAGACTTACAGATCATTTTCCATAGAAAGTAACAACAACCTCAGTAGAGAGCTTTGTGTAGCTATTAGGGGTGCAACGGATCAAAAAACTCACGGTTCGGATCGTTCCTCGGATCAGGAGTCACGGATCGGATCATTTTTGGATCAACGAAAAAAAAAAATGAAAATGTGAAAATTCCACCACCATATAGTCCCCACTGTAATATCCACAATCTCCCCCACTGTAATATCCACATCTCCCCCCACTGTAATATCCACATCTAACCCACTGTAATATCCACATCTCCCCCACTGTAATATCCACAATTTCCCCCACTGTAATATCCACATCTCCCCCCACTGTAATATCCACATCTCCCCCCACTGTAATATCCACATCTCCCCCCACTGTAATATCCACATCTCCCCCACTGTAATATCCACATCTCCCCACATCTCCCCCACTGTAATATCCACATCATCTCCCCCACTGTAATATCCACATCATCTCCCCCACTGTAATATCCACAATCTCCCCTACTGTAATATCCACGTCATCTCCCCCCACTGTAATATCCACATCTAACCCACTGTAATATCCACATCTCCCCCACTGTAATATCCATAATCTCCCCCACTGTAATATCCACATCTCCCCCCACTGTAATATCCACATCTAACCCACTGTAATATCCACATCTCCCCCCACTGTAATATCCACATCTCCCCCCACTGTAATATCCACATCTCCCCCCACTGTAATATCCACATCTCCCCCACTGTAATATCCACATCATCTCCCCCACTGTAATATCCACATCATCTCCCCACTGTAATATCCACAATCTCCCCTACTGTAATATCCACGTCATCTCCCCCCACTGTAATATCCACAATCTCCCCCACTAATATCCACATCTCCCCCACTGTAATATCCACGTCATCTCCCCCACTGTAATATCCACATCTCCCCCACTGTTATATCCACAATCTCCCCACTGTAATATCCACAATCTCCCCACTGTAATATCCACATCTCCCCCACTGTAATATCCACATCTCCCCCACTAATATCCACATCTCCCCCACTGTAATATTCACATATCCCCCCCACTGTAATATCCACATCTCCCCCCCACTGTAATATCCACATCTCCCCCCACTGTAATATCCACATCTCCCCCCACTGTAATATCCACATCTCCCCTACAGCAATATCCACATCTTCCCCCCACTGTAATATCCACATCTCCCCCACTGTAATATCCACATCACCCCCCACTGTAATATTCACATCACCCCCCACTGTAATATCCACATCTCCCCCACTGTAATATCCACATCTCCCCCACTGTAATATCCACATCACCCCCCACTGTAATATTCACATCACCCCCCACTGTAATATCCACATCTCCCCCACTGTAATATCCACATCTCCTCCACTAATATCCACATCTCCCCCACTGTAATATCCACATCACCCCCCACTGTAATATTCACATCACCCCCCACTGTAATATCCACATCTCCCCCACTGTAATATCCACATCTCCCCCACTGTAATATCCACATCACCCCCCACTGTAATATTCACATCACCCCCCACTGTAATATCCACATCTCCCCCACTGTAATATCCACAATCTCCCCCACTAATATCCACATCTCCCCCCCACTGTAATATCCACATCTCCCCCACTGTAATATCCACAATCTCCTCCACTGTAATATCCACATCACCCCCCACTAATATCCACATCTCCCCCACTAATATCCACATCTCCCCCCCTGTAATATCCACATCTCCCCATTGTAATATCCACATCTCCCCCACTAATATCCACATCTCCCCCACTGTAATATCCACATCTCCCCCACTGTAATATCCACATCTCCCCCCCTGTAATATCCACATCTCCCCCACTGTAATATCCACATCTCCCCCACTGTAATATCCACATCTCCCCCACTGTAATATCCACATCATCTCCCCCACTGTAATATCCAAATCCCCCCACATCTCCCCCACTAATCACTAATATCCACATCTCCCCACATCTCCCCTACGGTTGTCTGTGCCGCTCACCTAGGCTGCTGCGGGGTGTACCAAGATGGCCACCGCTCCGGAGCTAGGCTTTCCTAAGGCCGAGGCGGGGGAGTAATCCGCGGATCGCGTGTGTGCTGATCCGAACAGGCTGAACCGTTCGGATCACGGATCGGTGACGATCCGTTGCACCCCTAGTAGCTATGTACCTATGTTCAGGCATCATCCAGGTTCACCATCTTTTTCCATTGAGATGTTTGCTCAGAGATGACACAATTATGTAAATCCTGGTGGCTGTGCAGCTCTTGGCTTTGTTCACAAATGTCTGACACAAATCAACCTCTGCCCTTAGGCCCCATTCACACCTGAGCGATTTTGTGCTTGTAGCTTGAAGCTCAAAAACGCTGGAGGAGCAAAAATCTATTATTCTTTATGGAGATATCTCCACTGCAAATTGCTTGAAGCCAAACACCTGAAGCTCAAACAAGTTTTGGAGCTTCTTTTGGCGCTCAAATTGGGCAGATTTGTGCGTTTTTGGCAAATTTTTATTCCCATAGAAATGAATGGAAACGTGCGTTTTTGTGTGCAAATTTGCGCGCTTTTCTGCTCAAATGAAAAAATTTTAAAAATAAAATAGCAATAATATATAAACTAATAAATGTAAACTAAATACACAAATAACTAAAAATCATCATAAATAAATATAATAATATGTAATAACACATAAATAAATCATAATTAACCCCTAACCTTAAAAAAGAGAAGTCCAGCCTGAGCTCGTTTGGCTGGGCTTCTCCTCTGGGTCACAGGGGTGCAAATCGTTTTGCACTCCTGTGACCCGTTTTCAGCAGAGAGCGGTCTGATGTCCGCTCTCTGCTGACTTCATGGATATCAGTCCAGGCACCGCGTCATCCCGAAAAATAAAGTCTGGATCCACCAGGTGCCTGGACTGATACTCGTCTCAGCCTCTCAGCGAGCCGCCCCCTCCAAAGGCTCAGTGCTCCAGTGAGCGGAGAGCCGGTGACTGATAGGCCGCAGCTCTCCACTCGGGGAGCTGAGAGAACCAAGCCAGCGGCGGTGTTCGATCGATCGGTTACATAGTTGCATAATAGGTGAGGTTGAAAAAATACACAAGTCCATCAAGTCCAACCTATGTGTGTGATTATATGTCAGTATTACATTGTATATCCCTGTATGTTGTGGTCGTTCAGGTGCTTATCTAATAGTTTTTTGAAACTATCGATGCTCCCTGCTGAGACCACCGCCTGTGGAAGGGAATTCCACATCCTTGCAACTCTTACAGTAAAGAACCCTCTACGTAGTTTAAGAATATAATTTTAATGAGTGGCCACGTGTTTTGTTAAACTCCCTTCCGCGAAAAAGTTTTCTCCCTATTGTGGGGTCACCAGTACAGTATTTGTAAATTGAAATCATATCCCCTCTCAAGCGTCTCTTCTCCAGAGAGAATAAGTTCTCAGTGCAGAGACGCCGGGGGACAGATGCAGCCTCAGTCCCATACTGCATCCAACTAAGGGTAAGTATAATGGGGGGAAAAAAAAAACTTATACTTCTCTTTTAAAAAAATATGAAATAAATTATGATAAAGAATATTAATAAACACTAAAATCCGAACAAAAATAAATTATTGTTAATAATAATAATTATTCTTTATTTATTTTGTGTTAGGGTGTTTAGCTATTTATTTATTTTTTCTCTTTATTTATTTTTTAAGGGTTAGGGGTTAAGGTAAGGGGTTCATTATTTATTTACTATTACTTAGTATTAATTTATTGAATTTATTTATTATTTATTTGATGATTATTATTTATTTAATGTATTTATTTTACATTTATTTATTCATTTATTATTATTTCTTATCAGTAGTAGTAGCAGTAGTAGTAGTATAATGCCACGTACACACGAGCAGGCTTTTCGACCGGACTGGTCCGACGGACCAAATCCGGCGGACAATTCGACCGTGTGTGGGCTTCATCGGACCTTCAGCTGACTTTTTCTGTCGGAAGTCTGACCGACTTTAAATTTGGAACATGCTTCAAATCTTTCCGCCGTGACTCCGCCGGACCCAGTTCCTATCGGGAAGCCCGTTCGTCTGTATGCTGGTCCGACAGACAAAAAAATGACGCATGCGCAGAAGCAAGTATGACACGAAAGCGATCGGTCTGGTAAAACTAGTGTTCGCATTGTAGGTAGCACATTCCTCACGCTGCAAATTCTGTGATCGTTGAATGCAGCGCATTAATTGTCTTCTTTATAATGCTAGAAGAACGAAGTTGTTTTGCTGCTCATATTCACACAGACTTCTCACAAACTGATTTCTGGATTATTTCTGTATGATCTCATGAATGATATTGTATTTTTTAAAAGCCCCATCTCCATACTAATGTTTACACATTTGTTTTTTGGAGTCATCTTTTATTATTTTTTATTTCGTCAAGATTTTTTTTTTAGGATTGTTACAAAATTATTTTATAGTCATCTTCATATATACCGTATATACTCGAGTATAAGTCGAGATTTTCAGCCCTTTTTTTGGGCTGAAAGTGCCCCCCTCGACTTATACTCGAGTCACCTCCGTCTGCCTACATGATCAGCGTGTCATGCAGACAGACGGAGGCCAGTGTGTGATATTACCATTCGGCGGCCACTCCACTGTTCAAAAGCCGCGCCTCCTCCCTGTCTGTGATAGGCAGAACACTCCATTTCCCAGCAGTCAGTGTACAGCCTATCACGGACATTCTTTCATCCTCGTCCATGGTATGAGGATGAGAAAATGTCCGTGATAGGCTGACCACTGACTGCTGGGAAATGGAGTGTTCTGCCTATCACGTACGAGGAGGAGGCGCGGCTTTTGAACAGTAGAATGGCCGAATTGTATTATGACACGCTGATCGGTGCAGAGCGGCACACAGAGGCATGCACAGGACACAGGTAGGATGCACACATACACAGGACACATGCACACATACACAGGGACACATACACAGGGACACATGCACAGGGACACATGCACAGGGACACATACACAGGGACACATGCACATATACACAGGACACATGCACAGGACATATGCACAGGACACATGCACATATACACAGGACACATGTACAGGACACATGCACAGGACACATGCACAGGACACATGCACATATACACAGGACACATGCACAGGACACATGCACAGGACACATGCACAGGACACATGCACATATACACAGGACACATGCACAGGACACATGCACAGGACACATGCACAGGACACATGCACATACAGTATACACAGGGACACATGCACAGGGAGGTATACAGCTGCAGATGGGCATTGTTCACCCTCTTTTTCCACTTACAGTAGCTGCTGCATTTCTCAGGTCAATAAGTCTTATACTCAGGTCAATACGTTTTTCCCATTTTTTGTGGTAAATTAGGGCCTCGACTTATACTCGAGTATATACTGTATATATATATATATTTTTTAGTGTAAAGTTACCACAAGAACCTTTTTTTAAATTTTTTATTTATTTATTTATTTTTTGGTGTAAAGTTACCACAACAACATTAGATATTTGGTTTTTTTTTGGAACCTCAAGGAGGTTGTTGTCCCTTGTTAATTTGACATTGTCTTTTAAAAATGTATTTTAATAAAAACACATAGGCAAGTATTTTCTGAAAATAAAATATCCATTTATTCTGGTTAACAAAACGGCACATGCGGGTTAGGTTTATATCTCTCTATATTCCTCTATGGTGCGCAGTAGGAGTAACAATGGTAGAGACACAGCAGGTGTGTACTAACTCCAGTAACAAGGAAAGCCCAGATCCTGAAATGTCCCGATCCAGGAATAGGAGATTTAAGGCCTCCAATATGGCCTTTGAAGAGATGGTGGAGATGGTAGCAATTTTGCAGAGAAAAGATTACGATGGGCAGCATGGACCGTACACCCAGCCTAATTTACGAAAGGCAAAAATAATGTCCAAAGTGGTGAAGACCCTGCATCAGAATTTTGGGGTACGACGTTCTAAAGACCAGCTTAAATTGAGGGAGCCGGATCAGTACAGACGAATTAAGAAAGTTCTTAAAAAAAGTAAGTACTTGTCGTGTATTTCCTATTCTGATTATTAACTTGCATGCTGCTCCAGGTGCTTTTCTTTACTGTACAGTTTTAATCGTTATTCATTCGTTGGAAACATCGTTCGTAGGAAACATCGTTAGCAAGTACCGTATTTATCGGCGTATAACACGCACTTTTTTCCCCTTAAAATCAGGGGAAAGTCGTGGGTGCGTGTTATACGCCAATCCCCGCTGTCGCTATGTGAATGTCGGCGATCGCCGTCGACATTCACATCGCGAGTAGTTTTAAATATGGCGCCGCAGAGTTCGGAGGGACTCGGCAGTGCTGAACGAGCCCTGCCGAAATCACAGAGCCGAGATACACATACCCGAGTGTATTCGGCTCTTTCCGGCGCCGCTCACAGTCACGCCCAGTCCCGCC
The DNA here is from genome assembly GCF_042186555.1 of Aquarana catesbeiana. Classification (NCBI taxonomy): domain Eukaryota; kingdom Metazoa; phylum Chordata; class Amphibia; order Anura; family Ranidae; genus Aquarana; species Aquarana catesbeiana. Next base: position 17,666,890 of record NC_133333.1, read on the forward strand.
ATTGGACTTGTGTTATGTCCATCATAGGGCGGGACTGGGCGGGACTGTGAGCGGCGCCGGAAAGAGCCGAATACACTCGGGTATGTGTATCTCGGCGGCGTTCGTTCAGTTCCGCCGGCGCCGAGTCCCTCCGAACTCCGCGGCGCCATATTTAAAACTACTAGCATGTGTATGGCGGCAGCGGCGGCTGCAGGCATGGACACTGGGGACAAGGCTGTACTGGGGACAAGGCTGCACTGGGGACAAGGCTGCACTGACAAGACTGCACTGGGGACAAGGCTGCACTGACAAGGCTGCACTGGGGCAAAGCTGCACTGACAAGGCTGCACTGGGGACAAGGCTGCACTGGGGACAAGGCTGCACTGACAAGACTGCACTGGGGACAAGGCTGCACTGACAAGGCTGCACTGGGGACAAGGCTGCACTGACAAGGCTGCACTGGGGACAAGGCTGCACTGACACTGAAAAGGCTGCAATGACACTAACAAGGCTGCAGATGAACACTGATGAAGCTGCATTAATGGGCATTTTAATGTAAGTTTCTTTTCCTTAAACTTCCCTCCTAAAAGTTTTTTTCCTTAAAATTCTCTCCTAAACTTGGGGTGCGTGTTATACGCCGGCACGTGTTATACGCCGATAAATTCGGTATATACAATGTATTTAGTTGATACAGGGTTGAAACAACATTTTGGTTTTGGAAATTTGTCTTATTAAAATAAGTTTAGGACATTGTTGTCTAGATGTCTTTGAAACTAGAATGAATAGCAAATTTCATTCAGTGGAATGTAATGAGAGGGCACTCAGCAGCTGTTTACACATCTGGACTAAGGAGCACTAGTTGGACACCAGAATACATTTTTTAGGGTAACCCACACAGGTGCTCCAGTGGATACTTGTTGGGGTGTCTCTATCTGTGAAATGTGGCCAAAAAAGGTAAGTATTCCAGCTTGTTTCCAAGGGAGTTTTATTATGTCTTCAACTTGGATCTCTGCCCAAACAGACAATTGTACACCACTTCAATACAATGTTTCATATTCCTATTCCTGGACTCAAATATCTCTGTGCTAAGTATACCTTTTGTTTCATTCTCATAGGGGAGAAAAGACTCAGACAACCTGATCCCAGGGACCCCCGACCTCGACTGCCGGATTGGGAAATCAGCCCAAGCGAGATGGGCACCCCACCAGGTGAGTGTCTGACACCCCAGCTTCTGGTAATCTATGTATGCCTGCATATTTCTAAATACATTTTTTTCATCAATGTTAGGTGATATTCTGGTTGTGGAAGGGGAAGCGGTGGAACCAGTTCCAAGCACCAGCGCCCCCCCCCCCCCGATGAAGTTGGACGAAGGAGAGGTGGAGGAAGCGGGCGACATGTGCACCCCACAGTTATTTGAATGTTATTTGGTGTTTACAGTGACAATGGGGCTTATTCACTAAAGGAAAATGCACTTGGCACTACAAGTGCACTAGGAAAACCTAGGAGACAGCCAAAAAGAAAGGCAAGCAATAAATACATTTCGAGATTTTATCTGATCATTATTTTTTATTTTAAAAATTAAAGATTGTCTGACATTGCAATGGCCCCCCTACCCGTAAAAAAAATCAACATATTTATGACGATCTTGACGGGCACTTTGGGGGGGCCAAGCCAGTACGGCCAGTATCCAGGCCGTCAGAGGATTCTCTTTAAGTCCGGCCTTAGGCCCAACAGATGCAAGATAATTGCTTGAATGTTTGCGTAAATAATTGTGCAGGATGCTAACACAATGTGATTTAGTTTGTAGTCCGCCATGTGGATGGCTGTCTGAAACAGCCGGAACCGGCTGGCCATTATCCTGAAGGCATTTTCCACAACTCTTCTCGCTCTGGCCAGCCGGAAGTTAAAAACCCTCCTCTCCGGAGTGAGGGTTCTTTGGGGGAATGGCCTCATCAGGTGCTCGCCCAGAATGAAGGCTTCATCTGCAATGAAGACAAAGGAGAGTCCTGCCACGTTATCCGCATCAGGTGGCAATCCCAGGCCACCACCCTGGAGACGCTGGTAGAACTCCGTCTGGGCGAAGACTCCTCCATCCGACATCCGGCCATTCTTCCCCACGTCCACGTACAGAAATTCATATTGTGCCGACACCACTGCTATTAACACAATAATATTAAACCCCTTATAATTAAAATAGTATGACCCCGAATGGGGCGGTGGCACGATGTGGACCTGTTTCCCATCTATAGCCCCTCCACAGTTGGGAAAGTCCCAACGGGTGGCAAAATGGGATGCCACAGTCTGCCATTCCTGTGGCATTGAAGGAAACTGGGGAGTCAAACAAGAAAAAAAAATATAGTACTTTTGCACAAAACATTGCAAGCACATTACACAAAAAACATTATTGCCCAGCATCAGTATAACATTCATTTTAAGTATTATTTAAAAGACTAAAATATAAGACCCACTTATCAGATTCCTCACCCCCACTGATGGCCCATTGATATTTTTTTGGGGGGGAGGGGAATATAAAGCAGTTTAAGGACACACAGACCATTTGGATAAATTTTAGGGGGGGGTTATAAAGCAATTTAAGGACACACAGACCATTTGGATAAATTTTAGGGGGGAGATTATAAAGCCATTTAAGGACACACAGACCATTTGGATACATTTAGGGGGGGGGGATTATAAAGCAATTTAAGGACACACAGACCATTTGGACGTAACACGTAACATGGCTTCTAAAAGGTCGGCTGGTCAGAACGCACTTAACAGAACGCACTGAATAACAGCAAGGCCTGTGAAGAGCGAGCTGAAAATCAGCAATGAGCGGACAATAACACACTGATAAATCAATGCGAACTGACTACACGCACTGAAAAGCAGATACAAACCTCACAAGCACAAACTGAACAACAGTTCAGATCTGAAAAACACAGGTTTGAAAAAGCGCAAATCGTCTCTCAACATACTTCTACTAACATGAAATAAACACGAAATTAGCAGACGGGGCCCGTGTGGCGCGCGAGCTATTACACTGCCTTTTTATAGTCTCGTCAGACTTGGTTTACGTCCCCGTGTACTAGGCGGTCAGACTTTGGTGTGATTGTGTGTGTGCAAGTCTGTTAGTTAGAAAGTCCGTTGGAAGTCCGTCAAAAGTCCCTCGAAAGTCCGTCGGAAAGACCGTCAGACTTTTCATGCTGAAAAGTCCGCCCATGTGTACGTGACATAACCCTAACAAAAAAAAGAAATAACCCTTTCAGGGGGCTAGTTTACAAATTCTCATACAGCTAATGCAAATTCTCATACAGGTAATGCAAATTCTCATACAGCTAACGCAAATTCTTCTGCAGCTATTGCTTATTCCCATACAGCTAATGCTCTTGCATGTGTACCAGCACACAGATGAGCTCAGGCTAATATCCAGTGTGCACTGACACGTAGGCACCTTCTGACCACCCTGTTGTCTTACGGTGTATGACCCTGGCTCATCTTGACTACATCTCTGACTGCGGCAGTCACCTGCTATCAAGCTACTGGCACCTGAGCTTCTTTCAGCCTTCTACCTCTGTCACCACATTCAGGGGTATGCAGACCAAAGCCTCAAGGGAAGCCCTCTCATCAACTTGGCCTCGTACCAAGCTATGTGACACCCTAACCCCTAATCCTAACCCCAACTCCTAATCATAATCCCTTACCCTAACGAAAAAACATAATAATAAATGAATAATAACCATTAAATAAGAAATAAAAGCTAAGGGAAAAGCTAAAAAAGCTGAAATACCTAGCAACAACTGATGCAACAGATGATAGTTTTCTGTAGTTCACACTGCTGCGACGGCAAAGTCATATGACTTTGCTTGAGACTTCCTTCCCACTTGGATGCTATTTAGGAGTCTGCACAAGGGTGGAATCACACCCAAGTTGGACCAAAGTAGTTCAGGAAACTTCTCTAAGGTCGGGGCGACTTGTGTAGTATCAAAGACAGCTCTCATGGGGAAAATTTGATATGTCATTTTACTTGGGGTCTCACAAGTCGGATTCCATGTCACAGCAGTGTGAACTGAGCTTAAAGGGAAACTTACTCCTGTCTGGAATGGGCTAATAACCTAATCCTAGGAATAGGGCTAGGTTAAACCTAGATGAAACCTCTAGACTTGAGTTTAGGGATGGGTTTTTAATGATAGAAAGATTATATAGTGACTGTATATGGTGAAGTGCCATGATTTTATTCATTCAGTTCTTTGAGTTAAGTTACCGAAAGATCCACTTTAGAGGCTTATCCCACCTACAACAGACATTTTCAGCTTGTGAATGCTTGTGACATGATGTCAATGTCTTTTGAACCGCACAGCCAAATAGTTGGCATTTCAATGGCCACGGTGGCAGTGCACAGGGAGGTAATTTAGTAGAAGAATGAAAGACAAAAGCAGAACAATTCATTGCTCAACTAACCAACCAGTCTGCCAACTGACCAAATTAACCCGTCCAACAGTCTGCGTTAAAAACAGGGGTTTAGTTAAACCCCTGTTAACCACTTGACCACTGGGCACTTAAACCCCCTTAATAACCAGACCAATTTTCAGCTTTTGGTGCTCTCACATTTTGAATGACAATTACTCAGTCATGCAACACTGTATCTATATGACATTTTTGTCCTTTTTCACACAAATAGAGCTTTCTTTTGGTGGTATTTAATCACCGCTGGGTTCTTTATTTTTTGCGCTATAAAAGAAAAAAGACCGAAAAATCTGTAAAAAAATGCATTTTTCTTAATTTCTGTTATAAAATTTTGCAAATACCCCCCAAATGACCCCTTTTTGGAAAGAACACATTCCAAGGTATTTAGAAAGATGCATGGTGAGTTTTTTGAAGATGTCATTTTTTCCCCACAATTCTTTGCAAAATCAATTTTTTTTTTTACTTTTTTTTTTTTTGCACAAAATTGTCATATTAGCAGGTTATTTCTCACACACAGCATATGCATACCACAAATTACACCCCAAAACACATTCTGCTATTACTCCCGAGTATAGCGATACCACATGTGTGAGACTTTTACGCAGCGTTGCTACATACAGAGGCCAAACATGCAGGGAGCACCTTCAGGCGTTCTGGAGCTCTCAGGCCAATTCGGACATTTCTCTCCTACATGTAAAAATCATCATTTATTAGCTAGAAAATTACGTAGAACCCCAAAATATTATATATGTTTTTTTAGCAAACACCCTAGAGAATACAATGGTGGTCATTGGCAACTTTTTATCTCGCACTGTATTTGCGCAGCAATTTTTTTAACGTGTTTTTTTTGGAAAAAAAAACAGTTTTGTATTTTAAAAAAACAAAAACAGTAAAGTTAGCCCAATGTTGTTACATAATGTGAAAGAGGAAGTTATGCCGAGTAAATAGATACCCAACATGTCACCTTTCAAAATTGCACGCGCTTGTGGAATGGCGCCAAACTTCGCTACTCAAAAATCCCCATAGGCGACGCTTTAAAAATTTTTACTGGTTACACGTTTTGAGTTAGAGGAGGTCTAGGGCCAAAATTATTGCTCTTGCTCTACCGATCACAGCGATACCTCACATGTGTGGTTTGAACAAAGTTTTCATATGTGGGCGGGACCTACGTATCCGTTCGCTTCTGCATGCGAGCACACAGGGACAGGGGCGCTTTAAAAAATTTTTTTATTATTATTGTTCATTTTACTTTATTTATTTTAGTTTGATGCTTTTTTCCAAAAAACATTTTTTTGACCACTTTTATTTCTATTACAAGGAATGTAAACATCCCTTGTAATAGGAATATGGCATGACAGGCCCTCTTTACAGTGAGATATGGGGTCAATAAGACCCCACATCTCACCTCTAGGCTGGGAAGCCTGAAATAAAAAAAAAAAAAAAAAAAAAGATCCTGGCTTCGATCGTAGCGGTGAGTCGGTAGAAGCACCGGAGGGCGGCGGGAGGGGGGACATCCCCTCTCGCCTCCCGTAAGAATGATCAAGCAGTGTAACAGCCGCTATGATCGTTCTTATGGTGTAGGGAATCGCTGGCTGAAAAAGCTGATATCTGAATGATGCCTGTACAGTAGCTGCACCCATCATTCAGATATCCCCACACAAAGTCAAGGACGTTGTATAACAGCCGGCGGGCGGGAAGTGGTTAAAACGCATTTTTTTTCTTTTAACACAAAGTTATCCATTTATACAATATTTCTAACACATAGCATGTACATACCAAAAATGACACCCCAAAATAGATTCTCCTACTCCTCCTGAGTACGGCGATACCACATGTGTGAGACTTCCACAGCCTGGCCACATACAGAGGCCGAGTACAGCCGAGTATGGCTGAGCATGGCAGAGCATGGCCGAGCATGGCTGGGTATGGCTGAGTATGGCTCAGCATGGCAGGGTATGGCTGGATATGGCTGAGTATGGCTGGGTATGGCTGGGTATGGCTGAGTATGGCAGGGTATGGCGGGGTATGGCAGGGTCTGGCGGGGTATTGCAGAGTATGGTGGGGTATTGCAGAGTATGGCTGGGTATTGCAGAGTATGGCTGAGCATGGCTGGGTATGACTGAGTATGGCAGGGTATGGCTGGGTATCACTGAGTATTGCAGAGTATGGCTGGGTATGGCAGAGTATTGCGGGGTATTGCAGAGTACTGCGAGGTATTGCAGAGTACTGCGGGGTATTGCAGGGTATTGCAGGGTACTGCAGGGTATTGCGGGGTATTGCAGAGTATTGCGGGGTATTGCAGTGTACTGCGGGGTATTGCAGAGTATTGCGGGGTATTGCGGGGTATTTCAGGGTATTGCGGGGTATTGCAGAGTACTGCGGGGTATTGCAGTGTACTGCGGGGTATTGCAGAATATTGAGGGGTATTGCAGAGTACTGCGGGGTATTGCAGAGTATTGCAGGGTATTGCGGGGTATTGCAGAGTATTGCGGGGTATTGCGGAGTATTGCGGGGTATTGCAGGGTATTGCGGGGTGTTGCAGAGTATTGCGGGGTATTGCAGAGTACTGCGGGGTATTGCAGAGTATTGTGGGGTATTGCAGAGTATTGTGGGGTATTGCAGAGTATTGCACAGTATTCTGGGGCATTGCAGAGCATTAGGGATGGCTGAGCATGGATGGATGGATGGCTGGATGTCACTGATCAGTGCTGTGGGCACTACACATCCAGCCCACAGCGCTGCAGTCATCCATCCATCCCCCTCTCCGCTCACAGTGTTCCGATCGGTACACAGAGGGGAGGAGAGGAACCTACGTCATGAGATGACGCCGGTTTGTTTACATGTGTTCACTCCGTCATTTGACGGAGCGATCACATGGTAAACGGCCGCGATTAGCTGCCATTTACCGGGATCCGTGATGGACCCAGCGGTCACGGATGTGTTCGGGTGTGCGCCCCAGGGGGCGCGCGAGAGAGGAGTTCAGGGAGGACGTCATAGTACCCCCTCCCAGAGTTAAGCAGCCGCCCTGCAGCCGTCATTCGGCTATGGGCCGGTTGTTAAGTGGTTAAACATACAAACAGTTAACTAACTAAACCCCTGTTTTTAACGCAGACTGTTGGACAGGTTAATTTGGTCAGTTGGCAGACTGGTTGGTGAGTTGAGCAATGGAATGTTCTGTTTTTGTCTTTCATGCGATTGTTTTTCCATGTGCTACTTGCTGTGAAGGCCAGTTATAGGTGGGGGCAGGGGCCATTTGTTTGTTACAGGCAATTTAGTAGGCCAGTGAATGGCTCATTCTACTAGTATCCATCAAAAAATGCAACAACAGTGTAGGGATGTATTATGTTTGCTAAATTCCTTCGTGAAGTTTTGTGATTTCTGTAGCCAGCAGTAAGCTGTAGACAGTCTAGTTGTACTTCAGCAGGAACAATTCTCTAAGCATAGAGTATATTTTCTCTGCCACATGTTGTTTGAGCTTGTTCCAGCAGGGTGTGCTAGAGATGTATCATTCTATGTTTTGGATATTTGATGGCCTAGCCAGTCAGTGGGCTTGGGAATCGTGGAAAGCAAGAAATATAAATATTCTGAACCAAATGGTGTAATAAAATATTTACCTGTGCCAATGAAATGCAGCCTTACCAGTCCCATAAAATGCAGCCTGACCTGACGTCATCACATCCACCTGTCACTCAGACAGAAGACAGAGCAGTCCGAGCGGCCGCCGCAGCCATTCTCCATTCAACCGCTCGGGCTGCTCTGACTTCTGTCTGAGTGACAGGCCCAGCCGGGAGAATGCCCGGCGCTCTCGGCGACTTGGGATGTCTGTCCTCCTCTCTCCTGCCTCTCTTCTGGCGATACTGTAACATGGCGGTGGCGGTGAAGGTTGGGGGCG